>NW_027411644.1:212128538-212769441 GCF_047663935.1 Musca autumnalis
AGTCCCTTTTATATAGACTAACGGCCTGTTTTTGCAACAAGAGTCTTTCTATACATTCGTTGATTTCATCGGCAAAACCATATTTTTTGTTTTTTTTGATCAAATATTGTCTGTCTGGGGGTGACCAGCAAACAGAACTTTTGATTTTCCACATATTGTCCTCACAATTTTGGGGTTCGTAACAAAATAAACGAACGAAAATGTCCGAAAGAAGCGATTGGCATTACAGAAATGTCTAAAACAAATCTTGAACTCACGTTTGGTTCTGCCCAGCACATTTGCAACTGAGAAAAGGATTCAAAATCTGAAGAAATTATTTTTATTTTGATATTATATTGTGAGTTAAACCTTGTGTTTGTTATCTGGAGAAACCACAAGGAATACTGTTTACGTAATAAATTAATAAATTTTGTGTAATCTTGTGATTCTACGTGAATTTATATCACTTCTGCTGATCGGGTCCGATAAGAAGACAAGGCTATTTGAATTCATAATATTTCTCCGGTTATTTCCTGAAAAAAATAGCTAGACTTCATGCCTCTAGTACCACGACTGTCCATAAAAATACCTCCAGGTCAAAATGAAACACCGTTTAAATTCGGAACCTTTTTGTACGAGGGGTCAAATTCTATTATCTTTCGACCTGGTGATCCGGTACAATTTTTAAGTCATACAACCTCAATATAGATTTAAATCGACAAAAAGTAGTCGATTCCGGCACTCCAAAAACAATTCAATATTTTAGGGAAACTCTCTAAGGAAAATTCGATTTTCTTGCAAGTTATTGATTTCTAAAATTTTGCCTATATTGGTATAACAATATCCATGAGATGTACCTCCTTCCATCTGATGGCGATTTTAATACTTGTACGCGGAATCCAGCTTCGGTTTCGGTACTGTATTGTCCCTTGGATTGGATCCATATCCATAATAGGTATTCGTACCACGGAGTGCAAACATCTTCCGATGTTTCACACATCTTCCGATTTTTCACACATCTCTTGGGAATAATTAATCATTTTGTGTCTTGAAAATGAACCAATAACAGATCAAAAAAAAAAAAAAATACACATATTCCCAAAAATGACGATGTCCCTGGAAATAGATTGGAAGCGGGAGGAGGCAGCCGAATTGCAGATGGTTGGAGAACGTCGATATATTCGTTTTTAGTTTATTCTAAATGATAACAAGTGGCATTACTAAATGACATGTAAAAATACATTAGTCCCCTTATTGGGTCTGTCTATATGTTCCCCGAAAAGGAATAAACGTCGGACATTACAAAAGATATTACTAATTGATACCATCACTTCCAGCTTTCACTTAATCAGTGTCCATTCCATAACTCGTGTTTTAAGTCATCAGAAAACGACATTTAATTAAACACTTGGTAGTAACTCTGGAGTTTCTAATCAATTGTGAGTCAACAAATGTAAACGCATAGAGATTAAAACCGAAATACACTGTCAACCATTTCCAGTACGAACAAAGATATCCACTTTACATCCTTTGTTGGAAAAAGTCCCACAAATTCTTTGAACGTAAAACCAAGTAATAACTTGGGGGATGTCATTTCCAAAAGAAAGAATTCCAAAGTATGTTGTTAGTAATATGTTCCCGCACTTTATTCACAGTTTTACAGTTTACATTTTTTTTGGGGTATACACCACGAAAACCTGTCTGAGAGTTACATCTGATCAAGACACATATTTCCAGGGTGATCTCAGGTCAATTGCCCATGTGAGATTGTATTCCGCATATCAGCCGTATATATCACACTTCAAATAGTTTTAAAATCCAACCGAAGATGACCACAATTTATAAGGACAAAAACAATAACACCATTGTGGTGATGTAAATACGGTAATTGGAGGACTCATAGCCACAAAGGGTTGACACCGAATTACATTGCAAGTACAAACACACTAAAGACAGGGTAAAACTCAAAAACAGGACATCACAGCTACGAACAACAGAGATCTGTACCTGTAGCCTCAATGAATACAGGGTGGGTTTAAATCACGATTGTTCCGGAGGGAAAATTTTATTATTTTCCCCATAATTATCCTGAATCGCACACCATTTAACTGAAAGGGAAACAGCGAATGAGGTTTGTCCATTACGTGCGCAAAATATAAGATTTACCTTGGTGGAACTATCCTATGAATATAGCCCGGCATGAGACAAGCAGGGGTGGGTGTTCCCCACGTGGTGTGCCAACCCGGCCATGCACATCAATTGCGGCTGCGAAGTCTCGCCGAACTTGAATGTTTGTTGCAGGCCCGGCTAAAACGAAAACCTATCGTAAGAAGCTTGAGCACAAGCATGCTGGCCGTCAGGGATCCAAATGATTTTGCCAAAAATATTCCTCATGTATGATTTCTTTCATATAAAGGTGGGAGGGGTTTAACAGCGAGGTTGAAGTTGCTTAAGTATCTTTCAAGTGACAGTGGCATTATGCCTATTCCTTTTATTGAGCGATAGCCAGAATACTTTTTCCTAAATAAAATCTTGTGCGTTGATAAAGCACAATGGTAAAACGTGTGTATTGTCAAAGTAGTGGCGTGTTCTAGAATGATAGAATGGTTGGCTAGGGATCGCATGTTCGAAAGACGACCAGTCAGGGGTGATCAAAGAGGTAGGATATTACCAGGCGCAGAGTTGTATCGAGTGGGGACCTAAAGCAAAAGCGGGCGGAAAACAAGGCGAATTGGATTTCAGGAGATTTATAAATATGGACGTTTACATTGAACAGCACGTTCAAGATCTAAAAGGTTGTAAAATTCATACTATTGAATGCATAGATATTCAATAAAATATAAACTTGGACATATATGAAGGTACTGGTAAAATAATACGATCGCGTATAATCAGGGAAAGAAATAGGAGTGCAGTCATTCGAGCAATCTGATGACCGTTAAATTTCAAAAACCAGATCAGGTGTTAATATAGCATTGCCATTCAATATCCAAAGAATCATCCCTGAAGAAATACAGAAAAAGAAAACGATTGGTTACCGAAAACGTTAGAAGAAAAATCGGTAAAGAAAATGGTGTTGGCTGGAAAATTTGGCTTGTGGCGGGAGAAAAGAGGGCTATAAAAGCCGTCTGGTTGAGAAAATCGTCATTTTGGAGTGGATCGTTACGTTAACCTGTTAAAACAAGAGTGAAAAATAAAAAGATTATTTTGTATTTGCTGTGTTTTGTGTTTGTATTTAATATCTGTGAGTATTAACAACGGTTGAGGGACATGAAGTGTGGTGTTTACATCTTTTGTTTGTGTATTTGTTTATATTTTAACAGCCTAAATCATTGGTTTGCGAGTAACACTGGCCTTCATAGCAATTGACGGAGGCCAGTGTATTTATTTAATTGCTGGAGGAAACATTTTGGATATCTTGGCTGGAGTTTGTTAGTGGCCCCTTGTGTCTCGCCCGCAAACGTGATTATTCCGTGGCATAGTCTGGTGTGAGTGCGGCAAATAAATATATGTATCCGTTGGATGGATGATTCTGGTCTGTGTGTTGCAACTGCCGTCGAATCAATGTAAACCAATCCATGACCAAGGGGAATCTTGCGACATATTGGAACCTAGAGCGTCTGCCGTTACTGCCGCCATTGGTGCCTAAACGGAAAGTGGTGTTGCTGCCATTTTTTTTGTATTGTGAAATCTGAAACCAGAAAAAAAAACCAATTGATTATTGTTTTAACAACAGGTAATACTGTGTCGTACCTTGTGTCGTCTTTGTTGAACGTAACGATAATTTGATTCAAGAACATCACCTGAAAGGATAGAAAATATAAGCTTTTCATTGAATATTCGGCAAATGAGCAAGAAATCTATCAGACAAAGAAATAAGGAAAATAAGGATAGTAATTAGAAAGAGTTAGCGATAAGTAAATTAATAATTAAGTTTTGTACAGGGAATAATACCTAAGGTGAAAAAATATTAGTAGGCGTAGGGCAACAGTAGACTTAACTTTGAGCCTTGTTTTTTTGTATTTTCTAGCGAGCCGTGAGCAGAGGAACGGCAAAAGCAAACTGGTAAGAGAGCTCTTTTAGTGGTTGTGTAGAGTAAAGCGCTTGTGCCGGTAGTGGGCACTAAGAACAAGGAAAAAGCTTAATCCTATTGGAAAGCCTTAGAAATTGAGCCTGAAGTCGTGAGAGATAAGTCTAGGTATTATTCTCCTAATTTGTTCATCAAAAAAAAATTATTGTTCAATTATTGTGTAAGGAAAACAAAGGGAATTTCTATTGAAAATTTAATTTTAATAAATTGTCTAATGTAGTGTTGAAGATTAATTAAGATGTGTTGCTAATTGTTTGTGATTGCGTGGGGAACGCTATGAGGTAAGTGTGGGAAGTTGAGTGTGTGGTTAATGGGGTCCAGGAGAGATTATCGATGAGGACCATCTGGACCATGGTAGGGTGGGCCAGTGTAGGGTCGGGACAGCAAGACCCGTGTGTGGATGTTTTCTCGTAAAGTAAGTAAATGTGAAGGTAGGAAAGAAAATTCACCCTCATTCAATGTTTGTGTGTGAGTCCTGTTTTGGCGGGTTGAGACCCCATGCCGCCTTTGAGATGTCTCTAGCTAGTCTGGTGGCTAAAGCGGACGCCCTAAAAGCACACATAACAGGTTTCTTTATCTTCACCCCAAGTGCTGCCGGCTAGGGACTTGAGGACCTTGTTCCTACATTTCAGTTTGTCGCAGATAGCTGTGGTATGCGAGGACGACGTGAAAGTGGTGTCGAATGTGACCCCTAGAATTTTGGGGCAGTTTGTGGTCGGAATTTTTCTACCATCGACCCTGATATTCAACTCTCTTCTATACTGCGCCGTCCAAGCTTAGTGGGTAAACTCGTCTTACGTCGTTTTTAGCCCATCACAAATAGGGTCAGTTATGTAAATCATTCTACTAATGTATAATGAATTTCAAATTAATCTGCGCTTTTAAATAAAACAGTTTCTGTCTGGTGACTAACCGTTCTTTGAAGTGGCATTGCCATCAAGATGATTCTTGGAAGGTTGCCACTTATTAATTTCACTGCTATATTAACGGCGTTGTTCACATACGCAAAACGGCATTGATATTTCTCTCACTAGGGATACGTACGAAGTCAAAAGTGGACTTTTCGATTGTCAACTATAAAGCAAGGTACACACGATCAGTTTTGACTGTCGATTTTCGGAATTATCCATTATTGGCAAAAAATCAATGGCACTGTCGATAATATTGATTATTTTCTAAAAGTTAAATGTCGATAGATAGTTTTTTCTATCGATATTATCGGATTAAAAACCGCTAACCTAAAATTCGTTGAAATAAATATAAATTTTCCGGCTTTTCGGTTTGGTGGATGTGAGAAAGTAAGTCCGTAGCCACACGTACAAATTTTTCAGAAGAATTGATTTTTCTCCGTTATATTTATTTCTGTGAACCACTTGTGCAAAATGTCAAAAAGCATAGTTATTTTCGCTTCTAAATTAATGGTGATGACAAATTAACGATAATATAGCAATCAATTTTTTTAATTAAATATCGAATATATCTAATGTTGGGAATATCAATAGTTTGCCAGCTCTAACATACAGTCCAAATGGTCTGTTCCAGAACTGCAAGAATCTACTAATTTTTAGTATTTCTACGATATTATAAATGAAAAATTGTTATCGCATTAAAAATTAGTAGATTCTTGTTGTTCTGGAACAGGCCAATTGTTAACTGAAGGTATCATTTCA
The DNA here is from genome assembly GCF_047663935.1 of Musca autumnalis. NCBI lineage: Eukaryota > Metazoa > Arthropoda > Insecta > Diptera > Muscidae > Musca > Musca autumnalis. The sequence continues at coordinate 212,134,278 of NW_027411644.1, forward strand.
CAACTTGTCATCCCGTTGTGTTTAATGGCAAAAGAGCGAACTGTCACAAATTGCCTACCACATCCAATTTTGCACAAAAAGTAAGAGAACGAAAAATGACAGAAACGTAAAAAATGGAAGAATTGACAAAATCAGCGTACCAGCCAAACAGAAGCCTGGAAACGTATTATAACGTTTTGCTCACCCCAATTCATTGTGTAAAAAGTTTCTAAAGGCAACGGTGTTCAGCGACATTTTTGTTTAAAGAAAAGTTGCAATATGTTCAACTTTTTGAGTACGGAAACGCCTGTTTGAAAAAATTGTGAAAATTTTAGAAATTTTTGGTTCGTGAACACCACTGTAAAAAATCAACTTTTCATGCTCGACTTTCTAATATCTCTATAACCAAAAGTCGACTAATGTTTAATCTAAAGTCGACTTACGTATCTCTACATTCCAATTGTTTACAACTTCATAAACAAAAAGTTTGAAATTGTTTTAAATCAATTAAAATGTCAGCATCGAAAGTGGTTAGTAATGAACTTATCCTTCCCTATTTGTAATAATTGATGTGGGTTTTTTGTTTTTAGCCAACTGAAGCAAAAGACGGTGCTGCTGATGATGCTTGGGACGACACGCTTTTGATCAAAGCTTACGATGACTCCGTTAAGTTAGCTAGGGAAGAATTGGCGCGTCGTATTTCACTATCCACCAGTAAGAAGAGTGACACCAATGATACTAGTGATGGTAAAAAATCCAAATCTAGTGGCAGTGGCGGTGTTGGGGCTACCGGTGGCACGCTTGAAAATATTGTATCCCATGCTGAATATAAAGTGGGTGATTATGTACGTGCTACCTACGAAGATGGCATCGATTATGAGGCAAAAATAATGTCAATTGATAAGGAGGCAGAAACATGCCTTCTTAAGTACATTGGCTATGACAATCTGCAGGAAGTTGCTCTATGTGATCTTATTGCCTCTTGGGGTAAGAAATATCGTCGCTTACAATTTGCCAAGGCAAAACTTGAAGCAGAGACCGGAGATGATGCCGTTAATACTTGTCCAAGTACCAGTGGCAAAACACAGGCAAAGAAAATTAAAACTAAACTAAGCAAAACCTCTATGCCTCCACCACCTCCCATACCTCCAATGTTGACAGCATCTCACAATGCCGAAGATTCGGAACATCTATCGGCCATGTTGATGTCATGGTATATGAGTGGTTATTATACTGGTGTATATCAAGGCATGCAAATGGCCAAATCAAAGTCAAAGAAGTAAACTTGTTTTAAAGTTACGCAGACAGAACGACACAAATGAGAATATCAGCAGAATTTTGTTTCTTTATTCTTATGAATTATTTTAGTTTTATAAGATTTACTATTACATATTATCAGCTGGACTTGTATTAAATAAAACATGAATTTCAAATGTTAATTTAAAGGAAATTGGTGGATACATTAGTTATGACTTGGATCAATGGATTATGTCGAAAAACGGATGCTATTGAATCTACAAATAGTTATGCGACCTTGGGCTTTGAAAATACAGTCGATACTGGATCATTTATTTTTAAACTTTTACTACACTCAAATTGGACTAAGTTGTGTTTCATTTTATGCTAATAATATTTGAAATGAATCTACCTCAGTGTAAATATGCTTGTATGTGTATCGTTTTTCTGTGTTGGGTGTAGCATATCCCGGAATGCTTGCTCCGGATTCCTTTGTTCTGAGCCGGGACGAAGGAAACCCCAGGACCAATGTGGATGTGTTCTGTTTCAGCACTCAAACTTCGGTCAGATGCAATAGTTGCCGGGAATGGGTGCATCTTATAGGTTGTTCTGATTCGTCCATGAAAGGGGCTACGACAGGGACCATGTTGCTGCATGCTGCGTGAACACAGCCCCAGTAATTGTCATCAGAACACACGTCTCAACAGCAGCCGCACACTCAGCACTTAACACCAGTCGTTGCTGTTCCAATCCCAGAAATGAATTTTTTACAACGTACTGAGGATGGATCGCACCAGAAGTGGAGGTGGGGGACTAGCTTTCCTATTGCACCAGTTTGTTCAATACAGACCTATCTCGCTTGGGAGTAGCAGTCAGGTGTTGATTGTACACTGTGGAACTGATGATGGTCTTGTGGGAATTTAATGCTTATACCCAGGCGCCACCATAATTAGAGGAGAGTGTCACAAATCGCCACATATAACCCTCGTCACCGTCTCTTGGGGCAAACCATGTCGCCATAATTGTCTCATCACCTCTGAACGCCGCACTTTCATCAATCATGGGAAAGGTAATTGGCTTAGTTTCAGAGAGTTCACTAACCAGCGCTTCAGAGATCTGCCGAACCGTTTTGATGTAAGGGTTACAGAGAGACATCATCACTGCTGCAGCCGCCCGTCATATACCTGTTGGTGGAATAACCGAAGCAGAAGTGACGGGATTAGCAAATGAGCGCGATGAGCTCTGTCGAGCCATCCCCAGTGACCGTACGGTCTGGTAGTTGACACTGGAAGTTAACTGGTTGCCGCCGAGCATAGGCGTAATGGTATAGCCACTCCTGAACCCTGCAAAGAAGTATGTAGGACCTCAGTAACGTTTGGCGATGGTAGTCGAATTTAGACCACCAACTACCCCAAGATTCTAGGGGTAACAATCGACAGCGTGTTCGTATCGTCCTATCTAGTTTACTACGCAGTTCCAATGGTCCGCAAACGTTAGATTTTATGATGTTACTCATACGTTTTGGAACTAGTACAGTGAACTAGGAACTAGATTACCCACATCTACTAGCCGATAGCACTTGGATTGCAAATAAAGAAACCTAGTTGACCACATATGTATAACGCAATATGTCGGTCTGTGGTAAGCTATGCGGCGCCAGAGTAGTTCAGAGAGTTCAACTACGATCGGGATGGTGCATCCGTCTAAATTCCTATAGGGCAATTAATATTAATTCCAATAATTTATAGACATTTCCTTATTTTGTTTACATATACCGTTGACTTTGGGGGCCAAGTCACTAGATGCGCCACAAATAGCCTCTCTAGTGAAAATGTCAACCTCAGGCTTCACGCGCCGGTCCCTGTTTTCACCGATGAGGAAATGACGTCCGAATAAAAGGCGGGATAACCTTTCAACACCAGTCATCTAACAGGAAATGGTCAGATACCAAAAGCGGAGTAAGGAGGCAAGTTTGGAGGCCACCTTCTCAAGAAACACCGATACTTTTAAGGTAGCATCCCTACCACCAGACTAGGCACCATTAGGCCAATCCCCTATTGACGCTGAACACACAAACGATTACAAACCCGAAGAAAAGAAACGTAAAACAAACCGATTTTTTGATGACGAACCCTGCATGCCCACGGATAAGATTCGCAACATGGAACGTAAACTCTCTATTCCAAACAGGAAAACTTGCACAATTAACGGCAGAATGCAATAGGCTAAACATCCCCATAGTCGGAATTAGCGAAATGCGGTGGAACGGAAGCGGTGACTTTACAAGTTCACAAGGAGACCGGCTCCTATACTCCGGACGCAAAGAAGGAGAGCCCCATACACACGGTGTTGGCGTTTTCGTCAGCAGGAAATTGCGCGACTCCGTAATGTCTTGGTCAGCTATCTCAGAGCGGATAATTACGATTCAGTTGAATAGCAGCATCGGAAAAATTACCATAGTCCAATGTTATGCCCCGACGGAAGTCTCAGATCTACAAATGAAAGAAAATTTCTACGATGATCTAAGTCGAACTTTACGACACGTCGACAAAAAAGACATACTTATATTGATGGGCGATTTAAATGCACGCATTGGCAATAATAATGTCGGATTCGCGAATATAATGGGAAGGCACAGCCCCGGTGAAAAAAATGCTAATGGAGAATTGCTTCTGGAACTATGTGCAAAATTCGACCTCGCGATAGGCGGATCATTCTTCCCACATAAAACTTGTCACAAAATAACATGGCGCTCACGAAATACACTCATCCCAGTAGAGAGTCAGATAGATCATTTCTGCATTGGCAAAACAAATTTTAAAATGCTGCAAGACGTGAGAATGCTACTTAGTGCCGACATCGCCTCAGATCACTTTCTTCTGATAGCTGAACTTAAAATCATGCTCCGAAGACATACTCGCCAATCCACAGCCAGAGAACCGAAACGCCGCCCTTTTAACACCAACAAAATGCAATCTGAAGATACAAAACGTAATTTTCTGTCCAATTTTTCAAATAAATACCGGCAGATGCCTTCAACACAATCGCCGAATCTCAATATAGAAGCTGAATGGACGAAAATTAAAACCGCATTGCCTGAGACTGCTGTCGAAACAGTGAACTTCCACAGAAAAGATCACAAGGAATGGCTATCCCAAGAATTTTGGAATTTGGTAGAGGAGCGACGTAAAACCAATACAAAATTACTTACGGAAAAAGACCCCTTCCAAAAATTATCATTACAAGCTGAAATATCACAACTTATCAAAAAAGTGAAGAAACAAGCCAGAAACGATAAACGCAGTTTTATAAATTCTATGGCTGCCGAAGCCGAGGCGGCAGCAAGTCGTGGAGACTTAAAAACAGTTTTTAATATAACGAGAAAACTTTCGGGGAAAAAGCTAAATTCAAACATACCTATTAAAGACAAATTCGGAATGATTCTCACGGATACAGACGCACAGCTCAAAAGATGGAAGGAACACTTTGAGGATATCTTAAATCGCACCATCGAACCAGCTACCGATTTAAATATTGACGGAGTACAAAGCCACGCCTACAACCGTCCTACGGAATACATAAATTCGGGTACCCCCTCAATAAACGAAATAAAAGATGCAATAATACTATTAAAAAATGGTAAAGCAGCAGGTATCGACAATCTGCCTGCAGAATTTTACAAATGCGACCCAGAATATTTCGCTGAAATACTCTCACCACTAATAACCAAAATCTGGGAAACTGAAACGGTCCCGTCAGAGTGGAAAGAAAGCCTAATAATAAAAATACCAAAGAAAGGGGACCTAAAAAATTGCAGCAACTGGAGAGGCATAGCTCTAACACCATCTATATGCAAAATTTTCAACAGAATAATACTCACCCGCATACTCGATCCACTTGACAAATGCCTTCGCAAAGAACAGGCAGGGTTCAGACCTAACCGTTCCTGTGTGGACCAAATAAATAGTTTGCGATTGATAATCGAACAGTGCAACGAGTTCAATACGCCATTATATTTGACCTTCGTTGATTTTGAAAAGGCCTTCGACGCTCTAAATAGGAAAAAAATTTGGGAGGCACTTGAGAAAAAAAGCGTCCCTACAAAAATAATAAATCTTATAAAAGCACAATATACCAACTCAACAATGAGAGTCTTTCACAACGGCAAAATTAGCGAAGCTTTCAAAACTATCAGCGGAGTTAAACAAGGATGTCTGCTTTCTCCACTCCTTTTCATAACCACGCTAGACGAAATATTGTCATATTCAATAAATCAAAACAAAGGCATACCTTGGAGACTACATCATAACCTCGAAGATTTGGAATATGCCGACGACATCGTGTTGCTTGCTACTACCAAAGAAAATATGCAATCGAAAATCAATCAATTATCTGAGCAAGCAGCAAAATTTGGCCTACACATAAACGCCGAAAAAACGAAATGTATGCATGTTAAATCAAACCAAACCCCTACATTCTTTCTAAACGGGAAACGTATTGAAAATGTAGATAACTTTAGCTATCTTGGCAGCAACATCAACCCGAACGGCGGAGCAATTGTCGACGTCGACATGCGCATCCAAAAAGCCAGAAGCGCATACTGCAGCCTAAAAAATATATGGAACTCTGGGGCATATTCCCCAAAAACCAAATTACACATATATAATGCCTGCGTCAAGTCGGTACTATTGTATGGATCTGAAACCTGGCTAGTGAATGAAAATATTAAAAATAAACTGCAAGTTTTCACCAACAGATGTCTTCGCAACATTCTTAAAATATGGTGGCCAAGAACCATATCAAATGCAGACTTTCTTCAACTGGCTCAACAAGAAGATATAAACACACAAATAAAACGACGTAAATACAACTGGATTGGACACACACTCCGCAAGCCTTTCGACGATGTATGCCACGAAACGTTGAGCTGGAATCCTCAGGGTAATCGCAGCAGAGGACGGCCAAAAACCACCTGGCGAAGAACCATTCTTAATGAAACTGGAAAATCTTTTAATGAGTTACGATATATTGCTTCGGATAGAGTAAGATGGAGATTCTATGTAAATAGTTTATGTTCCTGATGGAATACGCTAATAAATATACCGTTGACACTATCTAGGCGGTTACACCAGACAGTTTGTCTTCAAATACAACTCTGATTTACTAACACATATGTACATATGTATGTACATTAGGCCGGGGCGATTTGTATGGAAGGAAAAAAGTGTTATCGGGCGCCTGGAGTTTCTGATTCTTGGGATTGTACTGAGCAAAAAAGTCAACTAGACCATATGTCTACGGTGAAAATCGAGCCCCCGGATTTTGACTTGAAGTTTTTATTCAAGGATTTTTGGATATTTTGGCAAAGAACAAGCAAACCACTGAAATTTTCGATCCAACATAAAGACAACAATTGTAGCCAAGACAATAATAAAGAACTCTCTAGTATATCGCAAAAGCATTGGAACGCTCCTTCAGGGAGTTATGGCCTCGAGAAGGTGCACATTTTTCGGAAAATATCGATAAATGACACTGTGCTACAAAATGGGACACAAATTCAGTGGGTGGAAAATCCCTTTTGGAGATGAAAGCCCTTGGAGAGTGTACTAAGAACCCAAAAGGAAATTTTCACCATAGGTCAAGTTTCCGAGATTTTGCGTGATTAATGGTTTAACTTTGGACCCTTAATTTGTGAGAAAATAGCTTTATATCTCTCTAAAACGTTATTGTAGCTTCATTTTGACATTACATGTCTTCAGTCAAATCGAATGGTGAATCTTTTTGTAGAATATTTCATCCCTCTAACTCCATTCCTTTTATGTCCTTTTCGTCCTTTATTTTTTGAACCGTAGTAAAAGTACCACAAGACGAGATTTTACAGCATCCAAATATTCTACAAAAATGTCGTTCAGAAGATTTTAGGTACGGTTCTCATTGATGACCAATCGTTATTTCCCCGCTTTCATGGTCCTTTTTGACATTTCCCCGGTTTTTGTTCAGAAAACTATGTTTTGTTTTTATGTATATTCGTTATTGGTCTGCGGTGCTTCCGAAATACTTACCATAAATAGCTCTTGTAATGACGAATACATTAATAAAAAAATTTATTAAAGGATAGATCCGGTTATCTACATTTTTGAACCGGATATTCTGATGTCAAAACCGATTTTGGAACTGGTTTTAAGTAACCGATTAACCGTATATGTATATCATTAGAAAGCGATATACTAGAGAGTTCTTTATTATTGTCTTGGCTACAATTGTTGTCTTTATGTTGGATCGAAAATCTCAGTGGTTTGGTTGTTCTTTGCCAAAATATCCAAAAATCCTTGAATAAAAACTTCCAGTCAAAATCCGGGGGCTCCATTTCCACCGTAGACATATGGTCTAGTTGACTTTTTTGCTCAGTACAATCCCAAGAATCAGAAACTCTAGGCGCCCGTGATGGTTTTCAAATCGCCCCACTCTAATGTACATACATTAATGAGCAAAAAAAAGAAATGAGTGTAAATAGTACAGATGCAGAGAATAGTAGAGTATATAAAATTGGAATTTAGTTCGCTCTACATGAGTGCAATTTTATGATAAATAGAGAAAAAAAGGTTGTATGTGGTAAGTATTGGCGCTCTTCGAAAGCCCTGGCTAGTTAATAGCTTTGTTCCCGTACTTTTTAATAGTAAGCCTCGTAAAAGAGAGAAAGAGAAAAAATTGATCTCACAAAAAAGTTTTTTTCAAAAAGTTCGGGAACGCAAAAATGGAAAAAACGTCAAAAAAGCTGGAACAAATGTCAATGTCGGTGTACCAGCCAATCAGACGCCGGCAACCATGTTACTATTTTTTACACGCTCAAATTTGTCGAGTAAAAAGTTTTTGAAAAGAGCGTCATTCAGCGCCATTTTTGTTTAAAGAGAAGTGAACATTTCACAACTTTTTTGTGTACGGGAACGGTTTTTCGAGTAAAATGTGTAAAAGTCGTAAAAATTGTAAAAACCTTTTAGTTCTGGAACACAGCTAATATGTTGTAGGGGAAGGTTTCCATGTGGGACTTGTTTAACTGGGTTCAACATACTCCCGCCTCACTTTTGCATATACACGGGATGTTGTCCTTCGTGCCGGGCACAGGAGCAGGTTTCTCATGGTGCGTGGATTACCCATCCGAAAGGTGTTGCTTGCGCTACGGGGGTGTGATCGTTACTTTTGATGACCTGTTTTTGCTTGATTTTATCCCAGGATCGTTGGCTGAGGACAATGTCCACGTGGATAACGTTGTGGAAGTCTTCGTGGGCTAATGGCACGAAACGATTGAAATGGGCACGGAGCCGAGTGTCGCCAATCGGTTCTGGCATGTCTGCTTGGTCTGTTAGACGGAATATGTAGTAATATGTGGGACCAAAACTTTTTACCATAAAGCGGCCATAGGATCACCGGACGGGTTGAATTGTGGTTGGAAGTCTGTAAAGTTCTTTGCGGTTCTCCATAAGATTTGGGAATGGCGAACTTTGCTATCAACCATAAGGGTTAAATCCTGTTCATGACCTTTGTAAGAAACGATGGTGCGGATCATGGGTATCACGTGGACGGAGGCGGGCACCTGAACTGTTGGTTGATAAAGTGTGTTTATAGATGTGGCCAATGGCAGTGATGCTAGCAACGACGTAGTGTCCTTTAAAACGATAAGAGCAGGCCAAGGAATTCGTCGTTTTTGGATGGACGCGTCATGTATTGTTGGATGATTAGGTAATACGGTTGGTGTTGATGGCGTTGGTAATGTTTGTGGAGTGGAACGATTTGGCAGCGTCAATGTGAACGATTGCATGGCATAGGGTGTCGGAGAGCTATCATGGGCAGCAAGAGGTTTGGCTTCTGGTAGGTGGAGCATTGAATGATGATTTCCATCGCAATAACGGCATCTGAATGGGCTGTCGCAAGCATCGATGGTGTGGGTGAGGCACAGGTTATGCTTTTCCACGGTTCGACGGCGAAGCTGTGGGACGACCATTGCGAAGAATTGACAATATTTCAGCTGGTGGCTGCTGGAGCACAAATGACATCTGACCATGATTATCTGTAAATAAAGAAGAAGATATGTATGTACGAGTGATTAGAGGGCATTTTTGGATAATGTGAATCAGTGCGGTGTGGAAGAGTTGATTGGGGTTTAATTGGATCGCATTGGTAAGAGACATACATATGTAGTTTGACGATTGGCCGGGTAATTGTGCCGTTTTGAGTTAATAGTTCGACTACGCGGACGTTATTATCGTTACCATGATATATTTTTGTTACCCGACCGAGACGCCACTCAGTAGGTGGTAAAAGATCGTCTTTGGCGATGACATAATCATTTAATTTTATGTTGTGTTGCGCTGTTTTCCATTTTGCTAGTAGTTCCGTGACGTACTCGTTTTTCCATCGTTGTGCCAAGATGTGAAGAAGTGCTTTCAAGCGTTCCCAGCGGTTTAGAATAGAAATTCTTTTATCTGGAATATTGGATGAAACTTCCGGTTGAAAGACCAGTTAAATCCATGGATTGCGTATTTCTCTACCTTTGCCTTTTCGGCGTCTTTGAGGAATTGGTGATGTTCCTTTAGAAGCTTGTAACTTGCGCCGACGAAGTTTCGACCATTATCGGAGTACATGATTTTGGGGAGGCCACGTCGGCCAGTGAATCTGTTGAAACAGGCAATGAAAGCCTCCGTGGAACAGCTTTCGTGCAGAAGCATACAAAAACAGCTGCATATCCTTTTACTATTTTCGCATTTCGAATGTTCGAAGCGCGCATATTAAATGGCCCTGCGAAGTCGACGCCGGTGTAAGTAAACGGTAACGAAAACTGCATTCTTTCGGACGGAAGGACGATATAATTTTGATGTTGATATTTATGTTTGAATATGACACACGGTTTGCAGCCCTTGATACATTTTCGAATTACATAATTTTTTTATTCTGGGTACATAGAAGCCCTGTCGAATAGCAAGTAGCATTGTGTGGTGTTCAGAGTGTAACGATATTTTATGAACAGGACTACTAGTTTGGCGAATTTGGATTTTTCGGGTATGATAATTGGATGTTTTTCTTCAAATTTGAGACCGGAATTATTTAGTCTTCCTCCCACGCCCAGTACACGATTGTCGTCCATGAAGAGGCTTACCGTGAAAAGTCTACTCGATTTGTTCAAGGGACGATTGTTCGCTTAATTTCCTTTAAGAAGCTCTTCTGCTGTGTAAGGGATATACATAATTCGACCTTGTACAAATTCAATTTCTTCATTTCGCAGAATATGATCTAAGTATGTCCTTTCTTTTTTGCATAACCTGTAGTGGGATTCTGTAACTCATTTTTGCTGTTACCGACAAAAATCGGTAAAATTAAATCGCAAAATTATGACTAAAAACATAAAGAAAAGTTGGCATCACTGTTTGTGTCGGTAAAGGCTAGCGACTACTTTTTATTCATCGTTAACTTAACGAAAAATTTCGTTAATTATCGAAATTATAAGCATTTTAATTTTACCGATTTTTGTCGGTAACAGTAAAAATGAGTTACAGAATCCCACTACTGATAAATAGAAAAACATAACATAGAGTTCTTAAGGCCTGCGTACATAAGCTCCCTTGCCTGCTTACCTTGCTTACTTATGATAAAAGAATACAAAAGAAAAGGGCAACCCAGTTCGAAATTTCCTCGGCCTTCTTTATTCTTTTATTTTTATTATGTCAAAAATGAAGCAGGAAAGCAAGGCAATCAGGCAGAGCAGCTTATGTACGCAGGCCTTTAGACATCTATTTAGAGAGAAAAATCGATCAATGATGTCCTCAACGTCGGCTTCTATATGGACTTCTATGGAATGTTTCCAAATGTGCGCGGTTTAGGCCACTTTTTTCCGTCTTGAGAAAGCCACGAAGGTCCATGCCACCAATGTCGATTAGATGACAATCCTTAGTCTTCGTCGTGGGTATAAAATTTACTACCTGAAATTTGTTGGTATTGGGTCATGTCTGCATATAGCCCCCATAGAACGGTACCACCCGGTTTTCGGTATTTTGAAGGTTGTGGCCTTAATATTCCACCCAAATGGCTGAAATTTAGTATTTGGTTTTCATTTTGGGTATAAAACTTTACATATGAAAGTTGTCGGTATAGGTCCACGCCTACATATAGCCCCCATAGAACGGTACATCCCGATTTTCGGTATTTTGAAGTTGTGGCCTCCGAAATGGATGAAAATTGGTATTTAGTCTTCGTTGGGGTTATAAAACTTTCCCCTCTAAATTTGTCGGTACAGGACCACGCCTTTATATAGCCCCCCATAGTACGGATCTTCCCGATTTTCGGGATTTTTAAGGTTGTGGCCTCAATATTCCACCGAAATGGCTGTAATTTGGTATTAAGTTTTCCATGGGGGTCCACGCCTTCATATTGTCCCCATAGAAGTGTACTTTGAAATAACTGAAATTTAGTACTTAGTCTTCGTTGGTGGTATAAAACCTTCATAAATTCTTCAGTAAATTCCAGTTTTCGGCATTTTTAAAGTTAGCCACATTGTTTTACCGAAATTGCTGGAATTTGGTATTTATTCTTCTTCATAAACGAAACTAATTGATCAGTTTTACTTCAATACAATTCGTGGTGGAGGGTATAACAAGTTCGGCCTGGCCGAACTTAACGCCGTTCTTAATTGTTTTTTTCTTTTTCATTTTTGAACAAATTTTAAATTTTTTGAAAAAAAAGTTGAATTTCTGTTTGACCTTTTTTAATAGTTTGGAACATACCACAGTGGCCAATTTCCCAAAAAACCTGGCCAAAAATCGAAAAAACCATTGCATCAATTTACCCTAAATAGTGTCAAATATTGTTTACAGGAGTCCACTGCGTGTAGTTGTGCAAAAATATATACGTTTATTGTTTAGTAAGTGGGTATAAAAGGGGGCCAAAGTGACCCCATTTAGAAAAAAAAAATTTCTCAATATTTAAGTTGTTTATTAAAATCTTGTAATATCCAAAATAAACAGCGGTTTGTTTTATTTTTTTTTTTTTTTAATTGTAATTAAAGGTATGCGAAACGTATTCAAAACCTTCAGTGTCGCGAATGAAGTGCGCGTTTTCAATAATTGATATTTGTACTTGTTCATTTTTTTTAAGATATATTTTCACAAAAAGCGATGAAAATAGTTATGAGTAAGATCGAGTTGGGCTATGATACTTATCATTTCATAAAAAAAGAAGAGTTTTTTACCAAAATACATCGAAACATCCTGCCCATATTTGCCCTTCTCGTTTTTATGTGATATTTTGTCTTTCAGGTACATGAAGAAAAGACAAAATTTTTTAGTTTTCCATCGAAAAAAATTTTTTTAAGCTACATGAAATACAAAAGAGTTTCAAACAGAAATTGGGGCTTATTATTGACACGCCAAAAGTTGGAGGGTTCGGAAACAGCAATGATGGTAACACGGCGCGAAGGTTTTTTACCGATTCGACGAAATCCGCCGAAATTTTAGGTTTAGATGCCGAATGCCTTAACCGGGCTCACGTTATAATGCAAGTTTTATCTTGTGGTTTCGCAGTAGATATTAATCTTTTTATGCAATACTGCTTGGATACTGCAAAATTATTAATAACAAATTATCCGTGGTATTACATGCCCACATCAATTCATGAAGTACTCATCCATGGTTTTCTCATTGTTGAGTGGGCACCACTACCCATCGGTCACCTTTCCGAAGAAGCTCAGGAGTCCAGGAATAAAGATATTAAGAAATATCGAGAAAACTTTTCTCGGAAATCATCTAGAATAAACACAATGACGGATATAATGAACTGGTTACTTGTATCCTCGGATCCTCTCATTTCAAGTCTACGTTCAGACCGTTCAAAAAAATCAATAATCTATCCTCAGCTGCTATTAAATTACTATCTGCTACCGTCATTGGGAATGCTGAGCTAGTAACCATAAATCCCAATATAGATTCTGAATCATCAGACGAGTGCGAGTCTGACAGCGAATAGTAATAACTTTTTGTGTGTATTTTCAGAAATTATATAATATACATATGTTTATTATTTGGCCGTTTTCATCATATTTATAATTATTATAATAACTTATAATTTTTTAAATGATCAAAAATAATATGGAATAAAATTTGAAACTTCAATATCATACTTACACGTCTTTTCTTACACAAATTGTAATTCATTGGTGACATATAGTGGAATTTAACGAAGAACATTATTGTCTTTGACGCCATTATTCCAAAATGATGTTTTGTATCACAATTTTATCTAAATTCACAAGAAGTACGACCTTAACCCTAATTTTTTTTTCAACTTTTGCATATTTCTGGAATTTAGGTAAGATATAGAGTTTTAGTGTATTCCGGGACCTATAGTAAAATTTGATGGCGAACAAATTTGTAGAATATTTTGATCCGATACGAACTCATTTAATAGGAGAAGGGACCAGAAAGACCCCCTCAATGACCGTCTAAGGGTTAAAAAATACGAAAAATGAAATCAGCGACCCGAAAAACATAAGAAACCAAGGTTAGGCTTGAATCCATTCATTTTTAGAGTTTTGGCCAGGTTTTTTGTAAAATTGCCCACTGTGCATACGAAAAACTCAAAAACACTCATATTTTGGTGCAGAATATGAAAAACTCAAAATTTTAACTTTGATCTTGAATTCCTCTGTAACTACTTAACCGAATTTGGTATGCTTATGAAAATATCTCTATCCGTTCAGAAGTAAAAGTGTTTTGATCAGGAAAATACAATTCTGAACTACTCTGCGCTGGAAACTTCCAAAACTTCTATAGTCACAAACAAAAAGAAACACACAAAAAATAGTTTTAAATAAAATGTTGAATATGGTTTTTATTAAAAATATAAAATATTCTATTTCTATAGAAAAAGATTATGAACACAAATTATTACAAAAAATGGTCATAGCAAACAAATACAACAGGTTTTGTAAATAATTTTATTTTGGAATGAAGTGAAAAAGACTTAATATTTTTGCAATACAGGAGAAAGACATCACTATTAACATTCAGGATCTAAAACTTTATGGGAAAGAAACAGGACAGCAAACATTTGATACAAATATTCGGTTAATATTTTGTTTTTGGTAATAATTTGATTTCATGCGGTTTCAATAATTTCACAAATCTTCAAAATGAATTTAGAAAAAGGGCATGTTGAAATGAACTGTTAAGGATATATGTAAGTACAGAATCAAATCTTTAAAGTTTTTCTTGTGTTGATGAAAAATGAATTGTGTATTGACATTGCTTGTAAATAAAGATTTGTGGCGAAAGTTTAAAAAAAATGTGGTATTTATGAATTGTTTCTGATTAATAGTAAATGCCAAGCTAAACAGTCTGCCGCGAGCGTATTATAACAAATGTATTTTACTTATGTAGAAAGGTAATAAACCAACCTCAAGGACAAAGATATTTCCTTCACTTTATTAACTACAAAATAAATATTGTCAAAATGTCTTTTTGACAGGCTGTATTATAGCTTTCCTAAGAAGAAAAAGGATACATAGAAACAATGAAGACTACTTAATACTAATTTAATTTAGACAAAATAAAAAAAAAACATATTTTTTTAATGGAATATTTTCAAATGATACAAATTTGGAGATTTTCTCGTGATTTGCAGTCTTAAATCTAGGCAATGATTCTGGTCATTTATGGCATAATTTGCAGTGATTTGTTTTATTTATTTTCTTTTCATTACAACGGAGTATTGAGGTGGTGAATGGAATTTGATATGAAATACATTCTCTTAATGAAAAAGAAACAAGTTCTTTTTTATAGAATCTGGCAGATTTCTGGAATTTTAGGAATCTGTTGCATACTACACAGTAGTAAATAGTTAATGATTACATGGATGGGGGTTAATGGTGGAAGGGGAAATGGTGGTGGTACTGGGACAACAAATTAACTTGTGGAAATATGTGCTCTCTAACCACGCCATGTCAATAGACTCCAACCATGTTTATTTGTGGCCTGTTGCAACTGTTGTTGTTGTTGATCACCTACAGAAGTACGTAATACGGTGTGCTTAAAAACGGACCTCTTGAATTCCTCCGGTGAGGGTTTATACGATTCAAGTTTGTTCCTGTATTGATGTTGTTGATGTTGTGATGTCTCCGTTGTGAATGCCTGTGACCCGCCGTAGTTCTTGGTGCCAAACGAGCTCCCACCTTTTTGTGACGTTGTTGACGACGTTGTTTTCGTTGCAGTCGCCTGTTGATGTTTGAAGGAATTAGTATAGATTGTGGTTTGTTTAAAGCGATTATTGCCATTGTTGTTGTTGCTGTTGTGATTATTGTTATTAAATTTAGTAGTTGTGGTATATTGCGTAGTTTGTTTATTGTTATAAGAAGCACTGAATGAATTATAATTATTATTATTGTTGTTGGCGTTGCTGTTGCTATTGCTGTTAGTATTTTTATATTCATACGTTTCAATAGCATTATCGCTAACTGTACTGGGATCAGGAGCAGCACAAAGACCATTATAACGTTTTGAGGGTTTCATGCCATATGAACCGCATGAGGGTTTACCAACTTCATAGGGATTATAACCGACAACATTGCCACTGGAAGAGAGAGAAAGGAAGACATTTATAAGATTTTTGTATAAAACAAGGCAGAGACAAAAATATAGGAGTTCAAGGGTGATAACTTTTCTCACAGAAAAGTTCATCGGAGATGACTTTTGTCATCGAAAAGTTCATCGGAGATGACTTTTCGTATAGAAAAGTTCATCGGTGATGACTTTTCGTATAGAAAAGTTCATCGGAGATGACTTTTCGTATAGAAAAGTTCATCGGAGATGACTTTTCGTATAGAAAAGTTCATCGGAGATGACTTTTCGTATAGAAAAGTTCATCGGAGATGACTTTTCGTATAGAAAAGTTCATCGGAGATGACTTTTCGTATAGAAAAGTTCATCGGAGATGACTTTTCGTATAGAAAAGTTCATCGGAGATGACTTTTCGTATAGAAAAGTTCATCGGAGATGACTTTTCGTATAGAAAAGTTCATCGGAGATGACTTTTCGTATAGAAAAGTTCATCGGAGATGACTTTTCGTATAGAAAAGTTCATCGGAGATGACTTTTCGTATAGAAAAGTTCATCGGAGATGACTTTTCGTATAGAAAAGTTCATCGGAGATGACTTTTCGTATAGAAAAGTTCATCGGAGATGACTTTTCGTATAGAAAAGTTCATCGGAGATGACTTTTCCTATAGAAAAGTTCATCGGAGATGACTTTTCCTATAGAAAAGTTCATCGGAGATGACTTTTCCTATAGAAAAGTTCATCGGAGATGACTTTTCGTATAGAAAAGTTCATCGGAGATGACTTTTCCTATAGAAAAGTTCATCGGAGATGACTTTTCCTATAGAAATGTTCATCGGAGATGACTTTTCCTATAGAAATGTTCATCGGAGATGACTTTTCCTATAGAAAAGTTCATCGGAGATGACTTTTCCTATAGAAAAGTTCATGGGAGATGACTTTTCCTATAGAAAAGTTTATCGGAGATGACTTTTCCTATAGAAAAGTTCATCGGAGATGACTTTTCCTATAGAAAAGTTCATCGGAGATGACTTTTCCTATAGAAAAGTTCATCGGAGATGACTTTTCCTATAGAAAAGTTCATCGGAGATGACTTTTCCTATAGAAAAGTTCATCGGAGATGACTTTTCCTATAGAAAAGTTCATCGGAGATGACTTTTCCTATAGAAAAGTTCATCGGAGATGACTTTTCCTATAGAAAAGTTCATCGGAGATGACTTTTCCTATAGAAAAGTTCATCGGAGATGACTTTTCCTATAGAAAAGTTCATCGGAGATGACTTTTCCTATAGAAAAGTTCATCGGAGATGACTTTTCCTATAGAAAAGTTCATCGGAGATGACTTTTCCTATAGAAAAGTTCATCGGAGATGACTTTTCCTATAGAAAAGTTCATCGGAGATGACTTTTCCTATAGAAAAGTTCATCGGAGATGACTTTTCCTATAGAAAAGTTCATCGGAGATGACTTTTCCTATAGAAAAGTTCATCGGAGATGACTTTTCCTATAGAAAAGTTCATCGGAGATGACTTTTCCTATAGAAAAGTTCATCGGAGATGACTTTTCCTATAGAAAAGTTCATCGGAGATGACTTTTCCTATAGAAAAGTTCATCGGAGATGACTTTTCCTATAGAAAAGTTCATCGGAGATGACTTTTCCTATAGAAAAGTTCATCGGAGATGTTTTATCGGAGATGACTTTTCCTATAGAAAAGTTCATCGGAGATGACTTTTCCTATAGAAAAGTTCATCGGTGATGACTTTTCGTATAGAAAAGTTCATCGGAGATGACTTTTCGTATAGAAAAGTTCATCGGAGATGACTTTTCGTATAGAAAAGTTCATCGGAGATGACTTTTCGTATAGAAAAGTTCATCGGAGATGACTTTTCGTATAGAAAAGTTCATCGGAGATGACTTTTCGTATAGAAAAGTTCATCGGAGATGACTTTTCGTATAGAAAAGTTCATCGGAGATGACTTTTCGTATAGAAAAGTTCATCGGAGATGACTTTTCGTATAGAAAAGTTCATCGGAGATGACTTTTCGTATAGAAAAGTTCATCGGAGATGACTTTTCGTATAGAAAAGTTCATCGGAGATGACTTTTCGTATAGAAAAGTTCATCGGAGATGACTTTTCGTATAGAAAAGTTCATCGGAGATGACTTTTCGTATAGAAAAGTTCATCGGAGATGACTTTTCGTATAGAAAAGTTCATCGGAGATGACTTTTCCTATAGAAAAGTTCATCGGAGATGACTTTTCCTATAGAAAAGTTCATCGGAGATGACTTTTCGTATAGAAAAGTTCATCGGAGATGACTTTTCCTATAGAAAAGTTCATCGGAGATGACTTTTCCTATAGAAAAGTTCATCGGAGATGACTTTTCCTATAGAAATGTTCATCGGAGATGACTTTTCCTATAGAAATGTTCATCGGAGATGACTTTTCCTATAGAAAAGTTCATCGGAGATGACTTTTCCTATAGAAAAGTTCATGGGAGATGACTTTTCCTATAGAAAAGTTTATCGGAGATGACTTTTCCTATAGAAAAGTTCATCGGAGATGACTTTTCCTATAGAAAAGTTCATCGGAGATGACTTTTCCTATAGAAAAGTTCATCGGAGATGACTTTTCCTATAGAAAAGTTCATCGGAGATGACTTTTCCTATAGAAAAGTTCATCGGAGATGACTTTTCCTATAGAAAAGTTCATCGGAGATGACTTTTCCTATAGAAAAGTTCATCGGAGATGACTTTTCCTATAGAAAAGTTCATCGGAGATGACTTTTCCTATAGAAAAGTTCATCGGAGATGACTTTTCCTATAGAAAAGTTCATCGGAGATGACTTTTCCTATAGAAAAGTTCATCGGAGATGACTTTTCCTATAGAAAAGTTCATCGGAGATGACTTTTCCTATAGAAAAGTTCATCGGAGATGACTTTTCCTATAGAAAAGTTCATCGGAGATGACTTTTCCTATAGAAAAGTTCATCGGAGATGACTTTTCCTATAGAAAAGTTCATCGGAGATGACTTTTCCTATAGAAAAGTTCATCGGAGATGACTTTTCCTATAGAAAAGTTCATCGGAGATGACTTTTCCTATAGAAAAGTTCATCGGAGATGACTTTTCCTATAGAAAAGTTCATCGGAGATGTTTTATCGGAGATGACTTTTCCTATAGAAAAGTTCATCGGAGATGACTTTTCCTATAGAAAAGTTCATCGGAGATGACTTTTCCTATAGAAAAGTTCATCGGAGATGACTTTTCCTATAGAAAAGTTCATCGGAGATGACTTTTCCTATAGAAAAGTTCATCGGAGATGACTTTTCCTATAGAAAAGTTCATCGGAGATGACTTTTCCTATAGAAAAGTTCATCGGAGATGACTTTTCCTATAGAAAAGTTCATCGGAGATGACTTTTCCTATAGAAAAGTTCATCGGAGATGACTTTTCCTATAGAAAAGTTCATCGGAGATGACTTTTCCTATAGAAAAGTTCATCGGAGATGACTTTTCCTATAGAAAAGTTCATCGGAGATGACTTTTCCTATAGAAAAGTTCATCGGAGATGACTTTTCCTATAGAAAAGTTCATCGGAGATGACTTTTCCTATAGAGAAGTTCATCGGAGATGACTTTTCCTATAGAAAAGTTCATCGGAGATGACTTTTCCTATAGAGAAGTTCATCGGAGATGACTTTTCCTATAGAAAATTCATCGGAGATGACTTTTCCTATAGAAAAGTTCATCGGAGATGACTTTTCCTATAGAAAAGTTCATCGGAGATGACTTTTCCTATAGAAAAGTTCATCGGAGATGACTTTTCCTATAGAAAAGTTCATCGGAGATGACTTTTCCTATAGAAAAGTTCATCGGAGATGACTTTTCCTTTAGTAAAATTCATCGGAGATGACTTTTCGTATAGAAAAGTTTATCGTAGATGACTTTTCGTATAGAAAAGTTCATCGTAGATGACTTTTCGTATAGAAAAGTTCATCGTAGATGACTTTTCGTATAGAAAAGTTCATCGTAGATGACTTTTCGTATAGAAAAGTTCATCGTAGATGACTTTTCGTATAGAAAAGTTCATCGTAGATGACTTTTCGTATAGAAAAGTTCATCGTAGATGACTTTTCCTATAGAAAAGTTCATCGGAGATGACTTTTCCTTCAGAAAAGTTCATCGGAGATGACTTTTCCTTCAGAAAAGTTCATCGGAGATGACTTTTCGTTTAGAAAATTCCATCGTAGATGGCTTTTCCGATTTAATTTAATCAAAATGTAATAAAATTATTTAATTTAAGTAAATTGAAAGTTTTTCCTAGTTGACTTTTCCCTTACCCTGGTCCATAATTGCAAACATATAATTTGTTGTATTTCGATTTATCCTTGTATTCAGCAAAACCGCAACCAACTAAACTTGTTTCGCCCCAAACCAACTGTAAAAACGGAAAGGAGAAAATGATTAGCTTCCATATATTAAGGTTGGTTAGGAAAAGTCCACATACCTGAGAATAATGGCCAGTTTTTGGTGACCAGGCATCACCAAATGAGTATTTTTGTACTTCATTGAACCAACTTTGGATGCGTGAGGGGAAATCACCATCATCTGGATCCAAGGGGGCTGTACTCCATATGATGGCCAAATTTTGGCCCATTGTAAAACGATCTAAAACAACAAAATTTTTGAATTATTATTGAATTATATTTGTAGAATTTTGTAATCCCTTACTTATTGTCCTATGGGGATCATGACGAAATTGACAATTTTCAGCCCATTGTTGTGCTCTCTCGGCCAGCTCATCATCCCAGACAATTTCACGCATATTCTCCGCAGCCGGTTGGCCGGGATAGCGGCCAGTGGCCACCGTTTGCCTTAATCTATTGTGTTCTTTTAAAATGATTTCTTTCTCTTCTTCGGTAATACCGGCAACTGTAAATAAAAGAGATAGATAGAGAAATTTATTATTAGAAACTGGTTTGGTTAAATTTAAAATTCAATTAGAAACTGAAACTAGGCTAAAAGTTTGTCCGACTAACTGGTAGAAGAAAAACAATCACAATATTGATTGGTTTTTAACGCAAAAACCTGAAATATGTCGTGTGTCTTTGGTACTTGGAGATTGAGTCATTTCTATTTCTGGTTTTCTTGTTGCCAAAGTCTTACCTGTTTTTTGTCTTCCTCTAATCTTATGGCTTAAAATTTCAATACAAATTTGACAACACGATTTTATCTATGAATTTGAATATATAATAACATTGAGTAGTTATTTTAAAAAATCGAACGATCGATTTGCTAAAAAAAACCTGAAACATATATTTTGTGAGATTTGAAATTTCATTTTGTATATGCCTTTAGGCCTCATCTTGGCATGATTTAATTTATAATAAATTCAAGAAAGTATTTCATAAACATAAATAAGAGAGGCTAATGTTTTTTTTTTTTGTAAATTTTATTAGTTTATTTATAATTATGACAGACGTCATCGGCTTGTAATGTTAAACACATTTCAATTTTGAACCGTTAGGTGACGAATGTAGAGTAGACTCTAGGTTCTGATCAGTAAAGTAATGGGATTATATTATAATGACTTTAATGGGTTTACGAGTGACGCATGTGGTGGGTATATTAACATAGAGTCCATACGATTCGAAATCTTCTTAAAAATCCAATCTAATATGTAAATAGCCTTTTGAAAAAGTTTTCTCTTAAATACATGAAGCACTGCCTCATTAAAATTTTTAAACACCATGACTCATGCCTTAGCTTTGTTTATCTTGTTTTTACAGATACGGATATCGTGCAAAAGTTTTGGAGAGAAAACATTTCCAAGCTGTTTGTATTCCGCTATAGTGATGGTAAACATCCCAGAAAATGGTATTGAATGCATTCCGCCTAGACAGAATGATGTCAAGACAGCAATAAGCCGGTTGAAGAATAACAAGTCAAAACGGCGTTAAGTTCCGCCAGGCCGAACTTGTTATATGCTCCACCACCTTCGGTCTCTTCGTTCAGCGGAATCAGGATTTCATCAGGATTTTTGCTCGGTAAGTGAGTGATTGATCCCGATTAATCAATTAATCCTAATTAATATAATTTATCTCATCTAAATGGAAGAAGATTCCCTGCCGATGTACTTCCTGAGATAATTCATCGATCAGCTGGTTGTGAAGGTGGGAGCCTTTTTGACCAAGGGTTCCATTATCAATAGCATCCCGCCCAAAAGGCTAGTTTTATCGGCTGCGGCCGATGGTCGATTTATTGGTGCATCAGATGGTTCTGGCTTCAATGATTATTTTGCTTTCTCACTAAAGTATCTATGTCCTCTGAGTGAAGAGACAGGAGAGGAACCTCATGTCGTCTTTGAAGCCGCCTCAACCTTAGTTTAATCGTTTCTTAAAGCTGTTTTAGATTGAGAAATAAGTCTCTTCCGCGTCGCCAGAAAACTCCTATGGTCAATGAAATAATTACGCCTTTAGACCTAGTAAATCCACCATTGACCTGATCTTCAGCTTGTGGAAAATTTGGAGAATAGCCCAGAGAAGCTGAGCGACAGCTTTTATAGTCTTTAATATGGGCTCGATACCCAATGCCAATGCCATTGGATAATGTTAACGACATTTCCTGAGTATTTCAGCCATGTAAAACTTCTCTACAATTGGTGTCTTAAGATATGCCTTTAGGGCTCGTCGATAAACACATAATTAAGCTAATATGAAGGGGATGCTCTTAATGATATGAGTGGAGTCTCTCAAGTCCCTTTTGGGAAGTTTATGGAACAATTATTTTTATAAGGCTGCCTTCAAGAGCCCTACATATACATACAAATAAATAACAAGCCCGCTTCGCAAAGCCGCATTAGGCTTTGTAAAACGACATCTTTAACATCTACTGGAAAAGTTGATACGGAAGTGAATCGAAAATTTCGAGGTAGTATTTTTCTGGATACCCTATAAAATTAATATGAAGTCCTTTTAGGTCCTGTCGTCAAATTGAAATGGTGTAAAAAATGTATTTGCACACACAATATCAACATCGGTGGCATTTAAAACATCAACAATGATTTTAATCAGCATTGTTCCCTGGCACTCTTAACTGGTCAAAAAAACTGCCTACAGACCACCTAGTGTAGTAAAAATATAAAAGCAACAACAACAAATAACTGCTTGACAAATTGATCATAAAATATACGATTAATTTCCTCATTGAAGAGAAAAACAAAAAAATTAACCTACCATGTAGTTGAGAGTCATGATGTATTTAAAGGTTAATTTACATATTACAGGTCCGGAACGGTGGGGAAGGTAAAAGAAAGGGCCCCATTAAAAAGGGTTAGACATGCTTACAGCGTATTTAGTTCAAATAGGGTTTTGCAGATTAGTGTGCTGTCCCGTACACAAAAAAAAAACTTGTAAAACTATTTTAGGGTCAAATATGGTTTTGTAGTTTAGTGTGTTGTCCCGTACAATTTTAAAAATACCTAAAATATGCAGTATATTCCTGTAGGTTCCGTGACGGGGGAGGCCACTTTCGAAAATTGTAACCACTGCATATTTGAAAATATCCTTGAATTACCTTTGCTAATAAAGGCCCAAAAAAACTACATGACAAAAACCTATCTGACAAATACCACCCTGAACCAACTCATTGATCCTGCTTATTAAACATGTATGTATGTACATCTCTTGCGGTATGTGTAACTACATCGATCGACCATTAATTAAAGGAACAAGCTTTTAGTGCAAAAATAAGCGGTGCTTTACAATCACTAACGATGAACATTAATTTAATGGCTTTTAAGAAATCAACAAAAAACGAAGACAGATACAATGATAACAAAAACAACAATTATAAACAAAAAACCGCACAGCTATCTGATCTGATCACAATTCATCATTAGGACGACAGTCAAACATAAACACCAATTGATCAACTTTTTATTGGGATTGTTGTTGGTGGTGGAGAGAGGGGAAGACAATAAAAACTTGCCGGCCATTAACAACAGCAAAAAGAATGAAAAAAAAAACGCCAACAAGTCTACAAGAGTAGGAAGGAAATCAGTTAAACGGTGAATGTCCACTGCATTTAAGTTTTACAAACAAAAGACTTAAGAGCCATCCATGGATCTGCTGCGACGTTTTCTTTCGAAGTAAATTAATCTTATTTTTTTCCTTTTCACCAATCGTATAGAAGATACAATGTATGGAAGATACATATTTTGTTTGTTTGTTTTTTGTTGTTGTGATTATTGCGAAAAGTTTAACAAGTGTTTCAGCAACAGCTTAAAACAAGATGAAATCCAAACATCAAAAAAAAAAAAAAAAAAAAAAAACGCCAACTACAGCCGCCGCCAACAAAGTAATCTTGTTTAACTGGAGTTATAGCGGTGTTTTCGTCGGTTGCGTTATTTTGAAACAGGGGAAGAAACGAAAAACCTTGATTTTTATTTTCATTAGCATGCTCGAAAATACTAGAAAAACATTAAGACATTTGTTGTCGTCGTCATGTTCATTGTTGTTGGTTTATATTTGTTGTGATAACATCTATGAAGAGGCAAGGGGCAACATGCAGCTCGATGCAGCCTTTTGTACAGGCATATACATACGTATATTTCCCAGGAATATTCCCAAAGGCATTAGCTAGACTTCTAACACATCTATGAGAAGAACCCAATTCATATTAGAGGTGTGGCTTTTTGTGAAAGTTATAAGACTTGACACTTTTTTAAGCGTTTTTGGATATACAAGAGCTACTACACACCTACCCGAAAAAAGTTTTGTTCTCATTGGATCCAGCGTAATTTGACTTGAGCCAATGTCTTGTTTAACAGATCGATTGGTATAAAGAAATTTTGAAAAAATGCAATGACGGGGCTTCAAAGGACGTTTATAAGATCGTCACAGGTGACGAATTATGAATCTATGCATACGAGTGGTTCTTCGAAGACTAAAGTGGGGCAATCTACTTCCCGGAGTGGACCGATCTTTCTAGTTCCTTTTTCCAATAGGATCTCCTTAATATAGTTCCATAGTTCCAAATAGTTCCGAGGTCGATAAAGTTAAATGAATCTTTCTCTTTCGTCGTTCTTTTTATATCCTTCGCTCCAAATAGTTCCGAGAGTTAAGTAGTTATTTTTTTTGTTTTCATCTTTTGGTGGATGAATTGACATAAAAATAAATTAATTTAAGCGATGTAACGAGCACGTTTATTTAACAATGTGGCCGCATCTGAATGATTAAGGGATCGAAGGTGAAAGATCGAAGTGAGTGTGGAATTAAATGAAGAAAATGAATTATACAAATGAAAGGAATTATATGCACGACTGGAACTATATGTACTAAAGGAACTATATAAATGTAAGAGCCGGATATAGTTCCAATAGTTCCTTGTCCGGAATAGTTCCTTGGAACTAGTTCGTTCCGGAACTACACAACTCTATCGAAGACGAGCCAAATCCATCGAAAGTTGTTCGTGAAAGAAGCACTTCGAAGCAAATGGTCTTCTGTTTCCTGGGCAAAACTGGTCTTGTTGCGACTGTTCCGCTTCAGCAACATAGGACGGTCAATTATGAGTGGTACACCATAATTTATTTGCCTGAAGTCTTCGGAGAAATTCGAAAAACAAACAAGAGAAGACTAATCATTGTGCACCATGACAATGCGAGCTTGCACTCGTGGACCCTAACCAACACATTTTTGACCAGACAAAACGTGGAACAGGCCCGACTTGGCACTTAATGACTTTTTTTATTGCCGCACATTAAGAGAACGAAAGCATGGTCAACGATTTTCGTCGCCGGAAGATGCTGTTGAAGCGTTCAAAAACCATGTTTTGGAGGTGTCTCGTTCGGAGTGAAAAAAGTGCTTCAACAATGGGTTTGAATTTATTAATTTAATTTATTTATTTAATTTATTAATTTAATTTATTAATTTAATTAATTTAATTTTTTTATTAATTTATTAATTCATTAATTAATTAATTAATTAATTAATTTATTTATTTTATTTATTTATTTATTTATTTATTTATTTATTTATTTATTTATTTATTTATTTATTTATTTATTTATTTATTTATTTATTTATTTATTTATTTATTTATTTATTTATTTATTTATTTATTTATTTATTTATTTATTTATTTATTTATTTATTTATTTATTTATTTATTTATTTATTTATTTATTTATTTATTTATTTATTTATTTATTTATTTATTTATTTATTTATTTATTTATTTATTTATTTATTTATTTATTTATTTATTTATTTATTTATTTATTTATTTATTTATTTATTTATTTATTTTATTATTTATTTATGTATTTATTATTTATTTATGTATTTATTTATATATTTATTTATTTATTTATTTATTTATTTATTTATTTATTTATTTATTTATTTATTTATTTATTTATTTATTTATTTATTTATTTATTTATTTATTTATTTATTTATTTATTTATTTATTTATTTATTTATTTATTTATTTATTTATTTATTTATTTATTTATTTATTTATTTATTTATTTATTTATTTATTTATTTATTTATTTATTTATTTATTTATTTATTTATTTATTTATTTATTTATTTATTTATTTATCTATTTATTTATATATTAATTTATTACTTTTTATTTATCTATTTTTTTATATATTAAATTATTTATTTATTTAAATTTTAAAAACGTGTTTTTTTCGCAGCTAAATTTTTTTAGATGTGAGAAGCTTTGAGTTAATTAGCGATATATACTTTATAGGGTGGCAAATGTCGCAACAATCTTAATTTACCCTTTGTACTATGCTGGAGGGTCTAGAAACAATGGCATAAAAGGACTTCATTTTGTAACGATTTCTTTTCGCCAAAAAAAGCCGTAAAACATTGTTCATGATTTAATAAGTTATGTTTTCCGCAAATTGGGCAATTAAAAATCTGATGTCCAAGAGAGAGATAGTTGGCATGCGAACATAATTAAATTAATTAATTTTATGAACACATAAAACTAGTCAACTGTTATTCATGAGAATTTCTAACGAGATGCCCGATCACCAAGCCAAAAGGTGTGAGTGTAAGTTTGTTGCTTAAGTCTTTTGTTGTCATTAACAACAGCTACAAAAAGAGGTTATTTACACTCTCCATGCGCTTACGACTACCTTTTCTATTATATGTTTACCTTTATGCCAAGAATGTGCAGACATGTCAATACACCAAGAAGAGCCTTCATTATACCACAAATTGACTGAATGACTGACATTGTGTCAAAACAGCATGTAAAACATAAAACAGAATGAACGTCTTTTTCTCCCTACCTTTCTTTATTTTACTACATTGTGGTTTATTGGATATCTTGCCATCTAGGCTTTGTTATTTGCCTCTACACATGGGTGTGTTCCGTGGTGTAATTTGTTTACTATTTGCCGTCAATTTTTTTTACTGTTTTGGCAGAATTTTTTTACTTTGAAGTGTTAATTTTTGTTTATCTTAATTAACATGACCTAACTTACAAGCCATAAAATGGCATACGGTTTTACATGTTTGTTGTTGGTTGTTGTTTTTTTCGTTTTGTCTTTGAAGTTGAATAACCCTTGCTCAGTGTTAAAAAAAAAAACAGCAAAATTCATTCACTAAAAATCATGTAAATAATAATAGAGTTCAACAAAATCAAATTCATTTTAAATCGTATTTAGGTTTACATCTTCATATCTAAAAAAAAAAAGTTGTTTCCTTTAACGAAATGAAACCTTTACGTGACAGCCAAACAGAAAAGATTAAAGATTAATTTCAAAATAATCACCATTATCGTTGTCCAAGAAACAGAAATTACTGCTTATCGAACAAAGAACCCTTTATGTTCGTTCTTTTTTTTTTGTAATTTTTGTTTCCCTTGATTGCAATCTCATTGACGTCATCAAGTCTATTTAGTTATCCAACATATATGTGATGTGGATAAAAGATCCCGACAATTTTGGCTTAAGGCTTTAAATCATCAACACGTTTTATTTTTGGATTCTGTTTTAAATTTTATATGAGGCGTTACTCTTTTATAGCCAATACCGTCAATTTAAATAATTATTTTCAACTAAATAGAGTTGGATTAAGAAGCACGACGACGACGAAGAAGAAAAAAAAATGAAAACTAAAATGTTAATATTCAGAATATTGACTTGTTTTAAAATTAAACGGTACAACACAACGGTTGTAAAGAAGGTACTGGGCATGTACCCCACAGTAAATTTTAAAAAGGGAAGGAGGTCCTGAAATATTTTCGGCATTTAGGCCTTGTGATCGAGTTGAAGGAAGGCGTTATGGACAACCCAAAGGAATAGGACACATAAAGGGTGCTTTTATAGACCCTTTTTGAAAGAAAGGGTGTTTCTATGGACCCTTTCTGAAAAAAGGGGTGCTTCTATGGTCCCTATCTAAAAGAAAGGGTGCTTCTATGGCCCTTTTCTGAAAGAAAGTGTTCTTCTATGGACCATTTCTGAAAGAAAGGGTGCTTCTATGGACCATTTCTGAAAGAAAGGGTGCTTCTATGGACCCTTTCTAAATAAAAGGGTGCTTCTATGGACCCTTTCTAAATAAAAGGGTGCTTCTATGGACCCTTTCTAAATAAAAGGGTGCTTCTATCGACCCTTTTGAAAGAAATAGTGCTTCTTTGGACCCTTTCTGAGAAAAAGGGTGCTTCTATGGTCCCTTTCTAAAAGAAAGGGTGCTTCTATGGACCCTTTCTGAAAGAAAGGGTGGTTCTATGGACACTTTCTGAAAGAAATTGTGCTTCTATGGACCCTTTCTGAAAGAAAGGGTGCTCCTATGGACGCTTTATAAAAGAAAGGGTGCTTCTATGAACCCTTTCTAAAAGAAAGGGTGCTTCTTTGTACCCTTTCTAAAAGGAATGGTGCTTCTATGGACCCTTTCTGAAAGAAAGGTTGCTTCTATGTACCTTTTTTAAAGAAATGGTGCATCTATGGACTCTTTCTGAAAGAAAGGGTGCTTCTATGGAGACTTTTGGGAAGATAGGGTGCTTCTATGGAGCCTTTTGGAAAGATAGGGTGCTTCTATGGACCATTTCTAAAAGAAAGGCTGATTCTATGGACCATTTCTAAAAGAAAGGCTGCTTCTATGGACCATTTCTAAAAGAAAGGGTGCTTCTATGGACCATTTCTAAAAGAAAGGGTGCTTCTATGGACCGTCTCTGAAAGAAAGGGTGCTTCTATGGACCCTTTCTCAAAGAAAGGGTGCTTCTGTGGACCCTTTCTAAAAGAAATTGTGCTTCTTTGGACCCTTTCTAAAAGAAATTGTGCTTCTGTGGACCCTTTCTGAGAAGAAGCACCCGATGAACCCTTTCTAAAAGAAATGGTGCTTCTATGGACCATTTCTGAAAGAAATTGTGCTTCTATGAACCATTTCTGAAAGAAAGGGTGCTTCTATGGACCCTTTCTAAATAAAAGGGTGCTTCTATTGACCCTTTTGAAAGAAATAGTGCTTCTTTGGACCCTTTCTGAGAAAAAGGGATCTGCTATAGACCCTTTCTGAAAGAAAGGGTGCTCCTATGGACCCTTTATAAAAGAAAGGGTGCTCCTTATGGACCCTTTCTAAAAGAAAGGGTGCTTCTATGAACCCTTTCTCAAAGAAAGGGTGCTTCTTTGGATCCTTTCTAAAAGGAATGGTGCTTCTATGGACCCTTTCTAAAAGAAAGGGTGCTCCTTATGAACCCTTTCTAAAAGAAAGGGTGCTTCTATGAACCCTTTCTCAAAGAAAGGGTGCTTCTTTGGACCCTTTCTGAAAGGAATGGTGCTTCTATGGACCCTTTCTGAAAGAAAGGTTGCTTCTATGTACCCTTTCTAAAAGGAAAGGGTGCTTCTATGGACCCTTTTGAAAGAAAGGTTGCTTCTATGGACCCTTTTAAAAGAAAGGGTGCTTCTATGGACCCTTTCTGAAAGAAAGGGTGCTTCTACGGACCCTTTTAAAAGAAAGGGTGCTTCTATGGATCATTTCTGAAAGAAAGGGTGCTTCTATGGACCCTTTCTGAAAGAAAGGGTGCTTCTATGGACCCTTTCTGAAAGAAAGGGTGCTTCTATGGACCCTTTCTGAAAGAAAGGGTGCTTCTATGGACCCTTTCTGAAAGAAAGGGTGCTTCTATGGACCCTTTCAGAATAGTAAATGGCCTTCTATGGAGCCTTTCTAAAAGAAGTTGTGTTTCTAGGGACCCTTTCTGAAAGAAATTGTGTTTCTATGGACCCTTTCTGAAAGAAATGGTGCTTCTATGGAGCCTTTCTGAAAGAAAGGGTGCTTCTATGGACCCTTTATAAAAGAAAAGGGTGTTTCTATGGACCCTTTTTAAAAGAAAGGGTGCTTCTATGGACCCTTCCTGAAAGAAATGGTGCTTCTATGGACCCTTTCTTAAAGAAAGGGTGCTTCTATGGGCCCATTCTGAAAGAAAGGGTGCTTCTATGGGCCCATTCTGAAAGAAAGGGTGCTTCTATGGGTCCTTTCTAAAAGTTTTAAAGTTTTTAAACGAATCGCCTGTTATTTGACATTTTAAGTTGCCAGTGGTCACGAAATTTGTTCATCAAAAATTGTCAACACAGGTCCATGTTTTGGTATAGCTCCCCCACATAAAGGTACCTCCCGACTTTTGGTATTTTGAGGGTTTAAGCTGCAGCTTTTGACTGAACTACCGTTAATTTGACATTTGAGACTCGCTGTAGTCAAAAATTTGTTCACTAAAAATTGCCAAGAGGGGTCCATGTTTTTATATAGCCCCCACATAAGGGAACCATCCGATTTTCGGTGTTTTGAGGGTTTTAGCTACATTTTTAATCGAAATTAATTGTTATTGGCATATGAGTTGTAACAAAACTTCTTCAATGAAAATTGTCAACATAGGACCATAGTTTGGTATAGAGCCCATATAACGATACCTCCCGATTTTCGATATTTTAAGAGTTTTAGCTACATTTTTGACCGAACTACCTTAATTTGATATTTGAGATCCCCTGTAGTAACAAAAATTCTTCACTAAAATTTGTCAAGATTATTTCAAGGATTTTTTCGTTATTTCAAGGATTGTAGCTACATTTTCAGACCGAATTAGCTGTAATTGGCATTTGGATTTTCTAGTAGTCAAAACAATTCTTACCAGAAACTGTGGACATAAGATCACATTTTGCAATGACTCCAATATAACGGTAGCACCCGACTTCAGGTATGTTTTTTTTCAATAATTTCATTTCGGTAGCACCCGACTTCAGATATTTTTTTTCAATCATTTTATTTAATTTTCGATTTTCGGTCCAAATTTGCTGTAATTGCTAATTAGAATTCACAGCGGTCAGTTCCTAATTATTTTATTTTACTTCACAATATTTCATGGTGGAGGGTATAAAATGTTCCACTCCTGTTATTGTTTTATTGTGTACAGTCATGGGCTGAGGCTAAGACCACCTGTCCCTTATTGTAGGGTACCCAAAACGGTTGGTCTCTGTTAAATCTTTGATTTCCTTTATAAACATCTTTTCTTTTTTAATGAAAAGCGATTACATCTTCTTCTTCCTCTCCATTTACTTGAAGCCAAGTCAATATTCCTTACCGACCATGTTTCAGCACAGAATGGTTGTACTTAAACGTGAGAACATTTAAATTTAATATGTTTCTGATTGCTCATCTTTTTGGTGGTCGTTAAGTTGAACGGACAGCCCAACATTGAATCCCAGTGGACAAGGGAACATTGTGATGAGGAACATTTAGTCTAAACGGCTTTACATGTTTCAATTTTGATATCAAGTCAATGAGACTAAGAAAAGGTGATTATATTTCTGTTCCGTTTAATTTTTTTTGGCGGAATACCAAGAATTTACAGTTTCATTATGTTGTACTTGACCCTGATCCTGGCTGTATGGATGGCAGGCATGTATACAGACAATGATTCAACAATTGTGGACGATATTCTTAAGCGCTCTACTGCTTTTTGGGCTGGGGATTTAATTAACCAAGGAATTGAAATGTTTTCCTTTATTAAAAAAGCAAAGCCAGCGTTTAGAGCATCACCCATAAACATTAATTGTTCGCATAGCCCTTTAAAGTTTAACAAGCGTGTGTTTGGCAATGTCACCTTAATCAGCTTAAAAAGGGGTGTAACATGAAATCCATATGCCAATTACACAGTCATTAAGGATTTCGTTCTTCTTCTTCTGCTGCTTAATTAGCATACAAACAGATAGGACTGCAGCCAGCTGCCCCAAGCCACAATTGGCTTCTTCCTCCATTGGCTAAGCCCATCAATAAATGGCGTCAACACTTTACCTTTACAACTGGACAATCATTTAATTTGATATATTTACATTCATTAAAATGACACTAAATGCCAATAACAACAAAATAAAACAAAAACCTTTAAGCCGAACATGACAAAACGCCAGATAAATCACCAAGATTGATAAGCTGGCGGCTTGGGTTTCATGTTCCAGCAACGGCTTAGTCCTGGATTGAAAAAAAACGAAAACGAAACTGACACACACGCAGAATCCCAAAACCCAAAGTGAATGGCAAGAGCTTTACCTTACGGTCGCCTAAAGGTCTGACACCAACCACAGCATTGCTTTGACATTAATAGGTTCTGTTTTAAGGAAGAGGGGAGGGGGTTTTAAGGTATCTTTCTTGTTGTTGGCCAACAACTCGTGCTAATAATGCAATTAAAGCCTCTCACACCAATAATATTCGGTTATAAAAAAAATTGTCTGGGTGATAAACGATGCTAAGGCAAAGTGAAGTGAAGAGGGGTAGAGTAAAACAAAAAACCGCAATTTTAAGATAACCAACTGCCGGCTAGCTACGAAAAAATATCTAAAGCCATAATAAATGATGACATTTATAACAAACTAAATACGAATAAAAGGTGACATTCTTTTTTTAAAGAAGCTTCATCTTCAGAAGTCATTTGCAAAAATATATTTCCTGAAATTTATTAAATGCGAAAGAGATTGCAAATAAACAAAGAAGCGAAAGATGCACAAAGAACAGTTTTGTTCCATGGGATTATGGAATAATTCTTTTTAAAAGGTTCTTCTTCCTCTTTTTAAGGATGGAAAAAAGAAGTTTTCTTGGGGATGAAGATGCAAAAAAATCAGCACTCCCGTTGGTTTATGTATGGAGGAGGGATGGGGGTGGCTATATGGTGTATTCCACACAGGTTCACCCACCACAATAAAATTACAATGAGTTTGTAATCCGGTATGACAGTCGATCTCAATATGAAATAGAAAGGATTATTTTCCGTAGATATAGAAACCTTGGCGCATGGGGTCCTAAGTATGGATATGCACCTAAAATGTTCTTGAAAACAATACTTTTACATTTAATCGTGAGTTGGTAGTTAAAACGCTACAACAGCAGGTAATATTATAAGTTTAAAAGTTTAAATTATTTTGGGGTTACCCTGGAGCTAAAAAAACACTATTTAAAACTTAAAGCTTTACGGAGCAAAACATTGAACTTCCAGCATATATGTATATGACCAACCAACAAAACTTCTGATATTTATTGAAAAACTGGTGTGCAACAATTTTCCTGCTGAGGACATTGGAAACCCAAACCCATGTCAGTCAGTAATCCAAAAGGCAGTCTACAAGGAATCTGCTCGTTTGAAATAGTACTTTGTAATCACGCTTTTTCTGGAGAAGTGGAGCACACACGCAGAGAAAAACTATGTTTCACTTTTGTTGGAACAACAATACTACTCCATTGCGCTCATCCTCCAATCACCTATCCCAACATAAGGAATACCATAAAACCACAACAAATATGAAAAGATAACACGAATTATACAACCAAAACACTTCTCAGATTGTGGTGTAACTCAACTATCAAATTACAAAGAAGAATGAAAAGAAGCAAATAAAAACACGAATCTCATGGTGTACATGCACAAAAAAGAACAAAGATAAAAAAGAAAAACAAAGATAAGGGGAACTCATACAAACAAATCTCATCAATTTTTTTTTTCACCACGGCATCGAATACCGAGAGAATAGAATAAAATTGTCGAAGAAAAGAGAATAATATTGTCCAGCAGACAAAAACTATTGTTGGATATGACAACATCTATTGTTGGATATGACAAAAACAATTGTTGTAATTAACAAAAACGATTGTTGCACTCACAATACTACATGGGGAATCTAACAATATCTTTACAATACATGTTTTGCTCTTCGATAAATGGCAAAGCTCAAATTGATAAATGGCAAAGCTCAAACAATTACAGAAGGACTCCAGAATGTGGGTTCATCACGTGGCGATCAATAGGGAAACGTGAATACCAGTTTTTTATAGAAGATCGTGATGTCTTCTTGTAGAAGACCATATGTTCTTCTTGTCCATGAGATCTTCTAGTAGAAGATCATGATGTCTACTTATAGGTGATCATGCGAACTTCTTTTGGAAGACCATGAGGTTTTCTTGTATAAGGAAATGAGGACTACTTATAGAAGACCATGAGGACTTCTTATAGTAGACCATGAGGCTTTCTTGTAGAAAACCATGAGTTCTTCTCGACCATGAGATCTTCTGGTAGAAGATCATGAGATGTTCTTATAGAAGACCGTGAGCTCTTCTTGTAGAAACCCCTGTGGTCTTTTGTAGAAGATCATGAGGTCCAATTATAGAAGACCGTGAGTTTTTCTTATTGAAGACCATGATGTCTTCTTATTGAAGACCATGAAGTTTTTTTTTATAGAAGACCACGAAATCTTCTTACAGAAAACCGTTTCATAAGGCAATGAAGAAGGTATCCACCATGTATTTTGTTTTTTGTAGAAGACCATGAGGTCCTATTATAGAAGACCATGATGTCTTCATATTGAAGACCATAAAGTCTATGGGTTTGAAAAAATATGCTACTTTTGTCTGCAGGCAGGTTAAGTTCGAAGATAGGTTATAATGGTCCCCATTTTGATATAACCTCCATATTACTGTACGGCCCGGTCTCAGGTATTTTGAAGTTTTTAGCTGCATTTGCTGAGTAAATTAGCTACAAATTGGTATTTCGGATTCCTAGTGGCCAAAAAACTTATCTAACAAAAAATTGTAGACATAGGTCCATATTTTGGAATAGCCCCCATATAGATGTACAGCCCCATTTGAGGTATTTTGAAGTTGCTAGCTACATTATCAGAACGAATTCGTTGTAATTTGGCATTTGGAATTTTTAGTGGAGAAGGTTGAGATTCTCGGTGGCCACAAAACTGCTACACTAAACATTGTTAACATAGATCCTACCTCCCGATTTCAGGTATTTTGAGGTTTTTAGCTGCATTATTTGCCTGAACTAGCTGTAATTTGGCATTTGAGGTGGTTAAATTTTTTTTTCTCATAAAACGGTACCTCCGATTTTAGGAATTTTGAGAACTTTAACTGCATTATTAATCCGAACTAGCTGTAATTTGACATTTGAGGTGGTTAAAAATCTTTTTCACCAAAAATTTTCATCATGGATCCATATTTTGGTATAGCCTCCATAAAACGGTACCTCCCGATTTTTGGTATTTTGCGGATTTTAGCTGCATTTTTTGTCCAAACTACCTGTAATTTGATATTCGGTTTCGAGTGGCCACAAATTTTATCCACAAAAAAATTTCGACGTGATTCCACGGTTTGCTATGGCCCCCATATAACGGTACCTCCCGACTTTGGCTATTTTTAGGGTTTTATTGCATTTTTTGTCCGAACTACGTGTAATTCGTGAGGTTCCCTGTTGTCCCAAGACTTATCCACCAAAATTTGTCAACATAGGTACATATTTTGGTATAGTGCCCATATAACGGTATCTCCGGATTTTAGGTATTTTGAAGATTTTTGCTGCATTTTTTGACCAAAGTACGGTTAATTCGACATTTGAGGTTCATGGTGACCAAAAAAAACTTCTCCACCAAAAATTGTCAATATAGGTTTCTTTTGTGGGTATTGTCCCCATGTAAGGGTACCTACGGATGTAATTTATTGAGTTGTGTACTTCCGGAACGAACTAGTTCCAAGAAACTATTCCGGACAAGGAACTATTTCCAGTTATTGGGTGTATATAGTTCCTCTAGTTCATGTAGTTCCTTTCGAGCTTCTAGTTCCTTTTACGATGCTGTTTATTCGCTGCAATTCATTTCTTTTCATGACAATTGATCCACCAAACCCTGAAAACATTTGGGTCTTGGAGCTATTTGTAACGAAAAAAGCTTCTCTTTCATCGCTTTTCCGTTACAAATAGCTCCGAGACCCAAATGTTTTCAGGGTTTGGTGGATGAATTGTTTGATTTGTTGAACTATATCTGTCTCGGAACTATGTATTTGTAACTATGGCACTGTATTAAGGAACTAGTTCCTTTTGGGAAAAGGAACTAGAAAGATCGATCCATTCCGGGAACCAGATTGCCCAACTGTGGTAATTTGACATTTGAGGTTCCTAGTGGTCACAAAACTTCTCCACCAAACATTGTTGACATAGGTGTATATTTTGGAATTGCCCCCCTATAATGATATCTCCCGGTTTCAGATATTTTCAAGTTTTTAGGTGACCGAATTAGTTAAAATTAGGTATTTGGGGTTCACAGAGTTAAAAATTGTGGGTA
The DNA here is from genome assembly GCF_047663935.1 of Musca autumnalis. Taxonomy (NCBI): domain Eukaryota; kingdom Metazoa; phylum Arthropoda; class Insecta; order Diptera; family Muscidae; genus Musca; species Musca autumnalis. The sequence goes on from NW_027411644.1 coordinate 212,170,704, forward strand.
TTGGCACTTTCGTAACAGAAAGAAATCTAATTTTTCCATATAAGTTACGAATATTTTATGACGGAGGCTATAAAAATTCGCCTTTATACTTGGTTGTCTTCTTTCTATAGGCTGAGGCGACTGACTAGTTTTTTTTTTGTTATGGTATATATATTTGACCTAAATCTTCAGCTAATCTATAAATAGTTAACTGTCATTAATCATTAAGTTAAACTTTTGTCAAACAACTGTCTCAACTGAATGTGCTCTAACATGGTAACAGCTTGTAATATTACCACTTAAAAACAAAACGAAAAAACAATTAAATTTTTTAAAAAAATGAACATTAATCAAAAATTGCGGTTGAGGGGGTTCCGATTAGGGAACGACAATGTTTAAAAATAACATAACTCAAATCAATTAAATACTAAATGTTTGAACTATTTTTAGTTTGAAATAATGGAATAATGTTATTAATATTTACCACCAAAAATAAATCATTATCATTGATGATGATCGTCATCATCAACACCTACTGACGTCAATGTATCAATGACCAAGTGGCCTAATGTGGTTAACGACTTACGCACAATTTTCACATCCCATAGAAAAGGGTAGAAAAAAAAACTGTAACACACATTTAAATTCATGTTTTGTCGATCATAAAACAGCCAACAAAAACAACAAAAAAAACATGTGAAAATTAGTTTTGACTTAATTTTATGGTTTTCGAGATTTTAAATGTGGTGACACGAGCACAAAGCTTATGGAAAACAGTTTATTGACATGTTTTTGTTTGTTTTATGACGTCAATGGTTAATATTTTATTTTTTTAGATATGAAAAAGAAGTAAAACGTAAAAAAATTTTGTAAAATAGAAATTTAAATATTATGGCAAAAAAACAAACTATGGAAATTACATGTGTCGCTCGCTCCTAAGGCCTATAATTTTAATGACAGAGGAAATTTTTAATGAAATTTGAGACGTAAATTTCGCATTAAAAAAAAATGTTAATAGGATATTTGCGTTTTTGTTTGTAAATAACGGAATATACAATTAATTTGCCTTTATATATTTTTTTTTAATTTTGGTGGCAGAAATGGAAGACCATAGCTTCGCATGTGGGTCACACATCCTCATCATATTCTGTATTTATATTTTTTTGTATGATTTTTATTCGATCTTTTCTAATGAAACTCTCCTCTTTTCTCTATTTTATTGTTGAAACTGCCTTCAAGAGGCAGTTTATTCTTAAACTTCTTGCTAGACCCTCTTAACACCCAATGACAATTTCCAACCACAATTGAATGGCAATGTTATGGCTATAAGACAAGCCATAAATTAATTCAAACAAATTAAATGAAATTAATATTTCACACTTTAAACGTGCCAACATTTTTTTTTGATTTTTGAAGAGGTTCAAATTGTAATCAACACTAGGTGGTAATAAAAAAATAATCACGAATTCAATTCACACATACACAGACACTGGAATTGAAATTTGTTGTCACCGGATAGGGGGAAGAAGAATAAACTTCATCATTTTGGTATAAACCAAACATAACTGAATCAGGTTACAGATTAAATCTAAACTCAATCAAATCTATAGGAGATTTTGAATATATAAAGGAAGAAAGACATACACACACAAACAAAACAAAAAAAAAAAAAGAAAGAAATCTATAAAAATAAATATAACAAAATGAAATTTAATACTAGAAATTGGTTATCTTCATTGACAATGGATAGATGGACACGTTTTGCATTTGATAAGCAATTTGTTATTGTTAGTGTTTATATTTATATATTTTTATATATCGCTAAAAACTTGTTTCAACAGCATATTAAGAGATTGCATAAAAAAATCGCATTGCCATGGCAAGACCGCCACCGCCCATAATCCACCAGCTATTGAATATTCAAATTGGATTTTATTCCAACTTGTGCATATTGTGAATATCAAATGAGGCGGTATACTTTTTTCTTCTTCTTCGACCAAAATGATATTTTGAAAATATGACCAAATAAACAACAATTTGAACTAATAAATGGTAAAATTTTATTATTATTTTGTATTCCCACATGCCAGCCGGTCGGCCGGCCGGTCTATAGTTGTCATTGTATCAGGTACATAGTAATTGTGGTATTATACGATTTTGCCTGATCAGTAGGAGAATATAAATTTTATGTTTTTTTGGTGGACAAAAGAAAGTTCACTATAAGCGTGTTTCGTCGAGTCGTAGTAAACAAAAATGCTGGGCAGAATAATCAAACAGCCAAGAACATAAAAATAGAATTTGATTTAATACAAATAAAACGTCAGTAGATTTTTGGATTTTTTTTGAAGATGTAAACAAAATCAGAACGAGCAACTTAGCACGGAGTGAATAGAAACCAACAAAGTTTACACAAAAATATTTAGCAAATAAACTTTAGTTTCATGGGCTTTTGTTAGACGTAAAATATTTATGTGTTTAAAACAAAAGACTTAAGCAACAAACTTTGTTGTTAGAAATGTTTTAGCATTTCAATTTGAATACAGCAACAGTATTTGTAGGTTAAAACGCAGAAACATTTGTGGGATACAAATTTCCGTTTTAAAAAAAATTAAAAATTTAAATTTTGGAGTTTTAACGCAAATTTCAAAGATTTGTGTGGCGCACAGTGGTTTAGAATGGGTTTTTTCCTGGTCAAAACTCTGTAACTTTTGAACGGATAGAGATATTTTCATAATTCTTTTTTTGTTTGACAGATAACGCAACCGATGCATTATAAGCAATCAATGTCCGTTTAGCAGTTGCAGAGGAATTCAATGTCAAACCTAAAATTTTGAGTTTTTTTCATATTTTGCATCAAAATATGAATGTTTTTGAGTTTTTCATATGTTCCAATCTATTAAAAATAGTCAAGCACCAATAAGCAAACTATAAAAACACAAAAAATAAAATTTGTAAATTTTTTTAATTTTTTTTTTTCAAAAAATTTTAAATTTAAAAATTAAAAAAATACTCCTTGGGTTCATTAACTGATATAATAACTCATTTATGTCAAAAAAAAATGTTCATTTGTGTTTTAAAAACCATGATTCATATGGGAAAAAGGAGAGAAAAACACACACATTTTTACCCATGTAATTTCAATAAATTTAAGAAAGTGTTCAACGGAGGGAAAACTTTAGGTACAATAGTATATATGGTCTGAAAGAGTACACTCTCAAGCAGCATTCTGTGAAAACGAAACTCTGTTCCATGCTGTTCCCTAAAAGTTTTACTCCACTAAAATTGCAATTTCGTTAAAATTCATAATCTGAGAAAAAATAAAATAGCTCACTTTGTGTAAACGCTACGGTAATTTGTTAAAACAATTCTTAAAAGCAACAATCCTACCTCTCCAACAGAAAACAATGAATACAATATCTGTTATAGTTTCCCAGAAATAGCTATTTCTTTCTGAGAAAAAAATAAAATAACTCACTTCGTGTAAACGCTACGGAAATTTGTTAAAACGATTCTTAAAAGCAACAAACCTATCCACCCCCAAAAAATACCATGAATACAATATCTATTATAGTTTCCGAGAAATAGCTATTTCTTTCTCCAGAAATTTGCAAATATTGCGTATTTTCCAAAATTGGGGAAAAATTTCGTCATTAGGAGCACGACACGCCAACACCTTCCAATATTTTGACTAAATTGTTTGGTTTCCTTAGTTTCAATATGTTTACTATGGTGAGAACAAAAAATGGTGACAATAGAAAATGGTAGTACAACACATGTCTTCACGCAGAGAAAAAAATATGATTGATCCAACAATATTCGAAGAGCAAAATATGTATTGTAAAGATATTGTTAAATTCCAAATGTAGTATTGTGATTCCAACAATTGGGTTTTGTTAAATCCAAAAATACTTTTTGTCAACTGAACAATAGTTCTCTCTTTTCTTCGACAATTTTTTCTTTTCTCTGTAAACAAAATTAGATTATGATAGTTCCTACAATCGGTATTGTTAACGATTTTTACAATATTGCAGAAATTCGAAAGTTGTTTTTGTTTTCTATGTTTGGAACAAAATATGGTATTTTTGGATTTGGATTACAATGTTTGAACAAAACAAATACATTTTTTGAACCAAAACAAATATTTTTGTTCCAACAAAAGCGAAAAATATTTTTTCTTTGCGTGTTGGTTCCCTTTTATCTCAAGTGAATGAAAACTTCTATATAACTTCGTCTCCCTGTATTATTTTTTGATGAGTTTTTGTTTGTTTTGCTTAGATAAAATCTTAAATATAAGGTGATTCGATAAAACAAAAAAGAAGTGTTAAGCTCGGCCGGGCGGAACTTTTTTTATCTTCAAAGTACCCAAAATCTGGAGGTATCACTATATATCACTATGTATCACAAATTGCAGATAATTCGGTCAACAAATGTAGCTGAAATCCTCAAAATACCGAAAATCGGGAGGAACTGTTTTATAGGGACTATATCAGAACATAGACCTATGTTATTGTGGATAAGTTTTGTGACCATTGACAACCTCAAATGTTTTATTACAGGTAGTTTGGTCAAGAAGTGTAGCTAAAATCTTCAAAATACCGAAAATCGGGAGGTACCTTTATATGGGGGTTGTACCAAAAAATGAACGTATGTTGACAATTTTTGGTGGAGAAGTTTTATGACCACTGGGAGTCTTAAATGACAGGTTACAGATAGATCGGACAAAAAATGTAGCTCAAAATTCTCAAAATACCGAAAATCTACAGGTACCGTTATGTGCGGGCTAGGGCTATATCAAACCATAGACCTATGTTGACAGTTTTTGGTGGAGAAGTTTTGTGACCACCGGGAATCTGAAATGTTAAATTACAGGTAGTTCGGTCCTAAAATACCGGAATTCGGGATGTAACTTACTGAACTTACATATGTCGAACATTCTTGGCGGAGCATTATTACTTTTGACATAGATCTAGTTCGGATATGAAATATATCGTACCCCCCTTCCGCTGCCTCCTACACAAAATTTCAAAATTGTTCGCAAAACTGCATTTTAAGGACATGTGTCGGATCATTTAACATTTTTTGCAGAATTTTCGACCAATTTTTTTCGCAGGCAAGTTCATACTTCATACTGAGATATTTTCACAAAACACTTAAAACCCCTGCCAGCACCAACTAAAATATCTGATCAGCTAGATCATTTATGACTTGAGTATACGAAGGTCTATATCGGAAAAGACGTTCAGTTACCTCCCTTACGAAAGTTAAAAAAATTCATTGAAGTGAAGTTTAAGGGCTTTTCGAGGATTGCTTTGAAAATTTCAGCCAAGGTAGTCTTAGTGTAGGGAGGGCATTTTTGTTTTCTATGAGAAGACATTTTGGTATTCAATGAGAGTTGAGAGGGTCTTCTCTTATTTATAGAGCTTCTCTGATGGGACCCTTTGGTCCTCTAAAAGAAAACATTTTGTCTGACTGGACCTGCGGTTATTCTATTAGAACTGGTCCTTTATAAGAATATCTGCTGGTCTTCTAATGCATTTCTTTGAGGAAATCTATTGGACTTCTCTGATAAGACCTATTGCTCTTTAATATAAGCATCTGTCCGGCCTTCATTGAAGAGATCTATAGGTCTTCTATATACGTACATTAAGTTCCAAAAAATTTCTCTATCTGACAACACCTTCAGGTATTTTCCTTTACAAAAGTTTCAAGTCTCATCGAAGTTGTCTTTGTGATTATTTTTACAACGATAAAATATTTTTTCGTGGCCAAGTCCATGCTTTCTGACATAATATCCCAAAAACTTTATAAAATCCTACGAATGACTTACAAAATTGGGTGGCGGGCATGTTAAGGAGTGATTGACATTTACACATTGTGTTATTCGAAATTAAATCAAGTTCGAACTTTAACCCCTTCAGTGTCAAAAATAATTTCTGCCTATGTAAAAACATTGCTAAATGTCGAATATATTCGACAAATGGACTGGGAGGGTTAATCAAGTTCGAATACGGACAACTCCTTTCGGTACCTCAATCACAAAAGTTAAAAATTTTCTCTAAAGTGCAATTTGAGGTCATTTCGATGATTGTTTTGAAATTTGCATCGAAGGTAATTCTTGTGATTCTGATTACAACAATTTAAGGATTTTAGTAGGCTAGTCCATGTTTCTTGAAATAATGGCCTAAGAGCTCTTAAAAATACTACAGTGACCAAGTAAAGTGGCTGGTGGGCACGAAAGGAATGACTCCCAAACACACATTGTTTGCATGAAAGACCTATGTATGAGTGATATTATACGTTCGTTTGTATATAACCACTCATACGTTTAGGAACTGGGAGAGTGAACCTTGTACTAGATCGCCCTACTCTACCATAATCGTTTATGTAAATATTCCTAAAGTGTCTATATTTTTGTCGGCACCAAGAAAACAAATCTTTCCGAAATCGTAACGGAATAGGTACGTCCGATTTCATATCCGAACGAATTCGCAACGAAGGTTGTATGTAGTGGTTGACATAATTTTGGAACGAAATATCGAAGAAAATGGAATGGAATTCGGTCGAGGGAAAATTTATTTCCGAATTCAAAAGGAAGTCTGAACAAAATGGGTGGGGAAAACATCCTTACGAAAATAAATAGAAATCAGAAAGATTTTTCCGAAGGGAATTCCGAAAGTGTTCAGACGTGTCGTATATTCGACATTTGATTTGCTTGGCAAATTCATAAGTTCAAAATAAGGCCATAAAAGTCTCAAAGCCCCCTAAATACGTAATTTTTGGGGAAAAGAATTTCGGTTGTGTAGCTGTTATTCCATATGTCCATAGCTAAAACTCTCAATTCACACAGGCTGGGGGGTATATCTCTGTCATCTGTAGCCGATAATTTTTAACTTACATTAACGATATTTCAACCAATAATGAATATTTTGACCTTAAAATGAGAGTTAACCACATGCAATATTTAACAACAACAAAAAACTATCATAAACACAAAATACAACAACAAAAATATAGATGTGTTCATATGCAACTAAACAAGTCTGCTCTAAGACGTCATCAATTACAGTTCACTACTGAAAACTTGCCTTTAAGCAATGACAATGCTGTTGTTAAGTCAATTTTTTTTTGTTTTTTTTTTTTTTAATTTTCATTTGTTGTAGCCGCTACTATTTTGACTTTCATACAAAAAAAAAAACGCCGTTAACATAAAATTGTTATTAAAAATGACTTGAAGATCTCAATATACAAACGAATTATTATTTACAAACTGCCTAGTAGGCATACATGTAAGTGGCTATGTACATACAACAGCAGTCATTTTGTCTGGCTAATAACAATAATAGCTGACTATAGCTTTTGTCTGTTCGACTATCGAATTATTGACTCATTACAATATGCTTGAAGATGTCAGGTTTTTTATATGACTTTTGTTTTTCTTTTTTATTTCACTTTTGTTATTTAATGTTTTTATTTATTTCCATGCTGGTCATCTCAGTTTTTGTGGTATCATTGCATATGATTTGTGTGGCGGAAAAGAAAATATACTATGATGACAGCGAATATAAATAATGAAAACAAAAGACAAATAATTAAATGAACAGCAAAGATTCTCTTTTCATTGATATGGAGATAATGTATGTGTGTTGTTGTCTTTAGCTTCGTCAATGGCTATTTTCTAAACCTGTTCAATTCACAATGCAAATATATAAATGTATGTATGTCAGTTGTCAAAGTGACATCTAATTGTCATATAAATCATTTATTTATTATGTATATTGGACACACCCTTATTGCCTGCCCGACTGACTGACTGACTGCCGGCTTGCCAAATTGTCTTTCAAATAAACCATAAATAATTTAATAGTCTTTCAAAATCTTTGAAAAGATGATCGAAACACGTATTTAGAGTTGTGTTTTTTTCTTGAGGGGACAATATTATATTTTAGTTTTGTTTGTTTAAAAGTGCTAGTAAAATTTGTAAATAAAAAGGAGGGGCAAGAAGGAAATTTTGCCGTATTAAAAATAAAACTATGTTTAATGATTACCTGTTAAAGCGATGATGATCATATCGCTCATTTACTCAACGAGTGGCATAACTCAAAAAAGCGTTTTCTGAGTTAGCAATTTTTATTTTTTCTACGACTTCTACACGCACAGAAAAAATATTTTTCGCTTTTGTTGGAACAAAAATATATGTTTTGGTTCCAAAAATGTATTTGTTTTGTTCAAACATTGTAATCCAAATCCAAAAATACCATCTTTTGTTCCAAACATAGAAAACAAAAACAACTTTCGAATTTCCGCAATATTGTTAAAATCGTTAACAATACCGATTGTAGGAACTATCATAATCTAATTTTGTTTACAAAAAGTATTGTCAATACAGAAAACCAGCCCAGAAATTTTTGATTTGAGTGCATATACTTCTCATATACACTTTTCGCATAACTTGGATATAAATGTCGCGTATAATATTGCAATCATTGATGAACACAATACATGGTTTGCTGCATTGGCTGACAACAAAGACAAACAAAAAGCCACAAGAACCCACCACAACATAAGGAATAATTAAACACCATAACAAACATGAAAAGGAAAGAAGAATGAAACAAAACAGAAACAAATAAAAACAAGAGTCTCACAAGTACATACACACAAAAACAAAGGTAAAGGCAGCATGTCATACAAACACACCACAACTCACCAAAATTGTTTTTTCAAACACGGCATCGAATAGCGAGAGAAGAGAAACAAATTTTCGAAGAACAGAGAGAAATATTGTTCAGTTGACACAAACTATTTTTGGATTTACAATACTACATGAGGAATCCAACAATATGTTAACAATACATATTTTGCTCTTGGAATATTGTTGGATCAAACATATTTTTTTCTCTGCGTGACTTTATCTTGTGTCAAATGTTCATGTTGATATCTCTAAAATTCAACGTTTTTTGAGGTTATGAAGCACTAAAGCACTTCAAATCATGCTCGAACTTGCACAGAAATTTAGTACTTCATAAGAAGTTTTTTTTTTATAAATGAAAAATATGTTTAATGTATTCTTGCGCTATAAATCACGATTTTATTATGATAAATTTTATGTTATTAAATCGAATTGAAATTGTTGGTAGTTGAAAAATTAGTTCCTTTTAAAATTGTTTAATATTTATGAAATATGTACATATGTCATCCTAAATATGTAGCACAATACTTAAATTAAAAATTAATAGATTTTAATAGTTATTAAATTTAACAGAATGAAAACGTGAACTATCTCATATCTACTAATATTTGCTTATTTACTCAATATATGTACATACACATACATATAAACAAATGTACACATTTTGTGTGTAACAAAAAAAAAAAAAAAATAATAATAATTTAAAAGCCGTCTCAATGTGCGTTTGCAAATTTATTGATAGTTTTGTGTTGATGATGATTTGCTTTGATTTTTTTTTTCATTTATTTTTTTTTATGATTTTTCCTAGTAATGAAAACTTAGAACTGTAAACAAACAACAAAACAAGTTGTTGATGATTGATTGCACTAAAAGCAAAGTTGATTATCTTGATGTGTTGTGTGTGAAAAAAGGAAGTAAATCATAAATTAATTTATGAAGCTATTGCTTCATCTTGATAAATGTATTTATTTTAGTTATTTTTTAATACTATTTTTTATTTTGTGATTTTATCAAAAGATTTTTGGCAAAGTATTTAAATTAGTAACAAAATGTTTTTTTTAGCAAACTAACTGTTTTATTTCCGTTCTTGATTGGCAAAAAAACAGAAGTGAATTTAATTTATGGTACTAAAAGTAACTAAAAATTCAAATAATTGCAAAAAAAATACTTTGTTTATATAAAACTTTCTAATAATAAAAAATGAAATATAACTTTATTTTTTATTTATTTCTTTATTCTTAGATTTCTGGTAATTTTTTAAAACAATTGTGTTAAAAATTATGTTATTTCTGTCCATATTTTAATTTAATAAAAATGTAAAATAAAATACCTTCCAAAAAAACGTTTAGGTATTATTTTATTTTTATTATTTTTCTTTTTTTCCTCTTTCAGTCTTCGGAGAACAGTCTTCAACAGTGGTAAAAGGTATTGGATTAACATGTGCTACTCGTTCAACCCTAAGAAAATATAAAACTTGGGGTTGGGCGACAGCTAGCAACCCAGCCTAACAAAGATGCAACATTTGACGAGAACTGCCGTTATATGGAGGCTATTCAAACACATGGACCTACATTAACAATTTTTTTGGAGAAGTTTTCCGATCACTGGAACCTCAAATGTCAAATTACAGGTAGTGCCGTCAAAAATGTAGCTAAAATCCTGAAAATCGGGCGGTACCTCAAAATACCGAAAATCGACAGGTATAGTTATATGGGGGCTATACCAAAACATGAACCTATGTTAACCGTTTTTGAGGCAGATGTTTTGTGACCACTTGGAACCTTAAACGTCAAATTACAGGTAGTTCGGTCAAAAAATGTAGCTAAAATCCTCAAAATATCGAAAATCGGTAGGTACCGTTATATGGGGGCTATACCAAAATACGGACCTATGGTAAAAAATTTTGAGTGAATATGTTTTGTAGCCACTGGGAATCTCAAATGTCAAATTACAGGTAATTGAATCTGAAAATGTTGCTAAAATCCTCAAAATACCGAAAACCAGGAGGTACCTTTATACGGGGGTTATACCAAAACATGGGCCTATGGTGACAATTTTTGGTAGAGTAGATTTGTGACTGGGAACCTCAAATATTAAATTACAGGAAATTCGGTAAGAAAATGTAGCTAAAATCCTCAAAATATTGAAAATCGGGAGTACCGTTATATGGGGTCTATACCAAAACGTGGACCGATATAGTCCATCTTCGAACTTGAGCTGCCTATGGAAAAAATATACAGGGTTTTCTAAAATATAGCGTTATAGCTCAATTATTTTGGACGCTAAAGTGATTACAACAGACGGACATGGCTATATCCTAATGGAAGCGCAGATATTCCATTAGTGGTATTCCAAAAGAAAAACCTGACAATGAAAGTAGATAATCCCACCTTTACAATCCCAATCCATCCGATATTATTTTTTTATACCCCCTGCATTCTGCCTAACTAGGGTATATCACTTTGATGCGATCAATAATGTGGCTTTTAGACCCCTAGTATGTTCGGGCGAAATCAGACAATTTAGACAATTTTAGCTCTGCCCGTGGGTCTTTTTGTCCGTCTCGAATTTGATTCTCGTAAAATCAACTTCAAAGATGGGCCATGTTGGTCCGTAATCTCCCTCACAAAAGTTCAAAATTTTTAATAAAATAAAAGTTCAAAAATTTTAATAAACCTACTTGGTCAAACATTTTATACTCAAAATATTTTTTCCAAACATATATTAAGTTCAAATATGGACTATATCGGTACACTCATTGGAATACCTCCCAGAAAAAAATTAGAAAAGATTCTTACAATTGTGGAAACATGACAAATCTTGGATTATATTGAAGTTTGTTGCATCAGGTTGCCCATGCGATGCGGCCCGTATTGAAATGGAACACATTTTTTCGGGGGTTATACAAATCTAGAAAAATCTGGACAATTTTAGCCCTGACCGTGGGCCTTTTTGTCCGTCCATCTGACTTGTGCGCACGATAATTCTCGAATGATTCATCCGATTTGGTCCAAAATTAAATTCTCATAATATTTTGTTTAAACTAAAATCAACTTCGAAGATGGGCCATATTGGTCCGTTATCTCCCTCACAAAAGTTAAAAATTTTTAAAAACACTCTCGAAGGGATCAACCTACTTGGTCAAAAATTTCATTCTCAAAATATTTTTTCTAAACATATATTAAGTTCAAATATGGACTATATTGGTGCACTCATTGGAATACCTCCCACAAAAATTAAAAAAAAATTTTCTCACAATTGTAGAATAAGGACATGTTTCGGATCGTATTAAAGTTAGTTGCATCAGGCTGTTCTTGCGGCCCGTATTGAAACGGCATAGTTTATTTTCGGTCGCTATAAAAAAAACTATAAAAACCTCTGCCGGCATCAACTAAAATAAATGATGAGCCTGATTACTTACGAATAGAGTATTCGATTCGATCGAACCTTAGGACATCTTAAGATTTCTTTCAAACGTTCGCCAAGTTTCAAAAGGCTCTGTATAGGACAACATCTACGGACATCTCCCTCACAAAAGTTCAAAACTTAGTATTAGAACATTTTAAGAGATGTTGTGTTGACATTTTCGTCGAAGGTAGTCCATATGATTCTCATTATAACGATGGAATTTTTTCGTGGGCAACATGTTTTGTGACATATAAAATTGTTCCACAAACATCTCAGAAGGGACAAGGAATACTTCTGCTCAGAGTGCACTCCGATTCATATTAGCTCAATGATATGGGACTTACTGTTTATCGCCGAGTCCGAACGGCGTGTTTAAAAACAAAACTTGTAGAGAAGTTTTACATGCCTAAGATACTCAGGAAATGTCATATTTTGAAAGTACAATGATATATACGATTTTTCAGAACCAGAAAAAGTTTTCGGAACCCAGCCTGAGAAACTTTATCTTATCACTTATAACTCTGTGTTTCGATTCGATTGATTTCAAAATCACATATTTAAACCTAACTATATTTTTTCACACTTTTGGGAGGCGTCCTTCAGTTTTTTCGAACCCATTGTCTGTTTGTCATGAAATGAAATTTTAAGCCCACATCATGGGTACTATTTTTCATTTTTTTCCTTCAATAATATTTTTTTTAAATTTTAATTATTTTTACAATACATTTTCCAGTCTTTATGTAAAGTTCAAATATGGGTACTATTTTTTTTTTTAATTTTAGGGTTATATCTATTTTTTCAACGTTTATTAATTTTTTTAATTTTTGTAACACACAATTTCTTCCCATCTTCAATTATAACAGTCGTCAGCCATCAGTTTTAGTTTTCACAAAATTATTTGTTTTATTTATCTATTTCCTTTTAAATGTTTTTAGTTTTTTTCATTCATTTCAATATCCAAAACTTACCCAACAAAGTGCCATGACAGGCAAAGACAGTATTCAGGCTAATTGCCAGTAGGACACCGAGTTGTAGTAAAAGATTTGCTGTGATATTTTTCATTTTCAACATTTTATTTGGCACTTTGATTTTTGTTTGAAAATTTTAAACAAATATTTGCTTAGTATTTGTTTGTTTGTTTTATTGATTTATTTATAAGACAAAATTATTTATTTTTGAAATTTGCACGTTGTGTATTTCACCAATTATTTTCTTATAAATAAAATATGGATTTTATTTTGTCACAATTTGTGGATATTTAATATCTCCACAATTTTCAGCCACACAATGTACCAAATATTCGTTGTGGTAACACAACTTTTGGTTTGTTAATTAAATTTATTAATTTGATTTCACTCAATTTTTATAATTTTGTTATATATAATCCACAGAAAATTTTATAAAATTTGTTTTGTTGACACAACTTCAATATCTACTCTCGTTTGTAACAGCCAGCTAGACTTGAAGGCGTCTTATGGCTCACCGGTGGCCGCTAACACACGTTTATATACGACGAGATACAAAAGCCCGCTATTGCCGCTAGCCGACGACGATGGGTGAGAAGATGATGCCAATGAACGAGAAACAATACGGCAAATTATTAAACGCCGAATATCGCCGAATTGATTGCGGCGAATAGAGCGTAAAAACACTCACAATGCTGCCTTTTTCATTGGTTAACATAAAAATAAAGAAATTGAGAGAATTAATGGGAATATTGAATTCTGTTTAACTGCTGTTTTGGTGCGTTGTTTGTCGTAGAGTTTTTAATTTTTATTTTTGAGATAAGATGAGAAAGATGCTCCTTTTCCCATGACATGAAACGTCGCAACTTGTCAAGACTTTCTTTGGGTTGTAAATGTTGCCGAAACACAGTTGTGGCAACATGTTGAAGTACATACATATGCACATATATGTAGCACTGCGTAGGGTTGCCTGAAAGTTTCGGTTATATACATACACTCCGGTTCATCTGAATAGAATCAACCAATTTTGCCTACAAATACTAATGAAAATCGATGCTTAGACCTCCAAAAATCGATGCTTAGACCTCAAGGCTTCGATGGTGACATGAAGCTTGCAGAAAGCTTTTTCATCTGTAGTTCTTCATGCAAAATTAAATGGACTCGATCATTTGAGATGCCCATGCTATTAGCAATTTCACACACTTTTATTCGTCGATCATTTAATACCATATCATGCACTTTGTCTACAATTTCTGATGTTGTTGCTGTTTTTGGACGTCCACTACGTGGTTCATCTTCAATGCTTGTACGACCACGTTTAAATTCAGCAAACCAATTTTTTATTGTTGCATATGAAGGAGCACTTCCACCTAACACATTCACCATATCATTATGAAATTCTTGTCCCGATAAACCTTTTTATGTAAATATTTAATGACATCACGCATTTCTATTTTTTCCATTGTAAAAAAATTGCGGATGCGTCTTTTTTGAACACCTGTTTCTATATGAAGGAGTTGCCAGATCTAAAAAAATTGAAAAAAATTTAACATGTGTTCATAACAGAGATGGAAGTTTCCAAAACACTTAACTTTTTTCTGTTTATACCGCGCTTTTTGCGCTAGGCTAAGAAGTTTCCGAACTGCCCTCGTATAAAAAGATATATTGGTCGTTTATGAGAAGACATATTGGCCTTCTATGAGAAGTTCTATTGGTTTTCTTTGGAAAGACCTAATGGTCTTCTACGAGAAGGCCTATTGGTCCTCTCTAGAACACTATTGGAACTCTCTCCCCATACTTTTATAACTTCTTTGATGTGACGTTTTGGTTCTCTATGAGAAAATTTAATAGTCTATGAGAAGTGGATCTATGAGAACTAAGCTTTCATGAGAAGACTGTTAGCCGTCTATATTAATCTTTGTTTGACTTCGTTGAGGGGGTGACGTAGGGGATGAAAGATACCAAGGAACGGTCCTGACCGGCTTTAACATGGAAAAGTTCAGGACACTGACATCCCCATGGTGTCACCTGGGGAATTGCCTTTAAGGTAGTGAGCTAACATGTGCCGAGCGTTCACCCAAAAGAATTTTGAAAAAACAGCTTACTATGAAAACACGAAAGAAAGGAAAAAACAAACCTCCTCTGACGACCCCCGCAAACGTTTTTAAGGCCCACTATCATGCGAATCTGCACCTGGAATGATCGCACTCTTTATAGAGAAACATGGTTAGCAGTACCAGATTTAAGCATCTGGATATTCATAAGGGCTCCTGGCTGTCTCCAGTTCAAATAACAAGAAATCAAATTGATCACGTTGTGATAGATGGGAGATATGGATCGCGCGTGTTGGATGTACCATCGTTTCGAGGAGCAAACATAGACTTGGACCATACCCTTGTTGCAGCAAATGTACGTCTTAACGTTGCAAATAAAACACGAACAGACACACAGCATATTCCACTCAACTAGCCCAATTTCTTAATGAAAGCACTCCTCGTCCCGATAACATATCAGCACAATGACAAAATATTGCCCACTCCATACAAACAGCGGCAAAATCAGAACTTGGATACTAGAGACCCCCACCAGTAAGACCAGGAGTGTCTTGCTGCTACCAATGAGAAAAATGCGGCATATAGGGATACTTTACTATCAGTAGCAACGCGTAGCGCACGAGAGAGGTATCGGAAGAAAAGGAGAGAGGAGAAAGGTCTTTTCCGCAGGAAAAAGAGATAAATGGAAAAGCGGGAGTGTAAAAAATCGAGATGTACAGGAGCCAAAATGAAGTCCGAAAACTGTACCATAGAGTGAACCATCAAACTGATGGCTTTGGTACAGGCACATACTCCTGTAGAGACCACCGAGGTAATTTGGTAACTGATACAGATAGGGTGCTCGGGATTTGGAAAGAACATTTTTCCAAACAGTTGGTGTCCAATACTAACGACGACAACGATGTTACCACAGATCCAATCCCAGAAGATGGATATATACCGCCCAGCCAAGATGAGGTAAAGACAGCAAGAAATCCCGCTAAAGAATAATAAGGCAGCAGGAGCCGATGGCCTACCAGCCGATCTGTTCAAAACCGGAGGCAACACGCTGATAGGTGTATGCATCTGCTAGTAGCACCATCTGGCAGAACGGGTACCCGACGATTGGAACGTGAGCATCCTATGTCCAGTCCACATTAAGGGAGATAAGACTGTGTGCATCAATTATAGTTGCATAAGTCTGTTCCCTATTGCATATAATATGGTATATGGTATATTGTGTGAGCGACTAAAGCCTGTGGTCATGAAATAATTGGGCCCTATCAATGCGGCTTTAGACAGGGCAAATCCACCATTGACCAGATATTTAGCTTGAGACAAATCCTGGAAAAGAAATGCAGATC
This sequence comes from Musca autumnalis, assembly GCF_047663935.1. Lineage (NCBI taxonomy): Eukaryota > Metazoa > Arthropoda > Insecta > Diptera > Muscidae > Musca > Musca autumnalis. The sequence continues at coordinate 212,187,142 of NW_027411644.1, forward strand.
CACACCTTCTATATTTCTGTCGATTACAAAACAGCCTTCGACAGCCCCCTACGTTCAAAGGTATTCCAAGCCATGTCTGAATTTGGTATCCCCGAAAGCTCATGCAGCTTTATAAGATGACATTAACTGATACTCGGTCCTTAGTGAAAATAGGAAAGAACCTCTCCGAAAAGTTTATTACCAAAAGAGATTTCAGGCAAGGAGACTGCCTGTCGTGCGATCTCTTCAACATCCTGTTGGAAAAGGTCATACGAGATGCGAAGTTCAAAAGAAGTGGAACAATATTTACAAACAGCCATATATTACTTGCTTATGTCAACGACATTGACATCATGGGTTGATCGGTTAAGGAAGTAACGGATACCTTTGCAAAAGTTGAAAAGGAAAGTACAAATATAAGGTATAAATCATATAGAGCTTAAAAATTAAGAACTATTATAATTTATTAAAGCCTTATTTATAAAAAATAAAGAAATACGGTCTGGCAGTAAACGGTGATCGACGCGTAATACGTCTACAGATCTCGCACCATCTGTGAATGTTGGTACCTAAAATTTTAAGGTAGTAAAGGACTTCGTCTGCCTCGGTGCCGCCATAAACACCACAAGCAACATCAGTTGTGAACTTCGAAGAAGAATAGTGTTGGCCAACAGATGCTACTTTGGCCTAAGCTAATGTATGGTTCCGAAGAATGGGTACATGCGCAAGCAGATAAGGCAGTACTTGGTGTGTTCGAGAGAAAATTCTTCGAAAGATTTACGGCCAATCTGTGTTGACGGTGAATATCGACGTCATATGAACCACGAGCTGTATCAACTATACAACGACATCAGTATAGTTAAACGTATCGAGATACAACGATTGCGTTGTTGGCCATGTCATAAGAATGAACTATGATCAATCCGCTAAAAAGGCGTATAAATACAAACCGCATGGCGACACACGCGGAACTGTAAATCCATGGCTTCGATGGAGCGAACAAGTGGAACGAGGCATCAGAAAGCTACATATTACAGATTGGGAAATACAGCAGCAAACAGAGAGGATTGGGGATCTTTTCTTAGTTCGGCTTATGGAACAAATGTTCTGTAAAAATCCAGCTAATGTTATGAGTATTCTATGAGATAGGAAACTTTTGGTCTCCTTTTATGTGTATTTTTTACGGTATTCTATAGAACGTTTTTCATACCTTTTGATCTATTTTGAGAAGACCCATTGGTCCTCTAGTGACCACAGTGGTCTGCTGTGTGCTATTGATCTTCTATGATAAGAATATCAATTGGTATTTTATGTAGATAACTGTTGGGGTTTTGTGAGGCGATCTCCTGATCTTCTATGAGAAGACCTATTAGTCTTCTTTAAGGGGACATGCTAGTTTCCTTTTAAGAGATATGTTGGTTTTCTTGAGGGAACCTGTTGGTTTTCAATGAGAAGGCCTTTGGTTTTGGCATGAGAAGAAATATGGGTCTCCTCTGAGAAGATCTATTGGTCTCTTATGAGAAGACATATTGGTCCCCTATGAGAAGACCTATTGGTCGTCTATAATAATTGTTCCACAAATATCCCAGAAGGGACAAGGGACACTTCTCTCATATCAATGAGTGCACTCCGATTCGTATTAGCTCAATGATGTGGGACCTACAGTTTATCGCCGAGTCCGAACGGCGTGTCCTAAGACACCACTGGTAGAGAACTTTTACATGACTGAAATACTCAGAAAATGTCGCCAACATTACTGAGGGGTATTTTGCCACCGTTGAAAATTTTGTTGTTGCCTGGCCGAGGAATCGAGCCCATAACTTTGAGCGTACAAGGCGGGTGCACATACCATTGCACCACGCTGGCTCCTATACGAAGACCTTTTTGTCTTCTAAGCGAAGACCTTTTTGTCTTCTAAACGAAGACCTTTTTGTCTTCTAAAGGAAAGCCTATTGGTCTTCTATAAGATTTAGTAGAAGTCTGAGAGCACCAATACTCCATAGAGAACCAATAAGTCAAGGATCAATAGGCCTTATCTTATAGAAAAAATATTCGTCTTCTGTGAGAAGATCTATTGGACCTTTATGAGAAGACTTACTGTTCTTCTATGAGGAGATCTATTAGTGCTCTATGAAAATACCTATTGGTCCTTTAAAAAGATGACTTCATATCCCTGTATTATATTTGGATCAGTGTTTATTTAATATAATTAAAAATCAAGCCGAGTGTTTTTCCCTTGAGCAGGTCAAGTTCGAAGATGAGCTATATCGATCTGTATCATTGTAAACGTAGGTCGATGTTTTGGTATAGCACCCATATAACGGGACCTACCGATTTTCGGTACTGTCAGGATTTTAGCTGCTGTTTCCGACCGAACTATCTGTTGAGCGACATTCTTGATCAGGATAAAATTCTAAGACGATCTAGTCATGGCGTCTGTCTGTCTGTTGTAATCACCCTAGCGTTCGCAATAATTGAGCTAGAGCGCTATATATCGGACCACTTTTTGGTATAGCCCCCATATAACGGTACCTCCCGATTTTCGGTATTTTGGGGATTTTAGCTACATTTTTTGACCGAACTACCTGTAAGTTCACGTTTGGGGTTCCCAGTGGCCACTAAATATCTCGACAAAAACCGTCAACATAGGTCCATGTTTTGGTATAGCCCCCATATAACGGTACTTCGCGATTTTCGGTATTTTTAGGATTTTAGCTACGTTATTTACGTGGACCTACACCGACAAATTTCAGGTGACACCCCAAGGTGGGTTTATGGAGAAGACCAAATAAAAAATTTCATTAAGTTCGGTAAAACAATGTGGGTAACCTTCAAAACACGAAAATTCGGGATGTACCGTTCCTGCGGAAAGTTTTTAGGCTAAAAGAAGACCAGATTTAAGTCTTTCGGTGGGATATTGACGTCACAACCTTCATAATGCGAAAATCGGGAGGTACCGTTCTATGAGGGCTATATCGAAGCGTGGACCTATTCCGACGAATTTCAGTCAGAAAGGCGTTTACCTCCAACAAAAACTAAATACCAAAGTTCAGTCATTTCGGGGGGTTGCTGTGGCAAAATACCGAAAATCGGGAGGTATCGTTAATACCCCAAATGAAGACCAAATATAAAATTTCAGCCATTTCAGTGGAATATTGAGGCCACAACCTTCAAAATACCCGAAATAGGGAGGTACCGTTCTATGGGGGCTATACTAAGGCGTGGACTTATACCGACAAATTATATATGGAACGTTTTATTCCCGAATGAAGACCAAATTTCAGCCACTTCTGAGGAATATTGATTACACAACTTTCTAAATACCGGAAATAGGGATGCACCGTTCTATGGGGGCTATACTAAGGCCTGTACCGACAAGTTTCTGGGGGAAAGTTTTATATCCCCAAGGAAGACTAAATAGTAAATTTCAGCCATTTCTGAGGAATATTTAGGTCACAGCCTTCAAAACGCCGAAAATCGGGAGGTACGTACAAACATCCAAGGAGTAATAGAAACTTCTATACCAAATTACAAAGCTCTATCTTAAAAATTGCGAGCTGTATCTTGATTTCAACAGACGCACGGGCAGACGATGTGTTACAAATCGGAATGACAAATTTAATTATACCCTCCATATTATGGTGGAGGGTATAAAAACAAGTAAAAAAGTATCAGTCAACATTGCGGACAGAGATATACCCTCAGCCTGTGTGGATTGAAATACTTTTATTTTCAAAAAACTTACGTATTTAGGGGGGGGGGGGGGTGGTTTTAAAACAATATTGATAGATTTAAAGTGCAAAAATTTCCGGGGATATCGATAGATAGGCCTTTTTGTAAACTGAGTTTCGACAACATATAGAGTACCATTTTAAAGAATATTTTCGAACTTTTGTGGGGAAGGAATTGGAAGGTCCCCTCCTTCCATCTTCGAATTTCATCTAATATTTGAAGAAATATTACGATATCCAAAGTGTGGACGAACGCAGTATTCGGTTCGAGCTCCAGTCACAATATAGGGGTTTTTTACAACTTTCAGGCTGTTTTCTCAAGAAGTACGAACTCGCCCCTGAACACTTTTACTGCCGTAATTGAGGCAGCGAATGCAAGTTGCTTCAACAAAAATTAAACTGATTCGAGAGCAGGTCTTAAAGTGAATTTATCCAAAATTTTGAGTGGGAGGTACCCGAAGGAGTGGACAAATATAGTCCATGTTCGAACCTGACCTATACATGCTAGATATATTAGGATGTGTAAAGTATGGACCAACTCTGTCACTCCTATCAAGAGTTATCTTACGCACAATTTTTCCGAACATTTTTGAACTTTTGTGGGGGAGGTACCTGAAGGAGTGGACCGATATGGCTTATCTTCGAACTTAAACTAAGTTTGCACAAAATATTACGAAGGCCACATTTTGGACCGAAACGGCAGATCCGTTCGAGAATTATCTTACGCTCCAACAACTACAAACGGTGTCATAGGGGTTTTTTCACCTTTCAGGCTATTTTCTCAGGAAGTATGGACTTGCCCCTGATGAAACTTGTACCGTCGTATGGGGGGGTAATGAATATAAGTAGCTACAACAAAAATCAAAGCGATTCGAGAGCAGGCCCTAAACTGAACTTTTCCGAAATTTTGTGTGGGAGGTATCCGAAGGAGTGGACCGATTGAGTCCATATTGAAAACTTATCTAAGTCTGATACACATTTCACGATGTGCAAAGGATGGACCACATCGGTTACTCCCTTCAAGAGTTATCGTGCGCACAAATTTTCCGAACATTTTCGAACTTTTGTGGGGGAGGTACCTGAAGAAGTAGACCGATATGGTCCATCTGAGTTTTATCCTACGCTCCAGCCATCTTAATTCATTCCGTCCAAACATACTTGGGGTCTAAAGGCTGACTGTCAAATTCACATCCCAGCAAAATAACCCCCTAGTAAGTGGTTAATTTTTATACCCTCCACCATAGGATGGGGGTATATTAAGTTTGTCACTACGTTTGTAACTATTCGAAATAATCATTGTAGACCCCACAAAGTATATATATTCTTGATCAGCGTGCAATTCTACATCGATATAGCCATGTCCGTCCGTCTGTCCGTCTGTCCGTCTGTGGAAATCACTCTAGCGTCCGAACGGATTGACGTAGGTGGATGAAATTTTGGGAAAATATGTTATATTTACGTAGGACTTTTGGTATTGAAAGCGGGCTATGTAGGTCGACGCTTTCGTATAGCCCCCATACAAAATGACGCGTGACGCGTCGTCGTTTTAAGGAATTTTTAAGATATTTGGCCCATTTTACCACCGAATTGGTTGTAATTTGGTACTTTGTGTCTCCAGAGGCCAAAAAATATTCCTAGCAAAGTTGGGTTATATAGGTCCACGTTTTGGTATAGCCCCCATATAAGGCCCCATATAAAGTACGCTTCATTTTAAAATATTTTGAATGTATTAGACCCATTTGACCACAGAATTGGTTGTAATTTGGTATTTTGTGTCTCCAGAGGCCAAAAAATATTCCTACCAAAGTTGGGTTATATAGGTCCACGTTTTGGTATAGCCCCCATATAAGGCCCCTTATAAAGTACGCGTCATTTTAATATATTTTGAATGTATTAGACCCATTTGACTAAAGAATCGGTTGTAACTTTGTATTTTGTGTTTCCAGAGGCTAGGAAACATTTCTACCATAAAATGTTTATATAGGTCCACGTGTTGATATAGCCCCCATAATACAATATCTCCCGATTTTCGATATTTTGAACTTTTTAGCCTCATTATTACACCGAGATAGCTGAAATTTGGTATTTAGTCTTCTTTAGGCGTATAAAACTTTCCCCCAGAAATTTGTAGGTATAGGTCCACGCCATCATAAAGCCCCCATAGAACGGTACCTTCCGAATTTCGGTATTTTTAAGGTTGTGGCCACATTAATCCACCGAAATGGCTGAAATTTGTGGTGGAGGGTATAAAAAGTTCGGCCCGACCGAACTTAACGCTTTTCTTACTTGTTAATAATATCAAATGTCAAATTCAAATACCTATTTTACTGGCCAAAAAAATATTAGTTTAGTAAGGGGTTTTGTAAAGTGCGTTTTTGCCGCGATGTCAATAACATTCTTCCAACGGTGTTCGTCACTGTAAGTACGTACATACATACATATATAGTGCATATTCGCACATAAATTTTCACATTCCCATCAAGTTTTAAATTTCTTTCGAAAGAACACACCTTTTCGCGTAAACATCCAACTTGTATGGCCCCATTAGCTTCTTATCATTTTCGAAAATGTTTATGTTTCCCATAATTAACAATAATTTATATTGTTAACATTTCCGCAATGGTATAAGTTCAATGAATTTCTTATCACATTGCAATTCATTACTAAAAAAGAGTTGTGGCTACAGGAAAACCCACTTCCATTAGAAGAACTTGGAATAGAGAAAAATTAATCAACTTAAAATTAATAATAAATAATATAATAAAAGCCAAGTTCAAGTATAATTGGTAATATCTTTTGTTGTATTTATTACTATTTTTAACTTCCGATAAAAATAAAAATAAACAACGATCAGATTGGAAACCGGTTGACAAAATTAATTGTCAATTAATGAATATGCATTTGTCCACAATTTGGCCGAATACCGTAAGCAAGGTGTAATGATATTTACTTTGTGTTTTATTTTGACACTATATTTTTGTTTGTTTTGCAGTTCTGTACTTGTCTTTCTGCACTGCAAATATTGAAATTAATCATGTATTGATTTGATGTATTTTAGTGGTTTTGTCTCTAACAATTAAATCTTTTATTCAATTCATACCGTTAAAAGTTAATTAATCATTCCTGGTGGCTGACTGGCTGGCTGCTTATTGCTGACAAATTTAAATTATGTGTCGCAGAAATTCCCCATGGCATCAAATAACACGTCTAGACAGGTGCCAGTTTTATGATGTTGTATCTTTTTTTGGGAAGCAGTTATTGCATGTCGGAATTTGAAATATTAAAACCAAAAATCCATTTTTCTTTAGAGCCATTAAAATATCGACAAATACTCTTAAAGCCTATTGTCATATTTGGGTCATTTCACGAGCTGGCGGAGCTTGTTAGCTGCAGGCTCTAGTCATTAGAATAAATATAGTGTATTGGGTTAGTAAGATATGTTGTAATCACTATTTTTACTGTGTGGATAAATACGAACATTGTTATTTGTTATGTTATTTTAGGCAATTTTTAAAATATTCCTCCAATAAAAACAAAATTCTTCGTTTGTTGCGATCTATCCAACAGCCGTATTAGAATATAAATATTTAATATTTAACCATACGAAAAAAAATATATATTCATAAAAATCTAGGATGCAAAATACATCTTCATTTTATGGTTCCAACACCTGCGATGTTCTGTTAATAACAGTCATATAAATAACCATAAATATTTGATTAGTTAAGTTTTTTTGTTAATATTTTGCCATAAAAATGGGAACATAAAAAATGTCACCCATATATTTTTATAACACATACAAACTACATACGCGTATGTATGTCGCATATAAGTTGTTTTGCATTATTTTGGGACAAACTAAAAAATATTCTAAATTCGAATGGCTTTAAACTCTAAATCCAGTTTTCTGCAAAATAAAACGTAGTCTGTCATCGCACAGTTATAAACAAATAAAATCAAAAGATTTGTGAATGGAAAAATAAATATGATAAACAGCTGTTGTTAAATAACGTTTGTTTTGTTTTTCTGTGACTGCTATTGAAAAGGGTTATAGAGAATTTCCGGTGATTGTTAACTCTCGTTTAAAATAAATGCAACAGTTAACGGTGACCACTGTGGATGCTTTCACATTAAAAAAAGTAATTGTAATATATATTTTAAAAGAAAATCCTAATGTAAAACTTCAAAAATAAATACTAGAAAATATTAAAGCGGAAATAGTTTAATCTAAGGAGAATTAATGGGCAATTAAAATATGTTGGTATATATTCGTGCCTGTTATTAATGTGGATATTGAATTCTTTTACTACAATCATTTTTCTTACTATTTTTATTATTATAAATGGTGTCATAAATTAGTAAATCTTACACACTAATGAGGAAATAAGATATTATTTATAAAACAGCAACATATAAAAACAAGTGAGCAAAGGCTATAGTCGGGACGGGGCCGACCATGTGTTACCCTACACCACTATCCCTGTGTATAAGCTTTTCAGGGTAAACATTTCTTTTAGGGAATATAATCCAAATACCATCAAACATAATATGCCTCTTTCTCTCGGGACCCCAATAAGCAACCAAAAATTCGTGACCATCCGATCAAAATTGCGACCCGTAGCGTGATTACAAAAATGGAAGAATTGGATGCATTGTGCTATCTCCCTTGTTTGGCCACCTTCGCCAAACTACTTTACACCAATTTAAATGTAATATTTTCTTCTTCTATTGACAGGCTTTGCCGTTGAAATACCCCTACCATAAGCCGATATATTCACAAAGAATAAAACTTTGAATTTGTCTGCACATGAGTTGTTCCCCATTCCGACCACTAAATATTATCCGACTATCACCACAATCAATAGGCTTCTTCCTCTATGGGGCTCGCATCCACCCCCACAATCTCGTGACTATCCGATCAAAATTCCAACCGGTAGCGTGATTACAAAAAATAAAAAAGTGGATATATTACTGACTTTTGCGATATCTCGGTTGTTTGCCCACTTACGCCAACGTACTTTGCATCAATATAAAGGAGATCTTTGCTTCTACCATTAGCGGGAATCTCCTACCAGAATCGGAGATATTCGCATAAGAAAAAAACTTTGACTTTTTCTCCACATAAGCTTTTTGCTTATTCCTACTCCTGAATATTATCCGACCAGCACCAAACTTAATAGGCTTCTTCCTCTGTGGGACTCGCATCAACTACCAAAAAATTCGTGACCATCCGATCAAAATTGTGACCTGACCCGTGATTATAAAAAAGTCGCAAAATGGGATGCATTACCGACTATTGCGATATCTCTGTCGTTTGACCACCTACGACAGCCTACTGTACATCGTTGTAAAGGTGATATTTTCTACTTTCCTTGCCAGGTTTTGCTTTTGATATACCTCTTAAAGAAACAGAGCTATTGGCTTGGAAATAAAACGTTGACCTTTTCTCCAAATAAGTTTCTGCCCATTTCGACCCCTGAATATTATCCGACCATCATCAAAATCAATACGCTTCTGCCTCTGTGGGACCCCCATTAACTCCCAAAATGTCGTGACGATCCGATCGAAATTGCGACCTGTAGCGCGATTTTGAAAAATGGGATGTATTACCGACTATTGCTATATCTCCGTTATTTGCCCACCTACCCCAACCCACTTTGAATCATTGTAAAGGTGGGATATTCTTCTTTTATAGTCAGGCTTTGCTTTTGGAAGCTTCCCAACCAAAGCTGTGATATTCGTCATTATAACTCAAATCGCAAAAATAAAAAGATGGGTTGCATTAGCGACTATTGCGATTTCTTCTTTGTTTGACCACCTACGACAACCTACTATACATCGTTATAAAGGTGATATTTTCTTTTTTCATTAGCAGGTTTTGCTTTTGATATACCCACTATAGATGCAGAGATATTCGCTTTGAAATAAAACGTTGACTTTTTCCCCAAATAAGTTTTTTGCCCATTCCGACCCCTGAATATTATCCGACCATCACCAAAATCAATAGGCTTCTTCCCCTCCGGGACCCCCATCAACAACCAAAATTTGGTGACGATCCGATCAAAATTGCGACTTGTAGTGTGATTACAAGGTTTAGATGGGCAGACGGACGGACGGAGGGACGGACGGACTGACGGACGGACACACATAGCCAGATCTACTCAGCTCGCCGAGAAATTCATTTTGGTATATATAAGTATGGGTCTACGACCATTATTTCGATGCGTTACAAACTTTTTGGCCAAAACCAACTTATAATACCCTCCCCACATAGTGGTGTAGGGTATAATTACCTTAACCGATAGCTTTCATTGCTAGCGCTTTTATAATTTTGTTTATTACACAGTGTGTAATTTTTTGAGTCATGTTTAATTAACTATATTCTGACTCCACAGTGTCATAGAACACAAAAAACGAGAAGACACGTGTGTCGCAGTTTTTTCGTATCTCATCCACTTTCGCGGTTATAGGCCACCAAAGGTTTGAGGCTTTGATGTAAAAATGGTCATTTAGTCAGGATTATATCTTCCAAACCGTTAGGAAATTTGAATTCATCTCAGAGGCAAAGTTGTATCTCTTGTTTCAAAGAACACATAAAATCCATCAAAATTCATCTGCAAGGTCAAAATCGCCATAGTCAAATTTCTTTTAAAATTGTTTCTCAAGTTTTGTTATACAGCTACCAAACCGATTTAATTTGAAGCAAACAACCAACTACAAAAATGTACCTCAGATCTCAATAAACATCTTTCTAGAATATACAAACTCTGTAGAAACGAATCTTTATGGTCAAAATAGCAAAACAATTTCGATTTTTATCCTATTTTCTCGGTTTCTGCTCCATAGATACTAAACCGTTCAAAATACAAGAAAACAATCAACTACAATATTGTAGCAAAGGCATCAATAAACAACTTTCTGGAACATACGAAATGTCTATAAACTGTTCTTAATGGTAAAAATAGCAAAAATCTTTTGAAAATATCCAATTATTATACTTTTTTCTCCGACTCTGGGCCAAAGATACGCAACCGCCCAAAAATTAAGGATACAGTCAACTACAAAAATGTGCCTTAGATTTCAACAAACAAGTTTCTAGAACAAAAATAAGTTTCTAGGAACGATTCTTCAAGCTCAAAATTCGATTATTCTTCCTGTTCAGGTCCGCAAATAACAAACCTTTCAAATTTCCTCGAGCTTTTAACAGTTCGTTATTTCCAAACCTGAGCAGGGGGAATGTTAAAAATAATTTAATTGTTCGTGAATTTCAGCATTAAGAATTATTCCTAGAATCTTCAAATGTTCTAAAAAGTTGTTTATTGAAATCTTAGGTAAATTTAATTTTTGTGGTTGTCTGTATTCTTAATTTTTGGGCGGTTGTGTGACTTTGGATAAGAGTCGGAGAAAAAAGTATCAAAATTGGATATTGTTTGTTTTGTTTATTGTTGAAAATTCAATCTCATTTGATTGTTTGAGTGGAGTATTCCCCCATTGGATCAACTTCATTTATTACCATCTATTACAGAGAGAAATGTTTTTCAAAACGAACTGACAGTGTTGCAAAATTTTACTGATCGCTACCAATATCATGATTTCATCCCGGCGAAGGGAATTATCAATTGGCTTCTCAGTTTTTGAAATGATGCCGAACTCTTTAAGTGTCAAAGATTTTTGCTATTTTTACCATTAAGAACCGTTCATACACATTTCGTATGTTCCAGAAAGTTGTTTATTGATGTCTTTGCTACACTATTGTGGTTGATTGTTTTCTTGTATTTTGAACGGTTTAGTATCTATGGGTGCCACCGTGGTGCAATGGTATGCACGCCCGCCTTTCACGCAGAAGGTCAGGTGTTCGATTCCCCGGCCAAGCAACATCAAACATTTTTCAACGGTGACAAAATACCCCTCAGTAATGTTGGCGACATTTCCTGAGTATTTCAGCCTTGAAAAACTTCTCCACAAGTGGTGTCTTAAGACATGCCGTTCGGACTCGGACAGTAGGTCCCATGTCATTGAGCTAAATATGAATCGGGGTGCACTCATTGATATGAGAGAAGTCTCCCTTGTCCCCTATGGGATGTTGTGGAACAATGTTTGTTTTTTGTTTGTTAGTATCTATGGAGCAGAATCCGAGAAAAGAGGATGTATAACAAAACTTGAGACAAAATTTTAAAAGAAATTTGACCATGGCGATTTTGACCTTGCAGATGAAGTTTGATGGATTATATGTTTTCCCATTTTTTGTTCTTTAAGACAAGAGCTACAACTTTGCCTCTAAGATGAATTCAAATTTCCTAACGGTTTAGAAGATATAGACCTGACTAAATGTCCATTTTTACATCAAAGCCTCAAACCTTTGGTGGCCTATAACCGTAAAGTATGGTTAATAATTTTCGTGTTGCACAGTGTTATAATTTATAATTATAGTAAATATTTTTTGAAAAACAAAATATAAAAATAAAATTACACCCAATCAATTTTGATAATAACAGTTTTATTTAAATTCCATAAGCCGAACTAAGAAAAGATTTCCAATTCTCTCTGTTTGTTGCTTCGCTTGCTGGAATACTGCGCCTTTTCATCTCGTCACCCACTTGTTTGGTCCATCAAAGCAAACGTTGCATCTCGATACCCAGACTTCGGAACCATACATCAGCACGGGTAGTATCAGTGTTTTGTAAAGCGTTAGTTTTGTTTGACGAGATGTGACTTTGCTTTTAAATTGCTTACTTAAGCCAAAGTAGCATCTGTTGGCCTTTACAATTCTTCTTTTTATTTCACAACTGATGTTGTTTGTTGTGTTTACCGCGGTGGCGAGGTAGACGAAGTCTTTTACTAGGAACCAACTTCAACAATTGGTCCGAGCTCTATTGACGCATTGTGTTTCGACAACATCAACTTGGTCTTCACGCCGTTTACCGCCAGCCGGACTTTTGCAGATTCTCCTTCATCCTTCGAAAATGTATCAGTTACTTCTTTTATTGATCGTCCCATGATGTCTATATCATCAGCATGTGGCTATTGGTGTAGATTGTACCATTTCTTTTAACTTTTGTCTCTCGTATAACCTTTTCCAGCAGGATGTTGAAGAGATCACACGAAAGGCTGATACCTCTTTTGGTACTGAATTTAGGTTCTTTCCTATTTTAACTGAGGACCTAGTATCAGTTAAAGTCATCTTACGAAGCCAAATTAGCTTTGCGGGCATACCAAACTCAGACATGGCTTGAAATACCTTTGAACGTAGGGGCCTGTCGAAGTCTGCTTTATTATCGACAAAAAGGTGGTAGGTGTCGATATGCATCTCTTGTGTCTTCTCCAGTATTTGCCGCAGGGTAAATATCTGGTGAATGGTGGACTTGCCAGCCGCATTGGTATGGTCGAATTTTTTCATTGACCGTAGGTTTTAGTCGTTCGCACAACATCCCTGACACTATCTTGTAGACAATATGGAAAATGCTTATGCCCCTGTACTTAGAGCATACAGTCTTATCTCCTTTCTTGTTGACAGGACACATGATGCTCAGGTTCCAATTGTCGGGAACGCATTCTTGATGCCAGATGGTGCTAACTAGCTGATGCATACTACTTATCAGCGAGTCGCCTCCGGTTTTAAACAGCTTGGCTGGTAGACCATCACCTCCTGCTGCCTTATTATCCTCCAGCCGGTTTATTGCTGTCTTTACCTCATCTTGGCCGGGTGGTATACATTCAATCAGGGTTTCGGAGTCGAGGTATTTTTGGCACGACTCCGACTCCAGACCAGTTTTTTTCACGACTCCGGCTCCGACTCCGACTCCGGGTCGACTCCGAGAGTGAAATCCTATACCACTTACTTACTTACTTAGCTGGCCCATTACAGAACATTTGTTCTATAGGCCGAACTAAGAAAAGATCTCCAATTCTCTCTATTTGTTGCTTCGCTTTCTGGAATACCGCGTCTTTTCATCTCATCATCCACTTGCTTGCGCCATCTACTCCTTGGCCTGCCAATTCTGCGTGCACCGCCAAGCGGTACGTGTTTATACACCTTTTTAGCGGGGTCATCATCGCTCATTCTTATGATATGGCTTAGCCAACGCAATCGCTGCATCTCGATAGGTTTAACAATATTGATGTCGTTGTACAGCAGGTACAGCTCGTGGTTCATGCGACGTCGATATTCACCGTCAACGCAGATTGGTCCTTAGATCTTTCGAAGAATTTTTCTCCCAGGCTTCGGAGCCATACATCAGCACGGGTAGTATCAGTGTTTTGTAGAGCGTTATTTTTGTTTGACGAGATGTGGCTTTGTTTTTAAACTGCTTACTTAAACCAAAGTAGCATCTGTTGTCCAATACAATTCTTCTGTTTATTTCACAACTGATGTCGTTTGTTGTGTTTACGGAGGTGCCGACGAAGTCTTTTACTACCTCAATATTATAGGAACCAACTTCCACAGTCGGTCCGAGCTCAATGGACGCATTGCGCGTCGACACCATCAACTTGGTATTTTCACCGTTTACCGCCAGACCCACTTTAGCAGATTCTCCTTCGACCTTCATAAAGGTATCAGTTACTTCTTTTACTGATCGGTCTATGATGTCTATATCATCAGCATAAGCAAGTAACATGTGACTATTGGTGTAGAGTGTGCCACTTCTTTTGACGTTTGCCTCTCGTATAACCTTTTCCAGCAGGATGTTAAAGAGATCACACGAAAGGCTGTTTCCTTGTCTGAAACCTCTTTTGGTACCAAACTCTTCGGAGAGGTTCTTTCCTATTTTAACTGAGGACCTCGTGTCAGTTAAAGTCATTTTGCGGGGATACCAAATTCAGACATGGCTTGGAATACCTTTGAACGCAGCGGGCTGTCGAAGGCTGCTTTATAATCGACAAAAAGGTGGTAGATGTCGATCTGCATCTCTTGGGTCTTCTCCAGGATTTGCCGCAGGGTAAATACCTGTCAATGGTGGATTTGCCAGGTCTAAAGCCGCATTGGTATGGTCCAATTATCTCGTTGACCATTGGCTTTAGTCGTTCGCACAATATCCCTGACACGATCTTGTAGGCAATAGGGAGTAGACTTATGCCCCTATAGTTAGAGCATACAGTCTTATCTCCCTTCTTGTGGACGGGGCACAGGATACTCAGGTTCCAATCGTCGGGTACTCGTTCTTCCTGCCAGATGGTGTTAACTAGCTGATGAATACATTGCCATTTGCCATTGCGCTGATATGTTATCGGGATGAGGAGTGCTTTGATTAAGCAATTGGGCTAGTTGAGTGGAATATGCTGTGGTTATCTGTTGTGATTGCAGCTTACCGATGTCTAACTTTCGTGTTGTGTCTGTTCGTACTTTGTTTGCTATGTTTAAGCGGGTGCGTACCTTTGCTGCAACAAGGTAGTGGTCCGAATAAATGTTTGCGCCTCGGAACGATCGTACATCCAACACGCCCGATGAATGTCTTCCATCTATCACAACATGATCAATTTGATTTCTTGTTTTCTGATCTGGAGACAGCCAGGTGCCCTTATGAATATAGAGATGATTAAATCTGGTACTGCTAACTACCATGTTTTTTGCAGCTGCAAAGTCTATCAGCCTCATACCATTATCAGATGTTTCACTGTGGAGGCTGAATTTCCCGACTGTTGGTCCAAAGATATTCTTTTTTCCAATTTTGGCATTAAAATCGCCTAGAATGATTTTAATGTCATGGGCAGGGCAACGGTCATATGTTTCTTCTAAGCGCTCGTAAAATATATCTTTGGTCTGTTCGTCCTTTTCTTCAGTGGGAGCATGAGCGTAAATAAAGCTGATGTTGAAGAATTTAGCTTTTATTCGAATTGCAGCGAGTCTTTCATTCACTGGAGTGAAGCTGGATACCAGATGTTTTAGTCTCCGACTAACTACAAATCCGCAACCAAACTCATGCTTTACGTCATGGCAGCTATAATACAGTGCGTCACCTTTAGGTGTTGTTGTGACGCATTTCCCAATCCATCGTATTTCCTGTATGGCAGTAATATCGGCCTTGTACTTTTCAAGTACGTCTGCCAATGCGAAGACTGCACCTTCTCTATAGAGAGAACATTCCAGGTGCAGATTCGCAGATCATGGTCCTTAAAACGTTTGCGGGGTTCGTCAACTTTAGAGGGGGTTGTTTTTCTTTTCTTTCGATTTTTCATAGTATGCTGTTTTTTCTAGGGGAGGGTTACTAGCCCGACGCCCAAACCCAAGTTTTTAACGTTCTTATGGGAGAACGCGCGGCACATGTTAGCTCACTACCTTTAACGGGTGTTAAAGGCAGTTCCCCAGGTGACACCACGGGGAGGTCAGTGTCCACTTGAGATGAAAGAAGGACCAAGATAAATCCTGGGCTTTGCCATGTTAAAACCGGTCAGGACCGTTGCTTGGTATCATCCATCCCCTACGTCACCCTATACCACTAAAATGTGAAAATTTTTAAATTTGTTCCTATATTTTGGCCTATATAAGCTAATCTGTTAGTTTTTCTTTATATATTTTTTAGAAAGGGCATTTGTGCGAATAAAATTCTCAACTACAGAACATACATATAATGTAAAATTCATACCTATATTGTTTCTGCAGAAACTTACATTGAAAAATAGCAACAAATGTGAAAATGAAGGGGCAATAAAAATCGTAAGGCTACATGCGAGAAAAATTATAACCAATTCATGACCAAGTTTTAAGCCAATGTGCTTAGTTTTAAAAGCCATTTTTCGTGATTTTTTCTGAGAAAACGTCGAATTTTTTTGGTTGATATTTTTCTTCATCTGAAAGAGAAAAATATTACGAAGCATTGTGGCAAATGGCTGTCTTGAAACCCCGCTTTTACTCTTCGCCGATTGTCATATATTTTTGTGGCCGATTGGCATTTCGAGAAAAATATGCCAATATCTAAGCAATATTGTTCCGATTGACTTAAAAATTTGACCATATATTCTATGATATTTATAGTTTTTACTTTTTTTTTTCTTTTTTTTTAACTAAAATTCAGCTAACACATTTTAAACTTTGTTGTCCTTTATTACCTTTACCCGATCCTACATAACATTTTGGGGGGAACATTTTTGTACCAATTTCAGCTTATGTTACTTTTTCAGTTCAAGAAAAATATGACATGGAAGTAACTGAACTAGAAGGACAAAATATTCAACAGAAAGAATCCTCACTCTATTTAACTGAAAACATGTCACCTCAAAGTTCTGGTACAATATCTCCAAACAAAGATATAAAGATATTTTCCCAATCATTGTTTTGGGTCAATCGAAGAATTCATTACGAGCTAACTCAGAAATATCAGCGTGTGATCCTATGGGGTTCTTAATATATTCAATAGGGGCTTTCACTCCGAAAGGAAATTTTCTACCACCAGACCTTCCTTGGCTTCCATTTTGTGACACAGGGTATTCGGTAGGTTTTCCCTTAGAGACCACAATTTCTTTAATAGAATATAAGGATGACTTCTCATAAAAAACAAAATGAGAAGACCAGTAAGTCTTCTGGCAAAAGAGTTTAAAGGTCTAATTTTAATTTGATTGTCATAGAATTTAACTTTCGTTTGCAAAAATTTAAAGGATCTATTGGACCAACGAAATAGAGATGAATAGACTAGACTTCAGAGGATAGTAAATATCATGTGAATCGACCTCTTACTTAGTATAATATACCGTTTGTATATAAGTTTCCTTATAGCTTTCATTTAAAATAAATAATGATTTTTGAAAAAATGTTGGTGTGTCGAAATTTATGTTATAGAAAAATTTTTGCCCGGAGTCGGAGTCGAGTTATTTTTTTCGACTCAGACTCCGACTCCAGCAAAACTGCTCGACTCCGACTCGTAGACTCCGACTCCGAAACCCTGCATTCAATACCATCTTCTGGGATTGGATCTATGGTATCTTCGTCGACTTCGCTACTATTGGATACCAACAGTTTGGCAAAATGCTCTTTCCATATCCTTACCACACTATCTGTATCAGTTAACCGATTATCTTGCTGGTCTCTACAGGAGAATGTGCCAGTTCCAAAGCCATCAGTTTGATGTTTCACTCTTTGGTACAATTTTCGGACTTCATTCTGTCTCCTGTACATCTCGATTTGTTCACACTCCCGCTTTTCCTTCTCTCTCTTTTTCCTGCGGAAAAGACGTTTCTCCTCTCTCCTTTTCTCACGATACCTCTCTCGTGCGCTACGCGTTGCTACTGATTGTAAAGGGGTACTTTATGTCGCATTTTTCTCTTCGGTAGCAACACGACACTCCTGGGCATACCATGGATTCCTTGGCGGAGGTCTCTGGAATCCAAGTATGGGTTTTGCCGCTGTTTGCATGGGGTGGGCAATAATATGCCATTGTGCTGATATGTTATCGGGGAGGAGTGCTTTGATTAAGCAATTGGGCTAGTTGAATGGAGTATGCTGTGACTATTTGTTGTGATTGCAGCTTACCGATGTCTAACTTTCGTGTTGTGTCTGTTCGTACTTTGCTTGCTACGTTTAACCGGGTGTGTACCTTTGCTGCCACAAGATAGTGGTCCGAATCTATGTTTGCTACTCGGAACAAACGCACATCCAACATGCTCGATGAATGTCTTTCATCTATCACAACGTGATCACTTTGATTTCTTGTTTTCTGATCTGGAGACAGCCAGGTGCCCTTATGGATGTCGAGATGTTTAAATCTGGCGCTGCTAACTACCATGTTTTTGCTGCTGCGAAGTCTATCCGCCTCATACCATTGTCAGATGTTTCATTGTGGAGACTGAGTTTTCCGACTGTTGGCCCAAAGATATTTTCCTTTCCAATTTTCGCCTAGAATAATTTTAATGTCATGGGCAGGACAACGGTGATATGATTCTTCTAAGCGCTTATAAAATATGACGTCTTTGTCTTCAGTGGGATCATGAGCACAAAAAAGCTGATGTTGAAGAATTTTGCTTTTATTCGAATTGTAACAAGTCTTTCATTCACTGGTGTGAAACTGGAGACCAGATGTTTAAACTTTAACCTCCGACCAACTACAAATCCGCAACCAAACCCATGCTTTGTGTCACGGCAGCTATAATATAGTGTGTCACCTTTAGGTGTTGTTGTGACATCTTTCCCATTCCAGTACATCTGCCAATGTGTAAACAGCACCTTCTCTATAAAGAGTGCGAACATTCCAGGTACAGATTTGCAGATCATGGTCCTTAAAATGTTTGTGGGCGCGGTCAACTTTAGAGGGATTTGTTTTTCTTTTCTTATGTCTTTTTTATAGTAGGCTGCTTTTTTCTAGGGGAGGGTTACTAGCCCGACGCCCAAACCCAAGTTTTTAGCGTTCTTATGGGTGAACGGCGGGGAGGTCAGTGTCCACTTGAGATGAGAGAGGGACCAAGATAAATCCTGGGCTTTGACATGTTAAAGCCGTCCTGAGTACATTAATTATAATTAATTTGTGAAGGCGTTTCTCGATAATGGAGAATCCTAAGATCCAAATTATAGGTAATTCGGTCTGAAAACTTTGCTAAAAACGTGAAAATGCAATTTTGGGGGGAGAAGTGACCGAACCTTAAATGTCAAATTATTGCTAATTTGGCCCGAAAATTTAGCCAAAACATCTGAAATGGGACGGTACCATTATATGGGGGCTATATGAAAAAGTGGACCTGTGTCCATAATTTTTGGTGAAGAGGTTTATTGGGCACTTTGAACCTTAAATACTAAATTATGGCTATACCAAAACGGGTATCGATAAAGTCCATCTTCGAACTTAACCTTCCCCGAGACAAAAGACCCATATTTCCAAAATTTCAGCGTCCAATCTCAATTAGCTAGAGTCATTACCACAGACGGACGGAGGGATGAAATTGCATACAATAAAAAAAAGGAAAAAACGCAAAAATGCATAAATTCCTTCTTTTTCAACCGACTTCTTTACTTTCTCCCATTTTTGAAAGCTGATTTAAATACATTTTTAGTAAAAATAAACTTTTATACTGTTTGGTATGTTTTAAGTAGCCTAGAGCACGATGAAAATCATTTTCCCGTTTTTTATTCGTTTTTTCGCACTTCAACCACTATACATAACATATACCCTCAGCCTATGTCTGCGGTCTTTTCAGAATTTTGTGGCCCTTTTTGGACATTTAAACTTGCCGACAAGAATGATGATTAGGATTAAAGTTCGAAAGTGTTGCGGAGGAGGTATTTGAACTTGTCCACAGAAAACATAATATCGTTCTAGACATGACCACAACGAACAACATCGGTATACATTTACAAAAGATCTTCGAAAATAGTCTTAACAGCACTTAAGTACAAAAGTGGAAGAGGTACCTTAAGAAGAGGACCTACCTATATGAGCCATTTTAGAAGACAGACAGACGAAAAAAAAAATTGTTCCACAACCATCAACATCCCATACGGGACAAGGGAGACTTCTCTCATATCAATGAGTGCACCCCGATTCATATTTAACTCAATGATATGGGACCTACTGTTTATCGCCGAGTCCGAACGGCGTGTCTTAAGACACCACTTGTGGAGAAGTTTTTCAAGGCTGAAATACTCAGGAAATGTCGCCAACATTACTGAGGGGTATTTTGCCACCGTTGAAAAATGTTTGATGTTGCTTGGCCGAGGAATCAAACCCCCGACCTTCTGCGTGCAAGGCGGGCGTGCATACCATTGCACCACGGTGGCAGACAGACGGACGGACATTGGTAAATCGACTCCAAATTGTCTGAGAAGGATTTCTTCCAAACATACTTGGGGTCTACAACCATTGTTTCGATGAGGCACATTTAACCCGTATGAAAGTGTATATACACTCGTTAGCATAAATGCTGAGGGTATAATTAAGGCTGTCTAGGCTAATCTAACAGATAAACTTTTAAAATTGCTTTCAAAAAACATGTTTGATGTTGCCATACCAAAAAATTACCCAAATATTGCCCAATAACAAAAAATCGACATTTTTTGAGCAAAAATCGTCAAATCGTCATTTTTTAATTTTTGACCAAAAAATCATCAAAATGATTAATCGTCAAATCTGGCAGCCGTGCTTCATTGAGAATTCCCCACACTCAGGTGAAGATTCACAGATTATGGCCCTTAAATCATTTTTAATGATTTTTATAAATTTTCTCGTTTTGAGTTAATGGAATGGCTTCTCTGTCCTAGAACTTTTGGTTTTTCAAATACAAATGTGTTTTTATACAATAACGGATATTTGGCCGTTGAAGTGTATTTTTCTTCATGACAAACGCTTTGTTTTTTGCGCTGCCTTTGAAGATATGAGTTTGGCTTTGAACGCTAACACGCCGTTCCAACATTTTTTCATATATTTCACGGACGTGGGTTTAAATCCCAGCCGGGCTCAGCCTGTTTTTTATTTTTTGAGATTTTGCATGTTGGGGCGAATATGATTTTTAATGACTTTTATAAATTTTCTCGTTTAGAGTTCGAAAATTTTTTGCAAGTGAAAAAGGAAAGCCAAGGACTCGAATCCACACAGTCACCAAATTATGTGACCTGGTTTCGCTGTTAGTTGATCAGCTCTTCAGACATATCGACTGCTGCAAAGTCTATCAGCCTCATACCATTATCAGATGTTTCACTGTGGAGGCTGAATTTCCCGACTGTTGGTCCAAAGATATTCTTTTTTCCAATTTTGGCATTAAAATCGCCTAGAATGATTTTAATGTCATGGGCAGGGCAACGGTCATATGTTTCTTCTAAGCGCTCGTAAAATATATCTTTGGTCTGTTCGTCCTTTTCTTCAGTGGGAGCATGAGCGTAAATAAAGCTGATGTTGAAGAATTTAGCTTTTATTCGAATTGCAGCGAGTCTTTCATTCACTGGAGTGAAGCTGGATACCAGATGTTTTAGTCTCCGACTAACTACAAATCCGCAACCAAACTCATGCTTTACGTCATGGCAGCTATAATACAGTGCGTCACCTTTAGGTGTTGTTGTGACGCATTTCCCAATCCATCGTATTTCCTGTATGGCAGTAATATCGGCCTTGTACTTTTCAAGTACGTCTGCCAATGCGAAGACTGCACCTTCTCTATAGAGAGAACATTCCAGGTGCAGATTCGCAGATCATGGTCCTTAAAACGTTTGCGGGGTTCGTCAACTTTAGAGGGGGTTGTTTTTCTTTTCTTTCGATTTTTCATAGTATGCTGTTTTTTCTAGGGGAGGGTTACTAGCCCGACGCCCAAACCCAAGTTTTTAACGTTCTTATGGGAGAACGCGCGGCACATGTTAGCTCACTACCTTTAACGGGTGTTAAAGGCAGTTCCCCAGGTGACACCACGGGGAGGTCAGTGTCCACTTGAGATGAAAGAAGGACCAAGATAAATCCTGGGCTTTGCCATGTTAAAACCGGTCAGGACCGTTGCTTGGTATCATCCATCCCCTACGTCACCCTATACCACTAAAATGTGAAAATTTTTAAATTTGTTCCTATATTTTGGCCTATATAAGCTAATCTGTTAGTTTTTCTTTATATATTTTTTAGAAAGGGCATTTGTGCGAATAAAATTCTCAACTACAGAACATACATATAATGTAAAATTCATACCTATATTGTTTCTGCAGAAACTTACATTGAAAAATAGCAACAAATGTGAAAATGAAGGGGCAATAAAAATCGTAAGGCTACATGCGAGAAAAATTATAACCAATTCATGACCAAGTTTTAAGCCAATGTGCTTAGTTTTAAAAGCCATTTTTCGTGATTTTTTCTGAGAAAACGTCGAATTTTTTTGGTTGATATTTTTCTTCATCTGAAAGAGAAAAATATTACGAAGCATTGTGGCAAATGGCTGTCTTGAAACCCCGCTTTTACTCTTCACCGATTGTCATATATTTTTGTGGCCGATTGGCATTTCGAGAAAAATATGCCAATATCTAAGCAATATTGTTCCGATTGACTTAAAAATTTGACCATATATTCTATGATATTTATAGTTTTTACTTTTTTTTTTCTTTTTTTTTAACTAAAATTCAGCTAACACATTTTAAACTTTGTTGTCCTTTATTACCTTTACCCGATCCTACATAACATTTTGGGGGGAACATTTTTGTACCAATTTCAGCTTATGTTACTTTTTCAGTTCAAGAAAAATATGACATGGAAGTAACTGAACTAGAAGGACAAAATATTCAACAGAAAGAATCCTCACTCTATTTAACTGAAAACATGTCACCTCAAAGTTCTGGTACAATATCTCCAAACAAAGATATAAAGATATTTTCCCAATCATTGTTTTGGGTCAATCGAAGAATTCATTACGAGCTAACTCAGAAATATCAGCGTGTGATCCTATGGGGTTCTTAATATATTCAATAGGGGCTTTCACTCCGAAAGGAAATTTTCTACCACCAGACCTTCCTTGGCTTCCATTTTGTGACACAGGGTATTCGGTAGGTTTTCCCTTAGAGACCACAATTTCTTTAATAGAATATAAGGATGACTTCTCATAAAAAACAAAATGAGAAGACCAGTAAGTCTTCTGGCAAAAGAGTTTAAAGGTCTAATTTTAATTTGATTGTCATAGAATTTAACTTTCGTTTGCAAAAATTTAAAGGATCTATTGGACCAACGAAATAGAGATGAATAGACTAGACTTCAGAGGATAGTAAATATCATGTGAATCGACCTCTTACTTAGTATAATATACCGTTTGTATATAAGTTTCCTTATAGCTTTCATTTAAAATAAATAATGATTTTTGAAAAAATGTTGGTGTGTCGAAATTTATGTTATAGAAAAATTTTTGCCCGGAGTCGGAGTCGAGTTATTTTTTTCGACTCAGACTCCGACTCCAGCAAAACTGCTCGACTCCGACTCGTAGACTCCGACTCCGAAACCCTGCATTCAATACCATCTTCTGGGATTGGATCTATGGTATCTTCGTCGACTTCGCTACTATTGGATACCAACAGTTTGGCAAAATGCTCTTTCCATATCCTTACCACACTATCTGTATCAGTTAACCGATTATCTTGCTGGTCTCTACAGGAGAATGTGCCAGTTCCAAAGCCATCAGTTTGATGTTTCACTCTTTGGTACAATTTTCGGACTTCATTCTGTCTCCTGTACATCTCGATTTGTTCACACTCCCGCGTTTCTCCTCTCTCCTTTTCTCACGATACCTCTCTCGTGCGCTACGCGTTGCTACTGATTGTAAAGGGGTACTTTATGTCGCATTTTTCTCTTCGGTAGCAACACGACACTCCTGGGCATACCATGGATTCCTTGGCGGAGGTCTCTGGAATCCAAGTATGGGTTTTGCCGCTGTTTGCATGGGGTGGGCAATAATATGCCATTGTGCTGATATGTTATCGGGGAGGAGTGCTTTGATTAAGCAATTGGGCTAGTTGAATGGAGTATGCTGTGACTATTTGTTGTGATTGCAGCTTACCGATGTCTAACTTTCGTGTTGTGTCTGTTCGTACTTTGCTTGCTACGTTTAACCGGGTGTGTACCTTTGCTGCCACAAGATAGTGGTCCGAATCTATGTTTGCTACTCGGAACAAACGCACATCCAACATGCTCGATGAATGTCTTTCATCTATCACAACGTGATCACTTTGATTTCTTGTTTTCTGATCTGGAGACAGCCAGGTGCCCTTATGGATGTCGAGATGTTTAAATCTGGCGCTGCTAACTACCATGTTTTTGCTGCTGCGAAGTCTATCCGCCTCATACCATTGTCAGATGTTTCATTGTGGAGACTGAGTTTTCCGACTGTTGGCCCAAAGATATTTTCCTTTCCAATTTTCGCCTAGAATAATTTTAATGTCATGGGCAGGACAACGGTGATATGATTCTTCTAAGCGCTTATAAAATATGACGTCTTTGTCTTCAGTGGGATCATGAGCACAAAAAAGCTGATGTTGAAGAATTTTGCTTTTATTCGAATTGTAACAAGTCTTTCATTCACTGGTGTGAAACTGGAGACCAGATGTTTAAACTTTAACCTCCGACCAACTACAAATCCGCAACCAAACCCATGCTTTGTGTCACGGCAGCTATAATATAGTGTGTCACCTTTAGGTGTTGTTGTGACATCTTTCCCATTCCAGTACATCTGCCAATGTGTAAACAGCACCTTCTCTATAAAGAGTGCGAACATTCCAGGTACAGATTTGCAGATCATGGTCCTTAAAATGTTTGTGGGCGCGGTCAACTTTAGAGGGATTTGTTTTTCTTTTCTTATGTCTTTTTTATAGTAGGCTGCTTTTTTCTAGGGGAGGGTTACTAGCCCGACGCCCAAACCCAAGTTTTTAGCGTTCTTATGGGTGAACGGCGGGGAGGTCAGTGTCCACTTGAGATGAGAGAGGGACCAAGATAAATCCTGGGCTTTGACATGTTAAAGCCGTCCTGAGTACATTAATTATAATTAATTTGTGAAGGCGTTTCTCGATAATGGAGAATCCTAAGATCCAAATTATAGGTAATTCGGTCTGAAAACTTTGCTAAAAACGTGAAAATGCAATTTTGGGGGGAGAAGTGACCGAACCTTAAATGTCAAATTATTGCTAATTTGGCCCGAAAATTTAGCCAAAACATCTGAAATGGGACGGTACCATTATATGGGGGCTATATGAAAAAGTGGACCTGTGTCCATAATTTTTGGTGAAGAGGTTTATTGGGCACTTTGAACCTTAAATACTAAATTATGGCTATACCAAAACGGGTATCGATAAAGTCCATCTTCGAACTTAACCTTCCCCGAGACAAAAGACCCATATTTCCAAAATTTCAGCGTCCAATCTCAATTAGCTAGAGTCATTACCACAGACGGACGGAGGGATGAAATTGCATACAATAAAAAAAAGGAAAAAACGCAAAAATGCATAAATTCCTTCTTTTTCAACCGACTTCTTTACTTTCTCCCATTTTTGAAAGCTGATTTAAATACATTTTTAGTAAAAATAAACTTTTATACTGTTTGGTATGTTTTAAGTAGCCTAGAGCACGATGAAAATCATTTTCCCGTTTTTTATTCGTTTTTTCGCACTTCAACCACTATACATAACATATACCCTCAGCCTATGTCTGCGGTCTTTTCAGAATTTTGTGGCCCTTTTTGGACATTTAAACTTGCCGACAAGAATGATGATTAGGATTAAAGTTCGAAAGTGTTGCGGAGGAGGTATTTGAACTTGTCCACAGAAAACATAATATCGTTCTAGACATGACCACAACGAACAACATCGGTATACATTTACAAAAGATCTTCGAAAATAGTCTTAACAGCACTTAAGTACAAAAGTGGAAGAGGTACCTTAAGAAGAGGACCTACCTATATGAGCCATTTTAGAAGACAGACAGACGAAAAAAAAAATTGTTCCACAACCATCAACATCCCATACGGGACAAGGGAGACTTCTCTCATATCAATGAGTGCACCCCGATTCATATTTAACTCAATGATATGGGACCTACTGTTTATCGCCGAGTCCGAACGGCGTGTCTTAAGACACCACTTGTGGAGAAGTTTTTCAAGGCTGAAATACTCAGGAAATGTCGCCAACATTACTGAGGGGTATTTTGCCACCGTTGAAAAATGTTTGATGTTGCTTGGCCGAGGAATCAAACCCCCGACCTTCTGCGTGCAAGGCGGGCGTGCATACCATTGCACCACGGTGGCAGACAGACGGACGGACATTGGTAAATCGACTCCAAATTGTCTGAGAAGGATTTCTTCCAAACATACTTGGGGTCTACAACCATTGTTTCGATGAGGCACATTTAACCCGTATGAAAGTGTATATACACTCGTTAGCATAAATGCTGAGGGTATAATTAAGGCTGTCTAGGCTAATCTAACAGATAAACTTTTAAAATTGCTTTCAAAAAACATGTTTGATGTTGCCATACCAAAAAATTACCCAAATATTGCCCAATAACAAAAAATCGACATTTTTTGAGCAAAAATCGTCAAATCGTCATTTTTTAATTTTTGACCAAAAAATCATCAAAATGATAAATCGTCAAATCTGGCAGCCGTGCTTCATTGAGAATTCCCCACACTCAGGTGAAGATTCACAGATTATGGCCCTTAAATCATTTTTAATGATTTTTATAAATTTTCTCGTTTTGAGTTAATGGAATGGCTTCTCTGTCCTAGAACTTTTGGTTTTTCAAATACAAATGTGTTTTTATACAATAACGGATATTTGGCCGTTGAAGTGTATTTTTCTTCATGACAAACGCTTTGTTTTTTGCGCTGCCTTTGAAGATATGAGTTTGGCTTTGAACGCTAACACGCCGTTCCAACATTTTTTCATATATTTCACGGACGTGGGTTTAAATCCCAGCCGGGCTCAGCCTGTTTTTTATTTTTTGAGATTTTGCATGTTGGGGCGAATATGATTTTTAATGACTTTTATAAATTTTCTCGTTTAGAGTTCGAAAATTTTTTGCAAGTGAAAAAGGAAAGCCAAGGACTCGAATCCACACAGTCACCAAATTATGTGACCTGGTTTCGCTGTTAGTTGATCAGCTCTTCAGACATATCGACTGCTGCAAAGTCTATCAGCCTCATACCATTATCAGATGTTTCACTGTGGAGGCTGAATTTCCCGACTGTTGGTCCAAAGATATTCTTTTTTCCAATTTTGGCATTAAAATCGCCTAGAATGATTTTAATGTCATGGGCAGGGCAACGGTCATATGTTTCTTCTAAGCGCTCGTAAAATATATCTTTGGTCTGTTCGTCCTTTTCTTCAGTGGGAGCATGAGCGTAAATAAAGCTGATGTTGAAGAATTTAGCTTTTATTCGAATTGCAGCGAGTCTTTCATTCACTGGAGTGAAGCTGGATACCAGATGTTTTAGTCTCCGACTAACTACAAATCCGCAACCAAACTCATGCTTTACGTCATGGCAGCTATAATACAGTGCGTCACCTTTAGGTGTTGTTGTGACGCATTTCCCAATCCATCGTATTTCCTGTATGGCAGTAATATCGGCCTTGTACTTTTCAAGTACGTCTGCCAATGCGAAGACTGCACCTTCTCTATAGAGAGAACATTCCAGGTGCAGATTCGCAGATCATGGTCCTTAAAACGTTTGCGGGGTTCGTCAACTTTAGAGGGGGTTGTTTTTCTTTTCTTTCGATTTTTCATAGTATGCTGTTTTTTCTAGGGGAGGGTTACTAGCCCGACGCCCAAACCCAAGTTTTTAACGTTCTTATGGGAGAACGCGCGGCACATGTTAGCTCACTACCTTTAACGGGTGTTAAAGGCAGTTCCCCAGGTGACACCACGGGGAGGTCAGTGTCCACTTGAGATGAAAGAAGGACCAAGATAAATCCTGGGCTTTGCCATGTTAAAACCGGTCAGGACCGTTGCTTGGTATCATCCATCCCCTACGTCACCCTATACCACTAAAATGTGAAAATTTTTAAATTTGTTCCTATATTTTGGCCTATATAAGCTAATCTGTTAGTTTTTCTTTATATATTTTTTAGAAAGGGCATTTGTGCGAATAAAATTCTCAACTACAGAACATACATATAATGTAAAATTCATACCTATATTGTTTCTGCAGAAACTTACATTGAAAAATAGCAACAAATGTGAAAATGAAGGGGCAATAAAAATCGTAAGGCTACATGCGAGAAAAATTATAACCAATTCATGACCAAGTTTTAAGCCAATGTGCTTAGTTTTAAAAGCCATTTTTCGTGATTTTTTCTGAGAAAACGTCGAATTTTTTTGGTTGATATTTTTCTTCATCTGAAAGAGAAAAATATTACGAAGCATTGTGGCAAATGGCTGTCTTGAAACCCCGCTTTTACTCTTCACCGATTGTCATATATTTTTGTGGCCGATTGGCATTTCGAGAAAAATATGCCAATATCTAAGCAATATTGTTCCGATTGACTTAAAAATTTGACCATATATTCTATGATATTTATAGTTTTTACTTTTTTTTTTCTTTTTTTTTAACTAAAATTCAGCTAACACATTTTAAACTTTGTTGTCCTTTATTACCTTTACCCGATCCTACATAACATTTTGGGGGGAACATTTTTGTACCAATTTCAGCTTATGTTACTTTTTCAGTTCAAGAAAAATATGACATGGAAGTAACTGAACTAGAAGGACAAAATATTCAACAGAAAGAATCCTCACTCTATTTAACTGAAAACATGTCACCTCAAAGTTCTGGTACAATATCTCCAAACAAAGATATAAAGATATTTTCCCAATCATTGTTTTGGGTCAATCGAAGAATTCATTACGAGCTAACTCAGAAATATCAGCGTGTGATCCTATGGGGTTCTTAATATATTCAATAGGGGCTTTCACTCCGAAAGGAAATTTTCTACCACCAGACCTTCCTTGGCTTCCATTTTGTGACACAGGGTATTCGGTAGGTTTTCCCTTAGAGACCACAATTTCTTTAATAGAATATAAGGATGACTTCTCATAAAAAACAAAATGAGAAGACCAGTAAGTCTTCTGGCAAAAGAGTTTAAAGGTCTAATTTTAATTTGATTGTCATAGAATTTAACTTTCGTTTGCAAAAATTTAAAGGATCTATTGGACCAACGAAATAGAGATGAATAGACTAGACTTCAGAGGATAGTAAATATCATGTGAATCGACCTCTTACTTAGTATAATATACCGTTTGTATATAAGTTTCCTTATAGCTTTCATTTAAAATAAATAACGATTTTTGAAAAAATGTTGGTGTGTCGAAATTTATGTTATAGAAAAATTTTTGCCCGGAGTCGGAGTCGAGTTATTTTTTTCGACTCAGACTCCGACTCCAGCAAAACTGCTCGACTCCGACTCGTAGACTCCGACTCCGAAACCCTGCATTCAATACCATCTTCTGGGATTGGATCTATGGTATCTTCGTCGACTTCGCTACTATTGGATACCAACAGTTTGGCAAAATGCTCTTTCCATATCCTTACCACACTATCTGTATCAGTTAACCGATTATCTTGCTGGTCTCTACAGGAGAATGTGCCAGTTCCAAAGCCATCAGTTTGATGTTTCACTCTTTGGTACAATTTTCGGACTTCATTCTGTCTCCTGTACATCTCGATTTGTTCACACTCCCGCGTTTCTCCTCTCTCCTTTTCTCACGATACCTCTCTCGTGCGCTACGCGTTGCTACTGATTGTAAAGGGGTACTTTATGTCGCATTTTTCTCTTCGGTAGCAACACGACACTCCTGGGCATACCATGGATTCCT
Source organism: Musca autumnalis (assembly GCF_047663935.1). Lineage (NCBI taxonomy): Eukaryota > Metazoa > Arthropoda > Insecta > Diptera > Muscidae > Musca > Musca autumnalis. The sequence continues at coordinate 212,217,080 of NW_027411644.1, forward strand.
TGGCGGAGGTCTCTGGAATCCAAGTATGGGTTTTGCCGCTGTTTGCATGGGGTGGGCAATAATATGCCATTGTGCTGATATGTTATCGGGGAGGAGTGCTTTGATTAAGCAATTGGGCTAGTTGAATGGAGTATGCTGTGACTATTTGTTGTGATTGCAGCTTACCGATGTCTAACTTTCGTGTTGTGTCTGTTCGTACTTTGCTTGCTACGTTTAACCGGGTGTGTACCTTTGCTGCCACAAGATAGTGGTCCGAATCTATGTTTGCTACTCGGAACAAACGCACATCCAACATGCTCGATGAATGTCTTTCATCTATCACAACGTGATCACTTTGATTTCTTGTTTTCTGATCTGGAGACAGCCAGGTGCCCTTATGGATGTCGAGATGTTTAAATCTGGCGCTGCTAACTACCATGTTTTTGCTGCTGCGAAGTCTATCCGCCTCATACCATTGTCAGATGTTTCATTGTGGAGACTGAGTTTTCCGACTGTTGGCCCAAAGATATTTTCCTTTCCAATTTTCGCCTAGAATAATTTTAATGTCATGGGCAGGACAACGGTGATATGATTCTTCTAAGCGCTTATAAAATATGACGTCTTTGTCTTCAGTGGGATCATGAGCACAAAAAAGCTGATGTTGAAGAATTTTGCTTTTATTCGAATTGTAACAAGTCTTTCATTCACTGGTGTGAAACTGGAGACCAGATGTTTAAACTTTAACCTCCGACCAACTACAAATCCGCAACCAAACCCATGCTTTGTGTCACGGCAGCTATAATATAGTGTGTCACCTTTAGGTGTTGTTGTGACATCTTTCCCATTCCAGTACATCTGCCAATGTGTAAACAGCACCTTCTCTATAAAGAGTGCGAACATTCCAGGTACAGATTTGCAGATCATGGTCCTTAAAATGTTTGTGGGCGCGGTCAACTTTAGAGGGATTTGTTTTTCTTTTCTTATGTCTTTTTTATAGTAGGCTGCTTTTTTCTAGGGGAGGGTTACTAGCCCGACGCCCAAACCCAAGTTTTTAGCGTTCTTATGGGTGAACGGCGGGGAGGTCAGTGTCCACTTGAGATGAGAGAGGGACCAAGATAAATCCTGGGCTTTGACATGTTAAAGCCGTCCTGAGTACATTAATTATAATTAATTTGTGAAGGCGTTTCTCGATAATGGAGAATCCTAAGATCCAAATTATAGGTAATTCGGTCTGAAAACTTTGCTAAAAACGTGAAAATGCAATTTTGGGGGGAGAAGTGACCGAACCTTAAATGTCAAATTATTGCTAATTTGGCCCGAAAATTTAGCCAAAACATCTGAAATGGGACGGTACCATTATATGGGGGCTATATGAAAAAGTGGACCTGTGTCCATAATTTTTGGTGAAGAGGTTTATTGGGCACTTTGAACCTTAAATACTAAATTATGGCTATACCAAAACGGGTATCGATAAAGTCCATCTTCGAACTTAACCTTCCCCGAGACAAAAGACCCATATTTCCAAAATTTCAGCGTCCAATCTCAATTAGCTAGAGTCATTACCACAGACGGACGGAGGGATGAAATTGCATACAATAAAAAAAAGGAAAAAACGCAAAAATGCATAAATTCCTTCTTTTTCAACCGACTTCTTTACTTTCTCCCATTTTTGAAAGCTGATTTAAATACATTTTTAGTAAAAATAAACTTTTATACTGTTTGGTATGTTTTAAGTAGCCTAGAGCACGATGAAAATCATTTTCCCGTTTTTTATTCGTTTTTTCGCACTTCAACCACTATACATAACATATACCCTCAGCCTATGTCTGCGGTCTTTTCAGAATTTTGTGGCCCTTTTTGGACATTTAAACTTGCCGACAAGAATGATGATTAGGATTAAAGTTCGAAAGTGTTGCGGAGGAGGTATTTGAACTTGTCCACAGAAAACATAATATCGTTCTAGACATGACCACAACGAACAACATCGGTATACATTTACAAAAGATCTTCGAAAATAGTCTTAACAGCACTTAAGTACAAAAGTGGAAGAGGTACCTTAAGAAGAGGACCTACCTATATGAGCCATTTTAGAAGACAGACAGACGAAAAAAAAAATTGTTCCACAACCATCAACATCCCATACGGGACAAGGGAGACTTCTCTCATATCAATGAGTGCACCCCGATTCATATTTAACTCAATGATATGGGACCTACTGTTTATCGCCGAGTCCGAACGGCGTGTCTTAAGACACCACTTGTGGAGAAGTTTTTCAAGGCTGAAATACTCAGGAAATGTCGCCAACATTACTGAGGGGTATTTTGCCACCGTTGAAAAATGTTTGATGTTGCTTGGCCGAGGAATCAAACCCCCGACCTTCTGCGTGCAAGGCGGGCGTGCATACCATTGCACCACGGTGGCAGACAGACGGACGGACATTGGTAAATCGACTCCAAATTGTCTGAGAAGGATTTCTTCCAAACATACTTGGGGTCTACAACCATTGTTTCGATGAGGCACATTTAACCCGTATGAAAGTGTATATACACTCGTTAGCATAAATGCTGAGGGTATAATTAAGGCTGTCTAGGCTAATCTAACAGATAAACTTTTAAAATTGCTTTCAAAAAACATGTTTGATGTTGCCATACCAAAAAATTACCCAAATATTGCCCAATAACAAAAAATCGACATTTTTTGAGCAAAAATCGTCAAATCGTCATTTTTTAATTTTTGACCAAAAAATCATCAAAATGATAAATCGTCAAATCTGGCAGCCGTGCTTCATTGAGAATTCCCCACACTCAGGTGAAGATTCACAGATTATGGCCCTTAAATCATTTTTAATGATTTTTATAAATTTTCTCGTTTTGAGTTAATGGAATGGCTTCTCTGTCCTAGAACTTTTGGTTTTTCAAATACAAATGTGTTTTTATACAATAACGGATATTTGGCCGTTGAAGTGTATTTTTCTTCATGACAAACGCTTTGTTTTTTGCGCTGCCTTTGAAGATATGAGTTTGGCTTTGAACGCTAACACGCCGTTCCAACATTTTTTCATATATTTCACGGACGTGGGTTTAAATCCCAGCCGGGCTCAGCCTGTTTTTTATTTTTTGAGATTTTGCATGTTGGGGCGAATATGATTTTTAATGACTTTTATAAATTTTCTCGTTTAGAGTTCGAAAATTTTTTGCAAGTGAAAAAGGAAAGCCAAGGACTCGAATCCACACAGTCACCAAATTATGTGACCTGGTTTCGCTGTTAGTTGATCAGCTCTTCAGACATATCGACTGTGGAATGGACAGAGACTAGAACTTTTGGTTTTTCAAATGCAAATGTGTTTTTTGTGTAAGAAGTTTTTGTCCCCATCACCTACGTAATAGAAAATTTTGCATGTATCATAAGGAAAATTATGTTTTCATATTTGTGGTCGAAGAGTTCATCAACCGACCGACTGGCTGCAGTTTGATAAAAAATTATGTTTTACTATTTGTGGAGGGTTCAACAATCTACTGGCTAACTGTATTTTTAAGAAAGTTATTTTTTCATATTTGTGGCCGAGATAAAGGGGTCAACAACCGACTGAACTTGGTATAGTCATATTTGGCGTGTGACTGAGACTGTGTTCTACGTGTCATCTTACAGTTAATAGAACCGATACTTGTTCATTAACTTGTATATATTGTTGTGGATTGGGAGAATTTTTATGGCTTTTCCAATGAAAAGGTGCATCTTGCACTGTTTTGTATCTTTTGTTAGTTTCTGTAGAACAAAACAAATAATAATATTTCCCAGTAATCATAAAAAGAATGATTTATATTCGCCGAAACAAATGGGGTGTGTTAGAAGCAAATAAAGGCTTTCTCTAGACATTGGCGATGGTGATGATGACGAAGAGTACGTGTTGCAATTCCCATTTTATTGCACAAAATATGAATCAATAAAATCAACGGGAATTATTGTGGACACATTTTCAGCAAAATAAAAAATGATTCATAGAGAAGATACACACATCCGTGGATGATGGTCAGACAGTTTATTCAGAATTGAAATTGCATAAAAGATAGCATACATATTAAATTACAACAACCACAACACTAACAAAGACTGGGAAATAACAATGAAAAATGCTTTGCGCAACATTGATATGTTTGAAATTGAATCACCGTTCGCTCGAACGTTCATCTGGTATGATTTCTCAGTATAATGAAGATAACCCAGAAATTGAACAAATTACGAACTACAACTCAAATGACAGTTTAGCTTTGAGCGTTATACCATCACACAAATGTGTACATGCATATCTGAGGAGGTGGCTACCAAGCCTATGGCATGGTAATTAAGTTAAATGGTCAAGTTTGTTTCATCTGTGTCTTCTTCTACATCGTTTTTCTTCAATCACAGATGAAAAATAAACACTGACGTACGAAATGCTAAAGCAGCCGATATGCCAAAATCAGTTAATATTTTATGCAAAGTGCAAATTAAAAAATAATACACACACGCCCGCCTGCCACTCAAAACCATGAGTAAACAAACTAGCGGACAGACAGTTGAACGAGCAAATTGAATGAATGGACGACCGAAACACCATGCCCTCGTTTACAGATAAAGACAACACTTTTTCCGTTGTTCTGTTTTTTTATAATTCGCAAATGTAATTTCAACTGAAAATAGGAACTGATTGCCAGTTGGCGATTGTCAGAAGCCCTGCAAAAAACGAAAACGTGAAGGCCAATTTTTGTTTAAATTAACATTTAGCGATTCTACTGAGAAAACAGAAGACTACAATTTCATACCCAAAAAAAGCAAACCTCAGCATTGACCATCAAATTGTCGTTATCTTTAAGAAGGGCCAGCTGTAAAAAGATGAATTTGTTTATTGTTTCAAGTTTCCGAGTTTTGGTCAGCAGCAGCAGTAAATGCAACAACAATAACAACGGCAACTAACTACAGACTACATTTATTTGTTTTATCTCTCCCGATAAGTAAACAATTGTTTCCGTTTGTTAAAACGGCACTTGTTCGACACTCGTATAGAGTCCTCAAGCGCAAAGATAGCGCTTACGTTTTGTTTCAGTCAGCTTTAGGGGCAACATCCACTGCCACTACCCATCAGACATTTCATTGATTTATTAACCTACCTTGCCTAAGTATTCTTGTTATAAATGAACTTGTTTTATTGAAATTAACTTGTAGATGTTTATAACAATTCAATGTGGAGATATGTTATACGTACATATGTATACAATAAAGGTTATTTATACCCACCTTTAGCCTTATGGGTACAGACGGTATAACGATTGAAACGGGTGAAAGGGCAATTGAAGCCCTGATGGAGAAAATCAATAAAGATAATATACATATTGGCATAATCCAGGGAAATTGGACCCTAAAGAACAGTTGTCTGGACTAAACCATATAAATGATCAACTTGTTTACGCTAGTACGGGAACTCGACCGAGAATCTGTATGATATACGACAAAAACTTATATTTTCATTTCTGTCCTGAGTTGTCAACGTTGGACGCCACTGTACTAAATCATGGGAATGGGGACATATACCTAACGTTGGTATATCTGCCGCTAGACTCGCCAATATGAATAAAGCAATCCCGCTGCGGCGGGCTCGTCGATACCGGATTGACTCGTCATCACGCTAAATTAGCGTTCCGGCCTGAGGCTGCCATCTCAGAGTACACATGTTTGTACATATTTGTATTGCTTTTCCGTGTTGGGAGCGGCGTTTCCTGGAATGCCTGCTCCGGGTTCTTTTGGTCCATGCCGGGACGGACGAAAACCCCGTACCAATTTATATGTGCTCAGTTTGTTACATTCACATCCACCCCACACAAACTTCGGTGAGATGCAATAGATGACGGGAGTAGGTACATCTCAGTGTTTTTTCTGGACTCTTCCATGTGAGAGACTACGACAAGGAGTATGTTGCTGCATGAACACAGCCCCCCAGTTAGTACTTACTTACTTAGCTGGCCCATTACAGAACATTTGTTCCATAAGACAAGATCTTCAATTTTCTCTATTTCTTGCTTCACTTTTTGGAATACCGCGCCTTGTCATCTCTACTTCCCCTTGTTTGCTCCATCGAAGCCTTGGCCTGCCAGTTCTGCGTGCAACACCATGTGGGACGTGTTTATACGCTTTTTTAGCGGGTTTATCATCGCTCATTATTATGACATGGCCTAGCCAACGCCATCGTTGCATCACGATGCGTTTATCTATAGTGGTGTCGTTGTATAGCAGATACAGCTCGTGGTTCATACGACGTCGATATTCACCGTCTACGCAGATTGCTCCGTAGATCTTTCGAAGAATTTTTCTCGAAACACACCAAGCACTGCCTTGTATGTTTGCGCAGGTACCCAGCTTCGGAACCATACATCAGCACGGGTAGTATCAGTGTTTTGTAAAGCGTTATTTTTGTTTGACGAGATGTGGCTTTGTTTTTAAATTGCTTACTTAATCCAATCTGTTGGCGAATACAATTTTTCTTTTTATTTCACAACTGATGTTATTTGTTGTGTTTACGGCGGTGTCGCGGTAGACGAAGCCTTTTACTACCTCAAAATTATAAGAGCCAACTTCAACAGTTGGCCGAGATCTATAGAGACATTGCGTGTTGACACAGTCAACTTGGTCTTTTCGCCGTTTACTGCCAGACCCACTTTAGCAGATTCTCCTTCGACCTTCATAAAGGTATCAGTTATTTCTTTTACTGATCGACCCATGATGTCTATATGATCAGCATAAGCAAGTAACATGTGGCTATTGGTGTAGATTGTGCCATTTCTTTTAACGTTTGCCTGTCGTATAACCTTTTCCAGCAGGATGTTGAAGAGATCACACGAAAGGCTGTCTCCTTGCCTGAAACCTCTTTTGGTACAAAACTCTTCGGAGAGGTTCTATCATATTTTAACTGAGAATCGAGTGTCAGTTAAAGTAATTTTTCAAAGCCGAATAAACTTTGCTGGGATACCAAATTCAGACATGGCTTGGAATACCTTTGAACGTAGAGGGCTGTCGAAGGCTGCTTTATAATCGACAAAAAGGTGGTAGGTGTCGATCTGCATCTCTTGGGTCGTCTCCAGGATTTGCCGCAGGGTGAATATCTGGTCAATGGTGGATTTGCCAGGTCTAAAGCCGGATTGGTATGGTCCATTTAATTCGTTGACCATAGGCTTTAGTCGTTCGCATAATATCCCTGACACAATCTTGTAGGCAATAGGGAGAAGGCTTATGCCCCTGTAGTTGGAGAATACAGTCTTATCTCCTTTCTTGCGGACGAGACACAGGATGCTCAGGTTCCAATCGTCGGGTACGCGTTCTTCCTGCCAGATGGTGCTAACTAGCTGAGGCATACACCTTATCAGAGTGTCGCCTCCGGTTTTGAACAGCTCGGTTGGTAGGTCATCGGCTCGTGCTGCCTTATTATTATTCAGCCGTTTTATTGCTGTCTTTACCTCATCTTGGCCGGGTGGTATACATTCAATACCATCTTCTGGGATTGGATCTGTGGTATCTTCGTCGACTTCGCTACTATTTGATACCAACAGGAAAATGATCTTTCCATATCCTTAACACACTATCTGTGTCAGTTACCAATTTACCTTGCTGGTCTCTATATACCAATGCCATCAGTTTAATGTTTCACTCTTTGGTAGACTTCATTCTGGCTCCTGTACATCTCGATTTTTTCACACTCCCGCTTTTCCATCTCTATCTATTTCCCGCGGAAAAGACGTTTCTCCTCTCTCCTTTTCTCCCGATACCTCTCTCGTGCGCTACGCGGTGCTACTGATTGTAAAGTAGCCCTATATGCCGCATTTTGCTCATCAGTAGCAGCACGACACTCCTGGTCATACCATGGGTTCCTTGGTGGAGGTCTCTGGTATCCTAGTACTGATTTTGCCGCTGTTTGTATGGAGTGGGTTGATATGTTATCGGGGCGAGAAGTGCTTTGATTAAGCAATTGGGCCAGTTGAGTGGAATATGCTGTGGCTATTTGTTGTGATTACAGCTTTCCGATGTCCAAATTCCGTGTTGTGTCTGTTCGTAATTTATTTGCTACGTTTAATCTGGTACGTACCTTTGCTGCAACAAGGTAGCCTATGTTTGCACATCGGAACGATCGTACGCTCGATGAATGTCTTCCATCTATCATAACGTGGCCAATTTGATTTCTTCTTCTTTGATCTGGTGACAGCCAGGTGCCCTTATGAATATCGAAATGCTTAAATCTGGTACTGCTAACTACTATGTTTTTTGCCGCTGCGAAGTCTATCAGCCTCATTCCATTGTAAGATGTTTCACTATGGAGACTGAATTTCCCGACTGTTGGGCCAAAGATATTCTCCTTTCCAATTTTGGCATTAAAATCGCCTAGAATAAGTTTAACGTCATTTGCAGGACAACGGTCATATGTTCCTTCTAATCACTCGTAGAATATATCTTTGGTCTGTTCGTCCTTGTTTTCGTTTGGGGCATGAGTGCATATAAGGCTAATGTTGAAGAATTTTACCTTTATCCGTATAGTAGAAAGTCTTTCATTCTCTGGTGTGAAGATAGAGAACAGATGTCTTAACCTAAGACCAACTACATATCCGCAGCCAAACTCATGCTTTGTGCCATGGCAGCTATAACACAGTGCGTCACATTTAGGTGTTGTTGTGACGCTTTTCCCATTCCATCGTATTTCCTGTATGGCAGTAATATCGGCCTTTTACTTTTCAAGTACATCTGCCAATACGTAAGCTGCACTTCTCCATAAAGAGTGTGAACATTCCAGGTGCATATTCGCAGATCATGGTTATTAAAACGTTTGCGGGGGTCGTCAACTTTGGAGGCATTTGTTTTTCTTCTCTTTTGTTTTTTTGATAGTAAGCTGCTTTTTTCTAGGTGATGGTTACTAACCCGGCGCCCAAACCCAAATTTTTAACGTTCTTGTGGGTGAACGCGCGGCACATATTAGCTCACTTCCTTTAACAGGTGTTAAAGGCACCTACCCCAGGTGACACCACGGGGAGATCAGTGTCCACTTGAGATGAGAGAGGGACCAAGATAAATCCTGGACTTTGCCATGTTAAAGCCGGTCAGGATCGTTCCATGGTATCTTTCATCCCCTACGTCACCCTGCCCCAGTGAGTACATGGAATGTATGTGGGTAGCAGTCAGCAGTCATGAGTTGTGGCATTCGGTCCTCGGAAACGAGGTGCTGGTTGAGCAGATTGATAGCTCTACGTTTTGCACGGTCAATGAGGACGTTCCTACCAGATTTAGCGGAGAGTGTCACAGTTCGCCAGATCATCGCCATAATCCATAATCATCGTGTCACCTGGTCTGACAAATGACGTCACCTGGCAACCCGTCGTTTCTCTTTGTCCAGAGCATCTCCCCATAATTGTCTCCATCAGCAGACCGCCCGATTTCAGAGCCTAGTTTCAGAGAGTTCACTAATCAGCGCTTCATAGATCTGCCCAACCCTTCTGATGTTGGGTAGCAGAGAGGACGAGACATCATGGCTGCTGCAGCCGCTCGCCATAACCTGCTGGTTGAATACCTGAAGTGAGACCAAATTTCCCAACAGAGGCTAAGAAATTAGCAAATGAGTGTGATGAGGTTCGCCGAGCCAATCCCAGTGACCTCAGAGTCAGGGAGTTGGCACTGGAAGTTAACAGGTTGGTCGGTGAGCAAGTGGTACTAGTGGCTAAATCATTGAAGAGTTGCAACAGTGGAGCCGGAATAAGTTAATTGTGGGCAACGGTTAAGTCACTCTCAAACCATGGAAAAAAGGAACATATGACCTCAGTCACGTTCGGTTCCCGAGGGTTAGGTGATGTCTCCGCAACTGTTTAATATCTAACTCTCCTGCATTCCGCCCCCAGACGGCATTGAAATGGTAGCATATGCGGCTGATTGTTCGATCTTGGCGTCAATACCTTCCTTGATGTCAGCTAAACTCCATTAAATATACGGCCACTGTGTTTACCACATGGGCTGCAGAGGTGAGCACTGAGTTCAACGTCTTGGTCGATAGTAGCAGAATTCCAACCACCAAGTACCCAAAAATGCTAGGGTTACATCCGACAGTATGTTAGAGTATGCCACAGCTATCTGCTACAAGCTGGGATGTAAAACAAGGTCCCCAAGTCCCTAGTCTGCAGCACTTGTGATGCAGATAAAAAACCTTGTTGACCACATATAAAGCGATAGGTCTATCTGTAGTAATCTAAGTGGCGATAGTGTGGTCGGCTAATGTTAGTGCAATACGACTGAGAAACATTCAAATCTGTCAGAATGTCGCCTGAGAAGTGCAACAGGGTGTCTACTCATGTCTTCAGTGGACCATCTACATTAGGAGCCAAGATTCTTCCAGTACAGCAAAACAATGGCATGATTTCGTTGCAGTACTTGCTCGGGTGTCACCGTGAGAGCCGTCGTAATCACCATATAGGGGATAGGACTCCCCACCCAGACATCTCAGGAGGGATCTTTATGATCTAGAAAGTGGGGTCCAACGTTACAAGAGGGAATTCCTAGATCAGCAAATATATTAAACTGGTTTAAATAGCATTCACTCGGATGCAGTCCCAGATGTGGATGCGGTCCTTGGAGAACATTCCCCATCTATTGCAGCTGCCACAACAAACCAGAGATGTTTTTCGACCATGGATACCCAAAATGCCTAAATTAGGTCAGGAAATGTATCTAAAAAGTCTTCCTTCGGGCGGTACCTTTACTTGGGAGCTCATCAAAATGCGGGCCTATGTTGAAAACTTTTGGTGGAGACGTTTTTTGACCACTGGAGAAGTTTTGTGTCTATTTACACACAGTTCGGTCAATAATTGTAGCTAAATTACTCAAACCTTCTAAAATTCTGGGGTATCGTTATATGCGAGCTATACCAAAACGTGGTGATATGCTGACAATTTATCGTGGATAAGTTTTGTAACCACAAAGTTTTGTAACTACCACCGTTATATTGTCATATGATGACTGTTTTTTGTGAAGAAGTTTCGTGGCTGCCGGGAATTACTCCTATTTCGGTAAAACATGTGGTTAAAGTTCTATAAATTCCGAAAATCGGAAGGTACCGTTTTATCGTGGCTATACCTGTGTTGACTACCTTTGATGTAGAAGTTTTGCGACCACTGGGAATGTCAAATTATCATTATTTCACTAAAAATATACCTAAAATTTTCAAATACCGAAGATTAGGAGGTACTGTTATAGGGGCTATACCAAAACATGGACCTATGTTTAACATTTTTGCTGGAGATGTTTCATGTCTGCAAGGAACCTCAAATGTCAAATTATGGGTATTTCAGTCAAAAAATGTAGCTAAAACACATTAAGCACTGCAAATGTCAAATTACACATAGGTCTCTTCAAAATTGTGTCTAAAATAGACCTGCTCAGACACATACAAACACATTTTGTTATTGTGTTGGTTTTGAAACACAAACATGTTGATAGTTTCCCAACATACCATTCAGTCTGATTTTTTAAAATTTACGAAAAACAATTCGTATAAATACATTCTACAATTACACGGATAAGCTAATAATTAGCATACACATTCATTATTTTCAAGAGAATCAAGTTTCGTTTATTCTCCAGTGGCTACACAAGAATTTATAATTCAAATATGATGTTTTGTTCGAATAATGTTGGTTTGTTGGGTTGTCTTGTGTAATGGAAAAAATGTGTGTATTGAAATTTTTCATTTCAAAAACAAAAGCTCTCTTTTTCAATTGTGTGAGTGAGCAAATTGACACACACCGACAGGGGAAGTGCGCCCTTTGAGCAGCCTTGGTCTAAAACAGGGGCGACCACAGGAATACAAACAAAACGAATGCATGAGTGTGAAAAGAAACAACCAAATGATGTTGTTTGTTTGTTGTAGTTCACGCATAGTGTACGTGAGGGACAAAAGCAAATGCAAAAACAACTCAGTGGGATCGCTGAGTATACTGTCTTTTCAAAAATGAGCAGCTCTGGTCTAAAATGTTCAAAATACCGAAAATCGGGAGCATCGTACGGAAATAAACGTTATGAAACGTTTGCAATCGTTTCGTATTTTCCATAAGGGCAAAACAAAACGAAATATAACCCAAGTGGACCGAACTCGCTGTTTAGTTTCGTTTTGTTTACATTGGTGAGTGCGAACAACACGAAAAATGAAAAGTTCTCAACCTCACAACAACTTATAGAAAACGAAAACGTACAATACACATTGTAAACGTTTGGTGGTTGATTGAAACATTCACCGTAGTATGTTCCAAATATGTGATGTTAGATTATTACATTGTTATATTGTTATAATATAGCAATGAAATGTGTGCATGTGTCTGAATGTGCCATTGATCATTTCGCACTGCAAACGTTTGCAAACGATTCATTTTGTTTAGTTCGTGAATGAAACAACTCGAAACAGCATAGCCGAAGTACGTTTTAGCAATCGTACCATTTTGTTCCTTTTCAGTTGAAAAGTTTGTGGTTTTGTTTTGAGAACGAAACGATTCAGATAAAATTAAAAGTTTGTGACATTGTGTAATTGTTACAGTAATTGTTTTGTTTGTTTGCGTTCATTGATCGGGAGGTACCGTTAGCGAAATATACTATACACTCCATACTATGGTGGAGGGTATGCAAACGAACTTACAAAAATATTAGATACTGTTACAACAATAATAAGTCAATAAGTTTCGAATTCCTAATGTACCATTTGGGCCTGCACTCAAAATCTTCCTCTTTGGGGGGTGATAATCGCCAGTATAGAAATTCCTTGGTAAGGTGGTAAATTGAAGGTTGTGAGGAAGGAGGAAATTACTTATCTGATCAAAGCGGCGCTATACATCAATAAATGTTGATGTTTTTCATAGTGGACAATGTTTAACATTTTTAGGAAAATTTGATATTTTTAAGGCTGGAGTATTACCCCAATGGCTCAAACTTCATCATTACTTTCTGTTGCAGAGAATTATGTTTTTCAAAACGAACTGACAGTGTTGCAAAATTTTTACTGATCGCTACCAATATCATAATCTTATCCCGGCGAAGGGAACTATTAATCGGCTTTTCAGCGGTTTGAAATGATGCCGTTCTTAGCGAAAAACCGAACTCTTAAAATGTCTAGTATTCTCAAATAAATGAGAATCACACTCACTTTTCGGCTTTCCTAAAAGACATAAGAACAAAAATATTTGGAAAAAGGTATTAGCACGTCGAGTTCTGTAAGTTGACATCATGGTATAATAAAGTAGAGGTAGGCCAGGGGCTCAATTCTGTTTCTATGAAAATGTGAAATGAAAACTTTTATAAAAGAAATAACTGTCAAATGAAAAAAATTATAAAGCAAATATTTTTCATTTCAAATTTCCATAGAACAAGAATCCAGCCCCTGGTATGAACATCGCTGAAAAATACAACCCTGTAGCCATGGCTTAAAACGTCAAATGACATGGAGCAATTATAAAAGTAGATCTGGTCGGTTTTACAAAACATATTAAATTCATAACTTTACTGTTTATTTTAAAAGTACCAAATAGAGTAAAAAATCACTTCAGTTATGCAACAGAATAATATCTATCAACAATAGTGTTCCAAAAAATACAAAAGTTGTACCCAAAACTTAAAACAGTGAAAACAAAAGTACCATTCTCTTATCTTCTACTTGAAAAGTTTGGCTGATCTAACACCGTGATTGCTGGCATCCAATTTGCAGATACGGCAACATTTCAGCTAGAAATTTTATAATATTTGTAATTTTTCCTTTCCCTTACATTTAGAAAACATTTCAATAAATATCAATACTTGACAAATCGTTCATTCGCAAGTATTACTACATATTAAAAAATCAATAATTTAATTTAGCCACGCGAATAAAATTTGTTGTCCTTGTTTTTAATTTTAAAGTATAGTGTTAAAGCAGGTTTTTGTTGGAACATTTCACCGATGCATCTACCTTTATGATTGCATAATGTCAACAACAGTAAAAATGTCAACCCTGCTTTTGACAGAATAGGCCATAAAAAGAAAAAAATTGCAATCAGCTGTTAGCTGTGGCCTACCTTAAACATTATTGTACCATGGTTGACATCACCACAGTTGGCTGTGAGTGAGTGTTGTTGAAATTTATTTCAAATCCCCCTGCGCATGCCATCCGCTTTTTTTGTTTGTTTTGTTTTGGTTGAAGTTTCAATCTCATTCAATTGTTTTTAAGTCTGGAGTATTAGGCAAATTTACAAGAGTCAACAAGATGTGTGTTCCCGTACTTTTTTAATGGTAAAATTAGTAAAAGAGAGAACTGTGAAAAATGAAATACCCATACAACTTTATTCAAAATGTACGGGAACGGAAAAATGGAAAAAACGTAAAAAAAACTGGAACAAATGTCAACGTCGGCGTTTCAGCCAATCAGACGCCGGCAACCATGTTACTATTTTTACACGCTCAAATTTGTCGAGTAAAAAGTTTTTAAAGAGAGCGTCTTTCAGCGCCATTTTGGTTTAAAGAGAACTGAACATTTTACATTTTTTTGGTGTACGGGCACGCTTTGTGGTAAAAAATGTGTAAAAGTGGTAAAAAGTGTAACAACTTTTTAGTTCTGGAACACAACTAAGGTTTTTTTTTATTTTTGCCGGACCTCCTTGGGATGACCAAGTTTTTAATTAAATTTAACAAGCTATTACAAAATGTTACATATCGGTTTAATGCATACCTATACTACAGTGCATTGTCATTTGTTATATTCTAATCCGCAATCCCGTGCCTATAACATATTAACGGTAATTTAAAAGCGAAAAAAAAATACAAAAAACAAAATACCAAGTCTAGAACAATAAAATATGGCCAGTGAACTGGTATTTTGTTTTCGCTTTTAAATTCCTAACAATATTATCTAAAATCGTATATATATGTATGTGATTTTTAATATTGAACAAATTTTAATTTATAACAAACCCTCGCGTGACGGATCTAGTGAAATAAAGCAAGCAGCGACCCTGATTGCATTATAGATCAATTTCATTTACAAAGTTCGATTATGATATTTCAAAATTATACGGAATAGGACCTTTGGAGACGTAAGAAGAATAAATTTATTTGCAGTGATCCGAGAATATTTTGCTTATAAAATGTACCAATTTGCTTGTGTAAGACGGCAAAATGGCCCGAGAGCTCTGACCACTAATGTTCTCAACCTGTCGCTACCCACCTACATTGGGCCCGAAGTCTGGAAACTGGGCAGGGTTGTCCCGCTACTGAAGCCAGCCAAGGATTTCACTTTTGTCGCCCGTAGCAAAGATTCTTGCAACTTGAAGTAGCTATCCAGTTTTTTCAGCATGAATTCCGTAAGCAGCACAGCACGACTTGGATGTACGCCGTGCATACTAGTCAAGGACTTTGATAATCAATAATATGTGTGGTCGCCAGTCGTACCTGGAATTTAGGAACAATAAGTCCAAAACCCGTAGTATGAGACAGGGAGTTTGCCAAGGTGTGGTGATATCTCCGAAACTATTTAGCTTCTACCTCTCCCGTATTCCACCCTCTCCAGGCGACATTGAGATCGTAAGGTATGCGAATGATTGCACAATCTTGGCATCGGGTACCTTCCCATTTGGCTGATCTCACCACATGGACTGTGGAGGTGAGTACTGAGCTGAGGGGTCACATTGGACAACTTGTTCGCATTGTATCTCCGGGACTGTTTAACCTCTAACTCTTCTCTCTTCCACCCCCTCTAGACGGCATGGAAATAAGGTATGATTGTACGATTTTGGCGTCGATACCTTCCCTGATGTTATTTGTAAAGTGATGAACTCCTATTGGACTGATCATACCACCATTTTCTAACCGAGGAAAAATCGAGTATTCGTCACGAAATCTATGACTAGTATATTCACCACATTGACTGTGGAGCTGAATCTCATGGTCGATGGTAGCAGAATTCCGACCACAGAATATTCGCATCGTTCTCGCATGCGACAACCTGAGATGTAGGAACAAGGTCCTCAAGTCCCTAGTCGGCGGCACTTGCGGTGCAGAGAAATAAACCTTGTTGACCACATATAACGCGATAGGTCGGTGTGTGGTAAGCTACTCGGCGTCAGTGTGGACCGCGAATACAAGTGCAAAGCGATGGAGACATTTTCAAAGCAGTCAGAATACTGCCCTGTGAACTGCAACAGGGTTCCTCCTCATGTGTGCAGTGGACCATATACATGCGGAGACAAAGATTGCTTGGTGTTACCGTGAGAGCCATCCCAATACCATCTGCTGGCTAGGACCGCCCCATCCAGGCATTTCAGGAGGGATCTTCATGATGTAGAAAGAGAGGTCCAAAGTTACAAGAGGGAATCCTTGTTGTTGTAACAGTGTTTATTATTATGCTTGTATGTTCGTTCTTCTGTTCAATCTGGCTCTGGCTTCAGTTCCAGGAAAGTTACTGCTTCGATGGGATGTAACCACAGATCCACTGGAGTTAGATGAGTAGGTTTGGCGGGGCAGTTGAAAAGGTGTTTTGTGTCGTTCGGGCCCACTCCGCATACTGGACAGATGTCTTGCACGGCGCGGTCGATTTCCGCCCAATAAGAATTTAGGCAACAGCAATATCCCGAACGTAGTTGAGCCAAACCTACTCTGGTTTGTCGTGGCAGATGACACTCCTCAGCTGCTATAGATGGGGGATTGTACTGCGAGGACTTTATTCACACTATATTTGCTTGTGGCCTTAGAAACTACATCCGTGTGAATACTATTTAAGCCTGCTTGATATGCCTGTTGATCTAGGGGTTCTCTCCTATATTACTGGACCGCCCTCTCTAGAGCAAGAATATCCTTCCTAATATTCCGGAATGTATCGGGCCTAGCCAGCAGATGGTGATTGGGATGACTCTCACGGTAACACCCAAGCAAGTACAGCAAAGAAAGCATCTCATTGTGTTGCTTCACTGGAAGAATCTTTGCCTCCTCATGTATATGGTCCACTGAAGACTTGAGAAGGCACCCTGTTGCTCTTCTCAGGGCGACATCCTGACAGGTTTGAATCTTTTTCCAATTCGTATCACATAATGCCGGGGACCAAACTGGCGCCGCATAGCTTATCACAGACCGATCTATCGCGTTATATGTGGTCAACAAAGTTTCTTTATCGGCACCCCAAGTGCTGCCGCCTAAGACTTGACGTACGACTGGCGTCCACACATATAGTTGACTATCCAGCGTTTCAAGCTTGGCTCGAGGGTTGTCTGTTTAATGTATTTAAACAGCGTGGAGTGCCTGACTGTATAAGCAAAGCGCCACCATCATTGTTCTATTACACGGCGGTCTCTGGTTGAGTCCTTGACAAATATATGTGGGGATGGCGTGCAGCGATGTTGTCGTGCTGTGCTGCTTACTGAATCCATGCTGATGATCAGCAACTTTATAGCTATTCCTGATACTGGAGAGGACTAAGGCCGAAATCGGCCTGTGCGATTCACTTTTGCTGGCATCCTTGCCTGGCTTCCGTAGCGGGACCGCCCTGCCCATTTTCCAGACTTCGAGAAGAATGAGGGGTGGCTAGCGACAAGTTGAGAAATTTAGTGAGATACTACACTCCCGGCTTATACAGCTGCTTCAGCATTACCATGGAGATTCCATCAGGGCCCAACGCTTTGGATGATATAGAGTTCCTGATGGCATTCGCAACATCATCCATTGTATACTGTGGTGGCTCATCGTCGGCAGGTAGAGGCCTGATGCGAGGTAATACTCTCCTCCTCGCTCTGCCAATCTCGGGGTGCTCGACTAACTGTCGATTGAAATAACTTGCGCAACTCTTCGGGTCAGTCAACGTAACGTCGCCAAACGTGATTGACGTCCTATCTTCCATCCTTCCAGGGTTCGAGAGTGACTTAACCGTTGCCCACAATTCACTTATACCAAACCCTTAGATCAGCAAGCCTTTCAACTAGATGTCATAACTAACTATCGTTTGAACTAGGTCCTAGGAGAAAATTCCCCACCTATCGCAGCTGAGGTGCGTTATCTGCCACGGCCAACGAGAGTCGTTTTGGCTTATCTACGCTCGGAATGGTGCAAACTTCTAAATTTTTATAGGAATGATGACACCCTGCAAAACATCTGTCCAGAATGCGACACAGCCTCTCCTGACACACTGCAACTTTTCAACTTACAGACCTACTGAAGTAACTCCAGTAGCTTTGAGGTTACAACCCATCGAACCCAATATTACACTGAGAGGTATTTTGCTACCGTTGAAAATTCTATGTTGCCAGGCCTGGGAAACGATCGCGAACATTCATGTAAGCCGGGTGAAATAAAGTACCTACTTGCAACTGATATACTTGTTACCTATTTTTTACTCTATCATCAGTAACACTTCTTCACTGGTCAAATGAGTAAAAGGGCCTCATTCATACTTTCATGGTACAACCGGATATGGCGAAATCAGAGGTTAGCATTACATATACCAAGAGCTAAAGAAAACATAAAAACATAACCTTAAATGTATACTGACTGATATTGTAAATGTACTACCTGTTCGTTGGCAATTATTGGAAAGGGGCGGATATCAAGAAACAACGGTAAATCATGAATCAGTATCTTCTGCTGCTTCTTCTTCGTAGTGAACCTTTTGATAATTTAACATTTTTATCAATATTGTGTTGTTATTACGGCAACAACATGCGATTTGATTGCATTTCCTACCGCTTTTGATGTGCGATCGATCGATCGGGAGTGCGAGGCTGGTTTGTGTGTTTAAGGTCTAAATGCGTGATTTGCCGCCGTTCGCTGCTTTGTTATTACGATTTTCTTATATATAATTCGTATTATTTATGTGTAGTTTGGTCGGTGCAGGGGAAGTGAAATAAATCAAAAGGCTTCGACGTCACTATCGTTCACGTATCGACAACGCGTCATCAACGCAATGTGTGGCCCATTGTCCCATTGAATATTTTGTTCGTTTTTTTTCTGTCTGTCTGTTCCCTGTTTTCACTCTTTATTTTCTTCCGCCATAACAACGATGGCACTTATGTTGGCATCGATGTGAATCAAAAATTCAATATTGTTTTTCTGTTTCTGTTTTGTTGTTGTCATTAAGCTTGTAGCTGTCGTCGTCAGTTTGGCTGTAAGTGACTTTTGTTCGTCGATGGCTAAATATTGAAACTGAATATTGAGTGGAATACAAGGCGCAAATTTCACGAAAAACGCATTCGTACAAGTGCAACGTCATTGTGTGCAGTATTTAATCTAAAAAAGATAACAACAACAATGGTCAGTAATAGCAGCCAAGTACCTGTTCGAGTGAGCATGTCCCCCGAGCGTTGTTCTTTTCGTGTTACTTTTTTTCTCCTTCCGCAGAGTGTTAAAACTTCAGTCGAATCATGGGTTCGAGTGTTTTCATGTAATTTTGAAAGATTAAACGCCAATGTTTTATTAATATCGATTGGCTGTTTAGTTATGGTGTGATGAGTTTCACGTCTGGGTTTTTTTTCGTCTGAAGATCCCGTTTGTTTTTTGTTCGCTCGTATTGTGACTACAATTTGCAATTTAAACTTTTTCTTTCCTGTGTTCTTTAAGTAGCCGCGGATTTTTTGAGAGCTCTTGTGCCCGAGCACAGTAATGGACAAAATTGGAATAATATTACGATGCAGTGCATAAATGTTAAGGGTTACGTAGAGGACGACAGATACTAAACAAACAGCCTGATCGGCTTGAACGTGGCAAAGCAAATGATTTATTTTAGGCCCTTTTTCATCTTAAGTTGCCACTGACTTCCCCATGGTGTCAACTCGGGAAAGGCCTTTGTCCCGAGGTAAAAATCGCTACAACCACATACGCACCATATGTCTGTAGCGATTTTTACCTTAAAACAGTTGACATTCCTGCTTAAACAGTGGTTTTTGTACGTCAAAAATCACCACAAGTAGCGGGAAAACCATCAAGTTGGCCCCCTGCTTTAACACTCGTTAAATGTAGTGAGCTATAATGTGTCTATCCGTTTACCGCTAGACCCACTTTAGCAGATTCTCCTTCGACCTTCATAAAGGTATTAGTTACTTCTTTTACTGATCGACCCATGATGTCTATATTATCAGCATATCATTGGCCTTTTCCAGCAGGATGTTGAAGAGATCACACGAAAGGCTGTCTCCCTGCCTGAAATCTCTTTTGGTACAAAACTGTTCGGAGAGGCTCTTTCCTATTGATGTTTTTGCGGATTCTGAAGCTACAATGTTCATAGATGGGGGAAAAAAAACAAACAAAAGTGCCGAAGCGCTTTTTAAATAAATCGGGGGTTTTTAGGTTTTCACGATTTTGCTTGGAAACCGCAAGTCCTATCGAAATGGGTCGTATGTGTGTAAATTGCCGAAAAATTTCGGCACCGCCGTGCCAAAAAGGAACACATTGGTTTTAGAACTTTCACGCCATTTTTTAGAAAGTCTGCCCACGAAACAAAATATATCCTGGTAATCTGGATCACAAAGTAAGGCCCTTAACTGCACGATCGACCTCCTTTTCTAGGTTATTAAGATGCTGGTGTTGTCTCCTCTTGTAGATGGCCCACTGAAGGCTACCCTGTTGCAGTTCGCAGGGCGAAATCCGGACATGTTGGAATATTTTTCCATCGCGTTGCCCTTATATTCGCGGATCAAACTGGCGCCCATAGCTTAACACAGAGTGACCTATAGCGTTATATGTGCTCAACAAAGTTTCTTTATCTGTACCCAAGTGCTGACGGCCACTTGATCGTACAATCATCCTCATACGTTATAATCTCAATGCCGTCAGGAGGTGGTGGAATTCAGGAAAAGTAGAGGTTAAACTGTTCCGAAGATATCACCCCACCTTGAAGATATCACCCCCTGCTTTGTTCTACGGAGCTTGAATTTATTGTACTAGTGGCATCCACGCATATAGTCTGTTCGATGTCCTCAAACAGCGTGGAGTGCTTGACAGTATCAAAAGCTCCTGATAAGACGAGCGCCATAATCACTGTTCTATCGCACGGCGTGCTCTTGTTAAGTACTCGACTAATATGTGTGAAGATGGCGTGCAGCGCTGTTAGTGTGCTGTGTTACTTACGGAACCCATGCTTATGATCGGCAACTGGATCAGGGATGCCAACTGCTCCGAGGTAAAAATCGCTACAGCCACATACGCACCATAGGTCTGTAGCGATTTTTACCTTAACACAGTTGACATTCCTGCTAAAACAGTGGTTTTTGTACGTTAAAAATCACTACAAGTAGCGGGAAAACCACCAACTTGGCACCCCTGAACTGGATAGCTATTTGTGACGCTGGGTTGGTTTAAAGCAACGATGAGCACGAAGAGAGCATTTGCATGGTGAATCGTACGAAAACATAAAGGCGAGTGCTCATCTTGTTCATCTATGGTTTAAAGCCTCAAGGGTCTTTGTTACGGGCAAAAAAACGAAATAGATTTATACGATTCACCTTTGCTGGCATCTGTGCCTGGCTTTAGTAGCGGGCCGTCCTTCATTTACATTTTCCAGACTTTGGGAACGATGTTGTTGGCTAGCGATATTTTGAGCACTTAAGTGAAAAAGACACTCGACTCCCAGCTCAACCAGCTGTTTCAACATTACCATGGAGATTCCATCAGGGCCCAACGCTTTGGATGATTTGGCGTCCATGACGACATTCGCAACATCATCCATTGTAAATTGTGGTGGTTCATCCTCGGCAGCAAGAGATCTAATGCGATAAAGTACTCTTCGGCCTGCACTTCTGGGGCGCTCGACAAACTGCTGATTGAAATATCTTACTCACCTCTGCGGATTAGCCGCCATAACGTCGCCTGAGGTCCAATCTTCCTTCTTTTAAGGGTTCGAAAGCGGCATAACCGTTTCTAACAATTCACTTATTCTGATTCCAATGTTCCAACCCTTCAGATGATTTAGGCACTTGTTCATCTTAAGCTTACAACTCCCTCACTATGGGGTCACTGAGGTTGGCACGACGAAGCTTATCACGCTCATTTGCTAATCCCGTTACCCGTTACGGAACATCCTTTCTGCTAGCCGAATATCAGAAGGGTTGAGCAGATCTCTGAAGCGGTGATTAGGCAAATTAGCTTTTGCATGATTCATGAAAGTGCGGCATGTGCGGCATTCAGAGGTGAATAAATCGGGCGGTCTGCTGATTGACACAATTATGGGGAGATGATTTGACCCAAGAGATTGATCGCCAGGTGACGTCATTTTTCAGTCCAGGCGACACGATGGTTATGTCTGGCGAACTGTGACACTATCTGCTAATTATGGTATAGACCATGCAAAACATAGAGATTTCACTATACCCCAACTGGTCGTTTCCGAGCACCGAATGCCACAACTCATGATGAGCACTGAAGTCCTTCGTGTCCAGACGCCCTTCCTAAAATGGTCTACTGACCTGAAGTACATATATTTATCGGCGGGATTTATATTTTGAGCAAATCTGCCTCTGTAGTTCCACATCTGACCCATACATTATATGTGTGGTTCCAACCCAACTCCACTTCCGGTGTGAACCTTCCTCATTACGTTGTAACCATCATAACGCTGTAGGCTGTTGGTTTTGAGTTTGGTGTTGAGGTGGCTGTGCAGAAACCACGACCATGATATTTTTCCGACTCATAAAATCCACTATTTCCTCGATTTTACCTCGGAGTCCATTGCAATTAAATTGTAAAGAGGAAACATTTTTAGGGATTGGAATGGGAACGGCTGGTGTTGAGTCATGCGTGTACTACTGCTGTTGGGGGGACTGCGGAGAAATCACGAATTCTGCTGTGTTCACGCAGCATACTGCAACATTGTCCCTTACATGACTAGTCCAGAATAACCCCTGAGATGCACCCACTCCCGGCACTCTATTGCATCTCACCGAAGTTTGAGTGTGCACAAACATATTGGTCGTGAGTTTTCCTCCGTCCCTGCACGGACCAAAAGAATCCGGAACAGGTATTCTGTGTACACTGAGATGGCAGCTGCTCACCGGAACACGGGTGTTGTGTGGTTCCTGGACAATGTGGTACTGAAGAACGCGCCACTGTGAGATTAAATAGGGCTTTGTGGGAGTCGTTGATGGTTTCGGCACTTGTGTGTCGCTTGGGGTGTTTAACCTCCTGCCTGTTCTACTAAGAAAGTTAATTATACCCTCCATATTATGGCTCCATATTTGGTAAGTACTACATTAATTATACCCTCAGGTTTAAGGCTAACGAGGGTATATGGTAATATTCAAAAATGTTTTACAATCGTTGAAGTTGAGATTCACCATTTAATAAGTCGCGAACTATCAATATATTTTATGCAATATGAATATATTTATATTAATTGAAGTGTTTTAGCCGGGGTCGCATAAAATGAACCATAACAAATAATTTATGTGGAAGCTGTGTTGGTGGTAACATTAAAAAATGGGTAAAAATGTGTTGAAGTTTACACGTTTTTTTGTATTCTTTCTTGATTTCTGGTCAAACCACGGAAAATTCAGACCTGAGCTCAAAGAAAGAATTGAAGAATACCCCTTGGGCAACATGGTCCTAATGTATGACTTTTCGATATATACACTGCATCCCCCTAAAATCGATGCTGACATTTTGAAGTTTTGAAATCTGGGTTTTTTGAATTTTTCTTGTAATAGGAGGGCGCAACCAGATAATTACCCAAACTATTTATTGGATTGTAGAACACGTGATTCCACGTCGTTTGATGTATATCTCATGAGTGTGCTTCATACAGCTTTCTATTAATAGGAGTCCGAAGTCGAAATTTTGGTGCGTAATTTTTTTTAAAAAACCTATTTTTTGGCTTCAAAATTTACAACTGTGACTCAGGTACCCTTGAACCCCGCGTGATTTTAGTGTTTTTACTCGCCGGATCTAATGAGCCCTTCCGCTTTCAAATCCATCCACTAAAACGGCGGTTATAGATACCTTGAAAGTAGGAAATTCTGCAAAATTATATTTTGACGATTCCGCGCATTGAACCGCGATTTTCTTTGGTTATTTTTACATAAATGGAATCGTTTATACGCGATTATATTATTTTCCAAAACCGTGTGGCATAAATTACCGAGATTCTGGAGTAATATTCGTATTTCGTATAAAATAGAATTGGGTAGCACATCCGCGGTTCTTGACCAATTTGTTTAAAATTTGTTATAATGACGAATTTTTTATAGGCGGTCACTGAAATCGGATGCGCCTTATAATCTTATGTACATCACGCAATTTTTACCCATATAAGCGTTTTTTGAACAGTAAGATGCAGCTGATGGCACACTTTGGCCGCTGAATGAAAAGTGGAAAAATCGCTACATATTGATAGAGATGCACTCGCTGTATCTGAAAAGCGCATGCGCCTTAACTGATTTTAACGAATTCGCGAATTATACGCTTTTTAACTTTTATATTTTTTCTTTGGTTGTAATTTCAATATTTCTTTCTGTTTCATAATCCTATTGTTTATCAAAGTAAGCAAATACACTTTCGGGTTTGTCATCGCATTTTCCCTGAAGAAGTAATAGCGAAGTCCGTCAGTCCTTGCATCGAAATTTAGCGAAATAGTAGAATAACTCCCAAAAATGTTTTTTCTATTTTTCGTATTAAACAAAAATATATATTTTTGAAATAATATTCCAACAATAAGTTTTCGTCTTTTGTTGTTGCTGTGATATGGCAGTAATAAATCCTATCGTTAAAATTTTGGCATCATATTTTTCTACGCGTTGTGTAGAATCTGTACGTATTTTTAATTTATTTTTTTCGAGTTTTATTTGGGCTCTAAATTAGGATAAATTAAATTTACTCCAAGATTTTTTCAGTATTTTTTGATTTTCCGCGAAAATAGAAATACATTTAGTAAATATTTAGGCATCTACGGATAGATATTAAATGCTGTTAACGCTTTATATATACATCTTCTTATTACAACAAAAATGGAATTTTTAAATATAAGTTCTTTATAAGGGAATAAAACCCCCCATAACTTTGGAGCGCAGCATCCAATTTTGTGAACGCGAACAGATTTGAAACCACGACTTTTTTCTTAATCTATGTTCCAAAAATTGAGGATGTGCTCGCAAAAAAATTTTTAAAATTTCTTCCAATGGAATTGCAAAAGAAATTTGAAATTTACCATATACATTATGATACGACAAAAAATGTGCCTCATGGTATTAATGGTCTTAGACCCCAAGTATGTTTGGACGAAATCTGTTTCTGATAACTTGTAGTCGATTTAGCCATGTCCGTCCGTCTGACTGTCTGTCCGTCTGTCTGGATGGTGTGCAGGAGAACTCTCGAACGGATCAACCGATTTGGTTCGAAGATGGGTCATATCGTTCCACTTCATCGGTGCCCCTTTCAAGTTCAAGTTTTTTCAGGTACAAGCCAAACAGCATGATTTATACACTTTTTCGTGCGCTCAAACCAATTGGCGAAACACTTTTTCCACTCGGATTGAGATACCTCCAAAGCATGGTTTTTGAATGCTTTTACAGCATCTTCAGGGGACAAAAATCGTTGACCCCGCTTTTTTTCTTAATGTGCTGGAATCAAATGAAGTCATTGGATCCCCAGTCAGGGTTGTATGGCGGATGAACTATCAATTCCACGTTTTGTCCGGTCAAACAGGCGCTGGTTTGAATCTATGTTTGCGAGCTCGCACTGTCATGATGCAGAACGATTCGTCTTCTCTTGTTCGTTTTTTTTTTGAATTTATCAGGAGACTTCAGGCAAACAAATTGTAGTGTAACACTCAGGTCCTAGAGTCGTCGACTGTGACGATCTAATAAACGTCGTTTGAAGCACCGCAATCGATTTTATTCACAATTTCTTTGAAACAATCCACAGTAGCCTTTTTTGAGCGATTGTCCAACTTTGCTGTATCTAACGAGAAAAATCCATTTTTGCGGCTATGTGTTTATGCAATATCAAATATTAGATGGTTGAGGAAATTCCCAAAGATGTCTCTATCGCACGGCATATTTCTTTTCTGGCACAACGGTAGATTTTTGGCGAGGGCCGGCCATGATTGAATTCATTAAACCAGTTTTTCATAGTCCTATAGGATGGTCCTTTATCGAAATACAAAGATTTAATTTGACCGATGCATTCTTATCGTGATTATCCAAGTCGAAAGTTGTGAAAAATTCTTGGACGAAATTGTTTACGAGTAAATTCCATTTTTTGCAAAGTGATTTTTTCAAGTCACTGTAAACAACACATCACATGGTCGTACGACAGACTGTCCTGAGTACGTCTATGCTAAAAACTGTCAAACTTTCCAAAGAAACTTTCAAATGGCGCCTGGCAACAAGCGGTGATAGTTTTCGTGCAGCCCTTTTATGTACATACATACTAGGGGACCCGGCTAACTTCGTCTCGCAGTCTGTTAGATACTGAAGTCGATGGCTTTGGTTCAAACCTATTATACTATTATTGCTATATCGAGTTCAATTGCAAATGTTTCTTTGTTTTGAACTTTTTAGGACGATCTTTGACGCAGATGCACATTCGATAATTGTACTTTCGTTTGTCGAAGAAAGAGGCTACTGAGGGGCAAAGTGTTTCTATTTTCCTCGAATCTCTGTCCCATAAACTGGGCAACTGTAAATCGGGACTAAGATATATTTATTAAACAAATAACATATTTTGCGACGCACAGTTGAAGAATTTGGTGTATTTGATCTCGTTTAAGTTTGCGTTTTAATCAATTATCCTATTTCGAACAGAGTGATCCGATTACTCCGGTACTTGATAAAAGTTACCATCTTCGTCTGATTTTCTTTCTCACTTTTCTGTTTAAAGTGATCTCCCGAATTTGAAAGTCCGGAATAAAATCATAGGTGAACACGGAGAGTGCATTTGTATGCAGAATCCTAATTTAAATTAGAGGGGCGCACTCTTCTTTTTCATCTCCGAATTACAACTGCGGCAATTGTATCAATATCACAAATTATTATGTCGCCCGATACAGAATATTTGTCCATAATTCGATCAAAACATCTACAGTACCGCCTATTTCTAGCTTTTTATACTCGTAGCCTTTAGGCTAAATGTCCCCACCGAAATAATAGTTTTAGGCCCCAATAGTGATTGGACGAAGTTCTTTCAAACAATTTGGGTCGATTTAGCACTGTCCGCCCGCCTGGCCGTCTGTCTGTCTGTCTGCATGATACCTTGCCCAAACTTAATTTATGTTCGAAGTTGACCCATATCGGTCCACTCCTTCGGGTACCTCCCCCACAAAAGTTCGAAATTTTCTGTAAAATGGTGTGAACGATAACTACCGAAGCGCGCAATCGATTTGGTCCAAACTTTGCAAATCGTATTACTACTTCCGGATATAGATCGGGTTTGAATATGGACCATATCAATCTACTCCTTCGTGTACCTACCACACAAAATTCGGAATAAATGAAGTTTAGGAGCTTCTCTCGGATGGTTTTAAAAAATTTTCAGCAGATTGTCCTTGGGGCCCCTTTACCAAGGTACAATTTTTTCGGGGGAAAGTCCATACCTCCTGAGATACTGACCTAAAAACTCCAAGAAACCCTGACGGCACCATTTAAAATGCCAAATCCTGAAGATAACTCTCGCAGGGAGTTTCTGATTGGTCCAAACTTTGCACATCGTATTATATCATCCAGTCCAGTCCTTCGGAGTACCCACACTAAATTTTGGAAAAGTGGACTTTGAGAACTCGTGTCGGATATATTTGATTTTTGCAGAAGGGGTTTTTCACGATTGCTACTACAACGGTACAATTTTTCCGGAGAAAGTCCATGACACCCTGCCACCACATACTTAAACAGCTAGTATGAAGGATAACTCGCAAAATTTTCAACAATTTTTTCCAAACTTGGTTTAAACTCGCTGTTTAAACTTGTGTTTGCTTCTTTTTTGTTTTTGGTTAAAGGCTGAGGGTACAGCTGACTGATACCTTCTTACTTGTTTTTTCCCCAATTTTGAATATCATACTTTTTCGATATACATACATATGTTTGTATTTGACCATTTGCAATTGGGTTCCAGCTCTGCGGGAACTAAGCTGATTGAATTCGTACTCCTTTTCAGTGGGGATATCAATTTTAAATAAAATGACAAGACCCAGACAGTCAATGTATATCTGGTACTGCTCAAATTTTATACGACATAAATCGGAAGTTTATCTTTCGAAGATGTTTTTACATACGGTTTAAAAGTATACATATGTATATGCCACAACCTCATTTCCAATGAAATTACCTCCGAGATCTAGGTTTTACAAATAACCCACCGATTTTGTAAATTTGGTACTTTTTTCCTCAAAACTGTGGAAACCATTTCATGCGTTATCATCTTCATCTTTTTAATCGGAATCTGACCGAAACAACTACTAATCTTTACAAACTCTAAACTAAACTCTCTCTTTTTAATAAAGGTTTCGCTGTTAATTTTCTAAAAAGACGCTTAAAAATAAATGAAAATCGATTTGATTGTGAATAAAAAAATGCCTATACAACTTTCAGAAATTTACAAAACAGAGTAGTACAATGGACCCTGACAGTTGGTGCATATAAAATTTTTGTCAAAAACTGTCAAAAAAAAGTGTCACGGTATACTCCTAACACGAAGCTAAACAGAAATGTGTCAAAAAATGTAAAAATATTTTTGCAAATTTTTCGCAGATTTTCGCGATTTTTTTAGGTTTTATCCTTTTCTGCCATGAGACCATTCCGAATTGGTGCGAATTATGAAAATCTGTTCAGTCGTTCTTGAGTTATAAGCGTAGTAACTAACATCATCCTTTTTTTATATATAGATGTTCTCACAACACCCCCGAAGGGAAAAGGTAGACTTCTCTCATATCAATGAGTGTACGCCGATTTATATTGGAAAAATTTCACGGTGGCTACCCAAACTTCTGATCTTCTAAATTTTTTGCCCAACCTGTTTATATAACAAACTAGTTCATACCAAAGAAGAAAACTTTAAAACGAAAAGAAAATGAACGATAACAAAATATTGATTAAAATAATAAAACAATTAACTTGAGATATGAGATTGTTACAGAATTACAAATGTGATTTGCGCTGATGTTTTTACATTTTAACTAATCAAGTTGATGGTTGTTCTAGAATCCCATTATTGAACATTTACATAAATTACTTATATTTTATGAAGATAATTATAGAATCGACTTCCTCATCTTAAATTAATAATAAAAATGTCACATTTAATAAACAAAAGCATCATATTTCTGTAAATCCCTTTCAAAAAAAAAAAAAAAAAAAAAAAAAAAACTACACTCAAAATCTAAACATAATAACTACGATTACGTTTTGCAGACTTCCTCATTATTAAGTTTCATCAATGGAATATTATTGTTGGGTATTTTGGTTTGTACTCACTCAATTAAGTTGATGGTTTGGCTTATTGAATTCTCATTTATTTTAGCAAATATTCTACCGTTTTTTGTGGAGTTTGGTATTTGTTTTTGAAATGACAAAAAACATACATAAATAAAAACATTCAGAAATGACAATACTTTCGCAGAGTTCAAATTTCAAGGTCAATATGACCAGAAACTCGAAAGACAAACTGTGGGGAGAATTGAAAAAATTAAGGCAAATACCTCACGAGATTTGATATGTTGTTAACGTGCTTAATTTTGTTTTTCACATCTCTTACTACCTCTCCTTCCTTCTCATTTCATTAATGCTTTTATAGATAAAAGCCGTTATGAATCAAAAAAATAATGGTAATTGATAAGCCAAAATCGAGTTTTAAAGAGCCAGTCAGATTTGTTAATCAGGCGACAGCAGTATTTGATAGAACGCATGAATAGCGCTTATTGTCACATGCTGCTTATCGCGTCAGATTATTAATTGGAAATAATATTTTATATACGAGTGAGCTTTATTTTAGAGTAATGACCGTAAAAGATATTAACAAAAAACGGCGATAGAAATATTCAATTCAAAATTGACCCACAAAATGTCTAAGGAAATCTAATTTTTTTAATTAAATTTATGGCACATATCTGGCGACCAATTTAAGGAAGAAAATCAGCGATGGTGGTTGTTGTGCTTGACCTAAATAAGGTCTTTGACAAAATTAATCATGCTAATTTGGTTGAGAAGCTTTTTTCCTCCTCTGTCTGTAAACTTATGTATTCCTATTTGTTTGGTATAAAACAATATTTTAGTGGAAAGAAGTGAGCAAAGGCTATGGTCGGGACGCCCACTACCCCTATGCATAATCTTTTCACGTTCACTTTTTTTTAAAGTTGTTTAAAGTTATCAGCCACCCAGACTTTTATACCGGATAACTTAGCCCAACCAAATTTATTAAATCACTCTCTTTGAAGCACGAAGTCTTTAATTATCTCAAAACTATAGGAAGCAACTTCCACAGTTGGCCCCAGATCAATGGACGCATGGCGCTTTGATACCATCAACTTTGTCTTGTCGACGTTTATCGCCAGACCCACTTTAGCATATTCTCCTTCGACGTTCTTAAACGTATCAGTTACATATTTTACTGATCGACCCATGACTCTCTATATCATCAGCATAAGCAAGTAGCATGTTGGTGTAAATTGTGTCATTTTTTTCGACATTTGCATTTCCTATAATCTTTGCCAGTATAATGTTGAAGAGATCACACGAAATGCTGTCTTCATGTCCTAAACCTCTTTTGGTAGTGAACTATTCGGAGAGGTTATTTCCTGGTTAAAGTCATCTTACAATGCCGAATAAGTTTTGCGGGGATACCAAATTTAGACATGGCTTGGAATACCTTTGAACGTAGGGGGCTGTCGAAGGCTGCTCTATAATCGACTAAAGTGTGGTATGCTTCGATCTGCATGTCTTAGGTCTTCTCCAGGATTTGCCAGGTCTAAAGCTGCATTGGTATGGTCCAATTATTTCGTTGACCATAGGCTTTAGTAGCTCCACAATATCCCTAAAACACAAGTAAAAAAAGTATCAGTCGGTTTTGCCGACAGAGATATACCCTCAGCATGTGTGAATTGAAACACTTCATTCCCAAAAAAACTAATGTATTTAGGGGGTTTTCAGAATTTTAGGTGAATGAACAAGCCAACAAAAAATGGATTTGGATTAAAGCTCAAAAGTTTTGTTCGGGAGGTATCTAAAGGACAGACATAGGCCATTTTGGAAGTAGGTCTTATTTTTGGAGTCATTCTTCGCGATAGATATCGCGTCCACCTGTCAATTTAGATCTTTTGTACCATTATATCAGTAAACATGTACTTGCCAACGAAAAACATATTATCGCTATAAACAGGGTCACTTGAAGTACCATTTTTGAACATTTGTGTGCGCGGTAGCCCTAGGATTGGACCGACAGGACCACTTTTGAATATAAACTAAGTTCAGTCAAAATATTTCGAGGTCCAAGTTTGGACCAAATGGGTCGCTCCGTTTATGCGACCAACGTAGTATTCGGTTCGAAAGTTATCGTGCGCACCAGCCACTACACATGCTGGCCGTAGGGGTTCTTTACAGCTTTCGGGCCATTTTCTTAAGAAGTATGGATTTGCCACTCAAAAAACTTGTACCCACACAAAATTTCGGAAAAGTGCATTTTTTGGATTTGATCGTTTTGATTTTCTTTGCAACATGTTGCGCTCAAAGTCCCTATTACGACGGCTTTGAGCCCAACATGTTGCTAGAAAAATCAAAACTATTCCAGAGGAGGACATAAAATGCACTATTCCGAAATTTTGGGTGGGAGGCACCCGAAGGAGTTGAGATATATATTCCATATTCTAACCCGAGCTATGTCTCGTAAAAATATTACGGTGTGCAAAGCATGGACCAAATCGGTAACTGCCTTCGAGAGTTATCGTGCGCACCATTCTAGCAAAACGTTTGAAACTTTTGTGAGGGAGATACCAGAAGGACTGGACCGATAAGGCTCATCTTCGAGCTTAAACTAAGTATCCACAAATTATTACGAATGCCAAATGGGTTGATCCGTTCAAGAGTTATCATGCGCTCCAGCCATTACACATAGTGTCATGGGGTTTTTACAGCTTTCGGGCCATTTTCTGAGGAAGTATGGATTTGCCCCTAAAAAAAACGTATTATACTAATATGGGAAGCGTACACAAGTTGTTACAACAAAAATCAAAATCCGTAGAGATAAAAATATTTTTTATATTTATTATGATTAGTAGTCACAAGAATAAGTCCTTTATGCAAAAAAATCTTATCAATTCCTTGCGGTTAGGGAGGTACCAAATGTAGCCTGTGGGCAACATCGGGCCATTGTGGTTATAAAAATGAACAAAGTTTGTTTCTTAAATCTTTCGTTATATTTTTCGTTATTCATGATGTGGAAAAGCATAATCTGATGAGTTTGTTTAGTTCTAGAGGAAATTGAAGGAAATGAAATGGAAAATTGGTCTATATTTATCATATATAGTTCACAAATTAGCTAATTTTGACGTATATGGTGGTGTTCATATAACCTGAAATGCTCATATTGACATTTTTCAGAGTAGAAGCGTTTGAAAAATATTTTCTTTTTTGTATGCAATACATCAAATTATCATCATCGATAATTGAACAGATATTCGCTTGATACCATACAAATTCCTAATATGTAATATGTATATTCAACAAAAACTGAGTCAATATTCTTTTAATTCAAGTCCAATCTTCGAATAATAATATAAATACAACATTTTTCACAATCCCGAATGTCATTTTATTTCATTGAATACCACTAACCAGCATTTTCGACTTCCACTAATGTAACCACTTTATAACGATAATAGTCCAACGTTGCCCACAGGCAACTTCCAAATTTCAAAAATGTATAACAACTAATTGGAATCAATATCTCAGTAAGATTTTTCAAAAAATTTTGGCCGCAATTATTCAAATCGTTTGACATTTAATGGCATTTTATAAAATCACTAAAATATTTCATGTCCTAATTTATACTCGACTACTTATACTTAAACAAGAATAACTTCGCCAATCTAGTTCTTTATTTAAAAGTAATTTCCATGTTTTTATTCATCTGAAATCACTCTACCGACACCCACTTAGTATATACCCAGCAAAAAGTTTGCCTCCAAAGAGGCAGTTAAATGATATGTACAAGTGATCTGGAAGTGCATCAAATTATGTATTTTCACTCATGATTTTTACAAGAGCGTGACTACGGAAAGAGGCACTCCATTGCACTGCATTTTAACTGACCCTTTGGCACTGCATTTTAACTGACGCTCTGGCACTGCATTTTAACTGACCCTTTGGCATTGCATTTTAACTAATCCTTTGGGGTAGAATAGGAGGCAGTCCAAAGCACGTGTTTTGATACAGGCATTCTGCGGAAATTGTACAAACCATTACAAAATATGCCAGAACAAATAAAATGCATTTATTATTTGTGTAAAACAAAAATATTAACAACTTTATTACATTAACACAAATTATGAAAATTCTCCATTGAATTCAATCGCAAGCATGCGTGTTTCCTCCGCTTGCATTTGTTCCAAGCTGAACTGTTTTTGCTTCATTTGCTAAATGGGTTGTCTTCCCATCACCAGTTAAGATTTCGACACGTACTCCAACAGCACTCCATTCGGAAATTTTGTTCTCGTGAGTTGCCGGAAAATTTTTCACAAATTAAATATTATTTAAATATTAAATATTATTTAGTTTGTATTAACAAATGTTTGGACATGTTAACACGCTTATCTCTTTTTGGAAAATGTAAGCCGCTGCCTGTAGAGATGTACAATCTGATTTATGTACATGTAGGGATCTCTTACAACTGCTAATAAAATGTAGTGAATGGAGTGCCTTTTTCACGACTCCGTTTGGACTGCATCCGGATGCTGTTAAATTGTGAGGAATTGGAGTGCCTTTTTCACGACTCCGTTGAACTGCATCCGGATGTTGTAAAAATGTGACAAGTGGATGTGATTCTTTGGATTGCATCCAAATGCGATTAAAATGTGAGGACTGGAGTGCCTTTTTCACGACTCCAGTTGAACTGCATCAAAACATGCCGTGACAGAACTAGTCCACATTGCACTACTTCCAATTTATTTTGCTGGGTATAAATATCTCAAACGGTGTGGGAAATACGGATACACAAACGTGCAAAATTGCCCACAGGCAACATCGTGCCACAAAGGGTTAAACTGCAATTTTCCGAAATTTTGTGTGGGAGGTACCCGAAGTAGTAGACTGATATAGTTCATATTCAAACCTGATAAAGTATGGACCAAATCGGTTACTGCCTTCGAGAGTTACCGATATGACCCATCTTCGAACTTAAAGTAAGTTCGGGCAAAATTTTATGAAGTGCAAAATTTGGTTTGAATCGGTCTATCCGTTCGAGAGTTTTAGTGCGCACCAGCCAGACAGACGGACATGGTTTAATCGACTCCAAATTGTCTGAAACGAATTTCGTCCAAACATATTCGATAAAGACATATAAGAAATAATGCTTGGTTTACATACAAACATGAAATCAACTCATTTCGTGATTTCAATGAAATCTACATTGAAATCACAGTACTCATGATATACAACCCTGTTTTTACCTAAAAATTAGGAAATGAGCGAAATGTGAGAAATACTTTCCTATACAAATTCGTTCAAACAGTGCGGGAACGGAAAAAACAAACAAAGCTTCTAGTTTCTACTCAGCCGAATTTGTATAGCAGAAAACTTTATTCTGTTCCATTTTTGTTTAAAGAGAAGCTCTAGTTTAGTACGGGAACGCGTTTCTGGCTCAAAACGGTAAAATATTCAACGATAAAATACATGTACATTTGTTAGTATACATACTCAGGAATTACAATTTTTTACTGAATTTTGGTACAACATCTGGCAATTCTCACAGCTATGACATGGACCTTTTTAAAAATATATTAGTTTTTGCTCCATTCGAACGCGATCTTCTTAAGAATAGCTTCAAAAGTCGGAACATTTGACTAATATTTTTTGTTGTGTTTATTTTAAGTGCAAGTAAATAAAATAAGTAAAATATTATAGTGGATTTTAGTGGAGCAGTTAATAACTTAATTTTCGTTAAAAAATACTGTTTTAGCGTGTTGTGGAATTCTATTTAGCTGCATATTTTCTTAGTGTATTTTGTAATGCTCATTCGATCATATACTTAATTTTGACCTAATGTTTTAGTCATGATGCCCACCAGTGCCCACCTCGGGAATAATTTTCCAAAGTAGGTCTTGGGTTTAAGATAATTCAGTATTAAAATCAGATGCCATCTATTGCCAGACTATAAATGGTGGGTCCCTGACTAAAGCTGCCCTAGAATATGGTTTCTATGGATATATTAGCGTATAACTCTGTTATCTGACCACGTATGTTTACATAATTGGCATCAGTGGCAAGATGAAGAAATCTTCTTCCAAATTAGTCTTACATTGGCGGTAGGTACCTTCCAAGAAGAACGCTATAAGATCTATATTTTAAATTTTACCAATTTTCAGACAAAAATATTGATTTTTTTAATCCGCTAAATTGGTTACATTTTATGTTGTTTTGGGATTGTTTTGTTTCCCCAAGCCTATAGGGCGGAGTAATTCATATATTTTAGGTAAAATTCCTTTAAATGGAGAATAATCTTGAAGGAAAACTGTATCGGGTAATATACATTTTGAAATGAGCGTAAATCGCGAAATCCTCAAAATCACTTGATGCGCATGCGGTTTTCCGGTACAACAAATTATTTTCTTTTCGTCTGTATACATTTACCAAGATTTACTTTGGCGGCAGCGATGTAGCTCGTCTACAGTTTAGTGTGCAAAAAACTGTTAATGCCTATAATTTGCACAAAGTACATACACTTTTTATGCGCATCCGATTTCACTATCAACCGTGAAAAAATATATCGATCTAAATATTTTTCAAAAAATCCATCAAGAACGTTGGATGTCATTCACAATCAACTTTTGGCATAAATCGGATACAGCTTCCATACCGCTAAACTGTTTAAACCTCTGTTTCCGCAAAAACGCGAGTGGTGTCGGTTTCTTAACTGAAAAAGACACGATCCACAGAACAGGCGAATTAATCTTCGATATTTTCAAGAACATTTTTCGTAAAATTTTCAAAATTTGCAGTAGCCGTTCTACTGGATGGATTTATATGATACGAACCTAAAAACTTAAATACCCGCGGGGTACTAGTATACGTAAAAAGATATTGTAAATACTGTACCCAAAAGATACCCAGCAAAATAAATTGGAAGTAGTGCAATGTAGACTACTTCTTTCACGGCATGTTTTTTTATGCAGTTCAAACGGAGTCGTGAAAAAGGCACTCCATTCCTCACATTTTAACCGCATTTGGATGCAATCCAAAGAATCACATCCATTTGTCACATTTTAACAACATCCGGAGGCAGTTCAACGAAGTCGTGAAGAAGGCACTCCAATTCCTCACAATTTAACAGCATCCGGATGCAGTGCAAACGGAGTCGTGAAAAAGGCACTCCATTCACTACATTTTATTAGCAGTTGTTAGAGATCCCTACATGTACATAAATCAGTTTGTACATCTCTATAGGCTGCGGAATACATTTCCAAAAAGAGATAATCGTGTTAACATTTCCAAACATTTGTTAATACAAACTAAATAATATTTAATTTGTGAAAATTTTTCCGGTAACTCACGAGAAGAAAATTTCCCAATGGAGTGCTGTTGGAGTACATGTCGAAATCTTAACTAGTGATGGGAAGACAATATCAATCCCATTTAGCAGATGAAGCAAAAGCACTTAAGCTTGGATTAAATGAAGAGCGGAGGAAACACACATGTTTGCGATTGAATTCAATAGAGAATTTTCATAATTTGTGTTAATTAACGTAATAAAGTTATTAATATGTTTGTTTTACACAAATTATAAATGCATTTGATTTTGTTATTCAAAACACGAGCTCTGGACTGCCTCCTATTCTACCCCAAAGGGTCAGTTAAAATGCAATGCCAAAGGGTCAGTTAAAATGCAGTGCCAAAGGTTCAGTTAAAATGCAATGCCAAAGGGTAAGTTTAAATGCGGTGCAATGGAGTGCCTCTTTCCGGGGTCACTCCCTTGTAAAAATCATGAGTGAAAATGCATAATTTGATGCACTTCCAAATCACTTGTACATATCATTTAACTGCCTCTTTGGAGGCAAAGTTTTCGCTGGGTAGGTTTTTTAGAAAAAATATCGCACTAAATTTTGTCCTTTGGCAGTAGATTACTGTGATGCTGTGTGGGCTACATAGTCAATATACATACATATATATCAAATTATGAATAATCGCGAGTAATTTAATCCTATTATTTGTTTTTTGAAATACACGAATCGAAATACAAAATCGAAAATACAAAAAAACACCTAAAATCCGGTTTCAAAATGTCAGCATCTATAAAATGTGGATGCAGTCGAAATTTTGAAAAGTGATACATTAGAAGTGTAATCTTCATTTTGTATATGGAGGTTATAATTAAATTTGTCATTCCGTTTGCAACACATCGAAATATTCATCAGAGACCCTATAAAGTATATATATCCTTGATCAGGGTAAAATTCTAAGTCGATATAACCATGTCCGTCTGTCCGTCCGTCCGTTGAAATCAAGATACAGCTCGCAATTTTTAAGAGAGAGCTTTGTAATTTGGTATAGAAGTTTCTATTACACCTAGGATATTTGGTATTGCAAATGGGCTATATCGGTCCACGTTTTGATATAGCCCCCATAGAACGCCACCACCCGATTTTCGGTATTTTTAAGGTTTTAGGCTCATTATCACTCCGAAATGGCTGAAATTTGGTACTGAGTCTTCGTTGGTGATATAAAACTTTCCTCCAGAAATTTTTCGGTACAGCCTCATGCCTTAATATAGCCCCCATTAAATGGTACCTTCCGATTTTCGGTATTTTGAAGATTTTAGTATCATTATCGCACCGCAATGGCTGTAATTTGGTATTTAGTCTTCGTTGGTGGTATAAAACTTTCCCATAAATTTGTCGGTACAGGTCCACGCCTGCATATAGCCCACATAGAACTGTACCTCCCGATTTTCGGTATTTTGAAGATTGTGGACGCAATAGCCCACCGAAATGGCAGAAATTTGGTATTTAGTCTTCGTTGCTGGTATAAAATGTTCCCCCAGAAATTTGTCGGTATAGGTCCAAGCCCCCATAGAGCGGTACCTCCCGATTGTCGGTATTTTGAAGGTTGTGGCCACAACAACCCACCGAAATGACTGAAATTCGTCGGTATAGGCCCAGGCTTAGAACGGTTCCTTCCGATTTTCGTAATTCTGAATATCCCACCGAAAGACTGAAATTTGTTATTTAGTCTTCCATGGGGATATAAAATATCCAGAAGAGAATTATCAGTATAGGTCTTCCTATATCCCTATAGAAGCGTACCTCTTAATTTTCGGTATTTTGAAGGTTTTAGCCACATTATCTTACCGAAATATAGAAAACTTGGTATTTAGTCTTCTTTGAGTAAAAAAACTTTCCGCCAGAAATGTGTAGGTATAGATCGATGTTCTGATATAGCTCCCATAGAACGGTACCTCCCGAATTTCGGTATTTTGAAGGTTAGCCACATTGATTTACCGAAATTGCTGAAATTTGGTATTTAGTCTTCTTCGTAAACGAAAGGAAACTAATTGTTCCATTTTACTTCCATACAACTCGTGGTGGATGGTATAACAAGTTCGGCCCGGCCGAACTTAACGCTGTTTTTACTTGTTATTAATTTACGCGGTCATAACTTCCACGTAAATTAAATTGTTTTCCCAAATTTTTGAGCTTCTTTTAAAAACACTAAATTTGATCCAGCAATAGTCATAGTTACTCGTAAACTACAGTAGTCCGCGTATTATAATAGTGCAAACCTTGGCATCATGGAAACTAATTTTGTTTGTCTTTCACTCATATAAACATTCTATCAATAACAGGAGTATGTTAATGTTAAAAACACCATTAAAGCACAATTCGCCTTGTAGGAAAGCGAGAAATTTGGACTCAGTATTGTATTCCATTCTAGTTCATTCAGTATTAACTTAGCGGTTCAAATCGCCTGAGACTGTTAACTATGTTCTTATGATATCGTAACAACAGAGCTTAACTCCATCTATTGACAAATGTTAGCAATTGGGTTTTCCTATCTTTATGTATTTATATCTTTGTAATCGTTTAGAAGAGGGTTCTGTAGTGCGTAGTTTTGCTGGGACTGTTCTCTATCTGGCTGGTTGAAGCGCATATTACATCAAAAAGGAATGACACTTCGAATATACATTTACATTTTACAACCAATGGCAACTCTGCCATTTGTTTATTTCCAACATGTGCCTAAATGGCATTTTAACAATAAACGAAAATCTTGTAACAGGTATTTGGAATGTAAATTATTTAAATATTGGAGACTGCTTCTGAAATACGCAAATACCAATCATGAAGTCTAGTAAACAAAATAAAAAGATTGTTGAACTTGTAAGTAGGCGCCAAGATATACGAAAACATGTCGCTACTCTAGAAATTTAAGTGGAATCAGTCAACAAAATCTGAATAAAACTCTCTTCTTAAAAATGATAAGAAAAAAAATTAAAGACAGTTTGTATATAGTCAAAAAGAAACAGGAACCATTACATAAGAGCAATGCACGATAACTATTAACTTAATACATTTATTTGCAGTGTATACAATAAATTTATATGTAAATCTCTATATTTACAGATTTTGGAAACAACATCAAACTACAGATTTGAAAAATGTCAAAATTGCCCAATTATCCAGTAAAATGATATTTTTATGTGTAACTATTAATTAATTACCAATCACTTGAATGTCAATATTATACAAAAAAAAAACATATTAGGTAAAGTGGTATTTAATAGCTTTTTAAAATGTATAAACTGTTGTATTTTGTACCTTTAAACGAGTCATGATTTCTATATTAACCAGTAAAACGCTGAAAATAGTATTTTTATAAATCTAGAAAGACTTGTTTTAATATTTTAATTTGTATGTTACATAAATTTGAATTTATAATGTTGATATAGCATGGCGATACTCATAATTAAGTGTACACTTGTATGAGTACACTTTTTTAAAGCATTAATGGACGCTTTACAGTAATGGTTTAATTTTAATGGCATTTTGGAAGATTACAAATTACTATTTTCATGCGTAAAATTGGGCCGAGATCATAAAAAATATTTCTTGGTTTTACTCATCATATTTTAAGACTTACCACATAAAACTGTCAACACAAATTAGTTTTTGGTGATAAAAACGTGTAGAGGCAACAGTCGTTCATCATTCTCACGTGTGATGTTTTACAGATCTTAATATTATAAAAAAGTTCAGTAATGATGACTGACTAACTCA
The DNA here is from genome assembly GCF_047663935.1 of Musca autumnalis. Taxonomy (NCBI): domain Eukaryota; kingdom Metazoa; phylum Arthropoda; class Insecta; order Diptera; family Muscidae; genus Musca; species Musca autumnalis. The sequence goes on from NW_027411644.1 coordinate 212,257,503, forward strand.
CTGACTGACTGATAATCAACGCCCAGGCTAAACGGCTGGAGCTAGAATCTTGAAATTTTGGGTGAGGGTCACTCTTAGTCCGAATAGGTCAGATAAGGCTCGGTTTTTGGAAATTCGAACTAGAACGGTACGAAAAGTACTAAAAGGTACTAAATATGGTACCATTTGTATTTGGCGAACCGGTAGAGCTAGAATTCTGAAATTTGGAATGAGGGTCACTGATAGATAGTTAGAAGGATGTACCGAAGGGTTTATGGAAATTCGACCTATAAGTGTACGAAACGTACTAAAAGTTACTAAATTTGGTACCAATTGCATATTTTTAATGGAAAAAGCTAGAATCTTGAAATTTGGTATGGGAGTCAAGGTTGAGAAGTTGTGTTGATATAAGGAAATGGTTTTGGAAATTCGTACTTATGTGTATGAAGTACTAAATGGTACTAAATTTAGTACAACTTGGCTTTGGGTGAACGCATAGAGCTAGAAACCTGAAATTTGGAATTATGATTACTGTTGAAGTGTATGATTTAAATATGGGGGTACTTTTTTCAATTCGTACTTATGTGTACGAAAAGTACTAAATGGTAATAAATTTGGTACCATTTGGATTTGACCGAACGGATAGAGCTGGAATCCAGAAATTTGGAATTAAGATTACCGTGGGAGTCTAGGATTTAAATATGTGGGGAACTTTTGGAAATTCGTACTTATGTGTACGAAAAGTAATAAATGGTACTAAATTTGGTACAATTTGGATTTGACCGAACGGATAGAGCTGAAATCAAGAATTTTGGAGTTAAGATTACTGTTGGAGTGTAGGATTGAAATATGGGGGGTGGTTTTGGAAATTCGAACTTATGTGTACGAAAAGTAATAAATGGTACCAAATTTGGATTTGGGTGAACGGATACAGCTGGAAACTTGAAATTTGGAATTAAGATTATTGTTGAAGTATAGGATTGAGATATAGGGGTATTTTTGGAAATTCGTACTTATGTTTACTAAAAGAACTACATCTGGTACAATTTGGATTTGAACCGAACGGATAGAGCTGGAATGCAGAAATTCGGAATTAAGATTACTGTTGGAGTGTAGGATTTAAATATAGGGGTACTTTTAGAAATTCGTACTTATGTTTAACTATAACTGTGCGAACAGTACTAAAATATACTAAATTTGGTACCTCTTCGTATTATGCGTACGGGTAGAGTCAAAACCTTGAAATTTGGAATGAGAATCAATGTTGAGAAGAAGGGTTCACAAAAGGAGGTAGCTTTGGAAACGTGTACAATTTGGTACAATTTGGGTGAACGGATAAAGCTGGAATCCTGAAATTTTGAAATAAGATTACTTTTGGGATGTAGGTTTGAGATATGGAGGTAGTTTTGGAAATGTGTACTTATGTATACGAAGAGTACTAAATGGTACTAAATTTGGTACAATTAGGATCTGGGTGAACGGATAGAGATTGAATCCTGAATTTTGGAATAAAGATTCCTGAGGTAGAGGTAGTTTTGGAAATTTGTTATAATGGATACGAAAAGAACTAAATGGTACTATACTTAGTACAGTTTGGATTTGAGCGAACGGATAGACTTGGAATCCTGAAATTTATAATAAGGTTACGGTTGAAGTGTAGAATGGAAGTAGTTTTGAAAATTCGTACTTATGAGTACAAATGTACTTATTTTGGCACAATTTGGATTTGGGTGAACGGAGAGAGTTGGAATCCAGAAATGTGGAATTAAGATTTCTGTTGGAGTATAGGATTGAGATAGTCTTGGAATTTCGTACTTATGGATACGAAAAGTACAAAATGGTACTAAATTTGGTACAATTAGGATTTGGGTGAACCGATACAACTGGAATCTTAAAATTGGCAATTAAGGTTACGGTTGAAGTGTAGAAAGAAAGTAGTTTTGAAAATTCGTACTTATGGATACGAAAAGTACTAAATGGTACTAAATTTGGTACAATTAGGATTTGGATGAACGGATACACCTGGTTTGAAAATCGTACTTATGGGTACAAAAAGTTCTAAATGTAGTACAATTAGACTTTGATCTAACGGATAGAGATGTAATCCTGAAATTTTGAACGATGTTTGCTCTTGGAGTGCGGAATGGAAGTAGTATGGAAAATTTGTTACTTATGGATACGAAAAGTACTACGTAATGGTACTACATTTGGTACAATTAGAATTTTGGTGGACGGATATACCTGGAATCGTGAAATTTAGATTAGTGTGTAGGATTGGGATATGGAGGTAGTTTTGGAAATGCGTACTTATGTGTTCCAGAAGTGTTAAGTGGAACAAAATTTTTAACTTTTTGATATTTGTTAAAATATAAAACTAAATTTCTTAATTTTAGTATTAGGATCCCTGTTGGTGTGTAATGCTTATGCTGTAATAAATTTGAAATCGGTTGTAGGAATAGCGATGGAACCGGGCAGACGTAAAAATAACAAACGATTATGCACTGTATTATAGTTGCCATGAAACGAAACATGAGCTAGGTTGGATTTATGGTAAATCGGAGGCTTAAAAATCTCGTATCCAGCTTGACTCCGGTTGATGAGAGAATTGCCACAATCCGTATAAAAGCAAAGTTTTTTAACATCAGTCTCATCTGCGCCCATGCTCCAACCGAAGAGAAAGATGAACAGACCAAGGATATATTCTACGAGCGCCTAAAGCAGCATTCGGCACACAACAATTTGAGCAAAAACTGTTGTCAGTGCATGGTTTTTCAATTAGTGAGTGGAGAGAGAAGCTTTCTTTGCTTGCTCGCGAGTAAAGAGGTGCCGCATTCTGGCCTAAAGAGAGCATATGACCGCTGCCCTGGCCGAGACATTAAGATTGTTCTAGGAGATTTTAATGCTAAAATTGGGAGGGAAAATATCTTTGGTCCTACGGCCGGAAAGTTTAGCCTTCATGAGGTAAAATCCGACAACGGAATGAGGCTGATCGATTTTGCAGCGGCAAAAACTTGGTAGTGAGCAGTACCAGGTTCCAACACCTTGACATACACAAGGCCACGTGGATATCCCCAGATGGGAAAACAAGAAACCAGATTGATCATGTTGTGATAGACGTAGACATAGACTCGTCCAGTGTTTTAGATGACCGATCGATTCGAGGAGCGAACATCGATTCGGACCATTTCCTTGTAGCAGCAAAGGTACGCACTTGTCTTGACGGAAGCTAGATGTCGAGAAGCTGCAAACACAACAGATAGCACAAGCCTATTCCACTCAACTGACTCACATGCTGGATGACGGCACTGCTTGTCCCGATAATGTGGAAGCGCAGTGGTACAGAATATCCCACTCACTTCAAACTGCCCCAAAATCTGTGCTTGGGTACCAAAAACAACCACCTAAAAATCTATGGTACGATCAGGAGTGTCATAAGGCTACTGAAGAAAAGAACGCGGCATACAGAGCAACCCTGCATTCAGTAGCAACACGAAGCGGAACGAAAAATATCGGGAGAAGAGGAGAGAGGAGAAGCGTATTTTCAGAAACTCGAGATGTTCAGGAGTCAGAATGAATTCCGAAAATTTTACCAGACTCTAAAACTCCAGACTAAAGGGTATGGTGCAGGCACATTCTCCTGCAAAGGTCATGAAGAGCATCTGGTAACAGATACAGATATTGTACTGAGGATCATGAAGCTCTTAGTATCGAATATGGGCGGCGATGAAGATACACCAGAACCAATCGCAAACGACGACGTTGAATGTCTTCCACCTAGCGAAAGTGAGGTTATGACAGCAATTAATCGTCTGAAAAACAATAAAGGAGCAGGAGCTGATAGGCTGCCCACCGAACTGTTCAAGACCGGTGGCGAAATGCTGATAAAGAGTATGCATCAGTTAATAACCGAAATTTGGCAGGAAGAAAGCATATCCAACGATTGGAACCTTAGCCTCCTATGTCCCGTACACAAGAAAGGAGAGAAGACGGTGTGTACAAACTACTGAGGCATAAGTCTGCTGCCAATCGCATACAAAGTGCTGTAGAGCGTACTGTGTGAACGTTTAAAACCCATGGTCAATAACATAATCAGGTCATACCAATGCGATTTTAGACCTGATAAATCGACAATTGACCAAATCTTCACACTGCACAAAATACTAGACAAGACCCACGAAAGACAGATTGACACATACCACCTGTTCGTCGACTATAAGGGCGCCTTCGACAGCCCAATTCGATCGAAGGTGTTCCAAGCCATGTCTGCATTTGGTATCCCTGCAAAACGTATACGATTATGCAGGATGGCATTGGCTATCAGTTGTTAAAGTAGGAAAGAGTCTCTCTGAACCTTTTGAAACAAAACGAGGTTTCAGACAAGGTGACATTCCATCGTGTGAGCTATTTAACAATCTATTGGAAAGGTCATACGAGAAGCGAATGTATACACCGATAGCGATAAAAATAGCACTGTATACAATAAGAATATGCTCGTAATGTTACTGTCCTACGTAGACGATATTGATATAATAGGTCGATCAACTCGATCCGTAACAGCCACCTTTGCGAAAATTGAAAAAGAATCTGTCAAATTGGGTCTGGCAGTCAACGGCGATAAGACCAAATTTATGATATCAACACGATGTCCATAAGACTCGGACCAACTGTTGATGTTCAGAATTACAAGTTTGAGATAGTAAATGACTTTATCTACCTCGGCACCGCACAGAGGGGAAATTTGTGTTAAAAGTTGATCAAAAGCCCTAGAAAGCTCATTTATAGTCCGATTGATATAAAATTTTGCACAAAGCATATCTTCTGTACAAGGATTAATCCTATAGAAAATAATGAAAATCGGTCCAGATTTGGATGCAGCTTCCATATATATTCGCATCTGATATGAGATAAAAATGCACCAAAATCACTGAAATTTGACACATGCAACCTGAACTAGCCTTAAAAAACATTGAGCCAATTTTCAAACAAATCGGTACAGATGTATATATAGTCTCAAATACATATATTTCATTCCAAATTTTATTTTTGGAAACTTACTTAAATTAAATTTTTCTCAATTCACATGAGAAAAGCCGTGAATGTTTCTGAATAATGCAAACATATTTGATAGGTGTTGGTTTAGTCTGATAAATAAGAGCCCCGGTTATAAGGCGGAGCAAAATTCAGTGTGAGTAAACCCTGCAATTCCATATAAAAATATTTCATATTTTAATTGAGAAAAATTAGATTTTTTCGGAATGGCGCAAATATGCGCAATTTTTTATGATTGAATCTGATAATTGAGACTCAAGCGCATAAAACATTAGAAGAAACTATGGTCGGGAAACGACGGGGAAATAGACTTTTTCACTATTGAAATTGTAGTAATCTTAAAAATTATCATAAAAAATTTTCATAAAGAGGATATGTATCACCATTATTAAAGAGCAAAGATGTAAAATTAATCTGAAAATTTTAAATGCTAATCTTGTTCGGAGACTGTACAAAAACAATAAATCTTGAAAAATATAAATTTTCGCGAAAATAATGTCATTTTAATGTTCACCTAATTTCTTAGTTTTCGAAAATTTACTTTTTGTTTTCAGTAAGGCTAAGTTCAATCAACTGCTGCATTGGATTGGTTAATCTTAAAAAGTCGAGGATGGTTATAGCAAATGTAGAAAAGAGTCTGGTTGCCGTTTATCAAGATTTGTTCATAAAAAAACGATTTTCATATTTTGAGTTTTGAGCAACTTTAGGCATATGTTTCCCCTCTGTGCACCGTCATAAATAAAGCTAACAACATCAGTTATGAAATCAGGAGAAAAACAATATTGGCCAACAGATGCTATTTTGGTCCAAGTAAACAGTTCAAAAGCAAAACCACCTCTCGTCAGACCAAACATACACTCTACCAGACGTTGATACTACCCGTACTTATGTATGTATGGATCTGAAGCATGGGTACTTTCGAAAACAGATGAGACAGAACATGGCGTGTTTGAGACAAAATTTTTTCGAAAGATTTATGACGGTGAATACCGGCGTCATATGAACCACGAGCTGTACTAGCCGACCGACATCGATATAGTAAAACGTATCGAACTATAATGATTGCATTGGCTCGGCCACGTCAGCAGGATGGATAGTGATGCCCCCGCCAGAAAGCCATTTGAATACGAGTCACTCGACGGTATACGCCCCAAGGGAAGGCCAAAACTGCGATAGAAAGACCAAGTAAAAGAATATATCACAAAATATGACATCCAAAATTGGAGAAGTAAAGCAAAAGATCGGTGCGTTTGGAAATCTATTCTTAGTTCGGCTTATGGAACAAGATGTTCTGTTTAGTATAAAATCCATCTAAGTGAGTAAGTGAAAAAAAATAAAATGTTGTCCTGTTTTAAATCGTTTAAATTCAAAAAGTATAGAGATACAACGTTCGCGTTGCCTAGGCTTTGTCATAAGAAGCGATGATGAATCCGCTAAAAAGGCATATAAATACGGGCCGCAAGGCTTCGCAGGCTTCGAATAGAGAGGAATAGAAATCTTTCCTTAGTTTGGCTTGTAGGACAAATGTCCGGAATAACTAAGTAAAGTAAGTAAGTGTAAATTCAAAACGAATAAAGGTATCAAATCATATAACGTTCACGAAAAGTCCCAGACAATTTGGAGTCTCTTTACCCATGTCCGTCCGTCTGTGTGGCTGGAGCGCACGATAACTCCCGAACGGATCAACCGATTCGATCCAAAATTCGGCTTTCGTAATATTTTGTTCAAACTTAGTTCAAGTTTGAAGATGGGTCATATCGGTCCACTCCTTCGGATACCTTCCACACAAAATTTCGGATAAGTTTAGTTTAGGACCTGCTCTCGAATCTCTTTGATTTTTCTTGTAAAAAGTTGTATTTACTGTTCATATTATGACGATATACATTTTTCGAAGGGCAAATCCATACTACCTGAGAAAATAGCCCTAAAGCTGTAAAAATCACTATGGAGCCATGTGTAGAGGCTAGAACTCACGATAACTCCCTCAAAAGTGAAAAAAATCACTAGAATTGTACAACACGATTATTTGAACGGAGCAATCGATTTGGTCCAAACATTGGATCACCTAATATTTTATCCAAATTTAGTCTAACTTCGAAAATTTACGCATCGGTCTTCTCCTTCTTGGGGTTACCCAACAACTTAGGGTCTGTGCAAAGATTATATCGAAATGTATGCCATTGCTTCAACTTGTGGTCCTGTCTACATATTATATTGTTACGAATGTAACTGATAGGTTTAAGTTAATTTAGTTTAATTTCCGTTAATTTTAAAATTTGAATTGTAACGTAAAGTTTTATTACGCAGTTACTTTATTTAAGCAACAACAATTATCATGTAGAATTATCTTCATTATTCTAGATGTTCTTTACCTTTCATTAATGTGCTTTTGTTTTGTTTTGCCATAATCATGTACAGTCGGACCTCGATTATCCGTGATGGTCGGGACCGGAGGCATTACGGATAATCGATTTTCCCGGATAATGGAGGCAATACTTTTATGCAGTTTTTGAACATATTTTTAAGTAAAAATGGCATAGTATTGTACAATAATATGAAAATCTGCAATTTTTATTAGATTTGTTACTGTAATCCACCAAATTTTAGAAGGATACATAATATCATCATCATCAGTTTCATCTCAATTGACTTTGTCCCATGGCTTTTTGTGATACCATAAATACACAAATTGTATAATATGAGAAAATTTCCAGATTTCGTTTGTTTACCTTTTGCTTGGTTAACCAAATTAATTGGAAATTGTGCTTTTACTCCTGGGTAATGAAGTTTATAACCAAAAATAGAGGAAATGGAAAAAAGTCCAGAATTTTTTTCTATCACGGATAATGGAGGTTCCCGGATAATCGATTCACGGATAATCGAGGTTCAACTGTAATTATTGTTTAGTTTGTTACTTCTTTGCACTTGTTTGTTGTTGTTACGTCATTACTGTGCTTGTCGTCCAATTGTATTCCCCCATGTATGTATGTGAGTATGGTTGTTCGCTTAGAGGTAGTTTACACTATATGTAAATGGCATATGACATGAAATTTTCCATAATTATATAGTCGCTAATATGTGCAATATTGGGGATTTTCCTTACGCGATTTACTTTGTGCGTCCACACCAGCAAAATTGTAATAAAATTACGTCTCCACATTGCCTGCGTGGGTAGATATGGAATGTTTTTATTTCGTGTCATATGACAGTGATAGTTAGTGTAAACTACCTCTTAGTGCGAATGTGCGTCTGTGTGTTCGCTGCACAGATTCGAGATGTTGCCATATGTGTTCTGGAGGACTCTAGAACAGGGAGACTTTGGGATATAAATATAGGGGAACTGGCAATGACGAGTTGAGTTGTGTTTTAAGCGTTGAACTGAACAGATCGGTAAAAGAAGTGCTGCGTGCTAACTAGATACAAGCTGTGTGCTAGTAATTAAAGTCGGTTCCGAATAAGTGTAATAAAGTAAATAAAGCATTGTAGAAACGTAATCTAAAACGAACCCTGTTTTATTTGGTACAAATCGTACTGGGGAATAAAACAACGTCTACACGGAAATTAGTTAAATCTAATTCCGTAACAATTGGTGTCAGCAGTGAGATTACGATCATCCTACAATGAAGTTTAAGGATCTACGAGTGGAAGACTTGAAGAAGGAGCTAAGTAAGTTGGAGTTGTGTTCTACTGGCAACAAGGCCGAACTACAAAAACGCTTGTTGGAAGAGTTCGAGCGCCGTGGAATGAACATCGACGCATATGAGTTCGACAGTAAGGAGGAAGTCGAGTTATCGGCAAAGGGCGAATCCTCCGTTGAGGAAGTTTCATCGGTAGCTGCCAGTGGAGACGATTTGAAATCAATGCTGGCTATGATGATGCTGGAAATTAAGAAAATAGAAGGTAGCTCCATGGAAATGAATAAGAAAAATGAAGAAACTTCCAGACTTATGGCGGAAATGAAATCTGACAACGGTAAGATGTTAGAAGAGATGTCTAGAAAGAATGAAGAAACTTCCAGGCTTATGATGGAAATGAAAGCAGAAAATTGTAGAATGATGGAAGAAAATTCCAGTAAAATGTTGGAAGAGATATCCAGAAAGAGCGAAGAAAATTCCAGAAAATTAGAGGAAAAATTAGAAGAGAACTCTAGAAAAATCTCTAAGGGCATGGAAGAGAAACTAGAGGTAAATTCTAGAGCAATTAACGAGAAACTCGAGAACATCACGATGGTGATTGAAAAGAGAGTAGAAAACGTGGAGGTACAAATTAAAGAGTTGGATAAAAAGATTTTGTCTGTTGACGAGAAATTTCTGGCTCAAGATGAGAAGATTCTGGGCATAGAAAAGAAAATGTCGGAACTGGAAATTAAAGGCGGTCCAGTGAGAGCTATCCATAACACGTTAAAAATTAAGCCTCCAGTGTTCGACGGCTGTACCTCTTTCAATGTGTTCAAATTACAGTTCGAGACAGTGGCTGCTAGAGATTCTTGGAACGACAACGAAAAGGCGGTATCACTCCTTATGGCATTGAAGGGTGATGCTGCTGACGTATTACAGAGTATTCCCGCCGCATCTAGGAACAACTATGGAGATATAATGGCTGCTCTTGAACGTAGGTACGGTAGTGAACACAAGCAAGAGATCTACCGAATGGAACTGAGGGGAAAAGTCCAGAAGCCAAATGAGACTTTACAAGACTTTGCGGCTGATATAGAGCGGTTGGCGCAGTTGGCATATCCAGGAGAGACACATCCATTGGTGGACCGCATAAAGATTGAGACATTTGCAAGTGGTATTCGCGATCCAGAGATAAAATTTGCGACGTATGCGGCACCGATAGGAACATTTGCAGAAACCGTGTCATTTGCCCTGGCCCAAGAAACCGCGAAGATGCTGGTGAAACCTAAAGCTTACAACGTGCGGAGGCTGCAAGTTGAGGACAACAATTCCCAGACCGTTGTCGACCTGCTGAAAGATGCACTGATGCGTGTTAAACGAGGGGCTGCTAGAACGAAAAAGACTTGTTATCACTGTCGTAAAGCTGGACACATTGCACGAGAGTGCATATTGGAACGACCAAGGCCCCGATCCACCTCACCGCCTTCAAAAAGCGACGACCAACCGGTGGCCAAGAATCTGGAAAGAGAGATATCAGGTGAATCAAATAAAATGAATTCCGTCGATCACGAGGCGCCGCTGGCAGAGGATGAAAACGATGGTCCCACAATTTCTATAGCCATAGTCCAGCAGAAGAACCACAACTTAACGGTGAAAGGCTTCGTCAATGGTGTATTGCGTACCTTGACATTGGACACCGGTGCAACAAAGTCCATTATTAGACCGGATTTGGTAAAAGGGAAGGTATTGCCGTTAAATGGAGTCAAATTGCGGACGGCCACAGGCGAGACTACAACGGTGCATGGAAAGGCCTACCAAAGGCTGATCATGGGTAGAAAATCTGTAAATTTCGATTTTGTAGTGGCCGATATTATGGACGAAGTTATACTTGGTGTAGACTTCATGATTGCCTTCGATATAAACCTGGACATAAAGCACCGTGTGATGACTTGGTCCAATGTGGAAATACCGATTAATGTGGGCTACAAAGAGAAGAAAAGCATGTGTCGCCCTAGCGCAGAATCTGACGAAATCGCTGTAGATGTCCGTACGCTGAAGGTGGAAGCCGCCGAAAAATGGCCAGTACGAAAGCGGAAAAATCTCGCAACGAGGAGGAAAAAGCGAAGATGTACGTCGAGGAAACGTCCATCGAAAAGCGGCCGTACAACAAGGAGGGACAAGTCCGATGAAGACCAGGTGGCACTTAGGAAGGTGACCACTAGGGTGTCCAAAAAACCGGTTTTTCCAAACAAAACGGTTTTCGGTTAACCGAAATTTTCAGTTTTTTTCAAAAACCGGTTTTCGGTTTTCAAAATTTTTCAAAACCGGTTAACCGGTTTAAATCGGTTTTGTAAAATAGGTACAAAATTGCTCATAATTGATAAATATTTGATTAAAAATGTGCGGCAAGGGGTAAATTAAGTGTAACTAATTCTTTATTATATAATTATCTGATAATATCCTTGTTATTTAACATTCAAACTTAAAGTGGAGACAGCAAACATAAGTCAGAAATTGTGCTCTAAGTAAAAGCCCTTACAAATATACGATTGTGTACCAAAGGAATTAAATTTACATTTTATTAAGTCTGGATTCGCTTTCTTGCAATGAGAACCTCAAATTATCGTGCCGGAATCAAAATGTACTTTGTTATCGTTACCCTTTACAACCTTAAATTCGACAAGTTCTTAGTTTACTGTAATAATTCAAAAACGTATGAATAACGTCATTCAAACAACCGTGTGATATTACGTATACGCAGTTTTTTCATAGATCGTTCAATTGAACTATATTGGAGTTGTGCCATTTTACACTAAATATTTTCAAGTTTAAAGGTATCTGACATTTATAATTTAGCCGTACCTTTTGTTAGTTATGTTTGGTTTACTTTCAAGAATACAATTGTAATGAAATTTTAAAAATATTACTACTTTTTTAAAACCGGTTAACCGATACAAATAACCGGTTTTTTCGGTTAACCGAAAATGACGTTTTTGGCGAAAACCGGTTTCGGTTTTGTAACTCAAAACCGGTTAACCGATTAACCGGTTTCGGTTTTGGACACCCTAGTGACCACAAAGAAAGAAGGTATAACGTCAAGATTCCTGGAGAGAAAGCAACGTCCAGAAGAGCAGAAGTCCAAAGCTGACGCAGTAGAGGGTACATCTAAATCGGTTGCCACCACTACGGAACGAGAACTGCGTCTAGTCAAGAGGAACAGGCTTAAGCGGGAGGCAATGTTACGAATGTAACTGATAGGTTTAAGTTAATTTAGTTTAATTTCCGTTAATTTAAAAATTTGAATTGTAACGTAAAGTTTTATTACGCAGTTACTTTATTTAAGCAACAACAATTATCATGTAGAATTATCTTCATTATTCTAGATGTTCTTTACCTTTCATTAATGTGCTTTTGTTTTGTTTTGCCATAATCATGTAATTATACCCTACACCACTATGTGGGGAGGGTATTATAAGTTGGTTTTGGCCAAAAAGTTTGTAACGCATCGAAATAATGGTCGTAGACCCATACTTATATATACCAAAATGAATGTCTCGACGAGCTGAGTCGATCTGGCTATGTGTGTCCGTCCGTCAGTCCGTACGTCCGTCCGTCTGTCCGTCTGTCCATCTAAACCTTGTAATCACGCTACAGGTCGCAATTTTGATCGGATCGTCACGAAATTTTGGATGTTGATGGGGGTCCCGGAGGGGAAGAAGCCTATTGATTTTGGTGATGGTCGGATAATATTTAGGGGTCGGAAAGGCCAAAAAACTTAGGTGGATAAAAAGACAAGGTTTTTTTTTCAAAGCGAATATCTCACCTTCTATATGGGGTATACCAAAAGCAAAACCTGACAATGAAAGTAGAAAATATCACCTTTCTAATGATGTAAAGTTGGTGCTCGTAGATGATCAAACAACGAAGATATCACAATAGTAGCAAATAAAACCCCAATTTTAATTTTTGCGATTTTAATTATATTGACGAATATCACAGCTTTGGTTGCAAATTTTCCAAAAGCAAAGCCTGACTACGAAAGTAGAAGATCCCGTCTTTACAATGATGCAAACTAGGTCGGCGTAGGTAACCAAATGACGGAGATATCGCAATAGTCGGTAATACATCCCATTTTTCTATTTTTTTGAAAATCACGCTACAGGTCGCAATTTTGATCGGATCGTCACGAAATTTTGGGGGTTAATGGGGGTCCCAAAGGGAAAGAAGCCTATTGATTTTGATGATGGTCGGATAATATTCAGGGGTCGGAATGGGCAAACACTTATTTAGAGAAAGGTCAACGTTTTATTTCAAAGCCAATATATCTGTTTCTTTAAGAGGTATATAAAAAGCAAAACCTGGCAAGGAAAGTAGAAAATATCACCTTTCCAGCGATGTAAATTAGGTTGTCGTAGGTGGTCAAATAGCAGAGATATGACAATAGTCGATAATGCATCCCATTTTCCGATTATTTTGTAATCACGCCACAGGTTGCAATTTTGATCGGATCGTCACGAAATTTTAGGGGTTAATGGGGGTCTAACAGAGGAAGAAGCCTACTGATTTTAATGATGGTCGGATAATATTTAGGGGTCGGAATGGGCAAAAACTCATTTGGAGACAAATTCAAAGTTTTATTCTTTGTGAATATATTGGCTTTTAGTAGGGGTATTCCAACGGCAAAACCTGTCAATGGAAGAAGAAAATATTACCATTACATTGGCGTAAAGCAGGTTGGCGAAGGTGGTCAAACAAGGGAGATACCACAATAATCGGTAATGCATCCAATTCTTCCATTTTTTGCAACCAAGCTACAGGTCGTAATTTTGATCGGATGGTCACGAAAGTTTGATTGCTTATGGGGGTCCCAGAGAGAAAGAGGCATATTATTTATGGTGGTAGTCGGATTATATTCCCTAAAAGAAATGTTTACCAGTGAAAACCTTATGCACAGGGGTAGTGGTGTAGGGTATCACATGGTCGGCCCCGTCCCGACTATAGCCTTTGCTCACTTGTTATTGTTTAGTTTGTTACTTCTTTGCACTTGTTTGTTGTTACGTCATTACTGTGCTTGTCGTCCAATTGTATTCCCCCATGTATGTATGTGAGTATGGTTGTTCGCTTAGGGCGAATGTGCGTCTGTGTGTTCGCTGCACAGATTCGAGATGTTGCCATATGTGTTCTGGAGGACTCTAGAACAGGGAGACTTTGGGATATAAATATAGGGGAACTGGCAATGACGAGTTGAGTTGTGTTTTAAGCGTTGAACTGAACAGATCGGTAAAAGAAGTGCTGCGTGCTAACTAGATACAAGCTGTGTGCTAGTAATTAAAGTCGGTTCCGAAACGTAATCTAAAACGAACCCTGTTTTATTTGGTACAAATCGTACTGGGGAATAAAACAACGTCTACACGGAGATTAGTTAAATCTAATTCCGTAACAATATTATGTTTTTCGTGGGTAATTCCATGCTTTCCAAATTATTTTACACCAAACAATTAAGAAAATGAAGAAAAAATAAACAAGTAAAAAAGTACATATCAGTCGGCTTTGCCAACAGAAATATACCCTCAGCCTGTATATCATGAATGTTGTCAATTATTTCATATTCCATTTCAGAAAAAAGAGATACTTTTTTCGCGCTACATCAACGATTTTTGATATGTAGGTTAAGAAAAAAATTCCCAGTACAAATCTGGTCGCGAGCCAATTTTTGGTTGTTGCGGACAAAAGTTATGGCGCTTTTATTTCGCTTTTTAAGAAAGAAAATATTGTAAAAACGCAAATTATTTTAATGAGCACAATTGTTACAAAAAAGTTCTCTCGAAGTGACTTAAGCGAGTATATTTCATAATACCTGCAAAATGTTACACAGAATTCGCGGAATGTACATAAAATTGATAAATTATTGAATATAAGTAAACTTTTTTCAAAATTAAGGGCCATTGAGTGGTCATAATATTACATAAAAATTTGTTGTTGATCAAAACTTCACGGCGAATCAAATGAGACTACAATCATACAGATTGGTGTTATAGTTTCGATGTTACAAGCAAAATAAACACATATTTTGGTCAAAAAAATAATTTTTTGTTTGAAAAAAAAAATTTTCACCTGCATTACGTAGTAGAAAATATTGTAAAAATCTATAGGAATACTTCCTTCATTTAGCTTAAATCTCCCAATAAAATAGACGGATTTTGCTTTATTTACATTCATATTAAAGCTTTCCCATTAGGGAAGGTAATTGGGTTGATGACGATATATCTCAAAGCTTCTGAAATGGAAATAGAGTTCAAATAACCCATTTTAATTTATATGCATTTTAAAATACGTGTATATCGCGTAATTATCAAAATCATTTTGTCCGCATGTGATTTTCATGTACAGCAAGACCATATGTTTTAAGTTGTATATATTTTTCGAAGTATAATTTGGACTCTAAGATGTAGCATCAGCTGCATCTTAGCATTAAAAAACCTATAAAATATCGCTAATTTGCGCAAAGTGCTTACAATTTTTGTCCGCATCCGATTTCAGTGTCCACCATGAAAATCTACATCGATATATATCTATTTGAAGGCCATAAATCAAGAACCGTGGATGTAGCATCACACACTACTTTTTGGGATAAAATGAATGTAGCTTCCTTATCAGTGAAGTTTACAAATCTCTGTTTCCGCTAAAACGAAGATGCTGCACTAGTTTTTTCATTGCAGTGGAAACGATCCGCAGAAAACGCGATGAAATACGCGATATTTTCAAAAACAATTTTAGGTGATTTTTCTACTTTGGAATTTCTCGTAACTCGCGTTTTAGTAGATGGATTTTCACGAGGAATGATTTATTGGATCCGGAACGTAAAAAACGAAAATGTGCAATGGAGTACGAAGTATTCTAGGGACAATTGCAAATATTAGACCCGAAAAATATGATTTTTAGAAAAATGTTCGCACAAAATTTCCGCATTTCGATGCAGATTTCTATGAAGCTGTACAGACTACATTCACAATATAAGTATCAAATAACTCAAAATCGTAAGTATTACAATCCTATATATGATTTTTTGAAAAACCTGTATGCGGAATGAAATTAGAAGAAAATTTCAAAAAACACTGTAAATTTGGCTTCAAAATGTCAGCATCATTTAATGGTAGAAGCAGTTCAAATTTTGAAAAGTAATACATTAGTGAGATGATCCTTATTTAGTTTGCTTCTACTTTTACTTTGACAGGAAAATCGAGAGAAGTGAGGTTTACTCACAAATCGAGAGAAAACAAAAAAAGACATGTTGGCTTCAACCCATTTTTACCCATTTTTATACCCTACACCACTATGTGGGGAGGGTATTATAAGTTGGTTTTGGCCAAAAAGTTTGTAACGCATCGAAATAATGGTCGTAGACCCATACTTATATATACCAAAATGAATGTCTCGACGAGCTGAGTCGATCTGGCTATGTGTGTCCGTCCGTCAGTCCGTCCGTCCGTCCGTCTGTCCGTCTGTCCATCTAAACCTTGTAATCACGCTACAGGTCGCAATTTTAATCGGATCGTCACGAAATTTTGGATGTTGATGGGGGTCCCGGAGGGGAAGAAGCCTATTGATTTTGGTGATGGTCGGATAATTTTTAGGGGTCGGAATGGTCAAAAAACTTATGTGGATAAAAAGACAACGTTTTCTTCCAAAGCGAATATCTCAGCTTCAATATGGGGTATACCAAAAGCCGAACCTGGCCATGAAAGTAGAAAATATCGCCTTTCTAATGATGTAAAGTAGGTTCTCGTAGGTGATCAAAAAACGAAGATATCACAATAGTTGCAAATAAACCCCAAATTTTCATGTTTGTGATTTTAGTTATAATGACGAATATCACAGCTTTGGCTGGGGACTTTCCAAAAGCAAAGCCTGGCTGTGAAAGTAGAAGATCCCATCTTTACAATGATGTAAACTAGGTCGGTGTAGGTGACCAAATAACGGAGATATCGCAAAAGTAGGTAATACATCCCATTTTTCCACTTTTTTGGAAATCACGCTACAGGTCTCAATTTAGATCGGATCGTCATGAAATTTTGAGGGTTAATGGGGGTCACACAGATGAAGAAGCCTATTGATTTTGGTGATGGTCGGATAATATGTAGGGTTCGCATTGGACAAAAAACTTATTTGGAGAAAAAGACAACGTTTTCTTCCAAAGCGAATATCTCAGCTTCAATATGGGGTATACCAAAAGCCGAACCTGGTCATGAAAGTAGAAAATATCGCCTTTCTAATGATGGAAAGTAGGTTCTCGTAGGTGATCAAACAACGAATATATCGCAATAGCCGCTAATAGAACTCAACTTTTTATTTTTGCGATTTTAGTAATAATGACGAATATCACAGCTTCGGTTGGGGATCTTCCAAAAACAAAGTCTGACTATGAAAGTAGAAAATCCCATCCTTAAAGTGATGCAAAGTAGGTTGGCGTATGTGGCCACATAAAGGAGATATCACAATAGTCGGCAATACATCCCATTTTTTCATTTTTTTTGTAATCACGCTACAGGTCGCAATTTTAATCGGATCGTCACGAAATTTTGGGGGCTAATGGGATCCTACGGAGAAAAAAGCCTATTGATTTTGGTGATGCTCGGATAATATTCAGAGGTCGGAATGGGCGAAAAACTTATTTGGAGAAAAAGTCAACGTTTTATTTCAAAGCGAATATCTTTGCTTCTAAAAGAGGTATATCAAAAGCAGAACCTGGCCATGAAAGTAAAAAATATCGCCTTTCTAATGATGTAAAGTAGGTTCTCGTAGGTGATCAAACAACGAATATATCGCAATAGCCGCTAAAAGAACACAACTTTTCATTTTTGCGATTTTAATTATAATGACGATTATCACAGCTTTGGTTGGGGACTTTCCAAAAGCAAAGCCTGACTATGAAAGTAGAAGATCCCATCTTTACAATGATGTAAACTAGGTCGGCGTAGGTGACCAAATAACGGAGATATCGCAATAGACGGTAATACATCCCATTTTTCCACTTTTTTGGAAATCACGCTACAGGTCGCAATTTTAATTGGATCGTCACGAAATTTTGGGTGTTATTGGTGGTCCCACAGAGGAAAAAACCTATTGATTTTTGATAATGGTCGGATATTATTCAGGGGTCGGAATGTGACAAAAAAAATATTTGGAAAAAAGGCCAACGTTTTATTTCAAAGTTAATATCTCCCTTCTGTAGGAGGTATATCGAAAGCAAGCAAGGAAAGTAGAAAATATCACCTTTACAACGATGTGAAGTAGGTTGTCATAGGTGGTCAAACAACAGAGATATCGCAATAGTCGGTAATGCATCCATTTTTTCATTTTTGTGCAATCACACTACGAAATTTTGATCGGACCCTCACGAAATTTTGGGGGTTGGTGGGGGTCTAACACAGAAAGAAGCCTATTGATGGTTGGCATACATCCCACTTTTCCATTTTTTATTTGGGTTGTACTGTCGTTGCACTTAAATGCGTTTCAAAAAAATTGACCTGTGTTTATGAAGACATTCAGAGCAAAGGCGCTAAGCTATCCCAATTTTAATATTTTGAATTTTATTAGTCAAAAGCTTATGAACAGGGGTAGTGGTGTAGGGTATTACATAGTCGGCCCCGACCCGACTATAGCCTTGGCTCACTTGTTTAACATAAATATAGCCACAGCTTCCACGAAAATTATCTTTTAAGGCCAATATTTTTTGCCACGTCCAAAAACATTTCATTTTATCCAAATATATTTAATTTGTATAATATACAATCACAAGTAGCGTGTTCTATAAGGGTAAACCTTGGCTTCAGCTATGTTAAATTTTCAAAAATGTTTCCCAAAAAACGTATGTGTTTAGGGGGTTTTATAAATTTTGGGAATTTGAACCGACAAAAATGTTCATTAGGATTAGGGATCAAAAGTTTTGCGGAGGAGATACTAAAACGAATGGATCTACATTGACCATTATGGAATGGATCTTCAGCCACTACATATGGTGCCATATGGTGTTTTTACACACTTAGGGATGTTTACTCAAGAAGTATGGACTTGCCCCTGAAAAAATGTTTACCATCGTAATTGAGGCAGCGAATGCAAGTTGCTTCAACAAAAATCAAAGTGATTCGATTGCAGGTCTTAAAGTGAATTTATCCGAAATTTTGTGTGGGAGGTACCGGATGGATTGGACAAATATAGTCCATATTCGAACCTGATCTATATCTAGTAGATATATTAGGATGTGTAACGTATGGACCAATTCGGCCACTCCATTTAAGAGTTACCGTATGAACAAACTTTCCGAACATTTTTGAAATTTTATGGGGGAGGTACATGAAGGAGTGGACCGATATGGCTTATCTTCAAACATAGACTATGTTTGGACAAAATATTACTAAGGCCAAATTTTGGACCGAATCGGCAGATCCGTTCTAGAGTTCTCTTGCGCTCCAACCACCTCACATGGTGTCATGGGGTTTTTTGCAACTTTCAGGCTATTTTCTCAGAAAGTATGGACTTGCCCCTAATGAAACTTTTTATGTCGTATGGAGGGCAGTGAATACAAGTTGCTAAAACAAAAATCACAGTGATTCGAGAGAAGGCCCTGAACTGAATTTTTCCGAAATTTTGTGGGAGGTTCTCGAAGGAATGGGCCGATTGAGACCATATTGGAACCTCATCGTCCTCTTGTAGAATGTTTACGATATACAAAGTATGGACCAAACCGGTTACTCCCTTCAAGAGTTATCGTGCGCACAAGTTTTGCGACAGTTTTTGAACATTTGTGGGGGAGGTACCTGAAGGAGTGGACCTATATGGCCCATCTTCGAACTTAAACTAAATCTGGACAAAATATTTCGATACCCAAAATTTGAACCGAATCGATTGATTCGTTCGAGAGTTATCGTGCGCACCAGCCAGCCAGACAGACGGACGGACATTGCTAGATCTACTCAAAATTGTCTGAAACGGATATCGTAAAAACATACTTGGGGTCTAAAACCATTATTTCGATGAGACACATTTTTGGTCGTATCAAAGTGTATTTACCCTCATTAGAGTATAAAAATGCTTCGTTTGGCTATCAGCTGTCAATAGCTGTGTCTTTTTATGTGAAAATTTGTAATAATTATTACGAAATGTTACTAAGTGCTGCCTTTTTACACAAAAGTTCAGTAAAAGAGAGAGAAGTGAGAGAAAAATTTTGACAGTCGTTTGCTGAGAAATTGCTAAAAGAAAGAATTTTTGCCAGCAATATTTAGCAAGAGTCATCAGCTGTTTTTTAATCATCAGCTAATGGTCTGGCGTTCAATTGATTTTTGTGGAAAATACTATAAATATTACGATTCAGCTATATTTATTGTTTATTTTATTAATATATTAATTTTTATACCCTATACCACAATGTGGAAAAGGGTATTATAAGTTTGTTTTGGTAAAAATTCATGTAACACCGCGAAATATTCGTCGGAGACCCCCAATGTGGTATACCAATCTTCATATCTCGACGAGATAAAGCGATTTTGAGATGTGTGTCCGTCCGTCCCTCCGTCCGTCTGTCCATTATAAATTGTAAACACGCTCCAGGCCGCAATTATGGACCGATCGTCACGAAATTTTGTATGGAGGTCGGGTTCAGATCAGAATAGATCCCTATTCTTATTGGTGATGATCGTGTAGTATTTAGCGGGTGAAATGGACCAAAAACATAATATTTATCCAATTTTCTAGCGGCTCTGTAGGTCTTAATAATAGTCCGATCAACGCGTAATTTTAAATAAGGTAAGAGTATATCACAAAGGAGAAGCTTGCAATTTGAGATGGCGATCGGATAATATTTAGAGGGTTAAATGGACCAAAACTTTTGTGTGAAAATTGTGAAAATTTTTAATATACAGCTTATACCTTAATTCCTAAAGGGGACATTCCGGACAAGTGAGATATACTTGAAAGTGGAACGGTTGACCTTTCAATTGATGCCAATTATGTTGGTGTACATGCTATGATAACAGAGTTACAGCCTAATATATTTCATTATTTGTTTGTAGTGTAATAATAAACTCGCTGGAAGTCGCAATTATACATCAATAGTCACGAAATTTTGCACCGCGTAAGAGTATAGGTCGAAAAAGATGCCTACAATTTTGAATGATGATCTGATATTCTTTAGCGGGTGAAATGGACCATTACTTTTGTATGAAAAATATAAAAATTTTATTTTTGGTCGATATTTTACTTCCTTGAGGACATATATATTTCGCAAAGTAGCCTACATATGGAAAAAACTACTGACCTTTCCTCTGATCTAAATTGCAATAAAGTGTTTGCTAGATAACGGGCCTACTGCCTAATATATAATGGGTTCTGTGTAGAGAACCACATTTTTATCCCATGCTACATATTGTCTCTCCAAAAGATTATGTAACACCACGAAATATTCGTCCTAGACCCCTTATTTGGTATGCCAAAATTCATATCTCGACGAGATAAAGCGATGTGTGTCCGTCCATTAAAAATTGTAAACAAGCTTAAGGCCGCAATTATGGACCCATTGTAACGAATTTTTTAAGGAGGTTAGGTTCGGGCCAGAATAGAAATGAGTAGATTTTGGTGATGATCGTGAAATGTTCAGAGGATGAAATGGACCAAAAACAAAATTTTAACCAATTTTGTAGTGGCTCTGTAGGTCAAAGTAATAACCCGCAAAATTTTAAAGAAAGTTTGAGTTTATGATGAAGAAGAAACGTACAAACCAACTTGAAGATCAGATAATACTTAGCGGGTTAAATGGACTGAAACTTTTGTGTGAAATTGGTAAAAAATTTTAACAACGTAGCGGTTAAACAACGGTAGTAGTAGTACTACATAAGTGGGTTTCATTACATTTTAGTTTGTGTGAACTAAATTTTCCTTTCCTGCTACAAAAATATCTTTGTCATGCTATACAACTTTATGGTTTTGGTTATAAGTATTTCTTTTCCCGGTCTTTTTAATATACCGGGAAATCGGGAAATAATTGTCAATCCCGGGAATTCCCGGGAATTCCCGATCATAAATACTATAATGTAGGGTAGATAAAAACGTGACTAAATAAATTATAGCTCTTCAAATAGCTCTCCGCTTGAGTCTGCAGGGATTATCTAATGACAAATAAGTTATATTAAGGATCTGCCCATTTAGTTGTGCTTTCATGACAAACGCTTAGCGCTGCCTTTGAAAGTAATGAGTTTGGCTCTGAACGCTAACACCTTATTTTGTGTTTTTCAAGGACGTTGGTTCAAACCCCAGTATGGTATGATTTTATTTATTTGAAAATGTTGCGTTTTTAGGGCGAAGACCATTTTTAATATTAATTTTTAAATAATTTCTCGTTGGAGTCGATCTTAATGACCAATGATGCAAGTGAAAAAGGAAAACCGACCATTCGCACCCACACAAGCACCAATATGCGACATGCATGCTTCGCCTTTGGCAGAGGCTCTTCAGACATATCGACTGTGGAGCGGCTTCTCTGTCATCGAACTTTTTCTTTCAAATTCATTTTTTGTTTTTTTTTACAACAACAATGAGTATCATTTAGTTGTGCTTTCATGACAAACGCTTCGCTTATTCTCCAGTTTTTTGAGTATTTTTAATATTATAAAACTGTCGCAAAACTGTAAAGAAACATTTGAAGAAGATGTTATTTTCGATAGAATTGGTATGGTGGGTAATGAAATATTTGTGACAATAACATTTTAAAATAGATTTGATAGAAGACTCGAAAAACGATTAGCTGCTATGCTATTCGCGAAAATTTGAAAGAAACGTGAAAATTGCTGACTTGTTTTTCTTTTTTTGTTTTCGTAAACATGGACATTTGACAAAAGACAATTGATTTTCAACAGCATTGCCTTATTGAAATTGCTAAATTCATTATAAATTCAGTTTGATTTTGTGCATTAAAAATGTGGATAATGTTCAAATTAATTTGAATTAAGGCTGTTAATGGAAATTAAGACTGCCGTCTGTCTAGGCTATAAGAAAAGTTTAAAGTGTTTTTGTAATAGTATAACTATTGTTCCCACTATATATGTATTTCTGATACATTTTTAAAAAATATAATAAAGTTAATTTAAATTCAATACATTTAAACTCACTGTTGCAAAATGTTGTTAACTTATGTTTGAAAATATCCTTTTTACAGCCTGTTTTCAGGATATAAAAAGTCCCGGGAATTCCCGGGATCGACTGCGGGATTGCGGGAGTAAAAAAATAGCGGGAAATGCGGGAATTCCCGCCCCGGGAAATCCCGATGAAAAACTCTATATACATTACATCTCTGATATTTGATAATTAAATTTTCACAATCATTGAAAAGAAGTTCCGTGGAGAGCGATTGTCCAGGGATAGTGGTATAGGGTATCCCATGGTCGGCTCCGTCCGACTATAGACTTTTCTTACTTGTTGTTTATAACTTCTGTTCGGATTGACCGATCATTACCAAAATTAGACAGAATTTAAATTAAAGAACTTTCGACACCTCCAAATAATAGTTTGCTAATTCTGAAAAGCGAGTTTTCCAGGACAAGCTCTAAAAGTTTGGAAATTTCTTTGACCTTCAGTACTATGCTAAGTAAATATTTGTTTATAACTTCTGTTCGTATTGTCCGATCGTTACCAAAATTTGACAGAATTTAAGTTAAAGGACGTTAAATATAAAAATGTAAAGAACTTGAAAACATGCTAAGTCGACTTAGCATACTATTGTTTGGAGGCGTCGATATAGTCCTTGGTAGGAAAACAATACAGGGAGGGATTTCGGAATAAATCGAAGTCAAAGTTCACATTTTTAGGTTTATTTTAGGTTTTCAGGAAATGACAAGTCCTATCTTGGAAATGGCAAGTCCTATCGAAATAGGACTAAAGAAAATGTTGTAGGCGATTTTCACTGCTACAACATTTTCTTTAGTCCCATTGCGAAACGGCTTACCACTTCCAAGTAAAATCCTGAAAACCTCAAATAAACCTAAAAATGTGAACTTTTACGGCGATTTATTCCGAAATCCCTCCCGCGATTTGTTTTTGGAATTTCCTCATACGTACATGAACTTTGCTGTCTCAGAATCCGCAAAAACTTCCCAGGTGGAAGCGGTTTTCACGTAAATTTATTTAAGGTGCGCTCTTCATGACATTTTTCTATAAGGAGACGATTGAGTCAGTGCATTGTCCCAACTTGAACTTCTATATCTCAAAAATGGTAAGACCTACGAAACATTTGTGTCAATATTGTAGAGAATTTTCGCTTCTACAACATTTGCTCTAATCCCATTTCCATAGAACTTGCGGTTTCCGAGCAAAATCGTGAAAACCTTATAAAGCCCTAAAAATTTGAACTTTGACCACGATTTATTTTAAATACCTCCGGCGATTTTTTCGTTTTTTGATTTTTCTCATCTGTGATCATGGTAGTTTTAGAATCCGCAAAAACTTCCCAGGTGTAAGCAACTTTCATTTAAAATTAGTTAAGGAGCACCGTGTGTCTGCAATCTGGTTTGTAAATGAGACTCGGGACTGGATTCTTGTTCTATGAAAATTTGAAATGAAAAATATTTCCTTTATAACACTGTGCAACACTGGAAATGCAAACAACTTCTAATGGGCATTTTCTGAAAGTACATAGTGTGACTACAAAAACCTTAATTGGATTTTGTGTTATTAGATCGGTATTAGATTTTATGGCCTCATCTAAACCGACCTAAAATGAGAATTTTTTCCAGTGATCGGACCTTTATCTCCGAAAGTAATAAGAATATTGCTTTGCAGTCTTCAACAATATTGTAGGCCCAAAGTAGTAGAACTTATGCGTCAAACAGATGAAATAGGAAAAGCTGCATCTAGCGCATCAAACTCGTTAAAATATAGAAAAGTTTACATAATTTCTGAAAATCTGGTCAGTAACAACTAAACTGTTGGGAGTTGAAGCAAGTAACCATTCTAAAAATTTTCCAAACAATGTGACCATCAATTCTTCAGAACATTCTGAAACTCTAAAATTGTTATTTCCTGTTGTTTAAGGGGTATTTCATAACATACCTTTTACAAAACTTATTTCAAACAATGTTCACACAGACTGTTTATTCTCATGTTGGGGATTTCAATGAATTATTGAAATATTTACCAAATTGTTGTTAAAAAATTTGCTATAAACAAGACGATAGAGGCAGTTTACAACAATATAATGTTCTGAAGAGTTGTGTATTACATTCCAGAAAATATTTTCGCAAAAGGTAACATTAAGAAGAATTTAACATTTTGGGAGATACGCTGCGAAATATACACAAATTATAGAATTTTTAGATATATTATAAACTTTGAGGCAATAAATGCAGTTTTTCGAGTCCACTATTCCTCCAAATATTTTCTTCCTGCTCTTAACTACTAGTGTTGGGCAATCTCGTTCATTGAGCGGATCGATCTTTTTCATTCCGTTCAGCAAAAAGATCCGGGTCGTTTAGATCGTTCGTTGGCTCTTTTTCGTTCACCAATACATTTGACTGTATTATTTTCTTTTGAAGTCGTTCGTTCTCTGCTGCATATGACTCCGTCGTTCTTTTCACCGAATCGTTCTTTTGAAAATGTTCGTTCACGAATGACACATTGTGTGCTAATGGGGGTGGTTTTGTTTCTGAACGTAGTGTTGGTGGTTTTGATATGAAAGAACCACATGAACGAATGATGCAAAAGAAAGATATGACCGAGATGTGCTACTGAATGAGGTGAGTTACTGAGCGAGAGTAGCTCTCTGAATCATTGTTTGTTTTGTGTGGAAATTTGTGCTGCTTGTGCTAACGCAGCGTTTGTTTAGAGTTTGACTGCAAAACCAATGCTGCTAATTTTGTAAGCAGCAATGACTCGTCCAACGGGGATCTAAATTAACGATATAAAAGAATGAGCTGGATACGGATCCGTTCGTTCTTTTCACGGAATCGTTCCTTTGAGCCGGTTCGTTCATGAACGACGCAACTCTATTAACTACAAGTTTGCTGCAGATGTCAAAACAAGATTCGTATTGGTTTCAGAAATACAGCCCCGATTTGTTGTAAAAATTCGATTTTTAACCACATCTAGATGAGGCCATAAAAACCGAACCCGATCTAAGAAAACAAAACCCAAATATGATTTTTGCCTATTGGTCCTCTACTTTCATAAAATTCTGGACAGAAGTTGTTTGCACGAGATTTGCTCAAAAATGCTGCACAGTGTAATTTTTTTCTTTTGATATATTTCTCCTTTATAAAAGTTTAAATTTCACATTTTCATAGAAACAGAATTTAGTCTTCGGAGACATTTTTATTTTAACTGCTGATGACTTGCGTATCCTAGATTCGACAACTTAGTTTGTCTAGTTCATAGATCTCGAATTGTCTTAATTTTATCACATTCAAATATGTATGTAACTAACGGCGCACAGTGGAGTGAGATCCCAAAAAACGGAGATTAATTCAGGGAAGCATTCTACTGTTCCAATTTCATTATTTTTATAAAGTTCACATCCAGATCATTATAAAAAAACAAAATTTGAGTACATGTCAGAACAAAAATATATTATTCGTTGAAGACATTGCTTAAAGATTTTGACAAAAAATATTTATTATTGAAAACAATTTTTTGTGATACTAGATAGGTATATGTGTTTATGTACAGGTATTTGTTTATATGTATAGGTATATATACATATATGTATACATTAATTTTATTGTTGGATTATCGATCCTTTTCGACGTCGAAGTTATTTGAAACTGCAGCTGCAATAAAGGCTTCATATCTGAAAAAAGCAAAACTGCATGAATAATTTTGTATACGATATTATTTCTAAATATAGTACCAAAAATATTTCAGGATTCATCAAGTTCCCATGCATCGGCTTCATTGTCTTCATCTAGCTCATTTGTCATACATGAAGGTAAGATCAGTAACTCGACTACTGCTTCTGGAAGATGCTGAACCTTTTTTGATTGCAATTTTGATTTCCCACTAATGATTGGATCTGAGCTTAAGAGTAATATATTTAAAATGTCTCTGTTACATTCTTCCCGACTACATTTTCGTGAAAAATGTTCTCTGTAGTTTTTGAAATCTTTGTTTCTAGCTTCCTGAGCTTCCTCAGAAAGTTAGAATATAGGCAATAAAGCATGGGAAATTATTTCTGGTTCATGTATGCAGAGTTGGCGGCATTTTGAACCATGGGTATTCACTAACAAAAAGTTTAGCAGTGTTGTATGAAAATTCCCTAAATTTTTCAACATTTATATCCTGCCCTGAGGACACTGCTATTAATATGATATGCATATTTTTGATAAGTTGTTTATCAATCTTTGTAATCTGTGCAGATATTTCTGAATTATCAAAAAATCGTCTGGCAGTGTTACCATCATTTGAGTTGCCAAAGCCTGGTTTTGGTTGGTCAATAATGAGCCCAGTTTTGGTTCGAAATTCTTTTTGATTCTAAGTTTGTTTTCTTGTACAATTTCTTTGTCTGCCTTCGTCCTTGCTTGCCATTTTTTAATAGGCAATTTAAATGCCAAGTGGATAAGACATTCGAAAAAACGGATGCATTATGGACAGACCAAATTCTAGAGCATATACATTAATTTCCACTTTGATCATTTTTTCAATATTATTAAATTCCTTGGAGGATGATCCACATATATAGCACTTTTGTGTCGACTTTGTATCTGTGATTGCATTACATACTTTTCCGTCAACCATTACCATCATAAGCTTGTGATTTACATTAACTAATTTATTTTCAATGCATACTGTAGATTTTACAAGGGAAGCGATTTCATTTTCCACTCTAATTTTTTCTTCTCTGGAAACAGATGCAGATTCTTTTATAAATTCGATTTTAAGTGGTCTGCAAAATCGAGTAGAAGATGGGCGAGGGTTTTGCCAAATTATCTTATTTTGGCACACTAGTCTAATAGGAACTATGGATGTGATGAATACAGATGTGTCACTGCATTCATGGCCATGAAATGCTTGTTTATATGAGCTGTGCCTAGAACTGCCATCAAAGCCCCACTTGGTGTATAGAATTGTCTCCGAAAGTTCTTCATCCGTTAAGGTGGAAATAACATCTACTTGAAGGAGAATCAATCGCTCAACAGTGTGATTGAGGAGTTCCTGTAGGTTTATTTTGGCGAATGTTTCCGAAACTGATATTGCCTCAGGGTAACACAGTTTTTTGGCTTGCTGCACAGAAGTATACGAAGGAAATTTTTCCGGAGCGGATTTTCTAATTATATCATATTGGCTTCGTGTTAACTTTGCATCAATCATAACTATGAGTGCTGCTTCTGGGCTCATTTGTGTTACCCTATCTTGTGACGTAAATTTTGCCGTATATTTCCTAGCTTCGGATGGGGTAGACGTTACACTTTTAACAATTTTTGATGCTTCTAGGTGACCAGCAGTGCGTAGACTAACTTGAGTGGCATAACTCAGTAGTGAGAGAGGAGTGTTATCCCTTAAGTCCTTGCATCTTTTTGTTTTCGTTTTGTGTGAGCATTCATCAAATTCCATTTCCTTACGACCTCTTTTCTTTGTGGATTTATTAGCAAATGTTATGGAACTATCTAGCCAATCTTTATGTGTCTCAGAAAATCGAGCATCGCGTCTATTGGATTTATCCCATCTTTTTTTAAATTCCAAAACGAACATTTTGAATTTAATTTCGAAATCATTCATATCAAAAGGAGCGATATGTTTTTTTATTTCGTCTTTTAAAATATTAAGGGTCTGTTTCTGTATGTCGAAACGAAAATGTGTGCGAATGAAACACACCCAAACTTTAGCATTCGAAATATTATTACCTTTGCTTTTGCTTCAAAACAAAAACAAATTTGAAAACACACACACGAGTTTGGTAGTTTTTCATTCGCACACATTTTCGTTTCGGCATACAGAAACAGGCTGTAATTTTTTCATGGAATTTCGAACATTTCGCATTACAAAAAATTTCGTATAGACTGCGACGAGAGAACACCTGTGTGTGGGTGTTAATTCCTAGAATGATTAGATAGACTTATAAAAATCTACTGCGTGAAGTATTTGAATTCTACCGATTACTCAAATAAATTTATTCACATCACTTTCAATATTGGACATAACACACGTACATTACACATATGGAAATGTTTACAAAACAAAATAGTATTCGACTTCACCGATATTTGAACGCCTTACATATTACTTACAATAACTATGATTTTCTAATTGCTAATAAAATGGAATTGATGATGTTAAAAATCAAGACAAAAATCTATCCAACTGTTAATATGTAAGCATACCTAATAGTTTTTGTTATCATAACTTGTTGTTTATACAGGGTAGGGTGTAAACAGAAATCCCAAGTCAAATAAAAACTTCAAAAACAACAAACAAAACATAGAAAACGAGAACAAAATAAACTAACGAAAAAAGTAGATTTTTGCTTAAATGACTTTGTTCACCATTTCTTCAATAAAAAACAAGTAAAAAAGCATTAAGTTCGGCCGGGCCGAACTTTTCATACCCTCCACCATAAAATATTCTGAACTAAAATGGAATAATTACTTTTCATTCCTATCCCCAACTTTAAGTGGGTACGTTAAAATGTCAGATAATGTTTATGTACATTTATGCTTCATTCGGGAGGCCCTTTTTTATGGTGCCTATATCTAACTATGTATGTTGACAATTTTTGGTGGGCTAGAAATTGGGAGGTACTGTTATATAGGGGTTATAATAAAACATGGGCCTATGTTGACAGTTTTTGATGGGAGCCTTTAATTTCAAATAACTCCTAATTCGGTTAAAAAATTTAGCTAGAATCTTCAAAATATCGAAAATCGGTACATAACGTGGGAACTTCAAATGTCATTAACAGCTAGTTCGGAGGTATCTGGGCTATACGAAAATATGAACTTAAATGAACCGTTATATGGGGGCTATACCAAAACGTGGACCTATGTCCACAAGTTTTGTCATATAAGTTTATTGACATTTAAGAACTTTAAATGTCAAATTATAGCTACATCGGTCTGAAAATGTAGCTACAAACGTCAAAACACCGCAAATCGGGGGTACCGTTATATGGGGGCTATACCAAAACGTGGACCTATGTCCACAAGTCTTGTTATATAAGTTTATTGACACTTAAGAACCCTAAGTGTCAAAATATAGCTAAATCGGTCTGAAAATGTAGCTAAAACTGTCAAAATACCGTAAATCGGGGGGTACCGTTATATGGGGGCTATACCGAAACGTGGACCTATGTCCACAACTTTTGCTATATAAGTTTATTAACACTTAAGAACCCTAAATGTCAAATTATAGCTACATCGGTCTGAAAATGTAGCTAAAAACGTCAAAATACCGCAAATCGGAGGGTACCGTTATATGGGGGCTATACCAAAACGTGGACCTATGTCCACAACTTTTGTTATATAAGTTTATTGACACTTAAGAACCCTAAATGTCAAATTATAGCTATATCGGTCTGAAAATGTAGCTAAAAACATCAAAACACCGTAAATCGGGGGGCACCGTTATATGGGGGCTATACCAAAACGGGGACCTATGTCCACAACTTTTGTTATATAAGTTTATTGACACTTAAGAACCCTAAATGTTAAATTATAGCTACATCGGTCTGAAAATGTAGCTAAAAACGTCAAAATACCGCAAATCGGAGGGTACCGTTATATGGGGGCTATACCAAAACGTGGACCTGTGTCCACAACTTTTGTTATATAAGTTTATTGACACTTAAGAACTCTAAATGTCAAATTATAGCTATATCGGTCTGAAAATGTAGCTAAAACATCAAAACACCGTAAATCGGGGGGGCACCGTTATATGGGGGCTATACCAAAACGGGGACCTATGTCCACAACTTTTATTATATAAGTTTATTGACACTTAAGAACCCTAAATGTTAAATTATAGCTACATCGGTCTGAAAATGTAGCTAAAAACGTCAAAATACCGTAAATTGGGGGGTACCGTTATATGGGGCTATACCAAAACGTGGACCTATGTCCACAACTTTTGTTATATAAGTTTATTGATACTTAAGAACCCTAAATGTCAAGTTATAGCTAAATCGGTCTGAAAATGTAGCTAAAAACGTCAAAATACCGCAAATCGGGGGGTACCGTTATATGGGGGCTATACCAAAACGTGGACCTATGTCCACAAGTTTTGTTATATATGTTTATTGACACTTAAGAACCCTAAATGTCAAATTATAGCCAAATCGGTCTGAAAATGTAGCTGAAAACGTCAAAATACCGTAAATCGCGGGGTACCGTTATATGGGGGCTATACCAAAACGTGGACCGATATATCCCATCTTCGAACTTGATCTTCCGACGGCTAAAAAAATGGTATTCCCCAATTTTCAGCGAAATCGGTCAACAAATGCGACCTGTATGTTGCGAACGGACGGACGGACGGACGGACGGACGGACGGACATGCATAAATCGACTCAGAAAGTGATTCTATGTATATCCCTAGAAGGAACTATGGGTCTATCTCGCTTCCTTTTGTATGTTACATACAAATGCACTAACACATAATACCCCTTACCACATAGTGGTGTAGGGTATAAAAACGGCAAAAAACGGCACGAGTTATGAGTTGATTTCACAAGACAACACTCAGGACTAAAATACAAAATTATCATTATCGCGCTACTTCGCGCCACTTTTTTTTAATACTCTATATACTTATCAAAAATAGGGAAAATATGGACAAGTTTTAAATTAATTTTTAATTATGTTTCTAAACTTCTTTTGCTATAATAATATTTGACTAAAATTCTCATAATTACCTGTAGTTGAAGATTCCATTCTATAATGATCACTTTCGATGCATAAAAACAAGATATCACACTTTAAACACAAGAAAATTTAATTTTTTTATGCTACTTTTGAAATTGTAAATAAATCTTCAACTTTAACATCGTGTAACTATAAAAGTAAACAACATATGATCTTGACATTTTGGTTAGAGACGTAGAATTTTGTACCCTATAACCATGTTACGACAGCTATACCAAAAACCGAATTTAATTTTTTGAATTAATCTCCGTTTTTTGAAATCTCACCCCTCTGTGCGGCGATACATGGATGTTATGGGTTAGTTCGTATAGTTCACGTTTTCCTAATTGTTACTTGATTCATGAGAAAGACACCCTGACAAAGATTTAAACTGAATATGTGCGATTAATTGTAGACCATGACTTGTCGTTACTAGTTTTGCAAACTTAAAAATCAACAGAAAGGTGTTAATTGTTGATGAAGTTGAATGGATGATTGATATTCCTTGGCTTGATTGGATGACGGCGACAGATCGTTGATAATCTATTTGCAGTCATGCGACGACCAGCAGCCGACGACAATAATGAAGCAAATTTATCAACAGATATGGAAGTGCAAATGCCAAGTTTAGTTTTCAAAATAAATTGACAATTCTTTTCAAGGTAATATTTTATTGGGAAAGTTGATTTATAGGTCAGTAGAAATGTGTTAATTAGCTATGAGTTTAATAATAATCACAAACTGTATAATTTAAATACATACAATTCGATATTAATGATTATATTTTTATGCCAAAAGTAATGTAA
The DNA here is from genome assembly GCF_047663935.1 of Musca autumnalis. NCBI lineage: Eukaryota > Metazoa > Arthropoda > Insecta > Diptera > Muscidae > Musca > Musca autumnalis. Next base: position 212,289,823 of record NW_027411644.1, read on the forward strand.
TTTCGCAAAAATCTAAAGTGTATATGGGATTAAAGAAATTCCGAAGCCCATAACTGGTTGATTATTTTGCAAGGGAATATGGTAATATGCTTTAGAATTTATTTGATGACATTTTTCATATTTTTTAGATTTGCTTTGGGAATGTAATGTTTAAACGCATATATCATATGTTAAATTGATCCTGGTCTGGATGTAAATTATAACAATGGATTAGGAAAAGTACCTGTTTTACGTCAATAAAAGTGGCCAATAAATAATTCTATTTTGTTTTGGCCAAATGTTATTGGACGTTTAATTGATATGTGTCGATGTTAAGAATCTCGATGAAAGTATTTATTGGCATTGGCGCCAAATACATTTTAGGAATTTTGTGTCTCAATTAAACGTGTTATTTGTATTGTTTGGTACTTTCCAATTACATTACAAAGTATAAATATTTATGACAGCTTGCCAAAGCATATTTCCAAAATAAAATATTGATTCAAGTAAAATAACACCATGCAACACGAAAATTATTAACCACAGCGCAGCGTGGTTAAAAGAGAAGACACATGTCAAACCGATTTGAAGCAAACAACCAACGACAAAAATGTACCTTATATCTCAATAAACATATTTCTAGAACATACGAACTCTGTATAGACGGTTCTAAAAGATCAAAATAGCAAAGCAAATTGGATTTTTATGCAGTTTTCTCTGGTTCTGGTCCAGAGATACTAAACCGTTCAATATTCCAGACTACAAGCAACTACAGTAGTGTAGAAAAATAAAAGTAAACAACTTTCTGGAACTTACGAACTGTCTGCGAAAGGTTCGTAAAGGTAATAATAGCAAAATCGATTCTGGTCTACAAAAACTAAACCCTCCAAAATTTATGAATACAGTCAACTACAAAAATATACCTAAGATTTCAATAAACAATTTTCCAGTACATATGAACATTCTTGGAATGACGCTTTAAGCTGAAATTCGCAAAGAAATCCATTATTGTTAACATTTGCCCCTACTCAGGTCTGTAAATAACAAACTCTTCAAAATTCAAGCAAATTGTAAAGGTCATGTATTTACGGACCTCAACGGAAAGAATGGGCAAATATAACACTGTGCAACACCGAAAATGCAAAAACTTCTAATGGCCATTTTCTGAAAGTACATACTGAGGCTACAGTATGTGTTGTTAGATCGGGTTTGGATTTTATAGCCTCATCTAAACTTGGCTAAAACGACAATTTTTTCAACTTGTCGAGGCTTTATCTCAGAAACTAAAAAGAATTTTACTTAGCGATCTTCAGCAACAATATAGCCTTAAAGTAGAGGAACTTATGTGTCAAACGGATTAACTAGGAAAAACTGCATCTAGCGCATCAAAATCAATAAAATATATCGAAGTGCCTAGGCAACACGCAGTGTCTCCATGCGTTATTTGACTTTTTTTGGAAAGTTGACAGTTTTTAGTCTAAGCATACTCAGGACAGTTTCACCTACGACCAGACACCTCCAAAACATGGTTTTTGAACTCTTTTACAGCATTTACTGGCGCCTCTACGTGTTGCCTAGGCCAGAAGGTTTTTTAGTGACCCTCGTATTTGGAATTTCAATGCATTGCTCATATATTTACCAAATTTTCCCTGAAAAAGTGGGAAAAGCGTTAAGTTCGGTCGGGCCGGACTTTTTATACCCTCCACCACAAATTTCAGCCATTTCGGTCGATTAATGTGGCCACAACCTTTAAAATACCGAAAATCGGGAGATATCGTCCTATGGGGGCTATATCAAAACGTGGACCTATATAAACATTTTATGGTAGAAATGTTTCTTAGCCTCTGGAAACACAAAATACAAAGTTGCAACCGATTCTGTTGTCAAATGGGACTAATACATTCAAAATATATTAAAATGACGCGTACTTTATATGGGGCGTTATATGGGGGCTATACCAAAACGTGGACCTATATAAAGCAACTTTGGTAGGAATGTTTTTTGGCCTCTGGAGACACCAAGTACCAAATTACAACCAATTCGGTGGTAAAATGGGACAAATATCTTAAAAATTCCTTAAAACGACGACGCGTCACGCGTCATTTTGTATGGGGGCTATAAGAAAGCGTGGACCTACATAGCCCGCTTTCTATACCAAAAGTACAAATAATAGATTTTCCCAAAATTTCATCCACCTACGTCAATCCGTTCGGACGCTAGAGTGATTTCCACAGACGGACAGACAGACAGACGGACGGACATGGCTATATCGATGTAGAATTGCACGCTGATCAAGAATATATATAGTTTGTGGGGTCTACAATGATTATTTCGAGTAGTTACAAACGTAGTGACAAACTTAATATACCCCCATCCTATGGTGGATGGTATAAAAATGTGCTAGAAATAGCGTGATAGAGGCATTTAACAAAAATGGAATGTTCTGAAGAGTTGTGAACTACTTTCCAGCGGATATTTCTTTCAAAGAAAAATGACCGAAAAATGTTACAGTTTTGGAGATATGGTGTGAAATATATGAATTTTTAGCTATATTATCCATTTAGAGGCAACAAATGCAGTTCTTCGAGGTGAATTTTTCCCTAAATATTTTCTTAATGCTCTTATCTACATGTTTGCTTCAGAGGTTTAAACAATATTTGAATTGGTTTCAGAGATATTGCATCGATTTGCTCTAAAAAGTCTATATTTCGCCATGTTTATATGAAGCCATAAAATCTAAATCCGATCTAACAACACAAAACCAAAATACGCTTTTTGTCGATTGGGTCTGTACTTTCATAAAATCCACAGTAGAAGTTGTTTGCACAAAATTACGTTGAATATGTTGCACAGTGTAATCGAACTTTGAGCTTGAAGAACCATCCCTAGAAAGTTCAGATGTTCTAGGAAGTATTTTACTTAGATCTTAGGTACATTTTTATACCCTACACTACTCTGTGGTAAGGGGTATTATGTGTTAGTGCATTTGTATGTAACATGCATAAGGAAAAGAGAGAGACCCACAGTTCTTTCTAGGGATATGCAAACAAATATTTTTGGCCGATTTGAGGTATTTGATGCATCAAACGTGCTATATCTGTGCAATTTTAATGAAATTTGAAATATATGTCGGAATTAGGTCTATAGATAAATGTGCCAGATTTGAATTTAGCTCCCATATATATTTTCGGCCGACTTGAGTTGTTTTATGCACAAACACGCTATATCTGTCCAATTTTGATGCAATTTGGAACGTGTGACGGAATTTGATCTATAAATAAATTTGCCAAATTACATCGAAATTGGCCTATATTTGGATATAGTTCCCATATATATTTTTGCCCGATTTTACGTGTTTGCGGCACCAAACACGCTATATGTGTCCGATTTCGATGAAATTTGGAATGTGTGATTGACTTCGGTCTAGAAATAAATATAGCAAATTATATTAAAATCGGTTCAGATTCTATATATGTATTTTAGCACGATTTCACGTATTTGCTGCACCAAACACGCTTTATGTGTCCGATTTCGATGCATTTTGGAATGTGTGACTAACTTCAGTCTAGAAATGATTGCGCTAAATAATATCGAAATAGGTCCAGATTTGGATATAGCTTCCATATATATGTTCGTCCTATTTCACGTATTTGCAGTACCAAAAACGCTAGATATGTACGATTTCGATACAATTTGGGATGTGTTACTAAATTCGGACTAGAAATAAATGTGCCGAATTATATCGAAATCGGTCCAGGTTTGGATATAGCTCCCATATATATTTTACATATTCACAGTGGTGTAGGGTATCGTATAGTCGGCCCCGACCGACTTTGATCCTTTCTTTACCGGTTTAAGTTGACCCTATTCTTAAATTTTGGACGGTTTGGTATCTATGGACCAGAATCGGAGGAAAAAGTATAAAAGCCGAATATTTTCTAAAGTTTTTTGCTATTTTGACCTTTAAGAACCTTTCACGGGCAGTTCGTATGTTTCAAAAAAGTTGTTTACTAATATCTTTGCAACATTATTGCTGGAAGGTCAAGGTTCAAGTTCGTTACCCGTTGATTGGAACAGGTATCAACGAGGCTCCTCCGTTCAGATACAGTTTATAGGTACCCCAATGCAAACCTTGAAAACAGCGATAGGCACGAGTATTGCGCATAACACCCCGGTGTTGGGGGATCTCTAATGGGTAGGAGATCATTACCTGGATAACCTTTGGTCAGTCGCGCTTTCCCGTTCTCAAAAAGTCATGTAGAACGGAGAACAGGATAACATGTCGAGTATCGAGAAATTGCGACCTAAGCCCCTGCGTCGCGTCAAGATTGTTACCCCTGACAGGGGTTAACCCGAATTGAGACCAAACTTCTCAGCAGAGATCACGGGACTATCAAATGAGCGTGATGAGCTCGTGCCAACCCCAGTGACCCCAGAGTCAATGAACTAACACTGGAAATTAAGAGGTTGGTCGGTGAGCATAAACGAAACTAATGGTTAGATCATCTGGAGAGTTGTAACATTGGAGCCGGTATAAGTTAATTTTTGGGCGATGGTTAAGTCACTCTCCAACTCTGAAAAGACGAAGACAGAACCTCAGTCACATTTGGCGACGTTACGCTTACTGCAAGTTATTTCAATTGACAGTTTGACGAGCACCTCGTGAGTGACAGGGCAAACCAAAAGTACTACATCGCATTATATATCTTCCAGCCGAGGATGAACCACCACAATTTACAGTGGATGATGTTGCGAATGTCATCAGAAACGCTTCATTATCTCCATGGTAATGCTGAAACAGCTGGATGCACCGGGAGTAAAGTTCTTAACTTTTCGCTAGCCACCCACATCGTTCCCACGGTCTGGAACATGAGCAAGGTGTTCCTGCTACTGAAGCTACGCAAAAGTGAATCGTACAGACCGACTTCGGTTTTGTCGCCCATAACAAATACTCTTGAGACTTTAGTCCTCCCCAGCGTTAGAAATAGCTATCCAGTTGACGGTCATCAGCCTGGGTGTGATAGAACAATAATGTAGCGATTGACTTATCAAAAGCCTTTGATACTGTTAAGCACTCCAGGCTGTTTGAGGACATCGAGCAGACTATCCTTCGACCAAGTTTGAAACGTTGGATAATCAATTATATTTGTGGACGCCAGTCGTACCTGGAATTCAGGAACAATAAGTCCAAGCCTCGGAGAATGAAACACCGAGTTCCCCAATGTTGGGTGATATCTCAGGAACTGTATAACCTCAACCTCTTCTGTATTCCGCCCCTCCAGACGGCTATGATATCGAAGGGTATGCGGATGATTGTACGATCTTGGCGTCAGGTATCTTCCCTGACGTCATATGTGAAAGGCTGAAGTTCTATATGACTGATCGTACCATTTTTCCACGCGAGGAATATGCAAATATCCGCCAATAAATTTACGGCCACTCTGTATGTTATGGTCGACGGTAGCAGAATTCCGACCACAAACAACCCAAAAATTCTAGGGGTGACATTCGACAGCATGTTCATATTGTCCGGGCATTCCACAGCTATCTGCGAAAAGCTGATAAGTGGGAGCAAGGTCCTCAATTCTATAGCCGGCATCACTTGTTGTGCAGATAAAGAAACCTTGTTGACCACATGTAATGCGATTGTAGTAAGCTACTCGGCGCTACTTTGGTTCTCGGATATAAGTGCATCGCGATAGAAAAATGTTCAAACCAGACCAAACGCCGGCCTCAGAACTGCAAGAGGGTGCCTCCTCATGTCATCAGTGGGCCATCTACATGAGGTGACAACGTTTCTTCCGGTACAGAAACACAATGGCATTCTTTCGTTGCAGTACTTGATCGGGAGTTACCGTGAGAGCCATCCTAATCACTATATGGTAGATAGACCTCCCGATCCAGGCATGTCATCGTGATTTAGAAAGAGAGGTCCAACGTTACAAGAGAGAACCCCTAGATCAACAGACCTATCAAGCAGGTTTAAATAACGTTCCCACGGATGCAGTTGCAGATGCCTTAAACAACTATAGTGCGAGTGCGGCCCATGGAGAACACCCCCCATCTGCCGTAGCCAAGGACCGTGAGCTGCCACGACAAACCAGGCTTGGTTCAACTTCGCTCGGTATGGTGCAGCCGTCTGAATTCCTATAGGGCAAGGATGTATTACACGGCGTAAAAAACTGCACCTTTTAAACTGCCCTGCCAAGTCTACTCATCTAACTCCAGTTGATCTGTGGTCGAAACGACTTGCAAAAAATCTTCCAACGAAAATCGAAAATCGACTCCAACGCGAAATTTATTAAAATGATCTTCGCCCTAATAGGAAAAATGTTAAAATAAATATGTATAAATCAGCTTGAGCCAGGCTATGGTTTGAACCCACGTCCTTGAAAAAGTGTCATCACGGCGAGTTAGAGTTCTGAGCCAAACTCATAACTTCCGAAGGCTGCCCTAAAAGAGTTTGTCGTGGAAACCAGACAGGTTGAATGAGAAAAAAGCTCATCAATGTCAAAAACAACTTGCATTTAAGAAATATGATGATCTGCTACCAACAGAGAAATCTGTCACTTTAGGGTGTTTATGTGGGTTTGAATCTTCGACTTTCCTTTTTCACTTGCAAAAAAGTCTTCGGTCATTAAGCTTGACTTCAAATTAATTGAAATTTATATTGAATGCTGATACAACAACATCGTATCATTTATTTAAAAGAGGATTATGTCGGTCTCCTTGTACTATCCACCTACTCATGTCAGTTACCTCCGTTTACCTTATTTGGAGAATTTTAGGGAAAAGGCTCTACTTTCGTCGAACAAAACGAACTGATCCTTTCTCACATATTACATTATGTTTTATATTATTTTCATAAAACCGATGTCATTGCAAATATTTTAGTAAAAAAAGTATTAGTTTATTTTATGAAATTTCATATTTTTCTTTTTCTATACAAAAATATTTGCTTTGTTTTATTGATTTTTGCAAGCAAATTAATTTCGAATTCTTTTCCATTTCGGTAAGTGTGTATTTCGACATTAATCACATAATTTGTTTCGGACATAATTCATGGAAAATTTTGATTATAAAACACTAATCCGTTCAAATCTGCCCGGTTTGGTTGCATAGAATATTGAATTCAAAATTTGATGGCTATTATTATTAAAACGATCACGAAAATTTAATTTGTTTTGAATTCAAACCGTTCAATATCATCGACATTTTAGACATTCACTTTTCATTTCAGAAAAAAAAACTCACACACACAAACACATGAAATATTGATTAGAATAAATTGCATATTGCAAATTCATTATGCTACGATTTGTCTTCTTCTCTCTAAAACGCTGTCAATCCATTCAGTTTTATGAATAGCGTTTAAATAAGGCATCGGTGCTGTCAAATGATGAATGTAAACGAAATTAATAACAACACGAAAAAAGTCAAAACTAAATGAAAAGCCACAACACAACAGCAATTAATAAAAATGTATGCAAATATTAATTTAATAAATCGAAATTGTGGTCGAATTAATTGCAAATTAAATGATAATTTAAAAGTTGTGATTACTCGCTTGGGGAAAACGTGTAATTTGTTAGAAAAGCTCTCATAGAATCATCTTACATCCGGGTAATTAGAACAGCTAGAGATTATTGGTTCAATATTCAGACAATTTGGAGTCAATTTAGCAATTTAGCTGAAGCACACGGTAACTCTTGCACACGGATCAATCGATTCGGTCCAAAATTTGGCGTTCGTAATATTTTGTCCAAACTTATTTTATATTTGGAGATGGACCATATAGTTCTACTACTTCGGGTGCCTCTCACACAAATGTTCAAAACTTTTCATATACCTTGCATATCGTAATATTTCTACGAGACGTATATCAGGTTCGAATAAAGACTTTATTGGTAGACTTCTTCATGTATCTCTCACACAAAATTTCGGAAAAGTGCAGTTAAAGGCCTGCTATCGAATAGCTTTAATTTTTTTGCAACCACTTCTATTTGCTGCCTCCCTTACAACGCACACTGGTCCGAAATTTTTATTAATATTTAGTTTTATTTAGAATTACTGTCATAAAATATTAATTCAGAATTATTTTCACCCTGAATTTCCAAAAAACCGTTTAAATATATTAAACAGGGTGATCCCATTGCATGGGGTCTAAACTAAAACTTTGACCTATGTTTATAATTTTTGGTGCGAAGGGTTCATATCTTTTAAGAAATCAAAATGCAAAATTACAGCTAAATCGGCTTAAAATATGGCTAAAATTTTCAAATTACCTTAAATTGAGGGTACCCTTATATGGGGGCTTTACCCCAACGTGGACCTATGTCGACAATTTTTGGTTGAAATATTCTCTGGACTCTCAAAATAAAAATACCGAGTTTTCAGGAAAATCGGTTCAAAATTGTGTTTCTTAGAATTAATTTTGTACCAGCCGAATATGAAATATTTCGGAATTTGATGTTGCCTGAAAAATTGTGCATCATTTATCGCAACGAATCGCTCCTTGAAATGATTTTTTTATTAAAGTATACACATCAAAGTACTTTTGATTTTTTTCTAACATCGACCACTAGCGATCAAAATTATTTCGGTCCATAACAATTTTACCATTGAAACAAAATGTAAGAATTTAAGAGTGTTCCAGAAATATGTTGATAGCTTTGTTCTTAGACCGAATTTTTCTTCTGTTCCTTTTGGAAAATGATTCTATTTACATTCTTCTTTCTTCTCCATATTTGAGCGTGGAACACACAACTCTCTGATTATTAGTCGGACACACACGCTCTGTGCCACCGTACTCATTACTTAGTAAGGAGTAATATAAGTAGTTATTTTTGTATATGTACATTACTTTGTAATGGGTTACATAATGACTAACTGATCCGAATTTTTGCTGGGTTCGGTCAGAAAATGTGGCTAAAACCTCAAAATACTTTAAATTGGGAGGTACCGTTATATGGGGGCTATACCCAAACGTAAAGCTATCTTGGCAATTTTAAATGTAGACGTTTATTGGTCCCTGAGAACATCAAATGTCAAATTTCAGCTAATTTGGTCAGAAAATGTCATTGGGAACTTCAAATGTCAAATTTCAGCTAAATCGGTTAGAAAATGTAGCTAATAGGCCGTTTATATATAACAAGGTTAACCCAGTGGGTCTGGGTTTCAAATGTCATTTCCATTGTATATACTTCAAACAAATCCTCATAAAGAAGGTTAACCCTGCAAAAAACTATAATATAAACGCCGTATAAGAGCCTCAAAATACTTTAAATCGGGGGTATCGTTATATGGGGCCAATACCAAAACTTGGACCCAAAATAGCGCATCTTCGAACTTAACCTGCATATGGAAAAATATAAATATAAATTATTGCGGACGCTAGAGTGATTGATCAAGAACATATACTTTATATGATCGATGTGTTACTTTCTTACTTACTTAGTGGGCCCATTACAGAACATTTGTTCCATAGACCGAACTAAGAAAAGATCTCCAATTCTCTCTGTTTAGTGCTTCGCTTTCTGGAATACCGCGCCTTGTCATCTCTTCTTCCACTTGTTTGCGCCATCTATTCTTTGGCCTGCCAATTCTGCGTGCACCGCCATGTGGCTCGAATTTATAAGCCGTTTTAGCGGGTTCATCATCACCCATTCTTTTTATATGGCCTAGACGCAATAGCTGCATCTCAATACGTTTAACTACATTGATGTCGTTGTATAGCAGATGTAGCTAGTGTTTCATACGACGTCGATATTCACCGTCAACGCAGATTGGTTCGTAGATCTTTCGAAGAATTTTTCTCTCAAACACACCAAGCACTACCTTATCTGCTTGCGCAAGTATCCAGGCTTCGGAACCATACATCAGCACGGGTAGTATCAGTGTTTTGTAAAGCGTTATTTTTGTTCGACGAGTTGTGGCTTTGTTTTTGAAGTGCTTACTTAAGCCAAAGTAGCATCGGTTGGCCAATACAAATCTTATTTTTATTTCACAAGTGATGTCGTTTGTTGTGTTTACGGCGGTGCCTAGGTATACGAAGTCTTTTACTACCTCAAAATGATAGGAACCAACTTCAATAGTTGGTCCGATCTCAATGGACGCATTGCACGTCGACACCATCAACTTGGTCTTCTCGCCGTTTACCGCCTGAGCCACTTTAGCAGATTCTCCTTCGACCTTCATAAAGGTATCGGTTACTTCTTTTACTGATCGACCCATTTGCGGGGATACCAAATTCAGACATGGCTTGGAATACCTTTGAACGTAGCGGGCTGCGAAGGCTGCTTTATAATCGACAAAAATGTGGTAGGTGTCGATCTGCATCTCTTGGGTCTTCTCCAGGATTTGCCGCAGGGTAAATATCTGGACAATGGTGGACTTGCCAGGTCTAAAGCCGCATTGGTATGGTTTCACTTAGGGAGAAGAATTATGCCCCTATAGTTGGAGCATAAAGTCATTTCTTATGCACGGGACACAGGCTGTTATGGTTCCAATCGTCGGGTACGCGTTCTTCCTGCCAGATGGAACTAACTAGCTGATGCATACACCTTATCAGAGTCGCCTACGGTTTTAAACAGTTCGGCTGGTAGGCCATCAGCTCCTGCTGCCTATTTATTCTTCTGCCGGTTTATTGCTGTCTTTACCTCATCTTGGCCGGGTGGTATACATTCAATACCATCTTCTGGGATTTGATCTGTGGCATCTTCGTCGACTTCGCTACTATTGGATACCAACAGTTTGGAAAAATGCTCTTCCTGGTCTACAGGAGGATGTGCCAGTTCCAAAGCCATCAGTTTGATGTTTCACTCTTTGGTAGAATATTCGGACTTCATTCTGTCTCCTGTACATCTCAATCGCTTTTCCATCTCACTCTTTTTCCTGCGGAAAAGAGTTTCTCCTCTCTCCTTTCCTCCCGATACCTCTCTCGTGCTCTACGCGTTGCTACTGATTGCAAAGTAGCCCTATATGCGGCATTTTTCTCTTCGGTAGCAGCACAACACTCCTGGTCATACCATGGATTCCTTGGTGGAGGTCTCTGGTATCCAAGTACTAATTTTGCGGCTGTATGCATGGAGTGGGCAATGTTTTGCCATTGTCCTGATATGTTATCGGGAAGAGGAGTGCTTTGATTAAGCAGTTGGGCCAGTTGAGTGGAATATGCTGTGGCTATCTGTTGTGATTGTAGCTTACCGATGTCCAACTTCCGTGTTGTATCTGTTCGCACTTTGTTTGCTACGTTTAACCTGGTACGTACCTTTGCTGCAACTAGGTAGTAGTACGAGTCTATGTTTGCACCTCCGAACGATCGTACATCCAACACGCTTGATGCATGTCTTCCATCTCTCAATTTGATTTCTTGTTCTTTGATCTGACGACAGCCAGGTGCCCTTATGAATATCGAGATGCTTGAATCTGGTACTGCTAACTACCATGTTTCTTGTAGCTGCAAAGTCTATTAGCCTCATACCATTGTCAGATGTTTCACTGTGGAGACTGAATTTGCCGTCTGTTGGGCCAAATATATTTTCCTTTCCAATTTTGGCATTAAAATCGCCTAGTATAATTTTAATGTCATGGGCAGGGCAACGGTCATAAGTTTCTTCTAAGAGCTCGTAAAATATATCTTTGGTCTGTTCGTCCTTGTCTTTTTTTGCTTTTAATCGAATTGCAGAGAGTCTTTCATTCACTTGGGGTAAAGCTGGAGACCAGATGTTTTAACCTCCGACCAACTACAAATCCGCGACCAAACTCATGCTTTGTGTCATGGCAGCTATAATACAGTGCCTCCCCTGTAGGTGTTGTTGTGACGCCTTATACTTGTCGGCCTTGTACTTTTCAAGTACATCTACCAATGAGTAAACTGCACCTTCTCTATAAAGAGTGCGATTATTCCAGGTGCAGATTCGCAGATCATGGTCCTTAAAACGTTTGCGGGGTTCGTCAAATTTAGAGGTATTTGTTTTTCTTTTCTTTCGTTTGTTCATAGTAGGCTGTTTTTTTCAAGGGGAGGGTTACTAACCTGACGCCTAAACCAAAGTTTTTAACGTTCTTATGGTGAACGCGCGGCACATGTTAGCTCACTACCTTTAACGGGTGTTAAAGGCAGCTCCCCAGGTGACACCACGGGGAGGTCAGTGTCCACTTGAGATGAAAGAGGGACCAAGATAAATCCTGGGCTTCGCCATGTTAAAGCCGGTCAGGACCGTTCCTTGGTATCTTCCTTCCCCTACGTCACCCATGATCGATGTGTTACAAACAGAAAAACAAACTTAATATACCCTCCATACTATGGTGGAGGGTATAAAAACCGTCTGTGATTTGAACCCACGTCCTCGGAAATCATATGAAAATGTTATTACGACATGTTAGCGTTCATAGCCAAACTCATAACTTCCAAAGGCTGCGCTAAAAAGCGTTTGTCACGGAAGTCATGCAGACTAAACGGACAAATATCCGTCGCTGTAACAGTGTTAATCACCACTGCGCTCGCGAGCCGTGTCTGTGTGAACACACACAATCTCAATTGTGGTGAGTTTGAACGTTACTCTCACCACCGATCATCTTCTTTGTTTTAACAATGAATTAACGCACACGATGCTTATCTAGAGGGGGATAGATAATCTCGTGTGTGTGCCCAACACAAACGCAGCGATTGAATTTGTTGTTGCTGGTGAACACTGCTGTAAAAACCACATTGCATTTGAGAAAACGATGTTCGATGAAAGATGAGCTGCCAACTAACAGCGAAACCTGTCACATAATTTGGTTGTTGTGTGGGTTCGAATCTTCGGCTTTCCTGTTTCACTTGCTCAACGTTCAAAAGTTACAGAATTTTGCGTCGTATGAACCACGAAATCGGTATAATAAATCGTATCGAGCTACAGCGATTGAATTTCTGGTTATTGTCACGGTGCTCTTTTTCTTTAGTCCCATATCGATGGGACTTGCGGTTTCCAAGCAAAATCGTGAAAACCCAAAAAACCCCTAAAAATGTCTACTGAAATCGCGATTTATTTAAAAAGCGCTCTGGCGATTTTTTTGTTTTTTTTTATTTTCTCATCTACGAGCCGAGTCAAGGCCAAAAATTCCATGGAAAGACCAAATTGAAGGTGATATCTAAAACAGGCAATCCATAATAGCAGAATTTATGTAGAAGATCGTTACGTTTGGAAATCTGTTGTTAGTTCGCCTAATGAACTTTCTGTATAGAATAAATGTCATCTAAGTAAGTTCAACTGTTTGATACGTTCTTACTTGTTTTAAGAATACTATGTCCTTCTACGACACTAGAACTCAATTTGGAACAATATTTACACATGTCGTTTCAAGCAACAACATATTAAATTATGCATAACTGACATTGGTCACTTTATGACTTTGTTGCGTCAAGTGTTTTTTTTTTTTAATCAATGAACAATCAGGATAGAATTATTAAAACAATTATTAAACGTTGTTTGTTTATGGTCATCACATTGTCCAACTAACTAGTAGCTCAATGTTTAGTCACGAGATCATTAAAAGAAAACAAAACTAATTAATTATAGATGCAAATATTCAATCAAATAGACGCACCGAAAATGTTCATTTTTATTGCTTATTAAATTTTTATTAAACGATTTATGTTGTTTAAATGTCCGAACGGTTAAATGGCGAATGTTGAGTAACTAATGTTTGTAATCAGTGGATGAGAAATATTTAATCAATTACTTGAATGCAAAACAAAAACATATTTATTAACAAAAAAAAATCATAATAATTGGCAAATCATTTAGATATTGTTGTACTTGTCGACTTGTTTTGTTATCATTAATTAAACTACAATGTTATCGTGACAATTGTTAATTATTGGCAAATAGAAAACGTTTGACAATACTTCCTGTGTGTCAATCAACTCGGAAATTGGATCAACAATTATACAAGGTATTAATGAAACAACCCAGTAAGAATATTGACATGTGATAATTTGGTTAAGCGCAGGGTCATCTTGAAGTGCAGGGTTATCTTATCCATATCGAGTTGTTGTAAAATCATATGATATGTTTGTATGAGTGGTTTCCTCCAGAGTCAGATGGCTCTATCTACAGGTCTAGGAATGTGGCTGCTTCCATGGGTTTGTAATCACAAAATTACTGAAGTTAGTTGTGTAGGTTTGGTGGGGCGGTTGAAAATGGCTGGGCAGATGTTTTGCACAGTGTTATGAATCCTTGCCCTATATGAATTTAGCTGCTGACGTTCTAGATCTGTGATACATGGGGGATATACTCTGAGTACCGCACTCATACGATAGCTTTTATGGCTTACTGATCTAGGGGTTCTGACTTGCATCGTTGAACCTCTCTCTCTAGATCATGAAGATGGGAAGGGAATCATATCCACCATACGATGATAAAGATGATTCTTACCCCAACACCCGAGTAACGAGTGTATGCCATTGTACTGTCTTACTCCTAATACAGAAGGTCCAATGAAGACAGAGGAGGCACTCTGTTGCAGTCTCAGATTGGCTTTCTGACAGGTTCGAATATTGAATTTATTTTCGCAGGCGACACTTAGGCCGCTTAGCTTATCACAGACCAACATCTCGCGTTATATGTATGTGGTCAACAAATCTTCTTTGTTTGCAACCTAAGTGCTGTCGATTAATGCGTGTGGCGATGGCGTGCAGCGCTGTTGTAGTGATGTGCCGCTTACGGAGCCCATGCTGACGATCTGCTGGATATAAATTCTGGCGTCTCAAGGGTCTTTCCTACGGGCGATAAAACCCGTTTGATGTTTGCTTGCGGGATCACCTTGTCCATTTTCCATAATTCGGTCACGATGTCAGTGGCTTAACTTCCAGCTCATCTAGCTGTGTTAGCATTTCCATGGAGATATCGTCAAGGCCTAGAGCTTGGGATGATTTAGCGTTCCTAATGGCTTTTGCAACTTCAAGGGAGACTTCTTTCATATTAATGAGTGCATGCATATGAGACCTTTTTTATTGCCGAATCCGAACGACGTTTGGTAGACATCACTTGTATATAAGGTTTTCATGGTTGAAGTACTCAGTAAATGTAAGGCAACATTACGCTGAGGTCATTCGCCACCGCCGATTTTGATGTTCTGGTCAAGGATTGAACCGAAAGGTTGAAGATGTGAGTGCAAGGCGGATCTGCTTACCACTGCGCCTGATGGTTGTAGCAAAAATCATCTATGGTAAATTGTGGGGGCTCCTCCTCGGAAGGAAGAGATCTAATGCGACGTTGTACTCTTTTCTTCGCCCTATTACCTCCGGTGTGCTCAACAAATTCAAATAATTAACATCGATTCAAATAATTAACATCTTCGGATCAGTCAGCGTAACGTCGCCAAACGTGACTGAAGTCATATCTTCCTACTTCACAGGGGTTTAGAGTGACTTAACCGTCGCCCAAAGTTCACTTATGTAGGTTTCAAATGTTGCAACTCTTTAGATGATCTAATCACATTTTGTGCTTACTAACCAATATATTAACATCCAGTGTCAGTTCCCGAAATTTGGGTTCACTGGGGTGTGCTCGACGTAGTTCATCACGCTAATATGCATCTCCGCCGCCTCTGCTGGGAAATTTATTCTCACTTTGGGTATTCAACTCTCTGAAGCGGTGATTGGTGAAATCTCTGAAACAAAACCATTTACTTTTACCATGATTGATCTAATGGAGACAATAGGGAGATAATCTGCCCAATCAGACCATATGACACGCCACTTGGCGACCTGTTACACTCTCCACTATTTCTGGTGTGGGCGTCCTCATTGACCGTGCAAACTGTAGATCTTCCTGTCCATAATTTGAGGTCGAGAAATGTTTCTACCCCGCATACCCCAAATGCCTAATTTAGGTCAAATGCCTATATCTACCTAAAAATGTCTCCAATCGGGCAGCACCTTTATATGGGGACAACAAATATCAAAGTGTGGACCTATGTTGACAATTATTGGTGGATAAGTTTTGTGACCACTGGGAACTTCGGGCGGTTTTTGGTGAAGAAATTTTGTGACCACTAGAAACCTCAAACCTTGAAGATACCAAGGAACGGTCCTGACCGGCTTAACATGGCAAAGCCCAGGATTTATCTTGGTCCCTCTTTCATCTCAAGTGGACACTGACCTCCCGTGGCGTCACCTGGGGAACTGCCTTTAACACCCGTTAAATGTAGTGAGCTAACATGTGCCGCGCGTTCGCCCTGAAGAACGTTAAAAACTATATAGCTGCCATGACACAAAGCATGAGTTTGGTTGCGGATTTGTAGTTGGTCGGAGGTTAAAACATCTGGTCTCCAGCTTTACACCAGTGAATGAAAGACTCTCTGCAATTCGATTAAAAGCAAAATTCTTCAACATCAGCTTTATTTGCGCTCATGCTCCCACTGAAGAAAAGGACGAACAGACCAAAGATATATTTTACGAGCGCTTAGAAGAAACTTATGACCGTTGCCCTGCCCATGACATTCAAATTATACTAGACGATTTTAATGCCAAAATTGGAAAGGAGAATATCTTTGACCCAACAGTCGGGAAATTCAGTCTCCACAGTGAAACATCTGACAATGGTATGAGGCTGATAGACTTTGCAACTGCAAGAAGCATGGTTGTTAGCAGTATCAGATTTAAGCATCTCGATATTCATAAGGGCACCTGGCTGTCGCCAGATCAAAGAACAAGAAATCAAATTGATCACGTTGTGATAGATGGAAGACATGTATCAAGCGTGTTGGATGTACGGTCGTTCCGAGGTGCAAACATAGACTCGGACCACTAACTTGTTGCATCAAAGGTACGTACCAGATTAAACGTAGCAAACAAAGTGCGAACAGACACAACACGGAAGTTGGACATTGGTAACCTGCAATCACAACAGATAGCTACAGCATATTCCACTCAACTGACCCAACTGCTTAATCAAAGCACTCCTCGTCCCAATAACATATCAGGACAATGGCAAAACATTGCCCACTCCATGCAAACAGCCGCAAAATCAGTACTTGGATACCAGAGACCTCCACCAAGGAATCCATGGTATGACCAGGAGTGTCGTGCTGCTACCGAAGAGAAAAATGCGGCATATAGGGCTACTTTACAATCAGTAGCAACGCGTAGCGCACGAGAGAGGTATCGGGAGAAAAGGAGAGGGGAGAAACGTCTTTTCCGCAGGAAAAAGAGAGAGATGGAAAAGCGGGAGTGTGAACAAATCGAGATGTATAGGAGACAGAACGAAGTCCAAAATTCTACCAATGAGTGAAACATCAAACTGATGGCTTTGAAACTGGCACATCGTCCTGCAGTGAACAGCAAGGTAATCTGGTAACTGATACAGATAGTGTGCTAAGGATATGGAAAGAGCATTTTTCCAAACTGTTGGTATCCAATAGTAGCGAAGTCGACGAAGATACCCCAGATCCAATCCCAGAAGATGGTATTGAATGTATACCACCCGGCCAAGATCAGGTAAAGACAGCAATAAAACGGCTGAAGAATAATAAGGCAGCAGTAGCCAATGGCTTACCAGCCGAGCTGTTCAAAACCGCTGACAACACGCCGATAAGGTGTATTCATCAGCTAGTTAGCACAATCTGGCAGGAAGAACGAGTACCCGACGATTGGAACCTGATCATCCTGTGTCCCGTCCATAAGAAAGGAGATAAGACTTTATGCTCCAACTATAGGGGCATACATAACTCTTCTCCCTACCGCCTATAAGATAGTGTCAGGGATATTGTGCGAACGACTAAAGCCCATGGTCAAAGAAAGAATTGGACCATACCAATGCGGCTTTAGACCTGGCAAGTCCACCATTGACCAGATATTTACCCTGCGGCAAATCCTGGAGAAGACTCAAGAGATGCAAATCGACACCTACCACATTTTTGTCGATTATAAAGCAGCCTTTGACAGCCCGCTACGTTCAAATGTATTCCAAGCCATGTCTGAATTTGGTATCCCCTCAAAGCTCATTCCGCTTTGTAAAATAACTCTAACTGACACAAGGTCTTCAGTTATAATAGGAAAAAAACTCTCCGAAGAGTTTTTTACCAAAAGAGGTTTCAGGCAAGGAGACAGCCTTTCGTGTGATCTTTTCAACATCCTGCTAGAAAAGATTATACGAGAGGCAAACGTCAAAAGAAGTGGAACAATCTACACCAATAGCCACATGTTACTTGCTTATGCTGATGATATAGACGTCATGGGACGATCAGTAAAGGAAGTAACCGATCCCTTTATGAAGGTCGAAGGAGAATCTGCTAAAGTGGGTCTGACGGTAAACGACGAGAAGACCAAGTTGGTGGTGTCGACGCGCAATGCGTCCATTGAGATCGGACCAACTGTTGAAGATGGTTCCTATAATTTTGAGGTAGTAAAGGACTTCGTATACCTGGGCACCGCCGTAAACACAACAAACGATATCAGTTGTGAAATAAAAAGAAGAATTGTATTGGCCAATAGATGCTACTTTGGCTTAAGTAAGCACTTCAACGCTTTACAAAACACTGATACTATCCGTGCTGATGTATGGTTCCGAAGCTTGGGTACTTCCGCAAGCAGATAAGGCAGTGTTTGAGAGGAAAATTCTTCGAAAGATCTACGGACCAATCTGGGTTGACGGTGAATATCGATGTCGTATGAACCACGAGCTGTATCTGCTATACAACGACATCAATATAGTTAAACGTATCGAGATGCGTTGGCTAGGTCATATAATAAGAATGAGCGATGATGAACCCGCTAAACAGGCGTATAAATGCGGTGCACGCAGAATTGGCAGGCCAAAGAACAGATTGCGTATGCAAGTGGATGAAGAGATGACAAGGCGCGGTATTCCAGAAAGTGAAGCACTAAACATAGAGAATTGGAGATCTTTTCTTAGTTCGGTCTATGGAACAAATGTTCTGTAATGGGCCAGCTATGTAAGTAAGTAAGAAACCTCAAATGTCAAATTACAGATAGTTCGGTTTAAAATTCTAGCTAAAGTAAAACGTGAGTCGATATAGCCTGCACAGAAAAAACTTTCCGAAAAACAGCTTTATCAAAATTTGTATTTTGATAAAGGTAGTAGATTTTTACAGTTCTGAAACAGATTTCTATGGATTGGAATAGAAACTACCGAGTTTAGGTTATGTGTGTGCGGTTTCTGTTTGAGGGGTAGTATTGTATTCTGATGACGACGATGACTCACTGGTAGCTGTGGTCACACAGCATGCAGCAACATAGTCTTGTCGTAGTCCGTCCAGAGCAACCCCTGAGATTCACCCACAGCCGACATCTATTGCATCTCACTGAAGTTTGTGTGTAGTGGATGCGCATGCGACAAGTCGTGCTAGGTTTTCCTCCTTCCCGGCAGAACGGACCAACATAATACGGAGCAGACATTCCGTGATATATTGATCGCAAGACAAAAAATCGCTACAAATACAAACATATGTACAAGTTAATCCGGTGTCGAAGAACCCGCTGGAGAGGGGTATGTACCAATATGTTCATATTATTTTGATTATCGATGGTTTTTTGATAGTCGATTCTTACTATTTTCGAAATTTGTACTATTTTGCCTTTATGAATTTGAAAGGTTTTTTTAACATATTGTGTACGGGAACACACTCATTACAATTTTTTTATACAATACAATTCATGGTAGGCCATTGATATCTCAATTAAGAAAATGAAAAAGGTGTGTCAATATTTCCATATTAATATCCCAGCAAAATAAATTGGAAGCAGTGCAATGTGGACTAGTTCTGTCACGGCATGTTTTGATGCAGTTCAACCGGAGTCGTGAAAAAGGCACTCCAATTCCTCACAATTTAACAGCATCCGGATGCAGTCCAAACGGAGTCGTGAAAAAGGCACTCCAGTCCTCACATTTTAACCGCATTTGGATGCAATCCAAAGAATCACATACACTTGCCACATTTTAACAACATCCGCATGCAGTTCAGCGGAGTCGTGAAAAAGGCACTCCAATTCCTCACAATTTAACAGCATCCGGATGCAGTCCAAACGGAGTCGTGAAAAAGGCACTCCGTTCGCTACATTTTATTAGCAGTTGTTAGAGATCCCTACATGTACATAAATCAGTTCCCAGCAAAATAAATTGGAAGTAGTGCAATGTAGACTAGTTCTTTCATGGCATGTTTTTATGCAGTTCAAACGGAGTCGTGAAAAAGGCACTCCATTCCTCACATTTTAACCGCATTTGGATGCAATCCAAAGAATCACATCCATTTGTCACATTTTAACAACATCCGGAGGCAGTTCAACGGAGTCGTGAAAAAGGACTCCAATTCCTCACAATTTAACAGCATCCGGATGCAGTGCGAACGGAGTCGTGAAAAAGGCACTCCGTTCACTACATTTTATTAGCAGTTGTTAGAGATCCCTACATGTACATAAATCAGTTTGTACATCTCTACAGGCAGCGAAATACATTTCCAAAAAGAGATAATCGTGTTAACATTTCCAAACATTTGTTAATACAAACTAAATAATATTTAATTTGTGAACATTTTTCCGGTAACTCACGAGAAGAAAATTTCCCAATGGAGTGCTGTTGGAGTACATGTCGAAATCTTAACTAGTGATGGGAAGACAATATCAAACCCATTTAGCAGATGAAGCAAAAGCACTCAAGCTTAGATTAAATGAAGAGCGGAGGAAACACACATGTTTGCGATTGAATTCAATAGAGAATGTTGATAATTTGTGTTAATTTAATAAAGTTATTAATATTTGGGTTTGTACATCTTTACAGGCAGCGGCATACATTTTCCAAAAAGAGATAAGCGTGTTAACATTTCCAAACATTTGTTAATACAAACTAAATAATATTTAATTTGTGAACATTTTTCCGGTAACTCACGAAAGAAAATTTCCGAATGGAGTGCTGTTGGAGTACATGTCGAAATCTTAACTGGTGATGTGAAGACAACCCATTTAGCAAATGAAGCAAAACAGTTCAGCTTGGAACAAATGGAGAGCGGGAAAACACGCATGTTTGCGATTGAATTCAATGGAGAATTTTCATAATTTGTGTTAATGTAATAAAGTTCTTAATATTTTTGTTTTACACAAATAATAAATGCATTGCATTTGTTCTGGCATATTTTGTAATGGCTTGCACAATTTCCGCAGAATGCCTGTATCAAAACACGTTCTTTGGACTGCCTCCTATTCTACCCCAAAGGGTTAGTTAAAATGCAATGCCAAAGGGTCAGTTAAAATGCAGTGCCAGAGGGTTAGTTAAAATGCAGTGCAATGGAGTGCCTCTTTCAGTAGTCACGCTCTTGTAAAAATCATGAGTGAAAATGCATAATTTGATGCACTTCCAGATCACTTGTACATATCATTTAACTGCCTCTTTGGAGGCAAACATTTTGCTGGGATTCCATGCATTTATGTGTGTTTAACATTTAAAATTGACAAATTTCGAATTAACGTCTTTGTTTTGATTTGGAATCGAGATTCGTTTGATTTAACAACCACTTGAAATTGTTTAGAAATTCATCTTTGGTGTAAAATATAAAACATTTGCATTTGTTTATAAATTATTGCCAACAACACATCAAATGTTAATTATTTGAATGGGAAATAAATCGTCGCCATAAGGATATGTTTTGAGCTCATAGAGATACATGTACGTGATGTCTTGCAAAGTTATAGATGAGAACTAGCCACATAGATTATTTAAAAAATAGCTATACGAAATTTGCGGGCAGTGCACAGATATAAAATATTTTAAATCTTCTCAATTTGAAAAAACAAAAAATATTTTGTATTCTACCGCTAATTTGTATCCATTATTTACTTCTTTTTTTGAGATGGATTATGTTATGATTTAATTTTTTTCAACTATGACTTAGCATAAGCGTGGCAATATAGTGATTGATGACATATTTTTTAGCTCATTATGTTAATCCATCATCTGCATTTAAGACATTATATAGGCAAATCTATTATGAGAAAACAATTCTTGAGTTTCGTTTTTTGTAGAAATCAAAATATTCTTTAGTATTAGATTTTGTATAATAAATTAGTATAAACAGCCTAAAATGTCAGAATATTTAAGTGTTGAAGAAAACGCTCACATCCTGGTTCTTAATTACGATTGAAAACCAATGGTTGTGAGCGATATTCACGCACATTCGTTCGTTTGCTGCACAGTGATTCAGAATTTATTATACCCTCAGTCTTTAGACTAACGAGAGTATATACACTAGGGTTATGACTTTTTTACAATCTCATATACCTGTATCATATTTTGATGAACTTTGCCTAAGATTAGATAAAATCTTAATCAGGGCTGCGGAGTCGAGCCATTTTTCCTTCGACTCCGACTCCAGGCCAGTTTTTTACACGACTCCGGAGTCGACTCCGGGGGTAATTTCATATGCCACTGAAAATTAATAAAACTTGCGCCATTTTTAACTTTTTCCTATACTTGGACCATATATGATTATATGTTGTTTTCACTAAGGTATTTGTAATGTATGCTCCATACTGATTCTGCAGTATCTTACATCGAAAACCAGTAAGGAAAGGATCAAAGTCGGGCGGGGCCGACTATATGATACCCTACACCACTGTGAATATGTAAAATATAAATCGGAGCTATATCCAGATCTAAACCGATTTTGATATAATTTGGCACATTTATTTCCAGACCGAATTCAGTCACACATTCCAAATATCATTGAAATCCGACTTATATAGCGTGTTTGGAGCAGGAAATACGCGAAATCGGCCGAAAATATATATGGGCGCTATATCCAAATCTGAACCGATTTCGATATAATTTGGCACATTTATTTCTAGACTGAATTCAGTCACACATTCCAAATTTCATCGAAATCGGAAATATATAGCGTGTTTGGTACAGAAAATACGTGAAATCGGCCGAAAATATATATGGGAGCTATGCCCAAATCTGAACCGATTTCTATATAATTTGGCACACTTATTTCTATACCAAATTCAGTCAAACATTCCAAATTTCATTAACATCGGACGTATTTAGCGTGATTGGTACATCGCATACGTGAAATCGGGCGAACATATATATGTGAGCTATATCCAAATCTGAACCGATTTCGATATAATTTGGCACATATATTTTTAGACCAAATTCAGTCACACATTCCAAATTTCATCGAAATCGGACATATATAGCGTGTGTGTTACAGAAAATACGTGAAATCGGCCGAAAATATATAGGGGGGCTATACCAAAACTTGGACCGATATAGCCCATCTTCGAACTTGATCTTCCGACGGCTAAAAAAATGGTATTTCCCAATTTTCAGCGAAATCGGTCAACAAATGCGACCTGTATGTTGCGAACGGACGGGCGGACGGACGGACGGACGGACGGACGGACATGCATAAATCGACTCAGAAAGTGATTCTATGTATATCCCTAGAAGGAACTATGGGTCTATCTCGCTTCCTTTTGTATGTTACATACAAATGCACTAACACATAATACCCCTTACCACATAGTGGTGTAGGGTATAAATAGCAACAGAAACAAGTTAGAAAGTTTTAGTCGGTTTTTCCGAAATATATGTAAGGGTATATACCAGATCATCATTTTAAAATTCGGCTGGATAAAAATTCCGTTTAAATTTGAATAACCTACCTTAAAGATGCTGCACAGATAGATGCTGGACGGCGAATGAAGGCAATGCAGATAATTTAACATGCAAGAAGAGATCACCATGATGTAATAGCAGTTCTCTGTATACGTATATCATGAAAAGTTTAACGCTTGTATAAGGGTTCTGAAGTAGAAAAACTTTGTTCAAGAATGTGGGATATGACAACAAAATCTTCTTCGGATTGTTTAATGCAAATGACAAAACTTGTAAATTTATGTAAGTGTAGTCCTGATCATAAGTACTACATGGGGGTAAGCAATTCAAGACCAGACTTTAAACTGTATCCAATCAAAATGTTTGTAGTACTTAACATAAGCCCACACATTTTGAAAATTTGTGAAATTACACCCGAAGGAGGGAATGAAAAATTTTATCAAAATATTCCAGATTTATCGTGATCACCAGCCAAAACATAGGCAGACCAATAGGTCTCTTAATAGAAATTGTTCTAATCTCTTCTTTATATGTTTCCTCTTAGAAGATCTTAGGACTTGTAGAAAACATGTTGGTTTTCATATTGATGATCAGTAGGATTTCTCATAGTAGACCACAAGATGAAAAAACCAGTGGACTTCTAGCAGAAGACTTGCAGGACTTATATAAAACAAAAAAACAAATAAGTCAAAACAAATGAGAGCAATAGTATGAAGGGGATGATCATGTGATATCCTACACCACTACTCCTGGACACTGAATTTCCGCGAAATGTTTTGAATTTAATTTATATTAAAAGGTATATTTTAAATGTTGTTAGATCTGTAAGGACAACACGTTGATCCCAAAATATTGTTCACATAATGTCAATGTTATGTTGGAGGACATATAACGAAATCTAATACTATTAGTGATAATTTTAGTGATACTGTTCCGGAGCACAACCATAATCGTAGTGTACCACATTTTGGTACTCTAAAAACGTTGGGTACCGCAGTCGGAACACTAAAAATCGTAGTGCTCCGCAGTCGGAGCACTAAAAATCGTAGTGCTCCGCAGTCGGAACACTAAAAATCGTAGTGCTCCGCAGTCGGAGCACTAAAAATCGTAGTGTTCCGCAGTCGGAGCACTAAAAAATCGTTGTGTACCACATGTCGGAACACTAAAAAAACGTAATGATAATGTACCACACACGAGTTTATTATGATTTGCGAGGAAAATTAAATATTTATAATTTTTGAGATAAGTACAAATTAAGACATAAAAACTCAGATACACCTTTAAATCCATGTATGTTTACATATTAATTAATAACGTTGGGAAATTAAGTAGAAAATATGAACATGAGTTTATACATGAGATACATGAGTTTATTATGATTTGTGAGGAAAATTAATTTTTTTATAATTTTTTTTAATAAATACAAATTAAGAAATAAAATTTAATAGAACACGTGAAAAACGCCTGATTTGATTTGTGGACAATGGATCAATAAAAATCGTAGTGTTCGGCTGCGGAGCACTAAAAATCGTAGTGTTCCGACTGCCGGATCACTAAAAATCGTAGTGATCCGACTGCCGGATCACTAAAAATTTTATTGTTTCGACTGCCGGATCACTAAAAATTTTAGTGTTTCGACTGCGGATCTCTAAAAATCGAAACAATGGAACAATAAAAATCGTAGTTTTAGGCTGCGGAGCACTACGATTTTTAGCGCTCCGACAGTCGGAACACTACAAATCGTAGACGAACACTACGATTTTTAGTACTCCATTGTCCAAGAACCAAATCAGATGTTTTACACATTTTCTTTTAATTTTTATTTATTTAAAAAATATATATAAATATTTAATTTCCTCAGAAATCATAATAAATTCATGTATGGTTCATTACCATATAGTTTCAAAACGTGGTAAAAAACGATTTTTAGTGCTCCGGCACGACGATCTTTGTGCTTCATTCCACAAAAAACTAAATATTGTTTTTTCATAATTTTGACCAAATTTCGCAATGTGTTTAACTAATTTAAACATACATGGATGTAACAGTTTATCTTAAATTTTATTTGATCAAATTTAACCAAATATTTAATTTTCCTAAGAAAACATAATTAGTCCGGTCAAAATAGACATGCGTATAAGGGGGAAATAGCAAAAATTCCCACAAAGCTGAATTTTGGTGGAGAGCTAGGGTTAGCCATTAGAAGCAACGTCCTAAAAGTCCCCATAGATCCCATGTGTGCAAAACAAGTTATTCGGGGTCAAAGGTCATTTTTGGAGGCATTATTCAGTTTTTTTAATTTTTCTCAAAAACGGTAAGACTTAGCAAAAGCCGGCTAAAGTAAAAGTTGTAGATTTAATAATTGTCTACAAGAGTGGTCTTTATGATTCTTAAAAAAACTTACCATTTTCGAGATATCGCGATCTAAAGGTCAAATAAAAAATTAGCCGCGTAAGTACATTATGAGACGAGCCGGTTAAAGTAACGACACTATGTGTTAGATACTTCCGTAAGCTTTCAAACGATATCAACTTTGCAGTAATCGGTTCAGTAGAACCGGGTCTAACCCGGTTTTTAAATTTGGCCTTTCGGGTCGAATAACCGGCGAACCGGATCCGCAACCGTTGAAAATTATACATTTCCGTAATCAGCGCAACAAACCCTACCTTCGGACAAAACTTGAAAAAAAATCAGAGAGTTTTCGTTGGGGGTCGTTCCCGTTGGGCTTTCGATTATACATGTGGGTTAAATGGGCTATTTTTGCATAAAATGACTCTAACATTGAATAACTCTACTAAACACGCTCCGATTTTGTTGGAATTTTTTTTAGAAGATAGCTATAATTTCGCTCTTCAAGAAAAAATATATTTTTTTGGGGGACAGACCCGATTACTTCGTTTATTTTAGCCGGTTCGTCTGAATATGTGCATATTTCCCTTATAAGTGCATAAAAATCATGTGTTTTTTAGAACAGCTATATCTCAAGAATGGTTCCTTCTATGAAAAAAATTATAAAGGTCAAACTTGTAGATAATTTTTCTGTCTACAATATTTACTTTAGTCACTTTTTGATTAGATCAACCGTTTTCAAGATATAAATCTGAAAACCTAAAACCCCTTAAAATTTGACCTTTGACCCCGAATAATTTTTTTTGCACACATGGGATCGATGGGGACTTTTAGGACGTTGCTTCTAACGGCAAACCCTAGCTCTCCACCAAAATTCAGCTTTGTGGGAATTTTTGCTATTTCAATGTCTATTTTGACCGGACTAAATACTTTTATTATTTTTTTGTGTTCCAAAACTATAATTTATAGTGATCCGGCAGTCGGAACACTTAAATTTTTAGTACTCCGCAGTCGGAACACTAAAATTTTTAGTCCTCCGCAGTCGGAGCACTACGATTTTTAGTGCTCCGGCAGTCGGAACACTAAAATTTTTAGTCTTCCTAGTGCTCCGGCAGTCGGAACACTACGATTTTTAGTCCTCCGCAGTCGGAGCACTACGATTTTTAGTGCTCCGGCATGCGGTACACTACGATTATCGTTGTGTTCCGGTACAGTATCACTAAAATATTTTTTAGTGTTTGTGTTCCGGAGCGGTACACTATCGTAGTGTACCTATCCACCTTGGTACGGTACAGAACGGTACGGCACGATACCATAGTGTTTATTTTCGAACACTGGTTACTGTATGTGTTTGTATTCATATCTGAACCCGACCTCCATACAAAATGTCGTGACGATCGGTCTTTAATTTTGCCTGCAGTTTGGTTCAGACCAGAATAGATCCCTATTTTTATTGGAGATGATCGTGAAATATTTAGCAGGTGAAATGAACCAAAAACATATTATTTATCCAATTTTGTAGCGGCTCTGTAGGTAAGAGTATATGACAAAGAAGAAGCTTGCAATTTGAGATGGCAATCAGATAATATATGGACCACAACTTTTGTGTGAAAATTGTGAAAATTTTTAATATACAGCTTATATCCTTTCTCGTGATTTATATTTGAAAGACGATCTCTTGACCATTCCATTGATGTCAATTATGTTGATGTATGTGACCAGATAACAGAGTTACAGCCTATCCAGTTTTTTGTTTGTAGTGTAATCAAAAACACGCTAGAGGTAGCAATTATAGCTCAATAGTCACGAAATTTTGCACGAGGTAAGAGTTTAGGTCGAAGAAGATGCCTAAAATTGTTTATGATGATCTGATATTATTTAGCGGGTGACATAGACCATTACTTTTGTATGAAAAATATCTAAATTTTATTATTGGTCCATATTTTAATCCCTGGAGGGCATATACCGGCAAAGTAGCCTACATGTGGAAAAATAACTACTGACCTTTCCCCTGATGCAATTTGTAATAATGTGTCTGCTGGATGACGGGCCTACTGCCTAATATATAATGGGTTTTGTGTAGAGAACCACAATTTCCTCCCATGCTACATGGGATTGTCTCTATCATGACAGAGAAATTGTCAGTTCAGTTGTCCAATTGGATTTTTTATACAAATATTGCAGCATGGGGTCACCTCGCCACCTATTCTATTCTAGGATTTAGGGTAAAAGGGATACATATAAAATACGACCAAAGATATGTCTCATCGAAATATTGGTTTTGGACCACGATTTAGCCCTGTCCGTTCATCTGTCTCTCTTACTGTCTAGCTGGCTGGTGCTCACAATAACTTTCGAACAGATCTACCAATTCAAACCAAATTTTATACTTCGTAATGTTTTGACCACACTTAGTTTAAGTTCGAATATAGGCCATATAGGTCCACTCCTACCCCACACAAGTTCAAAATTTTTTTTGGACGATTTGGTCCAAACTTTCAATATATTATTATTCCTTCCAGATATAGATAGGGTAAGACCATATCGGTCCACACCTTTGGGTACCTCCCACACAAAAATCGTAAAAGTGAAATTTAAGAGCCTTCTCGAATCGCTTTGAATATATTTCAGCAGATTGTCCTTGTCGCCCCCTTTACGATGGTAAAATTGCTATGGCAAGTCCATACTTCCTGAGATTATAGACGAAAAGCTCCAAGAAACCCTGGAAAACAAACAAGAAACCTAAATAAAATGGCAAATCCGCAAGATAGCTCTCAAGGGGGTTTTCTGATTGGTCCGAACTTGCACATCGTATCATTTCATCTAGTCACACAACATTTGGCAAAAGTGAAGTTTGAGGACTTGAATCGGATTTATTTAATTTTTTTTGGAGAAGATTCTTTTCACTTTCCCTATTGCAACGGTAAAATTTTTCTGGGGTAAGTCCATACTTCTTGAGATAAGGGTCCAAAAGTTCCAAAAATCCCTGCCGGCTCCAACTAAAATTACAAATCCGAAAAATAATTCTCAAACTTTTTCAAAAATCAGAAGATAAATTACTAAAATTGATTTGGTATAGCCCCACATTACGATACCTACAGATTCAACGTATTTTGAAGAAAATCCGTGATGGAAAATCAATATATTTTTATACGGCATAATTATTGTGTTTATTTCCGTTTTTGTTCAGAGGCTGATGGCATATCACCGTTAGCGCAGCTGACTTATTCTATCTTCTTTCGTGTGTAACTGAATATGAATAATTTTGGGATATATAAAATTGTTTGCATGCAAATTATTTGAATTTCTATTCCTTATTAGTTATTTTTACCGGTATAAAATATATTTTTGATATCACAATATACATATACCCACAATGCTCTATTTTCGAATTACCCTGAAAAGCACGTGCATTATCAAACATATGTGAGGTACAAGTGCACAATTTTTGGGTGATAGATCTTCAACAAACTCACAATTTTCCCAAATAGCAAATATCAGAGATATAGCAACTTGCATTGTATATATATTTATTTATTTTACGTGTATACCGAAAAGGAACCTGATATTCAAAGACAATTTTAAGTTTAAGCAGGAAGGGCTAATCAATGTGAATTTTCCAATTATCGAATATTTTTAGAAATGTATAATTTATATAATTGTTCCACAAACATCCCAGTAGGGACAAGGGAGGCTTCTCTAATACCAATGGATTCATGTTAAGTTATTGATATGTGACCTCTTTTTTATCGCCGAGTCCGAACGGTGTGTCCTAAATTGCCACTAGCATAGACGTTTTTCATGGCTAAAATACTAAGGAAATATCGCCAACATTACTTAGGGGTATTTTGACATCGTAGAAAATTTTATGTGGCCAGGCCTGGGAATCGAACCCGGACATTCAGCGTGCAAGGCGGTTGTACATAGCTGATTCATAGAAGTTGTGGTGTAGGGTATCACATGGTCGGCCCCGTCCGACTATAGCCTTTGCTTACTTGTTTTCTTATAAAATTAATAAACGATACCCAAAATTTAGTAATATTCATCTCTGTAGCATAAAATAAAAATTCTTTTGATAAATTTAGAAAAAAAAAGAATTTTGCCCGGAGTCGGAATCAAGCTTTTTTTCACGACTCCGGCTACGACTCCAGCAAAATTTGCTAGACTCCGACTCCGCAACCCTGATCTTAATTATAAGTTGACTCGACAAAAAAACTCACGCACAAAAAGCTTTCAAAATTTTCATATATGAGCTTTTTTGAAAAAAATTTGGAGTCACTTTAAGCACATATGTGGCCCAGAAACGAAACCAAAATTACATAAGCTTTTGTTTCTCACCAATTTTGTCGCCATATCGTAACATATATATATATCATTTTATATCATACATAACTTTATTACATATATCATATAAATTGAAAGTGGTTTGTGCGTGACCTTTTTTAATAGTAAAATGGAATAAAAGTTATTTTAGTTATTAATAGGTCAAAGGTCATTCATTCATGCAACAGGAAATATTTTCTTGAGAAAATAAAAAATAATTTAAAAAAATGAAGTTTCAGTGTTTTATTTAGAAATGCACTTAAAACTAAAAAATAATTTGTCGCTTAGCCTCAATATATATATTCTTTCTCATGATAGAATCTCTCAAATAAAACGCTTGCATTTAAATTATGAATGGTGTCAAAATTAAACGGCAAGCGTTTTATTTGAGATATTCTATCATGAGAAAGAATATATATTGAGGCATTAATCGCTTAGCCTCAATATATATATTCTTTCTCATGATAGAATCTCTCAAATAAAACGCTTGCATTTAAATTATGAATGGTGTCAAAATTAAACGGCAAGCGTTTTATTTGAGATATTCTATCATGAGAAAGAATATATATTGAGGCATTAAGCGACAAATTATTTTTTAGTTTTAAGTGCATTTCTAAATAAAACACTGAAACTTAATTTTTTTAAATTATTTTTTATTTTTAACTTTTTAGTAAATACAATTTTTGACCTCTAAGATCGCCAAATGCCGAATTACAATCCATTTGAGCAGAAAATGTAGATTAAAATGCTTGAAATTGGGTGCTACAATTATATGGATGCTATATTAAACCTTGACCTACGTCCACAATTTTTAGTGGGGAAGTTCCTGGACTATTGAGAACTCCAAATGTCAAGTTACAGCAAATTCGGGCTAAAAATGAAGACAAAATCCTCAAAATACCAGAAGTCGGGTGGTACCGTTATATGGAGGCTATAGGAAAAAATGGACCCATATTGGTTTTGGTTTCATATTCATGTATTGTTATCTAAATCTGAAAAATGTGCAAAGTGTTAGTTCGATTGGTCAACTGCAACCGTGCTAAAAATCAGTTACCAGATTTTAAAAGGGGGTCAAGTTAGACACCGTAATAACACTGTAAGAATGGACGAATATTAGTTTTGATTTCATATTCATGTATTGTCATCCAAATCTGAAAAGTGTGCAAAGTTTAAGTACGATTGGTCTCGTGCAACTGCGTGAAAAACGAGTTACCAGATTTGAAAAGCAAAATACCGGAAATCGGGTGGTACCGTTATATGGGGGCTATAGGAAGTAATGGACCCATATTTGTTTTGGTTTCATATTCATGTATTGTCATCTAAATCTGAAAAGTGTGCAAAGTTTTAGTTCGATTGGTCAACTGCAACCGTGTTAAAGATCAGTTACCAGATTTGAAAAGTGGGTCAAGTTAGACACCGTAAAAACACTGTAAGAATGGACCAATATTAGTTTTGATTTCATATTCATGTATTGTCATCCAAATCTAAAAAGTGTGCAAATTTTAAGTTCGATTGGTAAACTGCAACTATGTGAAAAATGAGTTACCAGATTTGAATAGCAAATTAGATAAAACACTGTAAAACAGTGTAAAAATGGACCAATATTGGTTTTGATTTCATATTCGTGTATTGTCATCCAAATCTGAGAAGTGTGCAAAGTTTTAGTTCGATTGGTCAACTGCAACCGTGTTAAAAATGAGTTACCACAATTGAACTAAACACACACCAAGGCAAGTTAAATAAAACACTGTAAAAACACTGTAATAATAAAAAATTGTTTTCATTTTTCCAAAAAAATAATTTTTTTCAAAGTGGTTTGTGCGGAAACTTTTTTATAATAAAATTGAATGAATGTTATTTTAGGTATTAATAGGCAAAAGTTCATTCATTCTAACTACAGGAAATAATTTTTGAGAAAAAAGGTCAAAAAGTCATAACCCTAATATACACTCTCATACGAGCAAAATGTGCCTCATCGAAATAATGATTTCAGATCCCAAGTATGTTGGGACGAAATTCGGTTCTGACAATTTGGAGTCGATTAAGCAATGTCTGTCCGTCCGTGTGTCTGTCTGTCTGGCCGGAGCGCACAATAACTGTCGAACGGAAGAACCGATTTGGTCCAAAATTTCGCCTTCGTAATATTTTGTCCATACTAAGCTTGAGTTGGAAGATTAACCATATCGGTCCTCTCTTTCAGGTGCGTCCATCACAAGAGTTCACGATAACTCTTGAAGGGAGTAACCGATTGGTCCATTCTTTGCCCGTCGTGAAATTTCGACCAGGCATAGATGGAGGTCCAATATGGACTATATCGGTCCACTCCTTAGGGGACCTCCCACATAAAATTTAGGATAAGTTCAGTTTAAGACCTGCTCTCTAATCACTTTGATTTTTATTGTAACAGCTTCTATTCACTGCCCCATTACTAAAGTGGTACGCACGATATCTCTTGAACGGAGCAACCAATTTCGTCCTCCTAATATTTTGTCTTTGATCTTCTGTGGGTACATCCAACATAAAAGTTCAAAATTTTTGTTTAAGTGCAGTTTAGGGTCTGCTCGAAGATCCTTTGGAAATGTAAAACGATGTTACTCCTTGTCGCCCTGTTTACAGCGATATTATGTTTTTCGTGGGAAAGGGCATGGTTCCTAAAAAAGTGATCCAAAACCTCTATGTTATATGGTGACCAACAGAAATAACTGGAGGCACGCTACTGCAACTCAACGAATTAAGCCAGAAATCCTCTTATGTGACGAGGCCTTAAGACGCTGGCAACCGTGTCACTTGGTTAATTTTGATTTTTCAGGGGCAAGAAAGGTGAAAAAAACCCTGTGGCATCATATTTATCGTGCTAACTATCGAACTGATCAACCGATTTGGTTCAAAATTTGGCCTTTGTCAAATTTTATCCAAACTTACTTTCAGCTCGAAGATGAGCAATACCGGTCCCCAAATTCCGGTACTTCCGCCCAATATTTACAAAACGTCTCTAAAATGGTATGCACGGTATCTCTTGAGCGGGGCAACCAATTTGGTTTAACTTCTAAAATGACCCACAAAGCGTCCTCTCCTTAGGGTACCTTCCCCACAAAAATTGTTGACTAGTGGGTGCGATATCTATCGAAAAGATGTGACTCCCAAAATAAGATCCACTTCCATAATGGACTATGTATGTCGGTCCATTCCTTCAAGTACCTCCTCCGCAACACTTTAGAACTGTAATCCTAATTCACATTTTTGTCGGCCCGTTAAAAAAAAGTCCAAAAAGGCCCACAAAATTCTGAAAAGAACCTAAATAAATTCGATCTGTTCATCGATGAAAGTTTCAATTGACATAGACTGAGGGTATATCTCTGTCGGCAAAGCGTACTGATACTTTTGTTACTTGCTTTTTTCCCGCTTGGCCTTGTGTTGGAACCTAGCGCTCGCTGCTTACTACCATGTGTTTTGTTGCTGCAAAATTAGACTCATTCTGTTATCGGATGTTACCCCATGAAGGCTGACTTTGCCGATATTTTCCCTCCAATTGTAGTAATAAAATATCCTAGAGCAATCATATGCTTCCTATAGGCGCTCGCAGAATATATCCAGGGTTTGTTTATTTTTCTCTTCGGACGGGGCGTGAGTACAGATGATTATGTTTTTATACGGATAGTGGCAAATGGGTGCCACCGTGGTGCAATGGTATGCACACTAGGGTTATGACTTTTTTACAACCTCACATCCCTGTATCATAGCGTGATGAGTTTTGCCATAAGATTACATAAAATCTTAATTATAAGGTGATTCAGGGAAAAAACCTCACGCAAAATGATTTTAAAATTTGAATTTATCAAAATTATGGACAATTTTTTGAAGTCACTGAAAACAGATATATAGTTGAAAATAAACTTTAGGGCCACATGAAATAATTAAAATGACATAAAATTTATTTCTCACTATTTTTCTTCAATTCTGAGAATCGTAAAAATGTCGTAAACGCTTTTATTCAAAAATATAATTTTTTAACAAAAAACAAAAAATTTAAAATTTTTTCAAAGTGACTTTTTTCGAGCCTTTTTTAATATTTGAATGAAATAAACATTATTATAGTTATTAGTAGGCTTATATTTATTCATTCGTGCAACAAAAAATAATTTTTTGAAAATTTTTTTTTTTTCATTTCATAAATTTTTTCAAAAAATTATTTTTTTAAAATCGATTTGTGCGTGAACTTTTTTTATATTTCAATGGAATAAACGATAGCATAGTGATTAGTAGGCAAAAGTTCATTCATCCCTGCTACAGGAAATCATTTTTGAGGAAAAATGTCAAAAAGTCATAACCCTAATGCACACCCGCCTTGCACGCTGAAGGTCATGGGTTCGATTCCCCGGCCAGTCAACATCAAAATTTTCAACTGTGGCAAAATACCCCTCAGTAATGTTTGCGACATTTCCTGAGTATTTCAGCCATGTAAAACTTCTCTACAAAGTTGTGTCTTAAGACACGCCGTTCGGACTCGGCGATAAACAGTAGGTCCCATATCATTGAGCTAATATGAATCGGGGTGCACTCATTGATATGAGAGAAGTCTCCCTTGTCCCGTATGGGATGTTTGTGGAACAATTATATATTATAGTGGCAATTCATTCATCCACCGGTGTGATGCATGAACACCTGCATGCCTCCGATTTACCGTACATTCAACACCTAGATCTTGCTTCGTTTCCTGGCAGCAGCCCGATTCCATCGTTCTTCCTGCAAGGCGAAAACATCAGCTTGGCACTTTCAAAGTACATGCGTCAGTTTGCAAATTGCACCTACTCTGTTAAGGGTCAGGACATTTAAGGTACATGTAGGTAGATCATGGTCCTTAAACCTTTGCATGGCCCGCACAGTGGTTCAGAATCGGTTTTTTTCCTGGTCAAAACTCTGTAACTTTTGAACGGATAGATATATTTCCATAATCTTTTCTTTCTTCGGCAGGTAATACAATTCGACCTTTTTATTAGCGTTTTTGAGTATTTCATAAAATCAATCTCTTAAAAAAAGTCAAACACCAATAAACAAATCATATAAATACAAAAAGTAGAAAAAATTGTATTTTTGTTAATTTTTATTTATTTTTAAAAAATTCAAAATTTATTAAAAAAAACTCATATATTTAAGAAAATGTCAATTTGTGTATTTACCCATAAAATTTCAATCAATTTTAAAAAAGTGTTAAATGGACGGATCGAGGCGGCTACAAAAATATATATGAGCTGGAATATGACACTCTCAGGCATAATTCTTTGAAAACGAAAAGTTATAGTCCACTAAATTTGGAATTTCACTAAAAGTTACACGGTGCTCTTGAATCAAATTTAAATGGAAGGTGCTTACACCTAGGAAGTTTTTGCGGATTCTGAAACTACAATGTCCATAGATGAGAAAAATCAAAAAAAAAAAAATCGCCGGAGCGCTTTTTAAATAAATCGCGATTCAAGTTGGCATATTTATGTGTTGTTTAGGTTTTTGCGATTTTGCTTGGAAGCCGCAAGTCCTATGGGAATAAAGAAAATGTTGTAGCTATCAAAATTCTCTACAAGATTGACCTTAATGATATTTTCGTAGGTTTTACAACTTTTGAGATATAGAAGTTGAAATTGGGACAATTCAAATTCAATTCAATTCTGTATCGTTTCCTTATAAAACAATGTCATGACAGCAATTCCCCAACTTAAACTTATATATCTAAAAAAATGGTACAACCTAAGAAAAATTACATAAGCCAGTCTTGTAGAGAATTTTCGCAGCTATAAGATTTTCTAAGGTCCCATGCCGATAAGACTTGCCGTATTCAAGCAAAATCGGGAAACCCTAACAAAAAAACCTAAAAATGTAAACTGAGCTTTTTTATCTAAAAAATGGTACAGCCTGAGAACAAATCATAAACATCAATCCTGTAGAGAATTTTCACACCTACAACATTTTCTTTAGCTCCATTTCGATTGGACATGCGGTTTCCAAGCAAAATCGTGAAACCCAAAAAAACACCTAAAAATGTGAATTTTGACCACGATTTTTTAAAAATTTCTACAGCGATTTTTTTATGTTTTTATACCCTCCACCATAGGATGGGGGTATATTAAGTTTGTCACTACGTTTGTAACTACTCGAAATAATCATTGTAGACCCCACAAAGTATATATATTCTTGATCAGCGTGCAATTCTACATCGATATAGCCATGTCCGTCCGCCCGTCTGTCCGTCTGTGGAAATCACTCTAGCGTCCGAACGGATTGACATAGGTTGATAAAATTTTGGGAAAATATGTTATATTTACGTAGGACTTTTGGTATTGAAAGCGGGCTATGTAGGTCCACGCTTTCGTATAGCCCCCATACAAAATGAAGCGTGACGCGTCGTCGTTTTAAGGAATTTTTAAGATATTTGGCCCATTTTACCACCGAATTGGTTGTAATTTGGTACTTTGTTTCTCCAGAGGCCAAATAATATTCCTACCAAAGTCGGGTTATATAGGTCCACGTTTTGGTATAGCCCCCATATAAGGCCCCATATAAAGTACGCGTCATTTTAATATATTTTGAATGTATTAGACCCATTTGACCACAGAATTGGTTGTAATTTGGTATTTTGTGTCTTCAGAGGCCAGAAAATATTCCTACCAAAGTTGGGTTATATAGGTCCACGTTTTGGTATAGCCCCCACATAAGGCCCCTTATAAAGTACGCGTCATTTTAATATACATATTTTGAATGTATTAGTCCCATTTGACAACAGAATCGGTTGTAACTTTGTATTTTGTGTTTCCAGAGGCTAAGAAACATTTCTACCATAAAATGTTTATATAGGTCCACGTGTTGATATAGCCCCCATAATACAATATCTCCCGATTTTCGATATTTTGAACGTTTTAGCCTCATTATCACACCGAGATGGCTGAAATTTGGTATTTAGTCTTCTTTAGGCGTATAAAACTTTCCCCCAGAAATTTGTAGGTATAGGTCCACGCCATCATATAGCCCCCATAGAACGGTACCTTCCGAATTTCGGTATTTTGAAGGTTGTGGCCACATTAATCCACCGAAATGGCTGAAATTTGTGGTGGAGGGTATAAAAAGTTCGGCCCGACCGAACTTAACGCTTTTCTTACTTGTTCTCATCTATGCACATTGCTGTTTCAGAATTCACAAAAATTTCCCCTGTGTAAGCGGTTTTCATTAAAAGTTAGTTAAAGCGCACCCTTCATGACATTATTTTATAAGGGGGCGATACAGTCAGTGCATTGTCCCAATTTGAACTTCAATATCTCAAAAATGGTAAAACCTACGAAAATACCGTAAAGGTCAATCTTGTAGAGAATTTCATAGCTACAACGTTTTGATAGGACTTGCGGTTTCTAAGCAAAATAGTGAAAACCTAAACAACCCATAAAAATGTCAACTTGAATCGCGATTTATTTAAAAAGTGCTCCGGCGATTTTTGTTTGTTTTTGATTTTTCTCATCTATGAACATTGCAGTTTCAGAATCCGCAAAAACTTCCCATGTGTAAGCACCTTCCATTTAAATTTGATTCAAGAGCACCGTGGTTAGTATCTGAGGAAAAATAAAATAATTCACTTCGTGTAAACGTTTCGGTAATTTATTAAAACAGTTCTTAATTTTAATTTTAAATTTTTATTTTTTTTTCGGTTTCCTTATATTTACTAACCAATATATTTACTATCAAATCCCATATAGAAATTAACAATCTGTGGCGGTGGGGTTTTGGCCAGGATTCGATTTCTGAATCACAGTGGTCCGTTAACACTACAGGCTTTTTATAGTAGAATGCTTCTTTATAGGGGTGAAATACTAGCCCGACAGCGAATCCATATAAAAGGGGGTGGTTGGTGTCCACTTCAGATAAACGAGGGCCGTTTCTTGTTATCTTCCAACTTTACGTCATTGTGTGGGACTCGACCAGAAATTTATTTTTATGGTTGAGAACAGAAAGTGGACTTTTTAAAAGACCGGAATGGAGTATTTGTGGTGTGGTAGAAAAAACGGCGTCATCATGGACGGCCAGAAATGCATATTTACAGTGTGGGAAAAAGCAGGGATCTTTATATTAGAGCAAAATGATGGTGAAAATGTAATTTAATGAAATTTTATACTTGTAAACATTTGACTTATGTTGCCATGGAACAGAATTTAATGCCTCTTATCCCAATATTTCATTTGAATTGTCTTTTCTTCAGCTGGTTCTGAGGCAAAATGTTACCTGAATCAACGTACGACTTGCCATAATTCTAAAAATGGCGATGCAAATGACTGCAAACTTTCGATGTCTTCTAAGTAGCACTTATTATACTATCCACCATAAGATGGAGGGTTTATTCCGTTTGTAATTCTTCGAAGTATTTATATTCTTGATCAGAATAAAGTTCTAAGTCGATATAACCATTTCCGTCCGTCTGTCCATCTCCTGAAATCCAAATACAGATCGCAATATTTAAGTAGCAATTTTTAATTTGAAGGGTTTATTCTCATTATCGCAACGAAACATTTCCCCCCATAAATTTGCCCGTACAAGACCACGTTTTGATATAGACCTCATAGAACGATATTAAAAAGATACCTCGATATTAAAAAGGTTTTACCCTCGTTATCACACTCAAAGAAAAGAAATTTAGTATATTCCCCCTAAAAATGATCAGTATAGATTTACTTTTTTATATAGCCCCCATAGAACGAACCACCCTACTTTGTGTTTAGTTTTTGATAGCGGGTTCTCAGATTGGAAGGTAAACGATACTGGCCGTAACTTGGTATTTCGGATTTGTTTAAAATAAATTGATATTCTTCTGTTAGGACATTCCACTTTTCTTAGGGATCAACCTTGACTTGGGGGAAGCAGTAGTACTTTCATAAGCGATAGGAAATAATTTTTTTTAATTTTACTTCAATACAACTAGTGGTGGAGAATATAAAAAGTTCTGCCCAACCGTAGTTAACGCCTTTCTTACTTGTTATAGGAGTCTCCATGGAAAGCTACCTCCCGATTTTTTGAATTGTAAATGTTATAGCCTCATTATTCAATCGAAACAGCTGAATGTATAATTTAATCTTCGTTGACAGTATAAGTTCATGTTTTTATAGCGAATTAGACCACTTAGTCCACATTGCATTAGTCATTCAGAAACTTCAATCAATTTTTATGCAAATCATAAGCCATTGTAATGACGTCATTAACAGTAAATACGAATTTTCGGTTTTGTAAACCATCGTCACCAGAGTTGTTTTTATTGAAATAATCACTTGCGTTAACTGCAAATTTAAATACATTTT
Source organism: Musca autumnalis (assembly GCF_047663935.1). Classification (NCBI taxonomy): domain Eukaryota; kingdom Metazoa; phylum Arthropoda; class Insecta; order Diptera; family Muscidae; genus Musca; species Musca autumnalis. Next base: position 212,329,412 of record NW_027411644.1, read on the forward strand.
GAAAAACAACTTTAGGTTTCTTGATAATTTTTTTCGTATTATCTTATCAACATTGACTTCTGAAGAAAAAAAGCCGGCAATTTTCGGAATGAATGAATAAATGTTGTTTTTTTTTTGTTCAGCCACAACAAGAAACTGCCTCAAATGATGCAAAACGGCAGGCCGGACAGTAAAATAAATTCACACATCTTCCGACAATTAGTTGTGTTGTAAAATGTTGTCAGCGTATAATAAAATTTTAAGTAAATATTTTGGCCAAGACATTGTCAATACGACATCAGTAAATAAAACAGACGCAAACACATTTCATGGGAACTGAAAAAAATACCTCAACAAAAAATATGGCCAATTCTAGCTCCCACAACAAACATATATGTGCAAATAAATAAAACTACCAAAAGCAAGTTTATTTTTAGACACTAATTCGATCATAAATCAAGGGGGAATTTATGGTTTACCTGTTGGCCTGCAATGTCATAAAATTCACAATTCTAATAATTAATTTCTTCCTCAAAGTTCTCTAGATTCTTCTCAGTCAAATTTCATTACGAGTTTCCGGACACACCTTTTGGGAATTATTTATTTGTTTTATAAATGTCACCTATCAAAGACACGGCATAAAATCTCTGGCCTATTTGTGATGGTAAAGCATGTTTTAGAGCTCAATGCCGTTTTACCATAATTTATGATACAGTTTTTGTTTTTTTCTTTTTGACCATTTGCGTCTTAGGAGCTACAGAAAAAATTTTCCAAATTGGTCATTGACATTGCCACATACGTACTAGTTGAACCAAATTAGGCAACTAAAATATACACAAACTTTGCTATGACTCATTATTTTCCGTCTTAATTATTCTTTGGTATGACGTTATGCCATGACCAAGGTCAAATCGCCTAATCCGCGAAGAGAGATCCACAAAACCAACATTGTCATTTATCTTAACACCCCCAATTTTGGCAAAGCAATCAATGAAAGTTGACCTTTTAAGTTTGCTAATTAATTAAGTGTGTGTGATTTGAATCTGAAGCACGTGTCGTTTTACAAAGATTTATGTCACAACAGTAAAGAAACGTACATAGAACAGCAAAGAAGTCAACAAACGAAAGATTTAAGCAACAAACTTCCGCAATACTGCATAACAAGAAGAAACATTTTATTACGAAAGCCAGCCAATTCATTAATATGAGCTCCCCCACTCTGAACAATGTGTCCACACATAAAGTACAATGTTTATGTTTATTTTGTTGTTTTTATATTCTTTTTGCAGTTATCTGGCATTGAATTCAATCAGTTAGATATTGTCTATTAGAAAATGTGTGCAAATTCACAGCACGTCAGTGATAATACTGAAAAGAATATCATATTTTGGCGTCAATGTTTTGTCCTCTCATATTGAAAATCAATTATTCTAAAATTGGTATTCTATTTTTGGATTCAATGCGTATAGTGTGTTAGATGGTCAAGGAGATATTTTTATCGAAGAAGTTTTATCGTGTTCACAATTAAGATCCTAACATTAAATAGTAAATATTAGGGCGACAAAAAATAAAAACCAACCCCTTAATTAGTGTCCATTTTATGCAAAAACAAGTGAGCAAAGGCTATAGTCGGGACGGGGCCGACCATGTGATACCCTACACCACTACCCCTGTGCATAAGCTTTTCACTGGTAAACATTTCTTTTAGGGAATATAAACCGACTACCACCAAAAATAATATGCCTCTTTGTCTCTGGGACCCCCATAAGCAACCAAAATTTCGTGACCATCCGATCAAAATTACGACCTGTAGCTTTATTGCAAAAAAATGGAAGAATTGGATGCATTACCGACTATTGTGGTATCTCCCTTGTTTGAACACCTTCGCCAACCTGCTTTACACCAATGTAAAGGTAATATTTTCTTCTTCCATTGACAGGCTTTGTCGTTGGAATACCCCTACTAGAAGCCAATATATTCACAAAGAATAAAACTTTGAATTTGTCTCCAAATGAGTTTTTCCCCATTCCAAATAAATAGGCTTCTTCCTATGTGGGACCCGCATCAACTCCCAAAAATTTCGTGACGATCCGATTAAAATTGCGACCTGTAGCGTGATTACAAACAAATCGGAAAATGGGATGCATTACCGACTATTGCGATAGCTCTGTTGTTTGAGCAGCTACGACAACCTACTTTACATCGTTGTAAAGGTGATATTTTCTACTTTCCTTGGTTTTGCTTTTGATATACCTCTTAAAGAAACAGAGATATTGGCTTTGAAATAAAACGTAGACCTTTTCTCCAAATAAGTTTTTGCCCATTCCGACCCTTGAATATTATCCGACCATCATTAAAATCAGTGTGGGACCCCCATTAACCCCTAAACTTTCGTGACGATCCGATCAAAATTGCGACCTGTGGCGTGATTACAAAAAAATCGGAAATGGGATGCATTATCGACTATTGCCATATCTCTGCTATTTGACCACCTATGACAATCTAATTTACATCGCTGTAAAGGTGATATTTTTTACTTTCCTTTCCAGGTTTTGCTTTTGATATACCTCTTAAAGAAACAGAGATATTGCCTTTGAAATAAAATGTTGACTTTTCTCCAAATAAGTGTTTGCCCATTCCGACCCCTAAATATTATCCGACCATCACCAAAATCAATATGCTTCTTCATCTGTGAGACCCCCATTAACCCTGAAATTTTCGTGACGATCCGATCAATATTGCGACCTGTAGCGTGATTTCCAAAAAAATAGAAAAATGGGATGTATTACCGACTATTGCGATATCTCCGTTATTTGGTTATCTACGCCGACCTAGTTTGCATCATTGTAAAGACGGGATCTTCTACTTTCATAGTCAGGCTTTGCTTTTGGCAATTTTTCAACCAAAGCTGTGATATTTGTCAATATAAATCAAATCGCAAAAATGAAAATTGGGGTTTTATTTGCTACTATTGCGATATCTTCGTTGTTTGATCACCTACTAGCACCTACTTTACATCATTAGAAAGGTGATATTTTCTGCTTTCATTGTCAGGTTTTGCTTTTGGTATACCTCATACAGAAACTGAGATATTGGCTTTGGAAAAAAACGTTGTATTTTTACCCACCTAAGTTTTATGCCCTTTCCGACCCCTAAATATTATCCGACCATCACCAAAATCAATAGGCTTCTTCCCCTCCGGGACCCCCATCAACATCCAAAATTTCGTGACGATCCGATCAAAATTGCGACCTGTAGCGTGATTACAAGGTTTAGATGGACAGACGGACAGACGGACAGACGGACGGACGGACGGACTGACGGACGGACACACATAGCCAGATCGACTCAGCTCGTCGAGACATTCATTTTGATATATATAAGTATGGGTCTACGACCATTATTTCGATGCGTTACAAACTTTTTGGCCAAAACCAACTTATAATACCCTCCCCACATAGTGGTGTAGGGTATAACCAGATAATTTGTAATCGGGCCAAATTTGCATTTTCACGAAAATTCTCTAAAGGCCGAATTTATGGTCCAAACGACGAACAAATTTACAAGTTTACTGAATCCTACAAAAATTGTGAAAATCGGATCGGATTTTGATATGGTCATATATGACCCAAATAAATAAAATTCGGCCAAATATGCATATTGGAGCAATATAAAACAAGTAAGAACGTATCAGCAGTCAGTACCGTAATGTGGGGCTATACCAAATCATAAGACAGCGGAATTGTATGCAACCCCTATTTTTGGTCCGATTCATTTTGGGACTGGGCATATTTTTGGCTTCTGATTAAATTGCAATCGAAACATATGACATATGCAAAATTATGCAACAAATATTTCAATAATAGGTACAAAAATGTTTTTATGTAAAATTTTTCTGTTTAAAATTCTTTTCAGACAAGTCAATAAAATAGAGAAATGTATAACCACAGCCTCAACCTTCAAAATACCGAAAATTGGGAGGTATCGTTCTATGGGGGCTATATGAAGGCGTGGACCTATACCGAAAAATTTCAGGTGGAAAGTTTTATACCCACAATGAAGACTAGATACCAAATTTCAGCCATTTCGGAGGGATATTGAGGCTACAACTTTCAAAATACCAGAAATTCGGAGGTATCGTTCTATAGGGGCTATGTATATGAAGACGTATATCGAGAAATTTCAAGTGGAAAGATTTATACCCCCAACGAAGACTAAATACCAAAATTTCAGTCATTTCGGTGGGATATTGAGGCTACAACTTTCAAAATACCGAAAATCAGGAGGTACCGTTCTATGGGGGCTATATGAAGACGTGGACCTATACCGAGAAATTTCAGGTGGAAAGTTTTATACTCCCAACGGAGACTTCATACAAAATGTTAGCCCTTTAAGTTCGATGTTCAGGCCACAACCTTCAAAATATCGGAAATCGTGTGGTACCGTTCTATGGGGCTAAATAAAGACGTGGACCCATGCGGACAAACTGCAGGTGTAAAACGGTGCTCTTGAAGCAACTTTAAATGAAAGTTGCTTACACCTGGGAAGTTTTTGCGGATTCTGAAACTACAGTGCTCATAGATGAGAAAAATCAAAAAACAAAAAAAAAATCGCTGGAGAGATTTTTAAATAAATCGCGATTCAAGTTGACACTTTTAGGGGTTTTTAGGCTTTCACGATTTTGCTTAGAAACCGCAAGTCCTATTGAAATGGGACTAAGAAAAATATTCTAGCTATGAAAATTCTCTACAAGATTGACCTTTACGATAATTTCGTAGGATTTGAGATATAGAAGTTCAAATTGGGACAATGCATTGACTGTGTCGCTACTTACAAAACAATGTCATACATGGTGCGCATTAACTAATTTTAAGTGAAAACCGCTTACACCTGGGAAGTTTTTGCGGATTTTGAAACAGCAATGTTCATAGGTGAGAAAAATCAAAAAGCAAGAAAAAATCGCTGAAGGAATTTTTAAACAAATCGCGGTCAAAATTCACATTTTTAGGTTTATTTTAGGTTTTCGCGATTTTGCTTGGGAACCGCAAGTCCTGTCGAAATGGGGCTAAAAAATGTTGTAGCTGTAAAAATTCTCTAGAGATATATAGATGTTCAGGTCACATTTTCAGCTTGTTAGGTTTTCACGATTTGCTTGAAAAGGGTAAGTCTTATCGAAATGGGACTAGTGAGAATCTATTAGCTTTGCAAATTCGATAGGACTTGCGGTTTCTAAGCAAAATCGTGAAAACCTAAAAAACCCATAAAAGTGTCAATTTGAATCGCTATTTATTGAAAAAGCGCTCCGGCGATTTTTTTGTTTTTTTTTTTATTTTTCTCATCTATGAGCATTGTAGTTTCAGAATCCGCAAAAACTTCCCAGGTGTAGGAACCTTCCATTTAAAGTTGCTTCAAGAGCACCGTGGTAAATTTTCGTACCCCTAACGAAGACTTAATACCACATTTCAGCCACTTCGGTGGGATTTTAAGACCACAAATCCTTGTATATATTTTTGCATATGCTCATTTTATGCAAATACGAGTCGTTCACACAATTTTTCGAAGAATTTTTGAACTTTTGTGGAAGAGGTGTGGACCTATATAGCTTATATTTAAACTTAAACTAAGTTTGCGCAAAATATTACGAAGTATAAAATTTGGTTCGAAACGGTAGATCCGTTCGAGAGTTATCGAGCGCATCAGCCAGACGGTTCGGAAACTTCTTAGCCTATCAATGAAAGAGAATAGTTAGTTTTTCAAAAATATTTTTATTTTTCAATATAATCTCCTGAAACTTCAATACACTTAGTCCAACGCTTTTCTAGCAATTCTATCCCTTGATTAAAATATTTTTCCTCAAGGTCTTCAAAATAGTGGTTTACAACTTTAATTGCATCTTCATTTGAGGTAAAACGCTTGCCAGCAAGGAATTTTTTTAGATTTGGGAACAAGTAAAAGTCACTGGGAGCTAAATCAGGAGAATAAGGTGAGTGGTCAAGCAACTCGTACTTTAATTCGTTGATTTTAGCCATTGTTAAAACACTCTTGTGCGCTGCTATATGTCTTGATGAAAAATTATTTTTTTGTGTTGTAAGCCAGGACGTTTTTCTCGAATTTGTACATTTAATTTATCCAAATGGTTGCAATAGTACTCTGAATTTATTGTTTAGCCTTTTGCAGATAGTCAATCAATAAAATACCTTTGAAGTCCCAAAAAACCGTTGCCATAACCTTACCAGCCGATTGAATTGTTTTTGCCTTCTTTGGGGCACTTCATCCAGCTTCTGTCCATTGTTTGGATTGTTCTTTTGTCTCTGGAGTATAGTGGTGGATCCATGTCTCATCAACAGTTATGAAACGACGCTTAAATCCATTTTATTTCGCTTAAAACGATCCAAAAAGCTTGAGAAATGTTCATTCTTATGCGTTTTTGATCGACTGTTAACAAATGCGGCACCCATGTTGCAGAAAGCTTTTTCATCTGTAGTTCTTCATGCAAACTTAAATGGACTCGATCATTTGAGATGCCCATGATATTAGCAATTTTACGCATTTTTATTCGTCGATCATTTAAGACCATATCATGCACTTTGGCTACAATTTCTGTTGTTGTTGCTGTTTTTGGACATCCACTACGTGGTTCATCTTCAATGCTTGTACGACCACGTTTAAATTCAGCAACTCAATATTTTACTGTTGCATATGAAGGAGCACTTTCACCTAACACATTCACCATATCATTATGAATTTCTTGTCCCGATAAACCTTTTTTATGTAAATATTTAATGACAGCACGCATTTCTAATTTTTCCATTGTAAAAAAATTGCGGATGCGTCTTTTTTGAACACCTGTTTCTATATGAAGGAGTTGCCAGATCGAAACAAAATTTAACATGTATTCATAACAGAGATGGAAGTTTCCAAAACACTTAACTTTTTTCTGTTTATACCGCGCTTTTTGTGCTAGGCTAAGAAGTTTCCGAACTGCCCTCGTATGTAAAAATGTGTCAAAATATGCACCATATGCAAAATATACAAAAATTTCTGGGCCTAATTCGTTTTATTTTGCGATGAAACTAGTTTCTGTCTAATCTGATTTCTCTACGACCATCCTAACCATATATGCACTTGCATAGGATTCCGCTGTCTACAAATCATAGACATATACCAAATGTTTTCAGTTAGTAAGCATCTGATTCATAGAGAACTCGAAGCATTAAATTACGTTAAGCCAAGTTTGAAAAAGTTTGAGAGCTATCTTGCACACTGATTATTTTAGTAAATACAGGTACAGTTTTTGGAGCTTTTGGGCTATTATTTCATTAAGTTTAAACTTACTCTGGAAAAAATGTACCGTGGTAAAAGGGAAAGTGAAAACAACATTCTGCAAAAAAAAAATTAAATAAATAAATAAATACCCGAAGGACAGGACAGATATACTACATATTCCAACCTGATACATGACTGGATAAAATAAGATGATGTGAACAGGTTGAACTAATCGGAAACTCCCTGCAAGAGTTATCTTGCGGATTTGCAATTTTAATTGGTACCGTCAGGATCTCTTGGAGCTTTTAGGCAATTATTGATCCGAAATTTGTGTGGGAGGTACCGAAGGAGTGACCGATATAGTCCACATTAGAACCCGATCTATATCTGGAAGAAACAAGTAAAAATGTATCAGTCGGCTTTGTCGACAGAGGTATACCCTCATCTACGGACAAATGGAAAAGCGACCAAACAACAAAGATCCTTTTCCCTAAAAATTATGTACCTATTTAGAGGATTTTCTGAATTTTGTGGCCTTTTTATACCCTCAGCATATATGCTAACGAGGGTATATACACTTTCATACGGGCAAAATGTGCCTCATCGAAATAATGGTTTTAGACCCCAAGTATGTTTGCACGAAATCCGTTTCAGACAATTTGGAGTCGATTTAACAATGTCCGTCCGTCTGTCTGCCTGTCTGGCTGGTTGGTGCGCACGATAACTCTCGAACCGTTGAACCGATTTGGTTCAAAATTTGGCTTTCGCAATATTTTGTCTAAACATAGTTTTAGTTCAAAGATGTGTTATATCGGTTCCTGAGAAAATAGCTTGAAAGTTGCAAAAAACCCCTATGACACCGTGTGTAGTGGTTGGAGCGCAAAATAACTCTCGAACGGATCTGCCGATTCGATCCAAAAGTTGGCCTTCGTAATATTTTGTCCAAACTTAGTTTAAGTTCGAAGATAAGCCATATCGGTTCACTCTTTCAGGTACCTACTGTTCAAAAATGTTCGGAAAAATTGTGCGCACGATAACTCTTGAAGGGAGGGACCGATTTAGTCCATACTTTACGCATCATAATATATCTACCAGATATAGATCAGGTTCCTTCGGGTACCTCCCACACAAAATTTCGGATAAGTTCACTTTAAGACCTGCTCTTGACTAAATTTGATTTCTGTTGAATCAACTTGCAAGCGCTGTCTCAATTACGACGGTAAAATATTTTTTTCAGTGGCAAGTCCATACTTCTTGGGAAAACAGCCCGAAATTTGTAAAAAAACCTCTATGGCACCATATGTTGCAGGTGGAGAGCACAATAACTCTCGATCGGATCAAACGATTTGGTCAAAATTTTGGCCTTCGTCATATTTTGTCCAAACTTAGTTTAACTTCTAAAATGGCCCATATCGACCATCTCCTTAGGAGGTATCCCACAAAAGTTCAACATTTGTGTCCAAGTGCAGTTTAGGGTCTGTTAGAAAATCCTTTGGAAATTTATACCGATGATGTTCTTTCCCAGCAAAATTTATTTGAAGTTGTTCTATGTGAAGTAGTGATTGAATAGCTTTTTTAGAAGCAGTTCACGTAGAGTCATGAAAAATGCATTCCGTTCTTCACATTTTGACAATGTCCGATTTGAATCCATTTCATAAAATTTTCACATTTTAGCAATGTTTACATTTATAATAACTTTTTGCAAATAAAATTCTTAAGAACACAAGAAACAATTTATTTTATGGCATTTTAATTACTAAGCAAAATGTTTGTATCCAAAAAGATAATCATGGGTGCAAGAAATATCAGACGGCATCTTTGTTTGTAGCCAAAAAAGTAGTTGAATCATGAGTGCAAGTGGCTATGTCTTTTAACGTGAAAGAAGTCATGATTTTTACAAGGACATGGTGCAGCTAGACTGCAATCAATTATAGATGACTCTATGCAAGAAGCATTTTAAGATGTTTTTGGGTGTTTTTGAGTAAGAAAAGCTAACTTTCTAGAATAAAAGTATTTTATTTTGCACTCAGTAATGATTTATTTGAGTTATTTCATTGTTTTTTATTCATTAAATTTCAATTTCAATAAGGCAATCGAACTATTATCAAACTACTATTTTTCAAATTTGAAACTACTATTTTTCAAATTTGAAATTTGGTAGTAATTTGAACGAATTTTAATTCGAATCGTCCTAGAGAAGTTGCCACAACTCTTTTAAATAATTTTTCCAAATGGCCCTGAGGTCTTAAACCAGTGAAAAATCCTCGCTTAATAGATGTTATCTTCTCACATAACCATATTTAGCTGAGACCTCAAAGAAAAACCCTAAACTGTTATTATCCCCAATTCTAGTGGCACCCCACAATTTGTTTGCCTGATGTCTTGGGATAAACTCGAAAAATGAAAGGAGAATACGAATTATTTTGCTCCTTGACAATACGAGCTCTCATACATCGTTTCGAACCAGCGCCTGTTTGACCGGGCAAAAAGTGGAACTTATGGGTCATTCGCACTCACTTACTTATTTTTATTCCCGCACATCAAGAAAAAGGGGGTGGTCTACGATTTTTGTCGCCAGAATATGCTGTTGTAGGGTTCAAAAATATGGTTTGGAGGTGTCTCATTCAGAGTGCAAAGCAGAGCGGGTGTAAAACTGTATAAATCATGCTGGAGAATACCTTCCACATCCATCTAACACCCGGGGTGGTCAACTTTTTGACATGTTTGTATATTTTACTAGCAACACGGTGCTCTTGAATCAAATTTAAATGGACGGTGCTTACACCTCGGAAGTTTTTGAGGATGCGATGCAGTCAATCCATTGTCCTAATTTGAACTTCTAAAGGCCAATCTTGTAGAGAATTTTCATAGCTACAACATTTTCGTTAGTCCGATTATTTTTATTTTTTTTAGTTTTTTAAATGTTTTCATCTATGAACATTGTAGTTTCAAAATCTGCAAAAACTTCCCAGGTGTAAGCACCTTCCATTTAAATTTGATTCAAGAGCACATGGGGTATTGAATTTAAAAAATCTCAATATAAATAATTCTATTGATATAACAGAGCCCGGAACTAAAATCTCCAAGTGTTATAAAAAAGCGAATAAAAATAAAAATACAATAACCAAAAAAACAACATTTATATGCAGATTGGTGTTAGATTTAGATCCACCCAACACTTGCTTCTGTTTTCTATTTTCTCATGAAAAATATTCACAGTTAAATCTCATCGATTTTTAACATAATTTCATGTGATTTATGAACGATTAATTGGGCTGATTGTGTGGCAGTGATTTTCTACTTAAAAAATCTTTGTTGGCAAACAAGTTTGAAAACTGACGCTTATAAACCAAACTGGTTACACCACACCAAAAAAATAATCTATATTCAAAAATGTTGACGTTTGACATCATTAATATGGGTTTCAATGGCAATTGTTTCAAACAACGACTGACTGTCAACAACCATAAATACTCGTACGTCATATCCTTTGCTTCCTACGTGCTCGTGGTTATATGACTTTAAACTCGACTTCAACGACCTATTTTATGTTCACATTTAAGTCTTCGTCGTGGGGTTATTTAAAATATATAATTTGTGTATGTTTTTATCTCATAAAGTTATTGCTAATAAATGCGAGCCTAATTAGCTGAAATGGATTTGGTATTTGGTAAAAATAAAGATGAACTATTGTTGTTACTATGTTCTGAATTCATAAGAGAAAAGAGTCTAGTTTATATAACAAAACTGCTAGGCAATGGAGCAGATCAGCAGAGACCATAAATTATCATTTATATGCGATTGTCTTGTTTATTTCGAAATTAATGTGAAACTGTTCTTTTAACGATCCACAATCAGATCTGTGTTAAAATTAAAAATGATAACAAGCTAAGGTTCCTATTCATGTTGTTGTAATAGTTATTAACATATTTCTAGCAAAGTGTCTTGAGTTCTTAGAGGGAGGGGGGCTAATATTAGGGTGTACATAACCGATAACGGTTATCTAATTATCGGTTTTCACACAAAATACATTTTGGATTAATTGTTTGGATGTTATGATTATTTACTTACTTATGTGGTTCTATACACTATATATACGGAACATTTATTCCGTAAGTCGAATAAATGAATAGATTTTAAAACAGTCGATGTACTTGTTTCTTTCAATTTTGAATACAATGTTTTACGATATTATCTTTAACATGGGTTTTCCATCGAAGTCTAGGTATTCCCTTACCGAGTGTCCACCGTATGGTTCGTATGCATATGCCTTTCTGGTGGGGTATATTCATTAATTTTCATGAAATGACGTAGAAAACACAATCGTTGTAACTCAACACGTTTAAATATGTCTATCCCTAGGTGGCCAATATTCCGTTATGGCAGATTGGTCCTAAGAAGTTTTCACTCAAATGTGCTGCCTCATCGGTTTTCGCAAGCACCCATGCTTCAAATCCATACTTTAGCCCGGGCAGTATTAGGGTTATATATAGAGAGAGACCCAAAGCATTGGATTTTGTTAAAAAATATATTCTTCGCTTTATTTCGAAAGTGATGTGATTTCATTTATTAATGATTGTGTTGTGGTATATAAGGTCAATAAATGCCTCAAAATGGTACTTTTATATTTCCGCAATAGGCTCAAACCTACTGGAAGTCTTGCGTTTTGAAACCTTGAAATTATTTAATCGCTTTTACTGCCAGACCCACTTTGACATGTTCTATCCCCATTTTATGAAATATTACTGTTACGACTGAGAAAGGCTGATATGTCCACTTATGAGCATTAGGTGACTTTAAACTTGGTGCCAATTTCTCTTCGTTTTTTTGAACCATCAACAAATCAACGTTTATGTAATTTTTTATATCCTCAACCCTAGCACGATTTTGAGGCAAAAAGTAATTTTTTCAAGTCAGTGATTGAAATCAAATAATAAGGGAATTATATTCTTAACACTTTCAAACCTCCAAAACCAAAAAACGACAATCTGGCAACGGCCCCCGGCGACATGCCAAGTTGCCAAAGATGTCACAATTTTCATTCCGTTTATTTCTGACATTCAGTCGTAATTAAACAATTTAAGTATTTTGGCGCCAAAACCTGATCTGTTTATATTATATATTTTTTAAAAATGGAAAATTCGGGTAATAGTATGTAAATTAAGATTACTATTAAAAATGTGAAGGTAATATTATATGTGGTCAATAATTTGTTGTGTCAGTAATTGATGTTTTTTGATGTAGTCTGTGGTATCGTACATGTGTTCTTTGGAGTAGAACTTTCGGTATCGGGTGTATTCTCGTAAAAATATGTATCTGGTGAAAGGTGACAATGCAGGCTAACAGATTTAGAAAATAAATTGTGCGTATACTTGCGAATAAAAAAATTATCAATTTCCAGATTTCGTAAAACTAAAAAATTTGGATATTTTTAATTTTTGGTTGGAAAATCAGCGAAAACCTAAACACGTTATATACTGGATTTCTGCGAAATTTAATCGAGGTGTCAAATACAACTTCGTGGCGGGAGTTAAAAAATAAGTTTTTAACGTTTGTGCACGCCTTAACCAAAAATGGATAAAAAAATTGAAGGTAAAAAAATCGTGTATTATAGTACGTTTATATATAACCGGATTTAACACGTTCGCGGACGCAAGCAAATTCAGAGAGGTGAAAAAAATGACACCCAATTATTTTCGAAATGAGTTTTTTTGTTTTTGTTTATTAATTATTGATTATTATTATTATTTTTTATTTATTATAGAATGTATCTTGTTGAAATAAATCGTATTATGTTTATTAACCCAGATATGCCCACTATATATAGGACACACAAAATTCTTGCTAATTTGATATGTTATGTTTATCAAAGTACCGTTTATTTTGGCGATATACTCAGTACACATCTGTAGCTCTTGGGATATTATGTGATTCCATTATTTTGAGCTACTATTTCTGAGTTTTGAAGTCTAGTTCATCGAAGTTGCCACCTATCGCTTAGTTTTTACAATGATTGGCGTTATGACCGATTAATTATTGGGTAGTTTTATAACGAAAACTAACACGATGTGGAGCCTACTACGAAAAAATGTTAACTAGATGCCGAAAAGGTATCTTTAGACTATATGTCCAATGTTTTGTGTCCCATAACTCCCAGTTATATGATAAAACCCTGTGTCCAAAAGTGGCCTCAAAAACCACTTTTTAAAAAAAATAATATAAAAATACTTTTAAAATGATCACGATCAAGCAATGGGCATATCTGTGTTAATCACCAAAACTTAAGATTGTATGCAAGTAAATGAACAAAAATTGGCTAACAATGTAAATGCTATAGCATTCACGTCATTTTGCATCGGAATGCTATAGCATTCACGTCCGCGAACGTGTTAACAAACCCACTGGGTTTTAAATGTCAATTCCTTTGCGTATACGTCAAACAAATCCTCATTAAGAAGGTTAACCCTGCAAAAGGCTATAATATAAACATGGCCGTACAATTTGAAAGCTTATTGTTAGCTAGCGACACAGTATTTACACAAAGAAGAGAGTGCGCCCTAATGTGGGTTATATTGAAGGAAGAAAACTTGGATCGGAAGTCTCCTATGAGCACGGCAACAATACCAAGCTCTTGATTCATGCCGCCTCTGTTTCGGCCAATTTGTCAAAAGAAAAATATACAAACTATATAACAGTACCTCCTGATTTTCGGTATTTTCAGGCTTTTCGCTACATTTTTGACCGAACTATTTGTTAAATGACGTTGGAGTTTCCCGGTGGTCGCAAAATTACTTCACTAAAAATTGTCAACATAGGTCCATATTTTGCTATATCCCCTATATAACGGCACCTCCCGAAATTTAGAATTTGAGGTTCCCAGTGGTCACAAAATATTTCCCCCAAAAATTGTAGTGTAGCCCCCGTATAACGGCACCTTCCAATTTTCGGTATTTTGGAGATTTTAGCTACATTTTTTGACCGAACTTTGGAATTTGTAGTTCCCAGTGGTAGCTAGATTTTCTGACCGAACTACCTGAAATTAAGAATTTGAGGTTCCCAGTGGTCACAAGAAATGTTCAGTGCTCACAAAATTACTCCACCAACATTTGTCAACATAGGTCCATGGTTTGCTATAGCCCCTATATAACGGTACCTCCCGATTTTCGGTATTTTGAGAATTTTAGCTTCCTTTTTTGGCCGAACTACCTTTAATTTGACGTTTGAGGTTCCCAGTGGTCACAAAACTACTCTCCCAAAATTGTCACCATAGGTCCATGTTTTTATATAGCTCCCATATAACGGTACCCCATGATAAGGGTTCCCACTTTGATATAGCCATTTTATAAAGGCGCTGTCCAATTAAGAAATTTTAGATGCATTTTCTGACCTATTTTAGGCAATTGGGGTATCTGTGGACACGTTGGAAAGTCAAATTTCAATCGGCAAATTAAAACGCATTTTTCTCAAAACTTTTTGTGTGTATGTACTGCTTTTATGACTCTCGTTGACCATCGGCCTATTAACATGATATCTCTATTGGATATCGTGATGTTTATACCCTCAGACTAACGAGGTATATGAATATTATTTCATATGTCCCCAAATATGTTTGGTCGAAATCCCTTACAGACAATTTGGAGTCAATTTAACCCTGTCCGTTCGTCTGTCTGGCTGGAACTCACGATAACTCTCGAGCGGATCAACCGATTCGGTCCAAAATTTGCCTTTCATAATATTTTGTACAAACTTCGTTCAAATTGGATGATGGGCCATATAGGTCCACACCTTCGGATACTTCCCTAACAGAAGTTCAAAATTTCTCGCTAAAATCGTGCGCTTGACCGGAAACCGATGTGGTTCATACTTTGCACATCGTAATTCTTCTGCGAGACATAGATCAGGTTCGAATTTGGTCAATCTTTGGTCAAATCCTTCAGGTACCTTCCACACAACATTTCGGAAAAATTTAGTTTAAAGACTACTTTGGAATCGATTTGATTGTTTGTAACAACTTGTATTCAAAGGTTATTTCAGGGGCAAGTCAATACTTCCTGAGAAAATGGCCCGAAAGCTGTAAAAACACCATGTGTAATGTAGTGTATAGTGGCTTGCACGACTACTGTCAAACTGATTACTGCGTTGGTCCAAAACCTCGCATATCGTAATATTTCCGCGAATCTTGGATAAAGTTCGAAGATAGACATTGGCTTACTCTTATGGGTACCGTTTCCTCTAAAATTCAAATATGTTCACTGCGTAGGAGTTAATACCTTTATATATCCGCAGCCAAAATTCTTTTCAGATAATATGAAGTTGATTTAGCTCTGTCCGTGTGTCTGGCTTGTTGAAGCGCACGATAACTCTCGAACGGAAAATCTGATTGTGTCCAGATTTTGTTCATTCTAATATTTTCACTTAGTTTAAGTTCGCAGATTGGCCATATCGATCCCTTCTTCCGGGTCCTCACCCAAAAAATTTAAAAAATGACAAGTCCTTACTCAAACTTTGCACATCGTACAATTTCTTCCAAGTGTACATTGTCAACCTCCCAGAAGGTCTATATCGGTCATTATCTTCGTATAAATCTCTAACTAAGTTCAACATTTCACTTAAGACCAGTTTAAGGGTTGTCTAAAGATCGTTTTGCGTTTTTTAACCGAAGGTACTCCTGGTGATCCTGTTTTCAGCGATATTGGGCATGTTCTGGAATTCACCATGCATCCATTTCACATCACACATCGTCACCATAAATGCCAAAAGTCGTAACTAACAAAATAATAATTTTGCAGGAGAAGCAAAAAACGTTATAAAATGAAAAACTGTTTTATGGAATATTAATCTTATGAGGGCTATTATCTGGCATATTATGAATCATATACGAATGGGCATAAGTAATGAAACCGAAGCCGCGGAAACGCTTCACTAGTTCAACATTTTTGTGCTTTAACCCACACCAGTCATGTTAAATAGATAGCATGATAGACAGTAGAGTTGTGTAGTTCGCGAACGAACTAGTTCAATTGAACGACTCACCTAAAAGAACGATTGAACTAGATCACTTGAAGTAGTTCTTTATAGTTCAGTAAAAGAACGAAAAAATTTCAGCTGTTTCAAACATTTCATACGCAACGCTGATCCAGTTCAATGTACCTAAATCAACGCAACGACAAACGCGTATGTTTTCACATATTGTCTTAAACAATGCTTTCATTTAGGTACATGAGAAAAGAGAAATATGTGTTGTATACGTTAAAACGGTTACATTTTGCAGTTTTTCTCAATCGAAGTTTGCATTTGTTCAAAGTAAAATGTCGGAAAACAGAAAACACAGTGAAATTTGGACACATTTTAAGGAAAATGGACCCAAAAGAGCGACATGCAAGTATTGCCACACATCCTTAAGTATTGCTGGAGGATCCATTGGCAACTTAAATAGACATATGAAAACAAAACATCACCATACTCCTTTGGTGTTGGAAAGACAGCAACCGCCTCTTGAAACCGCAGCAAACACACAGGACTCTGAAACTCTAAACATAGAATCTGTCGCAGTTGGAGTACAATTGCCAAGCACAAGCTCTCAACAATCCATTACACGGTACATCCGGAGACCGCCTCCTATAAGAAAGGTTGAAGAAATTGATATGCAGGTCCTAAAAATGGTTGCTAAAGGTCATCATGCGCTGCACATAGTCGATGAGCCAGAATTCAAGAAATTAATAGAACTTGTGTCACACTGTCCTGGGTATACTCTACCAACGAGAAAAACACTCTCCCAAAATTTATTACCAACAGTTTATAGTGGACTTCTGTCAACTATAAAAGAGGCAGTGCGATCAGCTTCGGGAATATGTCTAACGACGGATGGATGGTCCTCTCGCACAAACACATCCTATATGGCCGTAACAGCTCACTTTATTGACAGCAATTGTGTACTGAGATCGTACCTATTATCCTGCCAGGAATTTAAAGAAGACCACACTGCTGACAATCTGCAACAATTTTTAAAATCACTGATCACCGATTTTCAGATTGATAACAAAATTGTAGCAGTTGTGAGCGACAATGCGTCAAACATAACGGCCGCAATACGCCAAGGACAATGGAGAGGAATTGGATGTTTTGCCCATTCACTAAATTTAATTGTCGAAGCTGGGCTCAAACCTATCAAGGATATGTTGGTCAAAGTCAAATGTATTGTCGAACACTTCCGAAGGAGCAACAAAGATGCGAAGAAACTTTTCAGCAACCAAAAAATGATGGGTCTTCCAGAGCTGAAGCTAAAGCAATCGGTCCCAACGAGATGGAACTCTACATACCTAATGCTAGAGCGGATATTATTGCTTAAAGACGCAATAATAACAACAATATCTCTGGTCAAGCCTGATTTATTATTACCTTCAGAAGATTGGGCTGTTCTTAAGGAAGCGTCTGTTATATTAAAGCCATTTTATGAGATAACAGTTGAAATTTCATCAGAAAAGAATGTTAGCCTATCAAAGGTAATGGTGATGTGCAACATCTTAGAGAGTTTTATTGCAAAGAGCTCTTCCGCGAATGAAAAAGTATCAGAAATGCTGTCTATATTGGGAAAAGAACTGCAAGGCCGATTTGGATTATACGAAAAAAGCGCCCTTTATGCCGAGAGTACCATCCTGGACCCAAGGTTTAAAAGAAGGGGCTTCAAAACCGACATGGCATATAATAACGCCTTGAAAAACCTTAGGAGCAGGATTATCTCCATACGCTTGTCCAGTGATAATGCAAACGAGGAACAAGAAATACCACAGCCCTCAACTACTGAAAAATCGTTCGAATTTTGGTCCGACTTTGACCAAGAAACGAATAAAATTGTGAATTCTGGCAATAATACGGTAGCAGGTATCAGAGAACTTGATAAATACATCAATGAGGAGTACCTCGATCGAAAGAAGGACCCACTGGAATGGTGGAGGGAAAGGAAAAAATTATATCCTCGTGTGTATTCGATTGCCCTTAAACGTCTATGTGTTGTAGCGACGTCTGTACCCTGTGAAAGAATTTTTTCTGGAACAGGGCAAATTATAAGGGACAGAAGAACACTCCTCAAGCCGGAAAAAGTTGAATCTTTAATTTTTATTCATAGTAATATGTGAATCTAATATTCACAATAATATCTATAATTTATTTGAATTACTTTTTTAAGTTTTGCATATATATATCTGTTATCTTCAAGATAATAAGTACACAATACATGTGATATAACAATAATTTCAAAAAAAAAAAAAAAAAAAAAAAAATAGTTTTCCTTTTTTTTTTTTTTAAAAATGAATAAAATAATTTCTGAATTTTAAATAGTATTGTTTCCATTTATTCATAGGTTATTTAAAAGGACATTTACATATATGCATGGTGACATAATATTCAGAGGTCTTAGAAAATGTCGCCTTTACATTGATGTCAAAGTAGATGGTCAAAAAACGGACATAACGCAATAATCGCTAATTCATTTTTATTTTATTAGTAATATACATTTGAAATCGTTTATAACGCCGTCGTTAATGAAGTCAAATCGTTTATAACGAAAGTTTATAACAAAAGTTCCAAATCTCTGGGGCCCTCAATAGCCCCATCGCGACCAATTCCGTCGGTCCCTTGAGCGACGTTATAAGCGATTTCGATTTCTTTTAGTAATATTGGCAGCAATATTTACTTAATCATAAGTATTAAGGAAGAACATGTATGTTCCAGAAGCTGCAAGAATCTACTAATGTTTACTAAGATAACAATTTTTCCTTCATGATATCGAAAAAAATAGTAAAATATGGTAGATTCTTGGAACAGACCAATTATGTTATGTGGAGGACACAATTTCCAATGGGAAGCAACCAAAGGCTACACGTGCAAAACTTTCTTCGAAATGTATTGTGAGTGATGTCCGCAATTTTTTGGGTGTTATATCCGAGCCCCAATTTGGGAACACATTTTATAACAATCTCCTGTCATCACCAGTAATAACATGGACAAACCCTTTTTATTGTATTAGTAGGCCCAAAAAGTTTCGATGTTTGTTCAGCTAACTTGCAAATATCAAATGTTTACAATCTGAAAACAAAATTGCTCCATTATAAACTTTAAGAAAATATACACAGCCTCTTACCTTTAGAAATCCTGTTAACCTCGTAAAAATTCGCAATCAGCTCTTGGAAAACTTTTTTTTACATTTTTTTGTACATATCGTATAAAAAATAGTAATTTCTTCATTAAAAACAATTTTGCTTGACAGGCAAATCAAAGATACAAAAAGTTTTTAATGTTTACGTTATCCACACACAGAATACAAATGAACGATTTGTATTCTGCGAACTACTGAACGAATGATGGACGAACTGAACTACTGAACTAAAAGAACGACCTAGTTCAATCAAAAGAGCTGAACGAAAAAGATCGATCAGCTAAACGAACTAAAAAGCACAACTCTAATAGACAGTCGCCTTGCCTGAAACATCATTTGTTGTTAAATGTTTCAGAGACGTTCTTACCTATTTTAACTGCAGATCTTGTGTCAGTTAATATTAACCTGTATAATCGTATCAATGTTACAGAAAACTCACACATGGGTTGTAACCAGTGTTGCCGATTTATCGTCATTTTGACGATTTTTGGCTCAAAATTGGAAAATGACGATTTGACGATTTTTCATGTAAGCCAAAATTGGATGAAAGAAAACAGGATAACAACATTTTAACCAAAATTTAACAAAAGAATTTTAGGAAAACAATGATGCAAACTCGATTTTATGAGCTTAGGTACATATCTGGAATACAGTTGATTTCAATTATAAAAGTTGAACATTTTCTTTTAGGATTGTGAATGGATGAAAATAGTCTATCTCGTTTTGAAAAATGTAGGAGTCCAGCTTTCTGCCCTCCCTAGTCAGTCATTTTTGGATGACAATTTTTTATCGATTTCCAACATGGACGGTTGCGCGGTCAATCAGGCTACATTTTACAAAGCTGTCATTCAAAACTGGCACTGTTTTTACCTTACTGCAAACTCGATAACCATAGGAAAAGCTCTCGTTGTGTGAAAGCTTTTTATGGCGGTGTTTAAGTGAGATTGGGTTATATTTACTGCTGCGGGCTGTATATCTTTTGTAGTCGGCCTCCTTGTCATAACTATCAGCGAAAATTTCGCATTAAACGATAACCAATCCTATTTTGGAGCATGTTGACGGTTTTTGACGATTTTCCAAATATTATTGACGATTTTCTTACGATTTCTGATCAAAAACTGTCGGCAACGCTGCTTGTAACACTTTGGATATTATTGGGTTGTCGAGGGCGGCCTTAAAGTCGACGAATAGGCGAAATGTGTCGATTTGTTTAATACCCTCAGCCTTTAGGCTAGAAATGGTATATCAAGCTTTTTGTAGAAAATTAACTTATGTTGAAACTGAGGTATGGGGTATTGTAACTCGCGATCAGTTTTATTATACCATAAATTTGACCGCATTTCGGTAAAATAAACTGTTTTAGCCCGATTCACCGAGGGGTTTCTTAAAATAATAATTTGAGCGAAGGCTGTCATCGTACTAATGTAAAAAAATCGGAAAAAATCGTTGAATGAAACGAGTTTCATTATGTTATTTTCCAATTAATGGTTTTACAACACAATGTAGAGCTTAATGCTCAAAGGAGAAGTTAAAGAGTACACTTCAGAGTTGAAGTTTCTAATGTATGATTTTTTAATACATATATCCACTGTATCTACCTCAAATGGATGCTGACATTTTGAAACCTGAAAAATGGGGTTTTTTGAATTTTTGCTCTAATCGGGACGCGCAGCTGGATTTACCTAGAAGCTTATTACTTGATTGTAGTACTCGCGATTTCGCATTTTTAAATGTATGACATGAGGGTGTAGCCCTCACAGGATCACAGTAATCTGCGCCCAAACACGAAATTTTTGTGCGTAAATTTTTCTCAAAAACCTATTTTTTTATTTTAAAATTTACAAACGTCATTCGATTTCCGTGGAAACCCGCGTAAATTTCGTTTTTTTACGTTCTGAATCTAACAAGCCACGACGCGTAAAAATCCAAGCACATATTAAAACGCGTTTTGGATGTGTCAGTTCTACTTAAATAAATAGATCGATACGCGTGTTTAAACTGCGCGAAAACAGATATTTAAAAACTCTAGTAAATCCAGAGATATAATAGATTTTTTTCTAAAAATTGAGTGCGATGCTACATCCACGGTTCTTGATGGATCGCATTGAAACGGCATAGAATGATGTATTTTTTAATGGTGATTATTGAAATCGGATGCGCATAAAATGTAAATGAACTTCGCGGAAATTATGACCATTTTACTGTATTTTGCACTCAAATATGCAGCAGATGCTACATCGTGGCCGCCAAATATAATTTGACAAACTGTACATCAAATAAAAGGGATTGATTTGCTGTGTTGGAAAATCGGATGCGCATCATGTCATTTTCATAATTAAGCGGTTTATATCCGTCTCAAATTTTGTAATATTCAATATAACATTATTTTAACGTTATGCCACAATTGGAATTCCTTGTGATTAATTATAAGGTTCTAATAATATTATCCAATAGGAAAACTATAAGCGAAAAATTTGTTACAAACGGAATATCACCATTATTGCGTCAAATTTTGACGAAAATGCCGAAGAACTCAAACATTTTTTCTCCTATAAAACCATAAAAAAATATAGTTAGAATAATATGATTTTTAATTTTTTCGTATTTTTGCAAATAACATGAATACTATAGCTCCAACCTTCACAACTTAGGTTTCATTTTATTCCGCGAAATGTATGGATGCTGTTATAATTTTTATACCCTCCACCATAGTATGGAGGGTATATTAAGTTTGTTATTCTGTTTGTAACACATCGAACTAATCATTTGCGACCCTATAAAGTATATATATTCTTGATCAGGATAAAATTCTAAGACGATCTAGCCATGTCCGTCTGTCCGTCTGTTGTAATCACTCTAGCGTCCGCAATAATTGATATAGAGTGCTGAAATTTTGCACCCGAGGATCTTTTTTCCATAGGCAGGTCAAGTTCGAAGATGGGCTATGTCGGTCCACTTTTTGGTATAGCCCCCATATAACGATACCTCCGGTTTTAAGGTATTTTGACGTTCTTCGCCACATTTGCAGACCGAATTAGCTATAATTTGGCACTTAGGGTTCCTAGTGATCAACAAACTTATATCCCAAAGGATATGGGCATAGGTCAATATTTTGGTATAGTCCCCATATAACGGTACCTCCCGATTTTCGGTATTTTTAGAATTTTAGCCACAATTTTTAACCAAACTACCTGCAATTTGATATTTGAGGTTCTCAGTGGTCATGAAATGTCTCCACGGAACATCGTCAACATAGGTTCATGTTTTGGTATAGCCCCCATATAACGGTACCTCCCGATTTTCGGTATTTTGAGAATTTTAGCTACAATTTTTAACCGAACTAGCTGAAATTTGCCATTAGAGGTTCTCAATGGTCATGAAATATCTCCACCAAGCATCGTCAACATAGGTCCATGTTTTGGTATAGCCCCCATATAACGGTACCTCCCGATTTTCGGTATTTTGAGAATTTTAGCCACAATTTGTAACCGAAATATCTGCAATTTGACATTTGAGGTTCTCAGTGGTCATGAAACATCTCCACCAAACATCGTCAACATAGGTCCATGTTTTGGTATAGCCCCCATATAACGGTACCTCCCAATTTCCGTATTTTGAAAATTTTAGCTACACTTTTAAACCGAAATAGCTGTAATTTGACATTTGAAGTTCTCAGTGGTCATAAAACATCTCCAACGAAACATCGTCAACATAGGTCCATGTTTTGGTATAGCCCCCATATAACGGTATCTCCCGATTTTCGGTATTTTGAGAATTTTAGCTGCAATTTTTAACCGAACTAGCTGTAATGATCGGTATTTTGAGAATTTTAGCTACAATTTTGTCTATTCAAAAATAATCGTCAATATAGGTCCATGTTTTGGTATATCCCCCCATATAACTGTACCTCCCGATTTGCGGGAATTTTCAGTGGTCACGAAATTTCTTCACTAAAATTCGTCAACATGGGTCCATTTTTGAGGGTCTACATTGTTTTGATGAAACTACCCTCAATTTGACTCTTGGAGTTCCCTGCAGCTATAAAACTTTTCCGCCAAAAAATTTAAAAATAGGTTGACTCTTTGATATAGCCCCGTAGCACAGTGGAAAAAAGTACCGATTTAGCGCGCCAAAAGTACAAATCTATGTTTTATTGCATGTTTGTCCATAAATACGATATGAACAGCTATAAATTGATAATTTTATTAATTTATTAATATATTTGGTAAATTTGTATTTTTACCGTAGAATGGTACCTATCGATTTTAGGTATTTTAAAGATTTCTACCACATAACCCAACCGAAACGGCTAGGATTTGGTATTTAGTCTCCGTGGGGGTTATGCATACACTCCTATAAATATTTTCGGTATAGGTCCACGTTTTCATATAGCCCCCATAGGCCGGTACCACCGATTTCGGTAATTTTTGAGGTTTTAGCCACATTATCCAACCGAAATAGCTGAAAGTTGACATTTAGTCTTCGTTTGTGGTATAAAAAATTCCGACGGAGAATTTTCGGCACAGGTACACGCATTAATATGGCCCCCATAGAAAGGTACCGCTGTAATTTCAGCATTTTTACATAAAAATTACTATTAATAAAAATAGTAATAAAATAAAATGTTGCAGTTTGTTGCAGCTAAAATGTTACAAATTGGTTAAGAACTATGTGTACTAAAAATAAAATAACAAATCTACGCGCCATCCCTCGACACTCCTTAGAAATAGCTTTAACAAAGTGCACAATTTGGAAAAAAACGGATGTCACATGTTTTAAGTGTAAAATCCGAGTTGCAATAAATAACATCTTATATTCAACATTTTTTAAATCACCTGCTTCACGAAATGTTAAATTCAGTAAAGCTTTAAAATTACTTTGTAGGAAGAGTGCATGCGACGATCATAAATTTACTACTAAACTATATTATGAAAACTAGTTCAAAAAATGTCAACCAAAAATGGACCGTTATTCCGCTTAGACTGATGCAAAATAAATTATTTTAATAGCCGTTGCATTCTGTGGACACCTTAGATTAATACTGCAATGATAATTTTTAAATTGGCGTATGTGAGTTTTTTGACTTTTGGCGCGCTAGATCGGTATTTTTTTCCACTGTGCGTAGGTGGTACCTTTCACCTAGCTGAACACATTTTTTTAGATTAGATCAGATAACACTTGCAACAAAATGGAGGTGAAAGTCTGGGGCACGGAAAATTCCTCTTGGGGAGTATATTATGAACCCCGAAGGACAGATCCGCCGTGAGTCGAACTTCCGCGTTATGGCGTGATGAAATTTTTGTTAGAGACCCTGTGGGCCATCAGGAATTAGCGTTATATCCTTGTTCACTGTTGCTTAAGTGCTCTACAAAAACAACAAACAAAGATATAATGCTAATTCATGATGGCTTACAGGGTCTCTTGGAAAAATTTCCTCACGCCATAACGCGGAAGTTCGATTCACGGCACATCTGTCCTTCGGGGTTTTTAATATACACACACCAAGGGCTTTCATCTCCAAAAGGAATTATCTCTGTCTCAACATTTGTGTTCACAGTGTAATTTAAGCAATAGTGGGAGGCAGTAGGAGTCTAACCATTGTCGAAAAGTTGTTCCACCTAAAATTGTAAAAGGACCCTAATTATTCCATTTTAATTAAGACTATTTTATGGTGGAGGGTATAAAAAGTTCGGCCCGGCCGAACTTAACGACTTTTTACTTGTTTTTTTATATATTTTTCGTAAGTATGAGCGCTATTGTTTCAAAAATATGTTTGTAAATACGTGAAATTATTTAACAAATTTGATTTTTCGCGAATCTATTGAGACTTTGCGATTATTTTTTCATCATCACAAAGTTTAGGAATTCAGTTAACGATAACACTGTGCAACATTTTTAATGCGATATTGTGCAAACAAGTCGAACTGAAGATATTTTGAAAGTACGGACCCAAACGACAAAAAATCCTAGTTGGGTTTTGTTGTGTCAGATCCAGCTCGGATTTTATGGCCCCATCGAAACACGGTTAAATATTGAGTTTTTATAGAAATTTGGGTCTATATCTCTGAAACCAATGCGAATCTTCTTCTGACCACTGAAGCAACTTTGTAGATAAGGACAAGAATAAAATATTTGGAGAAATAATGTACTCGAAAAACTACATTTATTGCCTCAAATTTCCAAATATATGCAAAAATTCCACAATTTTTATACATTTCGCACCGTATCTCCAAAACCGTTATTTTTTTCTGAATATTTTCTTTTGGAAAAATATTCCCTGGAATGTAATACACACAACTCTTCAGAATATGTCATTGTTGTAAAATGCCTCTATGCCGTTGTTTTCAGTACATTTTTCAACGACGATTTAATAAAAATGTCAGTAATGTAGTGAAATCCGAAATGCGAGAATAAACTGTGGGTGTGAACTGTGTTTGAAATACGTGTTGTAAAAGATATGATGTAAAATACCGCTGAAACAACATGAAGTAAGCATTTTAGAGTTTCAGAATGTTCTGAAGAATTGTTGAGAACTTTATTTGGAAGATTTTTGCTAAGTTTAGCCGATACGGACCAGAATTTCAGCAATTATGTAAAATTGTCTATATATTATAGATTTTGATGTGGTGGAGTTTTTCTTATGTGGTTTTTTCAAGAGATAAGTTCTACTAGTTTAGGGCTACAATATTGCTAAAGAAAGCAAGGCCAAATTCCTATTCGTTTCTGAGATAAAGGCCTGATAAATGCAAAAAAGTGTAGATTTAGCCCGGTTTAGATAAGGCCATAAAATCCGAACTGGATCTGACAGGACAAACCCCTTCTAGGGTTTTAATAGTCTAAATATGTACTTTCAAAAAATGCGTACTAGAAGTTGTTTGCATTTTCAGTGTTGCATAGTGTAATAGGATATAACAGCTAACTATATTAAGCCGCGATTTTTTAGAATTTTTTCTAATTATCATAATTAAAACGGTCATATCTTTTGCGCGCAACGATCAATGTTAGTAACGAAAACAGATTTGGAATGCTGATTTTTATACCCTCAGCCTTTAGGCTAAAGAGGGTATTTACACTTTGATACGACCAAAAATGTGCCTC
Organism: Musca autumnalis; assembly: GCF_047663935.1. Classification (NCBI taxonomy): domain Eukaryota; kingdom Metazoa; phylum Arthropoda; class Insecta; order Diptera; family Muscidae; genus Musca; species Musca autumnalis. The sequence continues at coordinate 212,355,909 of NW_027411644.1, forward strand.
ATCGAAATAATGGTTTTAGACCCCAAGTATGTTTGTACGATATCCGTTTCAGACAATTTTGAGTAGATCTAGCAATGTCCGTCCGTCTGTCTGTCTGTCTGTCGGTCTGTCGGTCTGTCTGTCTGGCAGGCTGGTGCGTACGATAACTCTCGAACGGATCAATCGATTCGGTTCAAATTTTGGGTATCGAAATATTTTGTCCAGATTCGATTTAAGTTCGAAGATGGGCCATATAGGTCCACTCCTTCAGGTACCTCCCCCACAAATGTTCAAAAATTGTCGCAAAACTTGTGCGCACGGTAACTCTTGTAGGGAATAACCGATTTGGTCCATACTTTGCACATCGTGTAATTTCTACCAAAACTTATATGAGGTTCCAATATGGACTTAATCGGTCCACTCCTTCGAGTACCTCCCACACAAAATTTAGGAAAAGTTCAGTTTAGGACCTGGTCTCGAATCGCTTTGATTTTTGTTTACGCAAGGTGTATTCGCTGTCCTCTATACGACGCTGTAAGTTTCATTAGGGGCAAGTCCATACTTACTGAGAAAATAGCCTGAAATTTACAAAAAACCCTATGACACCGTGTGTAGTGGTTGGAGCGCAAGATAACTCTCGAACGGATCTGCCGATTTGGTCCAAAATTTGGCTTTCGTAATATTTTGTCCAAACATAGTTCAAGTTCAAAGATGGGCTATATCGGTCCACTCCTTCAGGTACCTCCCCCACAAAACTTCAAACATGTTCGGACAAATTTTGCGCACGATAACTTTGAAGGGAGTGACCGATGTAATCTATACTTTGCACATCCTAATATATCTACCAGATATAGATCAGGTTCGAAAATGGACTATATTTGTCTACTCCTTCTGGTACCTCTCACACAAAATTTCGGATAAGTTCACTTTAAGACCTGCTCTCGAATCACTTTGATTTTTGTTGAAGCGATTTGCATTCGCTACCTCCATTAGGACGGTAAAAGTTTTTTCAGGTGCAAGTCCATATTTCTTGGGAAAACAGCCCGAAGGGTATAAAAAACCCCTACGTCACCATATGTGGCGGTCGGAGAGCACGATAACTTTCGAACTGTTCAACCGATTTGGTCCAACATTTGGTCTTCGTCATATTATATCCAAACTTAGTTTCATGGGCAATACCGGTCCACAACTTTTGGTACTTCTCCCCAATACTTAAAAAAGGTCACTAAAATGCTAGGACGATATCACTTGAATGGGACAACCAATTTGGTCCAAACTTTGGATCTTCTAATATTTTATCAAAATTTAGTTTAACTTCTAACATGGCACATATCGGTCCTCCCTAAGGGTACCTGCCCCACAAAAGTTCAACATTTGTGTCTTAGTGCAGTTAATTTCTAATCCACATTTTTGTCGGCAGGTTCAAATGTCCAAAAAGGACCACAAAATTCTGAAGAGACCTTAAATACATTCGATCTGTCCGGAGGTGAAAGTTTCGCTTCACATTGGCTGAGGGTATATCTCTGTCGGCAAAGCCGACTGACACTTTTTTACTTGTTTTTCTTAACCTATGTACTAAAAATCATTGATGTAGTATAAATTTTTTTTTTTGATTTTTTTGAAATGTAAAAGACAATTTTAGACATTTTTCCTGATATACACTTTGATATGACCAATAATGTGCGTCATTGAAATAACGGTCTTAGACCCCAAGTATGTTTGGACGAAATTCGTTTCAGACAATTTGGAGTCGATTTAGCCATGTCCGTCTGTCTGGATGATGCGCACGATAGTTCTCGAACGGATCAACCGATTCGAACCAAATTTTGGGTATCGTAAAATGGTGTGAACAATAACTCTCGAAGGGAGCAATTGATTTGGTCAAAACTTCGCACATCGTATTATTCCTTCCAGATGTATATCGGGTTCGAATTTTAAGAGCACCTCTCGGATCGTGTTTTTTCAGTACGTTGTCCTTGCGGCTCCCTTTACGACGGTACATTTTTTTCTTGCCCAAGTCCATACTTCTTGAAATATTAGCTTCTAACCTCTATGATTTTAGATTGGTGCAGACTTTGCACATCGTATTATTTCATCCAGTCATGTATCAGTTTGAAATATAGTCTATATAAGTCCAGATTTCGAGCGGCCTTATTTACAACGGTAAATTTTTTCCGGAGTAATTCAATATTTCAATATATTTTTCAAGAATTTCTTCCAAACTTGGTTTAACGTAATTTAATATTTCGAGTCCTTTATGAAGAAGTTTGGATACTAAAAATATTTGGTATATGTCAATGATTTGGTATAGCGCCACATTACGGCACCTACAGATTTTAAAGCGCACTCATGTATACAAAATCTGTATGTTTATATACGGTTTTGTTTTGTTGTTGTTTTTGTTTTTTGGTCAGTGGCTGAGGATATACCTCTGTCAGCACAGTTGACTTACACTTTCTTACTTGTTGACTCAACGAATAGACCCTGACAAGTCCCCAGTTGTTTTCACAGTGTTAGAAACAGTTTTGATTGCTGTCCTTAGATAGTTTTGGTGGCTCTAGGTAGGTTTACTTTTAAATTTGGCTTCAAAAGGTTGATCAGAGGATTGCAGTAATCAGCATTAATTGAAATTTCTGCTCTATCCTAGAGCCTTGCAGCATTACAAGCCGCGCTTGCTTTGATGTATGCCTCTACTGGCAGAATGCATCATATTGTTGAGGGCTTTGTCTAGTTATGATGATGTACAGCCAATGGGCTTCTCTCTTTCAGCAGCTTTCTACTTTACCCCATTCCGCAGTAGTATTAGGGGATAGCATCTCTTCTTGTCGTTGACTACGGTAACCATGAGGTTTTCCTTAACAACTTATTGATTTAGCTCGTTCCTTTTAGCGGGCATTCTTCTGTCTGAGAAAGTTCAGTTTGGACGTAGATTGATACTAATTGATTTGAGATATTTTGGCTTTTTCATAATCCTCGACAACGGGACGGACAAAGTCGTTGATTTTGCTGAAATAATGTAATGTCGATATGCTAAGAGTCCTTTGAGGAGTATCCAGATTTCAACCAAAGGTTATTTCATTGTTTCTTTTACTTGTTCTTCCATGTGTTGTTCCAAAGTGGTGTAAGGGGGTAGAGCATCATGACGACATCCGTATGTCGCTTGTCCCACAGGAGTACACTCAGTCCACATTCTTGGTTCCCGACAAAATTCCTGCTTTTTTCTCAAGCGGAAAAGAAAATATTATTTGGCTGAAAATGGAATACTGAAATATTGTGGTGAAACAATCTGACTCAACATTAATATTTTAAAAATATTTTTTTTTGTTTAAAAAAAAAAAAACAGGAATTTTAACAGGAAAATAACAACATCAAATTATTATTCAATTCACTTTCAAATTTTATATTATCTTAATATTGACAATGCATTATTCTACAATAGACTTTTTCAGTATCTTCCCATATATCAAATTGATGTGTTCATTTTAATAAAACACAACAACAACATACAAAACAAAATTAGAAAGCATAATACGGGTATAAGACCAATTACTATTCATTCCGTTCGTTATGTTTTGAAATGTTGTGATAAGACAAAAATCCTGAATTTGGTGATATCTCAAGATAAATACATATGAAAAAAAAAGCATAATGAACCTAAAAGGTATGCATAAGAATAATGAATAAAACTACATATTTTATTATCAAACTATCGGAGCGTGTCTTGATCATATACTGAATGTTAATCAGACGAAATGGTAAGTATTGCAAATGAAAACACACACACGGAACATTTATGCTGTGAAATTGCGAAGAGGTGTTTATTGTATAACAAATAATTGTGTGATGTTTTAACAAAATTATGAACAAGTAAGACAAATAAGAAAAGACTACATTCCAACAGGGTCGACTATATGATATCCTACACCACTACCCCTGGCCACTAGCTTTCGGGGGAATTTCTTTTTCATGATTGGAACATTTTGTAGCCGCCCGGTCATACGTACATACATTGATTTACATAATAAAGTAGCAGAATCGTATTCGGCATAGAGCCACATTTGGATCGTCTATGATGAAATATGTCGCCAACTGTTGCACATCGTAATAATTATCTCATATTTAATTAAATCAAGTTCGAATATGGTACCTGATATCACACAAAATTGTAAAATTTAATAGGCTTCGAAAAACTTTTTGAAATTGAAAAGCCGAAGTTAACTAGTCAATTTAAAATACGTTTTCTGCAAAATCAGGTATGACTTGCACTTTTTGAGTAAACGGGCTGGACCCTCTCTCTATTTGTTGTTTCGCACTCTGGAATACCGCGCCTTTTCATCTCTTCATCCACTTGTTTGCGCCATCTTTCCGCCAATTCTTATGATATGGCCTAGCCAACGCAATCGTTGCATGTCGTTGTATAGCCGATACAGCTCGTGGTTCATGCGACGTCGATATTCACCGTCAACGCAGATTGGTCCGTAGATCTTTCGAAGAATTTTTCTCTCAAACACACCAAGCACTGCCATGTCTGCTTGCGCAAGTACCCAGGCTTCGGAGTCATACATCAGCACGGGTAGTATCAGTGTTTTGTAGAGCGTTATTTTTGTTTGACGAGTTGTGGCTTTGTTTTTAAAGTGCTTTCTTAAGCATCTGTTGGCCAATACAATTCTTCTTTTTATTTCACAACTGATGTCGTTTGTTGTGTTTACGGCGGTGCCGAGGTATACGAAGTATTTTACTACCTCAAAATTATAGGAACCAAATTCCACAGTTGGTCCGAGCTCAATGGACGCATTGCGCGTCGACACCATTAACTTTGTCTTCTCACCGTTTACCTCCAGACCCACTTTAGCAGATGCTCCTTCGACCTTCATAAAGGTATCAGTTGCTTCCTTTACTGATCATCCCATGATGTCTATATCATCAGCATAAGGATGTTGAAGAGATCACATAAAAGGCTGTCTCCTTGTCTGAAACCTCTTTTGGTACAAAACTCTTCGGAGAGGTTCTTTCCTATTTTAACTGAGGATCTCGTGTCAGTTAAAGTCATTTTACAAAGGCGGCTGAGCTTTACGGGGATACCAAATTCAGACATGGCTTGGAATACCTTTGAACGCAGCGGGCTCTAATAGGCTTTATAATCGACAAAAAGGTGGTAGGTGTCGATATGTATCTCTTGGGTCTTCTCCAGGATTTGCCGCAGGGTAAATATCTGGTCAATGGTGGACTTGCCAGGTCTAAAGCCGCATTGGTATGGTCAAATTACCTCGTTGACCATAGGCTTTGGTCGTTCGCACAATATCCCTGACACGATCTTGTAGGCAATAGGGAGTAGACTTATGCCCCTATAGTTAGAGCATACAGTATTATCTCCCTTCTTGTGGACGGGGCACAGGATACTCAGGTTCCAATCGTCGGGTACTCGTTCTTTCTGCCAGATGGTGCTAACTAGCTGATGAATACACCTTATCAGCGTGTCGCCTCCGGTTTTGAACAGCTCGGCTGGTAAGCCATCGGCCCCTGCTGCCTTATTATTCACTTTACTTTATTTATTTATTTATTTCACTTTTATTTATTTATTTATTTATTTATTTAGTGAATGCCTACACAACAAGATATACATCTTATAATTACAGTGCAGGTTTATAAATATAAAAAATATCCGTTTTAAAACAATTTGTTTGATTAAAAAAGAAAAAAAAAATAAAGTAACAAGATATATATGTTAAAAAATAATAAAAAGATTAAGTGAAAAAAAATGTAAAAAATAAACAATTAAACAATTAAGTATTGCAAAGATAATTAGTTAAGAAAAATGCGTGAAAAGCCTATTTTTAAAAACTAACGGATTGCTGATGTTTTGAATTGCGTTCGGAAGAGTATTCCAAAGGCGTATTGTACTAGTGAAAAACTGCCATTCAGAAACTAAACTCCGTCGTCTGAGGGGAACAAGCTTTCTACCCCTTCTAGATCGGGAAAAACTAAGTCTATTATAGAGATATTTGGGTGTGCGCCTCACAATGATTTTATGCAACAATATCAACGATCGAATTCTAAGTAGGGTATTAAAATTACAACCGTATAGAGAAATTGCATAGTGAGAAATATGTTGATTTCGTTTAATACCGTAAACATACCGAATGATGTCATTAAATGCTACGTTTAATTTATGTTGGGTTATCGAGTCGCAATTTGAAAAAATTTCACAACCATACATAAGCCCGGGAATCAGAAATGTTTTTGCTAAGATAATTCGTATATAGGATGGAGTATAGGAATGTGTTATCCATAATGCGCGTAGCTTTGCATATGTTTGTCCGACTGCTGTGTTTACATGATCGGACCATGTCAATGACCTATTAAAAATGACGCCCAAATTTTTGGCTTGAGAAACTATATCAATTTTTTGTTCATTTATAACTACATCCAGACCGCGAATAGTAAATTTTTTATTTTTGTGAATAACGAGACATTTAGATTTTTTCGGATTTAGAAATAAACCATTCGCAGTTGCCCACTTATAAACACACGAGAGGTCATGATTCAGTTTGGTAACACATTCACTGATATTATCCACCGGACCGCTAACAAATAATTGAACATCATCCGCATACATAGCAATTTGACTGTTAGATATTTGATTGGGAAGATCGTTCGAGTATAATGAAAAAAGGAGTGGGCCAATAATAGATCCCTGTGGAACTCCTTTGGATAATATTAGTGGATTTGATATTGTATTTCCAACATACACCGACTGTAAACGATTTCTTAAGTAGGAAGCTATTAGATCTATAGCTGTGTTTGTGAAATTAAAAAAAGTTTTGAGCTTCATACATAGGTTAGTGTGATCAACGGAGTCAAATGCCTTAGAATGATCAAGAAGAACTAGCAGACCAACATTATTGACATCGATTTCAGTTCTAATTGATTCTGCAACTTCAACTAAAGCACTCACACAACTATGATCTGCTCGGAAACCGGATTGCCTATCAGATAGCAAGGAATTATTGTGAATGTATTCGGATATTTGTTTATGTATAATTTTCTCGAAGACTTTGGACAGATAGCATAAAATTGAAATCGGACGATATTCATGAGCAGATTTAGGAATTGGAATTATTTTAGAATGTTTCCAAATAGTTGGATACGTACTGGAGGTTAGGATTGCATTGAATAAATGTGTAAAATATGGAAGGAGGTAAGGAAGAGTTAATTTAATAAATTTTGGGTCAATATTATCAAGACCAACAGCATTTGACTTTACGGACATGAAACTTTGTAAGACCTCATCCAGCGATACACATCTAAACTCAAAAATTCCATAAGATTGCATATTGCCTGTTGGGCCATTATTGCTTTCATAGAAGGTATGATCTGCACTGATAGTTGGTATATTGACAAAAGATTCGTTTAACGCATTAATGTCCCCGTGGTATTGTGTAGTGGGCTTAGACTTTGATCCTCCAATTTCCCTTATGAGCTTCCATTTGCTTTTCGAGTCTAATGCGGAGCTGAATTTAGATGAATAATATTGCACTTTTGAAGCATTTATAAGTTTATTAACATTATTTCTTGCTACGCGAAAAACTTCATGAAGTTCTGGAGTTTTAAAGCGTTTCCACCTATTGTATGCCAAATCTCTATTTCTAATAAGAGTTTTAATGTTGGTGTTAAACCAGGGTTTACTGTTTGGTCTATGTAATTTCTCTTTTATAGGTACTATAGTATCGTAAATATGTAAGATGTTATCCTGAAGAAAACTCAACTTCTCATCAATGGTAACGAGGTTATATATTTCCTGCCAATTTACTAAGTTAATCTGATTATCTAGATACGAAAGATTTATTCTTTTGTAATCACGATATGAAAACGTTTCCACTTGCTCTGATATGACAAAATTGTATGTTAGATAGATCAGATCATGTTTCGAAAAGCATGATGCAGATAGTTGATCATATAGCATTATGTTTGATGTATTATTTACGAAGAACAAATCTAAAAGAGTGTTAACAGTAGGAGTAAAATGTGTAGGGTTACAATTATTTGCGGTGTAGAGCCCCAGAGTTAACATATTGTCAGTTAAATGTGAATCTAACAGAATATTCGAATTGAAATCTCCGGCTATGATAACATCATTATATCCCAATGTTATGTCCTCTAAAATGTTGATTATTTGATTTAAATCTATTGTATTGTTGGGCCTATAAAAACATCCAATTAGAATCTTTTTAGAGTTAGATAGGAGTTCAACGAACACATATTCGATCTGATCTCCAAGATTAGATTTTCTAAGGAATTTTACATTTAAGGTATTCTTAGCATAAATGGCAACACCACCTCCACGACGTTCCCTATCAGATCTGAAAACGTTATAACCGTCTAGATTAATGAAGTTATTGGGTATAGACGAACTTAGCCAAGTTTCTGATATGCATATCAAATCAACATTCGAGTCCTCAAAAATATATTTGAACTCATCGACTTTGTTCATTAAGCTTTGTGAATTTATATGGCAAATTTTCAAGCCTTTTTTTTGATTTACTAAAATTCGTAGTAAATCCCGAGTTACGTCTTTGGAATCTCGACTAACACTAGTCCTTTGTGTCATTGAGATTAATCAATAGGTTCAAAATTATGACATCAGCAATGCGTTTTACAAAAAAGGTCCCTGTTAGAATTGAAGAAAAGGTATAAATAACATTTTTAAAGTATAAATTTTTGAAAAAAAGATTTGAGATATTCTTTGAGACATTTTCACTGGTGTTGTATATTGTACGTCTGCCTTTGAGTATTAGAATTTGGGCTAGGGACTTCCAGATTCCGAAACTCATCGATAACCTTTTGATGAAAAACGCATATTGGATCATTACTGTCAACGCGTTTAATATAGACAGTGCCCTTATTCTTCAGCCGATTTATTGCTGTCTTTACCTCATCTTGGCTGGGCGGTATACATTCAATACCATCTTCTGGGATTGGGACTGTGGTATCTTCGTCGTCTTCGCTGCTATTGGATTTGGTAGAATTTTCGGACTTCATTCTGGTTCCTGTACATCTCGATTTGTTCACACTCCCGCTTTTCCATCTCCCTCTTTTTCCTGCGGAAAAGACGTTTCTACTCTCTCCTTTTCTCCCGATATCTCTTTCGTGCGCTACGTGTTGCTACGGATTGTAAAGTAGTCCTATATGCCGCATTTTTCCTTCGGTAGCAGCACGACCCTCCTGATCATACCATGGATTCCTTGGTGGAGGTCTCTGGTATCCAAGTATGGATTTTGCGGCTGTTTGCATGGAGTGGGCAATACTTTGCAAATGCGCTGATATGTTATCGGGATGAGGAGTGCTTTGATTAATCAATTGGGCTAGTTGAGTGGAATATGCTGTGGCTATCTGTTGTGATTGCAGCTTACCGATGTCCAACTTTCGTGTTGTGCCTGTTCGTACTTTGTTTGCTACGTTTAACCGGGTGCGTACCTTTGCTGCAACAAGGTAGTGGTCCGAGTCTATGTTTGCTCCTCAGAACAAACGCACATCCAACACGCTCGATGAATGTCATCCATCTATCACAACGTGATCAATTTGATTTCTTGTTTTCTGATGTGGAGACAGCCAAGTGCCCTTATGGATGTCGAGATGTTGAAATCTGGTGCTGCTAATTACCATGTTTTTTTGCCGCTGCGAAGTCTATCAGCCTCATACCATTGTCAGATGTTTCACTGTGGAGACTGAATTTTCCGACTGATGGGCCAAAGATATTTTCCTTTCCAATTTTGGCATTAAAATCGCCTAGAATAATTTTAATGTCGTGGGCAGGACAACAGTCATATGTTTCTTGTAAGCGCTCATAAAACATATCTTTGGTCTGTTCGTCCTTGTTTTCAGGTGCAGGTTCGCAGATCATGGTCCTTAAAACGTGTGCGGGGGTCGTCAACTTTTGAGGGTTTCGTTTTTCTTTTCTTTTGTTTTTTTTTTCATAGTAAGCTGCTTTTTCTAGGGGAGGATTACTAACCCTGCGCCCAAAACCAAGCTTTTAACGTTCTTATGGGTGAACGTGCGGCACATTTTAGCTCACTACCTTTAACGGGTGTTAAAGGCAACTACCCCAGGTGACATCACGGGGAGGTCAGTGTCCACTTGAGATGAAAGAGGGACCAAGATAAATCCTGGACTTTGCCATGTTAAAGCCGGTCAGCCCATAAGTTGAAATTATTATCACAACTAACCATATTCGAAACAAAAGCTGCCACCATCATCGTCAAGAAGACAAGACATCTGCTTTTCGAAGCATTTCTATTTCAAATTCTATTGTTGTCATCAGCCAAACGAACGACGACATGATTCTTCTTACTGTTGAATATGTTAATTTGACGAAGATTTGTGATGATATTTCGCTATACAACAAACGAATTCAGATTCTTAAGGTAACGTAGCATTTGCGCATTTTGTGTATTTTTTAATCAGTCAGTCAGCAGCAAGTGGGATAGTGACTCTTGTGTGAATGGGAGAAAAAAAAGAAACATAAGCCATTGTTTTGGCTAATTGAAAAGGGGAGTGACCACTCCACACCACCACCTGTATTGTGAATGCGTAAATTTGTTTGATATACGATTTGCATGGGATTTGCATAATTTTAGAAAATTAAAATTCATTTTTGACAATATATGATATTTTGAAAGTGGTTGGATTTAGTTTGTGTTGAGAATAAAGTACTTTTTGGGAACTGAACTTACTTACTATAACGGAAGGTTTTTTTTTTGAAAAGAAATGGATAATATGTACACTGGTCTTCTGCACTACTTTAACTGACATCAAGTTTATACAAAATTCTTACAAGATGTTTTAACTTCGGTTTACCGCAACACAAATCCACAAACGACATTTACCTTTTTCATCAATTTTTGGAAGCAGACTTCTGGTTCGAAATGTCAATTTACAGATAATTCGGAAAATTTCGAAACTCTTTTTCAGTTGTCTTAAAACTCGACTTTCGACTTTTTCATAACCGCAGAAAATCGAGAAAGACATATTGACAGTCCTTTTACTGAGATTTTGCAAATCCTTGCTGGACAAATTTCTTCAAGCAAGCACTTGCAAATCTTCTTCTTCCTGAAAACAATCAACATCTGTTTTTATTTTTCATTGATTTATGTTTGTGAAAATTAAAAACAATTTTATTGTGGAAATAGCAACCCTAATTGTATTGTTTTTTGGAGAACAAAATTTCAAAGTGGAACAAATCCTTTTTTGGATCATTTGTATACCCTGCACCACTATGTGGGGAGGGTATTACAAGTTGGTTATGGCCAAAAAGTTTGTAACGCATCGAAATAATGGTCGTTGACCCATACTTGTATATATCAAAATGAATGTCTCGACGAGCTGTGTCGATCTGGCTATGTGTGTCCGTCTGTCCATCTAAACCTTGTAATCACGATACAGGTCGCAATTTTGAACGGATCGTCACCAAATTTTGCGTGCTGATGAGAGTCCCGGAGGAGAAGAAGCCTATTGATTTTGGTGATAGTCGGACAATATTCAGGGGTCGGAATGGGTAAAAAACTTATTTGGAGAAGAGGTCAACTTTTTATTTCAAAGCCAATTCTCGGTTTCTTTAAGAGGTATATCAAAAGAAAAACCTGGCAAGGAAAGTAGAAACTATCACCTTTACAACGATTAAAGGAGGTTGCCGAAGGTGGTCAAACAACAGAGATATCGCAATAGTCGGTAATGCATCCCATTTTCCGATTTTTTTGTAATCACGCTACAGGTCGCAATTGTGATCGGATCGTCACGAATTTTTTGGGAGTTGATGCGGGTCCTTCAGGGGAAGAAACCTATTAAGTTTGGTGATAGTCGGATAATATTCAGGAGTGGGAATAAGCAAAAAGCTTATGTGGAGAAAAGTCAACGTTTTTTCTTATGCGAATATCTCCGCTTGTGGTAAGAGTATTCCAAAAGGAAAGCCCGTCAATGGAAGAAGAAAATATCTCCTTTACATTGATGCAAAGTATGTTGGCGTAAGTGGGCAAACAACAGAGATATCGCAAAAGTCAGTTAAATATCCAATTTTTCACGCTACAGGTTGAAATTTTGATCGGATATTGACGAAATTTTGGGGGTTCATGGGGGCCCCAGAGACTAGAATGTCGGATAATATTTAGGGGTCGGAATGGGGAAAAACTCATGTGGAGACAAATTCAACGTTTTATTCTTTGTGAATATAGGGGTATTCAACGGCAAAGCCTGTCAATGGAAGACAAAAATATAACCTTTATATTGGTGTAAAGATGGTTGGCGAAGGTGGTCAAACAAGGGAGATACCACAATAGTCGGTAATGCATCCAATTCTTCCATTTTTTGCAATCACGCCACAGGTCGTAATTTTGATCGGATGGTCACGAAATTTTGGTTGCTTATGGGCGTCCCAGAGAGAAAGAGGCATATTATGTTTGGTGGTAGTCGGATTTTATTCCCTAAGTGAAAAGCTTATGCACAGGTGTAGGGTATCACATGGTCGGCCCCGTCCCGACTATAGCCTTTGCTCACTTGTCTTTTTTATCATTAACAAAATACAACATTTTTGCTTCCGTTGGTTCCTTCGTTGGCTGACAAATTGTTCTGTTTTGGCACGTCAGCTGGTTGCTTGCTGGTACCCGCTGGGAACGTGTATGTTTAGCTTTTAAAATTGTCTTGCATAAGAGAATAAAACTCCTTACTCTCTGAGAAAGTCCTTGCTGGACAATTCTTGCTGGGAAGGTAACCAGACAGACCTAGTGTAAAACCGCCAAGTCAACAATCATGGGCAAACTCGAAAATAGATCACAAGATAATCGTTTATGTGATTTTTCCTCCAGACAAAAGTCGACTACGATTTTGGAACAATTGACTGCAAAAGTCGATTAATCGATTTATCGAAAATCGACTTACCTACCCCCACTGGGAAACCGAAGTTTTTTGTTATACGGGAGCCATACCAAAATGTAAATGAATTTGGTCCAGTTTTAGCTTAAACTATGTTTAAAAGAAATATTAAGCTGTACAAAGTTTGATCTGAATCAATTAATACGTTCGAGAGCTACAACAACTTTCGAAAAATTATTTCGATAAGGAACATTTTTATAACCTACACCGCTATGTGGAAAGGGTATTATAAGTTTGTTTTGGTAAAAATTCATGTAACACCGCGAAATATTCGTCGGAGACCCCCAATGTGGTATACTAATCTTCATATCTCAGCGAGATAAAGCAATTTTGAGATGTGTGTCCGTCCGTCTGTCCATTATAAATTGTAATCAAACTCCAGGCCGCAATTATGGACCGATCGTCTCGAAATTTGGTATGGAGGTCGGTTTCACATCAGAATAGATCGCTATTTTAATTGGTAATGATCGTGAAATATTTAGCGGGTGAAATGGACCAAAAACATAATTTTTATCCGATTTTGTAGATACTCTGTAGGTCGCAATAATAGTCAGATCGCCTCGAAATTTTAAATTAGGTAAGAGTATATGACAAAGAAGAAGTTTGTAATTTGGGGTGGCGATCAGATAGTATTTAGAGGGTTAAATGGACCAAAACTTTTGTGTGAAAATTGTGAAAATTTTTAATATACAGCTTGTATCTTTATTCCTGGAAGAGACATTCCTGGCAAGTATTCTATACTTGGAAGAGGGACGCTTGACCTTTCTATTGATGTCAATTGTGTTGGTGTACATGATAAGATAACAGAGTTTCAGCCTAATATACCCTGTTATTTGTTTGTAGTGTAATCATAAACACGCTAGGAGTTAGGTAGAGGAAGATGCTTACAATTTTGGATGATGATCTGATATTATTTAGCGGGTGAAATGGACTATTACTTTTGTATAGTCTATTGGTCAATATTTTATTTCCTGCAGGGCATCTACCGGCAAAGTAGACTACATATGGATATAGAACTACTGATCTCCCCCCTGATGTAACTTGCAATCACGTGTCTGCTAGATAACGGACCTACTGCTTAATATATAATGTGTTTTGTGTAGAGAACCACATTTTCCTATTCCCAGTTTTTGCATTATTGCAAATTACATGAAGCCCTAACGTTTTATTGTCCAATTGGATTTATATACATACGAGTACATTGCAGCATAGGTCGCTTTGCCACATTTTTTCAAAACGATTCCCCAGCCAGGAAAAATCAAATTTTCAACGGTTGCAAAATATACTTCAGTAAGGTTTGCGACATTTTCTGAGTATTTCAGTCATGCAAAACAACTCTACAATTGGTGTCTTAGGACACGCCGTATGAACTGGGGGATAAGCTGTGGTTTCCATATCAATGAGCGTTGTCCCGTTTAGGATGTTTGTGAAATATTTATTATGTTATTATTTAAGCTTGGTGTGATACGGTACCAGAATCCACAAATTTACTTCTTACAATAAGTTTTTTCGTTCCATAAAAAATGTTGATATGTGGAAAGCTAATTCCCAGGGGTAAAGGTGTAGGGTATTACATGGTCCGCCCCGTCCGACTAAAGTCTTGGCTTACTTGTTCATAGTATGTAAGTGTGTGTACCCATGCAAGCCTAAAGACTGAGGGTATAAAGAAATGTCATTATTATCGTTGTAGCTTTGTTTGGAGCTTTTAGACCATTAACTCGGGAAGTATGGACTTCCCAAAGAAAAAAAGTTAAACTTCGTTCACTAAACTTTACAATTAATTTATTTTATCTGAACTTTTTTGGAGAGGTACCAAAAGGAGTGGACCCGATTTATTCCATCTTCACCTTCGCAGAATTTATTACGATTAAAAAGTTGCCTTGCTCGCTGGCCTTATGGCTTATCTCTAACTGTCGTTAAAAGATCCGTGACGACTATGTCAAAACTATGTTTACAAGATATGTCTTTAATTTACACTTTTGCAACATTGTTGAAATTTAGTGCCGGATATATGGGAAATATTACGATGAATATTACATTGTTGGCCTAAATACCCCGTTATTTGAACCTAAGGACGAGAAATTCATATATGAAAACTTACTTATATATCATTAGAATGGTAATAGATCAGAGTTCACCAACAACTACAAATGTGACCGCTTCATTTGTGTTGGGCACACACACACACACTAGATTATCTCTCCCTCGTTCGATTAACATCGTATGCGTTAATTCATTGCTTTATTGTTGTGGTTGGAGCGCAAGATAGCTCTCGAACAGTTCTGCCGAATCGGTCAAAAATTTGGCCTGCGTAATATTTTGTCCAAACTTAGTTTAAGTTCGATTATAAGCCATATCGCTCCACTCCTTCAGGTACCTCCCCCACAAAAGTACAAAAATGTTCGGAAAAAATAACTTTTGAAGAGAGTAACCGATTTGGTCCGTACTTTGAACATCGAGACATTCCTACGGGTTCGAATATGGTCTATATATGTCATCACTTTCGGGTACTTATCACACAAAATTTCGAAAAAGAAAATTAGTTTAAGGCCAGCTCTCGAATCGCTTTGACTTTTGTTATTGTTGTGGTATTCACTGCCCCCTTTATGACAGTGCAAGTATTTTCGGGGGCAAGCCCATACTTCCTGAGAAAATGGCCCGAAAGTTGTAAAAAACCTACGGTACCATGTATAGTGGCTGGAGAGTACGATAACTCTCGAACGGATCAGCCGATTCGGTCTAAATTTGGCCTTTGTAATATTTTGTCCAAAGTTAGTTTATGTTCGAAGATGAATCATATCGGTCCACTCTTTCGTGTACCTACCCACAAAAGTTACAAACTTTTGGCTAAAATGGTACGAGCTATATCTGTTGAACGGAAAACCCGATTTGGTCGAAACTTTGGATTTCCTAATTTTTTGTCTATGTAGTAAAACTATATTTCATCGAAAATGGTCCATATCGGTCTTCCCTTTATGGTAAATCTCCCACAAAAGTTCAACATATTTGTCAAAGTGCAGTTTAGGATCTGTTCGATTATACCGATGCTAGTCCTTGTGGTCCTGTTTATAGCGATATTATGCTTTTCTTGGGCAAGTCCATGCTTCCTGACATAAAGGTTTAAAACCTCTAAGTTATACCGTGGTCGAATGTAATGACTCCCAAGATAGGATTCACTTTCCAAATGGACTATGTTGATCCATTCCTTCAGGTACCTCCTTAGCTTCACTTGCGAGCTTTAGTCCAAATATATATTTTTGTCGGAAAATTCATACCGCCTAATAATTGTGTAAAATTTTTTCCGTAGCTACTCTTTGTGGTTCTATTTACGATATCATGTTTTTCGTGGGCAAGTCGATTTGTCCATAGATGAAAGTTTTAATTCACATAGGCTGAGGGTATATCTTTGTTGACAAAGCCGACTGATATTTTTTTAATTACACTGTGCAACATTTTTAAGGTGATCTTGTGCAAACAATTCGAACTGAGGATTTTTTGAAAGTACAGACCCAAACGACAAGAAACCCTAGTTGGGTTTTGTTGTGTCAGATCCAGCTCGGATTTTATGGCCCCATCTAAACATGGTAAAATATTGAGTTTTTATAGAAATTCGGGGCTATAGCTCTTAAACCAATGCGAATCTTCTTCTGACCTCTGAAGCAAACTTGAAGATAAGGACAAGAATACAATATTTGGAGAAATAATGAACTCGAAAAACTACATTTACTGCCTCAAATTTCAAAATATATGCAAAAAATAAACAATTTTTATACATTTCGCACCGTATCTCCAAAACCGTTAATTTTTTCTGAATATTTTCTTTTGGAAAAATATTCCCTGGAATGTAATACACAACTCTTCGGAACATGTCATTGTTGTAAAATGCCTCTATCCCGTTGTTTTCAGTACATTTCTAAACGACGATTTAATAAAAATGTCAATAATGTAGTGAAATCCGAAATGTCAGAATAAACTGTTGGTGTGAACTGTGTTTGAAATACGTGTCGTAAAAGATATGATGCAAAATACCGCTGAAAAAACATGAAGTAAGCATTTTAGAGTTTCAGAATGTTCTAAAGAATTGTTGAGAACTTTATTTGGAAGATTTTTGCAAAAGGTTACTTGGTTCAACTCCCAATAGTTTAGCCGATACAAACCAGAATTTCAGCAATTATGTAAAATTTTCTATATTTTATAGATTTTAATGCCCTAGATGGAGTTTTTCTTATGTGGTTTCTTCAAAAGATAAGTTCCACTAGTTTAGGGCTACAATATTGCTAAGGACAGCAAGGCCAAATTCCTATTCGTTTCTGAGATAAAGGCCTGATAAATGCAAAAAAGTGTAGATTTAGCCCGGTTTAGATGAGGCCATAAAATCCGAACTGGATCTGACAGGACAAAACCCAACTAGGGTTTTTGTAGTCTAAATATGTACTTTCAAAAAATCCATACTAGAAGTTGTTTGCATTTTCAGTGTTGCATAGTGTTATTGTTTGCCATTCCAACAAAAACAATAAAAGATTTTCATACAATTTTCAATAGATTTTCATACAATTTCAATGGATTTTCAACTATTTTCAATTGATGGCATTTGAGTAGCTTACCCCAACTATGACTTTAGAAAGCATAGTGAAAATAAAAAAAATCTAAAGTTTACATTTTTTTATTGACCATTTAAACAACATTCGTTAGTTTTATTGATTTTATTATATATATGCAACAATTATAGTAATGAAATGTTAAATGGAAGCAAATGTTTACAAATTTTAATAGGTAACACCAGTTTTATGTGTTTATATTAAGCATATATGTATGTAATTTGTCCATATTTTATCCAGTATTCTGTTAGCAAAGTTCATTTATTTTAACATGCAGGATACAGTGGTGCTTTGATATACATATTTAACAAATTTAATTAATCATATACTTTATTTATACTTATAACTGAAATAAAGGATTACATCCAAATTGTCAAGTCATTGTCATAATTTTTAACATAATATTTCTATTGTGTTTCTGTGTCATAAATTCGTGTATAAATTTAATTACATACAATTTAAAATAATACACTTTGACTTATACATATAAATACTTGAAGACTCAACTATTAGCTTGCAGTGTGGTACTTTAATCAGCAGAGACATTATCGTACAATTGGAAGAATTGTTTCTCTTAGGTACTTAACAACCTGTAAACCGGTATGTCTTTCTTATCATCACAGCATTACATTCTTATATCCTAGACTATTTCATATTATGGTCCATTCTTTCATAATTCAATGCTATTCCATAGTACGTTAGTAGAATTTCTATAATTTTGTTTAGATAAATTTTGTTCCAAATGTAACTGCATATTTTATAAATTATTTCCTTAAAAAATATGCCTTCTAACCAGAACATATTTCCTAAATCCTAAAAGAAAAATGAACTTAGTAACAATTTGTTGAACTTGTAGTTTTTCCCTACAACTGAAGGTAAATTAAATAATTATACTATTTGTCATTGCAATTGTACATGGAATACAATTATTTGTTAATAAATTCGTGAGACATTGTGATTTATATTTAATTATCCTAAATATTATTTTAAATTTGGCATTCAAACGGAATTTGTTTTGTGTCATTTCAAGGTGTTCAAGAGCTCTCATGTCAGTTGATTAACCACTTGTTAGCCAATTTTTGAGATAGATGAAGATGTGTTCCACGATTTCAGTTATTTTCCGTTTAAACGCTGAAATGAAAGAAGGAGAAAAATTTAAATTTTATGTAATAATACTTTTTATTATTAACATTAAGTTAATAATTAAATAATAATAATGAAAAATGAATATTTATTTATTATGTTCCTTTTATTTTCAAAAAACTACGATCATCTTGAGTTTTTGAGGGGGCAAAGCATCTCCCCAACTGCGTTTCTTAAAATTATTTATTTTCAAAAATTAAGAACGTGTCGATTTGAAAAGCTTTTGATACACTCGCAATGGCGCGTCCACAAAATATAACGCAGCCTGTTTAGTTTTTTAATTACTTTCCAGAAAAACTCTAAAATTAACCTACTATCGTATATTTTTTACAAAAAACAACTATGCACGTTCGGCCCGTCCGAACTTTAAAACCATTCAAAATATCGAATGTCTGGAGGGACCTCCTATGAGGCTATATGAATATGTACGCGGACCTATGTAGACTAATGTCAGGTGGATAGGTTTATAACCCCAAAAAGATTTAATATGAAAACCAAAAACCGGAATGTTTTATACACACATCGAAGCCAAATAGCAAATTTCAATACCGTTCTCTGAGGCCTATATCGAAACGTGAACCGATATAGTGCATTTTCAATATCAACAAGTTAAACGGCGTTAAGTTCAGCCGAACTGTTAAAACCCTCCACCACCACTGTATTGAAGTAAATATGCACAATAGGGTTATGACTTTTTGACATTTTTTCTCAAAATTGATTTCCTGTAGCAGGGATGAATGAACTTTTGCCTAATAATCACTAGGCTATCGTTTATTCCATTGAAATATAAACAAGTAAAAAAGCATTAAGTTCGGCCGGGCCGAACTTTTCATACCCTCCACCATAAAATATTCATTCCTGTCCCCAACTTTAAGTGAGTACGTTAAAATGTCAGATAATGTACATAAAATGCTTCATTCGGGAGGTCCTTTTTTATGGTGCCTATATCTAACTGTTGACAATTTTTGGTGGGCTAGAAATTGGGAGGTACTGTTATATAGGGGTTATAATAAAACATGGGCCTATGTTGACAGTTTTTGATGGGAGCCTTTAATGTCAAATAACTCCTAATTCGGTTAAAAAATTTAGCTAGAATCCTCAAAATATCGAAAATCGGTACATAACGTGGGAACTTCAAATGTCATTAACAGCTAGTTCGGAGGTATCTGGGCTATATGAAAATATGAACTTAAATGAACAAATTATAGAAAGTTCGTCCAAAAAATAAAGCTAAGGTACGGAAAATCGGGAGGTTTGTTTTGTGGCTATACAAAAACATGGGCCTACGTTCGGTTAAACATTTTAAGTAAAATCCTCAAAGTACCGAAAATCGGGAAGTATCGTTATATTGGGGCTATGTTGAAAATTGTTGATGCAGATGTGTGGTGACCACTACAACCTTCAAATGTCAAATTACAGTTAGTTCTGTTAAAAATTGTAGCTAAAATTGCCAAATTACAGAAAAATTGGGAGGTACCGTTACATGGAAGCTATATCCGAACATGGACCTATGTTGGCAATTTTTGATGGAGAGGTGTTGTGACCACTAAGAACTTCAAATGTCAAATTACTGCTAGTTCGGTTTTATATTGTAGGTAAAATCATCAAATTACTGAAAATCGGGAGGTACCGTTATATGGGGGCTTTCTTGACAATTTTTGGTGGAGAGGTGTGGTGACCACTAAGAATTTAAAATGTCAAATGTTCAAATTACAGATAATTCGGTTAAAACTTGTAGGTAAAATTCTCAAAATACCTGAAATCGGGCGGTAACGTTATATGGGGGCTATACCAAAACATGGACCTATGTCCAATAGTTATAAAGGTTTATTGACATTTAAGAACCCTAAATGTCAATTGATAGCTAAATCGGTCTGAAAATGTAGATGAAAACGTCAAAATGCCGTATATCGGGGGTACCGTTATATGGGGGCTATACCAAAGTGGACCTAGGTCCACAACTTTTGTTATATAAGTTTAGTTACACTTAAGAACCCTAAATGTCAAATTATAGCTATATCGGTCTGAAAATGTAGCTAAAAACGTCAAAATACCGTTAATCGGGGGGTACCGTTATATGGGGGCTATACCAAAACGTGGACCTATGTCCACAACTTCTAATATATAAGTTTATTAACACTTAAGAACCCTAAATGTCAAATTATACCTATATCGGTCTGAAAATGTAGCTAAAAGCGTCAAAATGCCGTAAATCGGGGGTACCATTATATGGGGGCTATACCAAAACGTGGACCTAGGTCCACAACTTTTGTTATATAAGTTTCGTTACACTTAAGAACCCTAAATGTCAAATTATAGCTATATCAGTCCGAAAATTTAGCTAAAAACGTCAAAATACCGTAAATCGGGGGGTACCGTTATATGGGGGCTATACCAAAACGTGGACCTATGTCTATAACTTTTGTTATATAAGTTTATTGACATTTAAGAACCCTAAATGTCAAATTATAGCTACATCGGTCTGAAAATATAGCTAAAAACGTCAAGATACCGCAAATCGGGGGGTACCGTTATATGGGGGCTATACCAAAACGTAGACCTATGTCCACAACTTTTGTTATATACGTTTATTGATACTTAAAAACCCTAAATGTCAAATTATAGCTAAATCGGTCTAAAAATGTAGCTAAAAACGTCAAAATACCGCAAATCGGGGGGTACCGTAATATGGGGGCTATACCAAAACGTGGACCTATGTCCACAAGTTTTGTTATATATGTTTATTGACACTTAAGAACCCTAAATGTCAAATTATATACAAATCGGTGTGAAAATGTAGCTAAAAACGTCAAAATACCGTAAATCGGGGGGTACCGTTATATGGGGGCTATACCAAAACGTGGACCGATATAGCCCATCATCGAACTTGACCTGCCTGCAAACAAAAGACGCATTTTCCCAAAATTTCAGCGTCCTATCTCCATTTTTGTGGATGCTAGAGTGATTACCACAGACGGACGGACGGACGGACGGACGTGCTCAGATCGACTTAGAATTTTACCCTGATCAAGAATATATATACTTTATAGGGTCGCAAATGAGTATTTCAATGCGTTACAAACGGAAAAACAAACTTAATATACCCTCCATACTATGGTGGAGGGTATAAAAAAATTCACACACAAATCGATTTTAAAAATAAATTTTTTTGAAAAAATGTATGAAATGAAAAAAAATTTTTTTTCAAAAATAATTTTTTGTTGACCGAATGAATAAATATAAGCCTACTAATAACTATAATAATGTTCATTTTATTAAAACATTGAAAAAGGTCATGCACAAACCACTTTGAAAAAATTTTAAATTTTTTGTTTTTTGTTAAAAAATTATATCTTTAAATAAAAGCGTTTACGACATTTTTACGATTCTCAGAATTGGAGAAAATTGGTGAGAAATAAGTGTTATGTCAGTTTAATTATCTTATGTGACTCTAAAGTTTAATTTCAATTGTATATCTGCTTACAATACTTATAATTATGATTTTATGTAATCTTATGGCAAAACTCATCACGCTATGATATAGGGACATGAGGTTGTAAAAAAGTCATAACCCTAATGCACAATTAGTAACTCTAAGCTCTTTCTCTACGTTAAGTATAATTGCTTGGAGGAGAAAAATATTTTAACCGATGATAATCACTTTATTAAGATAATTTTCTGTGTGGCGGTTTTCTACCCATTGAGATCCCAAAATACCAATTTACATCCACTTCAGAAGTAAAATGCAGCAACACTCATTAAAAGAGCTCATCGTTGTTCTTTCTATCCTCTGTCTAAACACAATACCAAATTACGGCAATCTCTGTTCGAAAATTTGACAAAAATCAAAATTTCATTTAACAATCAATTCGATAGGAAAAACTTGATGGTACTCTCACATGGGGCCTTTGGCAAAACGTTTACGTATGCTGTCTGATTTTTTTTGCAATGTTTTCTACCTGTTATAATGTTTTTAAAGCTTTCAAGATGGCGAAAATCCGTAAGTTCTGTTCTAGAGGACTATATAAAAACCTATACCGACAAATTGCTGGTGAAAAGTTTTATACTCCAATTCCGATGGTATATTGAGGCTACAACTAGGGTTTCGGAGTCGAGGTATTGTTGGCTCGACTCCGACTCCAGACGAGTTTTTTTCACGACTCCGGCTCCGACTCCGACTCCGGATCGACTCCGAGAGTGAATTCCTATTCCTATTCCAATCCTATATATGCTAATGAGTTAGTTTTCCTTACATATTCATTAGAATATATTCGAACATATCAATACTGTTTCCGCCGAATCTTACATTGAAAAATAGCAAAGTTAGAAAGTTTTTGTCGGTTTTCCTTTTTTGCGCTAGTATATTCTGGGCGGAATTCTTCCACGTGAGAAAATCTTTAAGCTTTCAAAATATGTGCAAATGATGGGGCAATACAAACCGTAAGGACTACGTGCAATAAAAATTACACTGTGCAACACGAAAATTATTAACCATATTCTGACTCCGCAGTGTGATAGAACACCAAAAATGAGAAGACACGTGTCTCGCCGTTTTTCCCCATCTCATCAACTTTCGCAGTTATAGGCCTTCAAAGGTTTGAGGCTTTGATGTAGAAAGGGTCATATAGTCAGTACTATATCTTCCAAACCGTTAAGAAATTTGAATTTATCTCGGAGGCAAAGTTGTAGCTCTTGTCTTAAAGAACAAAAATTGTGAACACATATAACCCATAAAACTTCATCTGCAAGGTGAAAATCGCCATGGTCAAATTTCTTTTAAAATGATTCTCAAATTTTGTTATACTGCTATCAAACCGATTAAGTTTCAAGCAAACAACCAACTACAAAAATGTACCTCAGATCTCAATTAACATCTTCATCTAGAATATACGAACCCTGAAGAAACAGGTCTTAATGGTCAAAATAGCAAAACAATTGCGATTTTATCCTCTTTTCTCGGCTTCTGCTCCATAGATATTAAACTGTTCAAAATTCAAGAAAACAATCAACCACAATAGTGTAGCAAAGGCTCCAATAAACAACTTTCTGGAATATGCAAAATGTCTATGAACGGTTCTTAATGGTAAAAATAGCAAAAATCTTTTGAAAATATACAATTTTTATACTTTTTTCTCCGACTCTGGTTCAAAGATACGCAACCGCCCAAAAATTAAGGATATCGTCAACCACAAAAATGTACGTTAGATTTCAACAAACAAGTTTCTAGAACAAGTGAAGATTCTGTTTTTATTAACATTTTAGCATTTTGCGGTTCCAACTCTATGTCGAAAATTAATAAACCAATTGTCATATATTTTTGTGGCCGATTTCGAGAAAAACACAGTTTATATGCTGCATACAAAATAAAATAAATTGTTCCCATCCAACGCTCATTCTGAGCACATATTCTATGCAATTCATACTTTCTATTTTTTTCTGAAATTTATAAATAAGAATCACCCCTTAAACTAAAATTCAGCGCTCACATTTTGAACTTTGGTGTGGAGTAGATACTTTTATTGAAATCAGCAAACGATGAGATTTCGTGCATGAAAATATTCTACAAAAATGTTGCTAGGAAAATTTTATGTAGGGTCGGTCCACTAGGACAAGAAATCGACATTGTCATGTTTTCATTGTCATTTATCATTTTACCCGATCTTTCTCATGAAAACTCTATGATTATGTATTTCATGGAATTTCGTACATGCAATTAATTGTGTAGAAAATTCGGATACACTTGAACTATATCTGTTCCTGGTGGACAGATCCGGTTATTTGAATGTCTACATCTAAAGCCCTCATTGAGTATATAATGAATCCTAGAAGAAATATTCGCCGTTTGTCAGACTTCTGAGTTATGGCGGGATGAATCTGTCGTTGGCCAACAACGAATTTATGATGCCTAATTCAGAGGCGTAACCATCCGAATTTGATATATAGTTAATAGATTATGCGAAATTTGCCGAGATACATAAACATACGGTTTTTTGAGAAAGTAACGGATAAAACTGATAAAGGACAATGAAAACGTGACAATATCGATTTCTTGGAAATGGGAAACCTACATATAATTTTCGGTGGAACATTTTTGATATAAAGCTGTTTCTCAATGATTGATAGGGGTCAATCAAAAAAAAATCATTATGTCAAGACTCTGAAATTTCAGATATGGGATCCTTTGGGGTTTTCAATTGGGGCTCTAATTCCCAAAAGGAATTGTCCTCACTCAGATCTTAGCTTTAATTTTGTGTCACAGGGTATTCAGTAAGATTTCCCATAGATACCACAATGTCTTTAATAAAAGACAAATATGACTTCTCATAAAAAAAACAAGATGAGAAGACCAATATACCTTTGTGAGAAGACCAGTAAGACTTCTGATGAAAAAGGTTAAAGGTACAGTCTTAATTCGATTGTCATAGAACTTTACTTTTGTTTGCAAAAATGTAACGAATCAACAAAATGGGATGAATAGACTACACTCCAGAAGATAGTAAATATACTGTGAATTGTCCTTTAACTTAGTATAATATATACCTCTCTTTTAAAATAAATAATGATTTTTAAAAAAATGTTCTTGTTCCAAATTTAATGTTATATTTCTATAATGTGGAAAAAAATTTGCCCGGAGTCGGAGTCGAGTTATTTTTTCGACTCAGACTCCGACTCCAGCAAAATTGCTCGACTCCGACTCGTAGACTCCGACTCCGAAACCCTGGCTACAACCTTCAAAGTACAGAAAATCGGTAGGTACCATTCTATGGGGGCTATATGAAGACGTGGACCTATACGGGCAAATTTCAGGGGGAAATTTCTTTAGCTCCAACGAAGACTAAATACAAATTCCAGCCATTTCAGTGATATATTGAGGCTAAATCCTTGAAAATATCGAAAATCGGGATGTAGCGTTCTGTGGGAGGTATAACCAAAAGTTGACCGATACCGACAAATTTCTGGATTGAAGTTTTGTATCCCGAAGGAGACTAAATACCAAAGTTTGGCTACGTCGATATGATAATGAGGCTAAAACCTTCAAAATACCGAAACGTTGACCGATACCGACAAATTGCTGGGGGAAAGTTTCGTTGCCTCGAAAAAGACTAAATACCAAATTTCATCCACTTCGGTGTAATAATGAGGCTAAAACGTTAAAAATACCGACAAATTTTTGTGGGAACATTTTGTAGCCCAAAGGCGGACTTAATACCAAATTTCAGTCATTTGTTAGGATAATATAGCTTAACTGGTCTGGCAACCTTCTGGAGTATAGACTCATTTTTTGTAAAACGCTCTGAAGTGAATTTTTAAAATAAGTATTTCTCAGTTTATATCTCCTGACGCCAAATTCTGTTTTGTGTGTGACATTCACCAAGTGAAAAACTATCTCGGCAATATCAAGTATGCCTAAAAACTCTCGCCGTAGTACAAATATAGAAAAAATAAATTGTGGCCGCTGTAAAAAAGAAATAAAAGGAGATGAAGATGACATTCAATGTGATAACTGTTCGAAAATATTCCATGTTCGCTGTACTACTCTCAAAGAAAAACAATATAAAGAGCTAATGGGTACTTTACACGATATGTTTTTTACATATGAGTTGTCATTTTGCATATACATTTTGTATGGGAGAAGTGACAACTCATATGCAAAAAACATATCGTGTAAAGTACCCATAATGGACGATGAGAGCATCGAATATAAGTGTCAAATTTGCAAACAGAATGAGGAGACAAACATACATAACGAACTTAGTACAATAACAGAAAAATTAAATAAGCTAGATCAACTGGAAGAATTAACAAAAAGTGTACATTTTCTGTCAAAGCAATTTGATGAAATGTTAAAGGGTGTTAATGCAATCAAGAAAAGTATTGATGAAATAAAAAAAGAGAACAAAAATTTAAAGAAAGAAGTCACTGAATTAAAACAGACTGTCAAGATGTTAAATGACAATCGAGTAAAAAAGGATTGCCTTATTAATGGTATAGAAGTGGATGAAAATAAAGATGCATCGTTGGTGTTTAAAAATTTAATGAATGAGGCTGGTATGAAAATAACAGATGAAGAAATAGAGGATGCGTATTTCCTAAAAAATAGAAGAAATCCTAAAAAACAATCTATGGTGGTAAAATTCACTTCTGTTAGAGTTAAACAGCAAGTAATGGTTGCAAAATCAAAATTGAAGGAGAACTCTAAAACTCAATCTGTTTTTGTAAATGATTATTTGGCTAAAGAAACACTGACACTTCTAAATCATGCAAAAGCACTAAAAAATGTTGGCTATCGTCGGGTATATGCTGCTGGTGGACGAGTATATGCAAAAATGTCAGAGTTATCTAAACCGAAGCCAATTTTGAACGCTGATATGGTTGATACGTTACTTTTAGAAGCAACCACTATTCAAAATCGTGGAAGAAAATCTCAAGTGGGAGTTGACTTGCGAAGAGATGAATCTGGGGAAAGTGCCGATGAAACCGACGTTCGTTATTTATCACCAGGCAATTGAATGTATATGATGTATATAATTATCTATTATTATTCTTTATATTATGAATTCATATTATAAATCATTCCCAAATTTTGAAAATGAATTAATAAATCTGAAAAATAAATATTTTAATATGTTGTCAATTAATATGAGAAGCATTTCTTCCGTTACGAAATTTAATCGATTTAAAAATATGATCTCCCGATTTCCTATGCTACCTGATGTTATATGTGTCCAAGAAACGTGGTTTAATGAGGCACTAGTTCAAATGTATGAAATATTTGGATATAATGCAGTTCACTGCTGTCGTGGAGATAATTATGGTGGAACATCTATCTACATAAGGGATAAATTGTCATACGTTGTCGAAGTATGCGAAAGTAAGAATTTTATTGAAACAATTGTGTTGAAGATTTGTGGAAACGAATTAAAAATAATGTCATACTACAGATCTCCGAAGTGCAATTTGAATCTGTTTTTTTCATATCTGGAAAATATCTTATGTCGCTTTGGTCAGTCTTCATGTGTTATTGTTGGGGATTCAAATTTTGATATTAAACACACAGTTCAACTCTCCCATTTAATGGATTTACTCAACTGCTTCAACTATCGAAATTGTCATGATTTCGTTACGCGGCCCTGTAGCGGCTCCTGTATTGATCATGTTTACAGCAATCTTGATCTATCGTTGCTGTTGAGTTCTGTAGAATGTGAGATTTCAGACCACAATTTAATAGTATGCAGTTTTGAAAGCGATTTACGTTCCTCATAGTATATATATGTTAAAAAAACGCACTGTAACTATCAACAGGTTCGAATGTATCTTTGCCAAAGTCTTAATTTTTCGGATTTAAGCTCTAATTCTTCAGATAATATGGACATTATTGTTTCTCGTTTTACTGATGCTGTTGGAAACTCGACTAAAGAATTTACGAAAAAGTTAAAAGTGACGAATAAAATATCACCTTGGATTAATGCAAACTTACAGCATCTAATTGACCATAAAAATAAGCTTCTTAAGCTAAGGAAAAAGCATATGTTTTTCAATTTGGAGGAAAATATAAAAAGACTTAGCCGTGTCATAAAAGTTGCGTCAAAAAAATGTATGGATGATTGTTATGAGATAAATTTGAATAAATATAAACATGATTCTAAAAAATGTTGGGAATTCATAAATCAGAGTCTAGGAAGGGAACATAAGCATACAACTGAACTTAGAAAAGATAATGGCGAAAAAATTGAATGTGATGAAGAAAAAGCTTTTAAATTAAATGATTATTTCATCAAGGCTGTTAGAGATTTGAGACAGAGATTGTCTGATGTACCGAATTGGAACACTTTAAGAACGCTTTCTCCACATAATAGCCGTTTTATGTTAATGGAAACAACAGAGGATCAAGTATACAAAATAATAAGAAATCTAGACGACACTAAAAGTAAAGGCAGTGATAATATATCGACCACAGCTGTTAAAGAATGCTCCGAGATTTTAAGCCCGTACTTGGCAAAAGTTTATAATGATTCAATCAATTTCTCATTGTATCCGAATGTTTTTAAACTACATAAAGTTGTTCCCATTGCTAAGCAAAAATATGCTAATTCTATTGACCACTATAGACCGATTTCTGTTCTCCCAGTTTTTGACAAAATTTTTGAGAAAATTATCTATTCTCAACTGACACAGTATCTGGAGGATAATAGGATACTGTTTGAAAATCAGTACGGATTTAGAAGTGGATGTGGAACGGAGGAAGCTGTTATTAACGTCGTAAACTATGTATGTGAATGTTTTGATCGTGGTTACACCGATGTTGCTGGGGTTTTTTATGACTTTTCTAAAGCCTTTGATCTTGTAGATCATATCATATTGTGTGAAAAGTTGAAAATGTATGGAATTTGCGATAAAGAACTTCAATTGTTTAGAAGTTACTTGCTTTACAGAAAACAATATGTTTGTGTAAACGGGGTAAACAGCAGTGTAAAAGATATTGAAAGTGGGGTACCCCAAGGCAGTGTCTTGGGACCCTTACTTTTTAAAGTGTACTTGAATGACATCAATAATTTGGAGTTAACAGGAAGGCTATTCATGTACGCTGATGATCTTTGTATACTTTATCCATACAAACATGACATTATCTTGAAAGATAATATAGAAAGAGATGCAGCGTTTATTGTTGAATATGCTAAAATAAACAAACTTTCTGTCAATGCAAATAAAACAAAGCTGATTTCTTTTTCATCCAGCCGTAATCGTCGCAATATTAGTTGTCCAATAACTGTTGATGGTACCCCGATTATCCAGGAATCTAGTGTAAAATATCTCGGAATACATCTACAAGAAACTTTGAACTGGAAACTCCATATTGAATATTTAAAATCAAAAATATCACCGGTCATTGGAATGCTATATAAGATTAAAAACAAGCTTAACAGAAACAGCAAATTAATTATATACCAATCCTTAGTTCAAAGTAATTTGAATTACATGGTTATCATATCTGCACATAAACAGAGTCAAGATTTAAAGTCGTTACAAATCCTACAAAATAGAGCGCTGAAAATAATACACAACTTACCAAATATGTTTCCAACAGTAGCATTGTATAGAGATTTCGGTGAGAACATTTTACCAATTCACGCACTTTACAAGATGCAGTTATTAAAATACATGTACAAAATAACACATAATATTGGTCATCATACCATTGAACTGCGACATTTGCAGCATAGTTGCTATACCCGAAACCATTTAAATTTGCTAGTAGCTAGATGTCGATTGGAACTGACGAAGCAAAGAATAGAACATATTGGTTGTATCGAATACAATAATTTACCGCAATTCATTAAAGATTCTACTACGCTGTCTGTCTTTAAAAACAGGCTAAAAGATTATTTGTTTCAAAACATAGAAATGCTTCTTATATAAATTATATAATATATATTTTCCATTAACGTTAACCTATACTATGTATAATACTCTTAAACTATATTAAATTTAATTTTTTTTAATCGAGATAATTTGTTTTTATAAAAAATGTGTTTTTTATATTATTATACATTTGTTTTAAATTTGTTGCCAGATAACCTCAATAATGCCCTTGAGGCGCTGAGGTATATATTTTCTAATGTATAAATTGATAATGTATATATAATAAACGAAAAAAAAAAAAACCTTCGAAATACCGAAAATCGGGAAATTCGTCCTATGGGGACTATACCAAAACGTAGACATATCACGGTGTGCCTTAATCAAATTTAAATGGTAGGTGCTTACACCTGGGAAGTTTTTGCAGATTCTGAAACTACAATGCTCATAGATGAGAAATATGTAGAAACAAACAAAATCGCCGGAGGGATTTTCAAATAAATCACGATTTAAGTTCACATTTTTGATTTACTTTTGCTAGGTTGTACGATACAGTCAGTGCATTGTCTCAATTTGAACTTCTATATCTCAAAAACGGTAAAACTTACGAAAATATCATAAAGACCAATCTTGTAGAGAATTTTCACGGCCTTAGACCCATTTACAAAGGACTCACGGTTTCCAAGCAAAAACGTGAAAACCTAAAGAACCCCTAAAAATGTGAACTTAAATCGCGATTTATTTGAAAATCCCTCCGGCGATTTTGTTTGTTTCTAGATATTTCTCATCTATGAGCATTGTAGTTTCAGAATCTGCAAAAACTTCCCAGGTGTAAGCACCTTCCATTTAAATTTGGTTAAGGCATACCGTGATATATAACCATTTTTTGATAGTCCCAATTTACATTAGGCGAGTTTACTTGCGGCAATTGTCAGTTTCTAGGTGAGAGAGGGTGCTGAGAGGCAAAGGGTTACCATATGCCTCACCTCTCTCTCCAACAAAATGACAATTGCCGCAAGTAAACTCGCCCAATGTAAATTGGGACATAGAAATGTTTTTTATTAGGTCGACGCATCACGCTTCACTTTGTATGGGGGCTATCCTAGGTACACACAATAGATTTTACAAAAATTGCATCAACATACTTCAATCCGTTCGGACGCTAGAGTGATTTCCACAGACGGACAGACGGACATGGCTATATTGATTTAGAATTGCACACTGATCAAGAATTTGTGGGGTCTAAAATGATTATTTCGAGTATGCTGATAAAGAATATTTACTTTATAGGTTCTTCGACGAATATTTCGATGTGTTTCAAACGGAATGACAAATTTAATTATAAGCTCCACATTATGGTTGAGGGTATAATAAGTGGTTATTCGTTTGCCACAAAAAAAAAAATTGAAAAATATATGGGCTATTTTGTATAGTTTGTAAATCTAGTTTCTAGGTGACTTAGGGGATGATGTATACTAAGAATCGGCTACAACATGACAAAGCCCCGGACTTATCGTGGTGCTTCTATCATCTCAAGTGGACACTGACCTCCCCCTGGTGTCACCTAGGGAGCTGCCTTTAACTGGTGCTAAATGTAGTGGTGAGTTAACATATGAAGCTCGTTCATCGATAAAAACGGTAATAAATTTGTTTTTTTTTTTTTGCATTGGGCTATTAACCTCCCTATAAAAACGTCTTTCTATAAGAACTAAAAAGTCCTCCTCCCTCCACCATAAAATATTCTTAACCAAAATGGAATACTTAGTTTCCTTTCCTGTCCACAATTTTAGGTGCAAAAAGTTTTCCACCACGAATAACCCAAAAGCCTAAATTATCTAACCTCATCTATCGCGTGCCACCGTGGTGCAATGGTATGCACACCCGCCTTGCATCTTCTGTGTGCGGTTCGATTCCCAATCCAAGCAACATCAAAATTTTCAACGGTGGCAAAACACCCCTCAGCAAGGTTGGCGACATTTGCTGAGTATTTCAGCCATGTAAAATTTCTCTACAAGTGGTTCCTTAAGACACGCCGTTCGGACTCGGCGATAAATAGTAGGTCCCATATCATTGAGCTTAATATGAATCAGGTTGCACTCAGTGGTATGACAGACGTCTGCCTTGTGCCTTCTGGGATGTTTGTGGAACAATTATATTATTATATCAAAAGTGTTCACCTATGTTGACAATTTTTGGTGCAACAATTTTATGACTGCAGGGAACATAAATTATCAAATTACGGGTAGTTCCTTCAAACAATGTATCTAAAACCCTCAAAATACCCCAAATGAGGATGTTGTGTTATATTTGGAGGCTATATCAAAATATGGACTTATGTTAACAATTTTGGTTTGGTAGTTTCGTGACTGCAGTGATCTTCAAATGTCAAATTTTTGATAGTTCCGTAAAAAATGTTTCCAAAACCCTAAAAATACAGAAATCCGGGAGGTACCGTTATTTGGGGCATAACAGCCAACCCGATTTTCGATCCAACACTATGACTAAAATTGTAGCCACATTTAGGGCGATCAAAAAACTTCTCCACCAAAAATTGTGGACATTGTTCCACGTTTTGGTATATCCCCCATATAATAGTTAATCCCGATTTCAGGTATTTTGACGTTTTTGGAACAAAACGGAAAACTCTAAGTGTCAAATTATAGCTAATTTGGGCTGAAAACGTAGCTAAAAACGTCAAAATATCTCAAATATATATGATATACTAGCTGACCCGGTCCGCGTTGCTGGCCCGTTGTTTGGGTTCTCTGTGTAAACTTTAGTTATCTGTCCAGTATTGATACAGCCATAATTAGGCATCCCTCTAGAAACGCCATGATATAAATCAATGTTTTGACATAAATTTCATGTAATGGTATCTCCCAAATTTAAGATATAAAATCTCTTTTATTATACTCTTCACCATAAATGGACAGTTTAAAGCGCTTTGTGACCCACATATAATGGTCGGTGCAGGTCAATTAACATTGCTATATATTGGTTTGTTGGTCTCGGTTGGGGTCATAAATATTACTGCAGAGAATTGTCAGTATAGGTCCACGTTTTGATATACATAGCTCCCATAGAACGGTACCGGCTGATTTTCACTATTTTTTTAGGATTTAACATCATTATCACACCAAAATGGCTGTAATCTGGTTTTAATATAATTTAAAGATGAGAGCATAAATATTCGGATCGACCGAAAAACACGCCTTTTTTGCGCTCGGTATGCAACAGCTATAGGTTCACGTTTTGATATATCTCCCAAAAAACAGTACCTCCCGATTTTCGATAGTTCGGAGATATAGCCACTGTTGGGGGTAGTAAACAGTCTTGCAGAAAATTTTCAGTATACGTCCTCGTTTTAATATACATAGGTCCCATAGAACGGTTGCGACTGATTTTCGCTATTTTTGGTGGATTTAACCTCATTCAGCCCGATCGAACGTAAAGCCTTTTTTTCTTCGCGCTCTATTTTACCACTATTGCATGGTAAAATACCCCTCAGCGAAATGTATGTTCCTTCGGTATATGTATGGCACCATTTATATAATTCATAAAAAATTACTTCTATAAACTATAAACTGAAATCAATGCTCATGAAGTTTCACTTCCCACATTTTGAGATTTTATCCGTAATTGTAATATTTTCAAAAATCGGACACTATCGCGGTATTCTGATTCTAATGATGATATTGTTTTGTATATCAATAACTTTGTCTGATGTCCAATCATTTTTCTGGAATTTCGATCTAGTGACATCTCAAGTTATCGGGATTTCACTGTATTCCAAAATGTGGAGTTGATAGAGCTATCCCACTTATTGTTAAGTGTTCAGGGTTTGTAGCGTTTTTTATGCACACTTACAAAATTATGTATATTATCTGAAATAATAAATGTTTGAACATTTTGTGATGACCATGATATTTCACTTCCGCGAAGACCATTCAGGGTCAAGACAGTAATTACAATAGTATTGCAAACAATCTGTAAACAATACGTTCAAAAATATCATGGACTTCAGATTTTTTTTTTTTAATTTTGAAGGAGAACCTCCGGTCACTACCTCCGGCCACTACCACTTGTGCAAGCTAGTGTTTATATCATTTTTGTGTCACGCTTACTAAAATTATGTATATTAATTGAAATAATACATTTTTGAAAACTTTGTGATGACCGCGATTTCAGATTTTATTAAAAAGATTGTAGGGGAGGACCACCGGTCACTACTCTTACTCGTATAAAAACAGCTTACGAACGTTCTAATTAATTGAAATAATACATTTTTGAAAATTTTGGGATGACCGCGATATTTCACTTCCGCGACGACCATTCAGGGTCAATATAGTAATTACCATAGCATTGCAAACAATTTGTAAACAATATATTAAAAAGTATCTTGAATTTCGCGGTTTTCTTAAAAAATTGTGGGTCACTACACTTAGCGGGTTAAATAAATAGATTACGACTTATTCTCAGACCTAAAAACTTCACATACAAAATTTTATAAGATTTCCCAATCGATTTTTTGGAATTGCTTTATCGTGACATCTCAAGTTATCGGGATTTTACTGTATTGCAAAATATGGCGTTGACCGCGTTATCCCACACATAGAAGCCAGTGTTATAGCGGTTTTATAGTCACGCTTACTAAAATTTGCTATACTATCTGAAATAGTACATTTTTTAATAATTTAGGATGACCGCGATATTTCACTTCCGCGACGACCATTTAAGAAAATATATAGCCTATTTTCACCACCGGTGTTCCCAGTACATTATCGGAAATTTTCCAGAAAATCTATTCAGCCGTTTTTGAGTCTTTCGTTTTTGAATAATTTGGAATGACCGCGATATTTCACCATTCAAAAAAATATATAGCCTATTTTCACCACCGGTGTTCCCAGTACTCGGCCGAAAATATATATGGGAGCTATATCCAAATCTGAACCGATTTTCACCAAAAGCAATAGCATTCTTCTTATTGTTAAAAAATGATATTCCAAAATTTTCAGCTGTATCGGACAATAAATGCGACCGGTACGTTGCGAATCGACTCCGAAAGTGATTCTATGTTATATGTCTAGAAGGAACTATGGGTGCATCTCGTTTCTTTTTGTATGTTACATAAAAATGCAGAAAGACATAATACCCCTCACCATAGTGTGGTGTATGCTATAAAAACGAAGTGATGAACCAACGGTATTTTCATTGTCCATGAACCCCAACTCGGCAGCAGTTTTGCATCTGAACGCTTGAATATTTTTTGGTCAACTTTTGTAGCATAGTGTCACCGACATTTTCCGAAAAAAATGTACTGTATCAAGGCCAAAACTGCCTGAAGAAGCGTTCCAATGCGTTTGTGATGTACTAGACAGTTTTAATTATTGTCTTGGCTACAATTTTCGTCTTAGTGCTGGATCAAAAATCTCAATGGTTTAGCTGTTATATGGCAAAATATCCAAAAAACGTGGATAAAAAAATCAAAATCGGGGGGCTCTGTTTTCACCGTAGACATATGATCTAGTGGAATTTTTTTGCTCATTACAATCCCAGGAATCAGAAACTCAACGCCCGCATTAAAGTTTTCAAATCGTCCCGGCCTAATGACCTGCCTATGGAAAAAAGATACTCGGGTGCAGAAAT
The DNA here is from genome assembly GCF_047663935.1 of Musca autumnalis. Lineage (NCBI taxonomy): Eukaryota > Metazoa > Arthropoda > Insecta > Diptera > Muscidae > Musca > Musca autumnalis. Next base: position 212,391,554 of record NW_027411644.1, read on the forward strand.
ATAGAGCTCTAGCTTAATTTTTGTTAACGCTAAAGTGATTACAACAGACGTACATGACTAGATCGACTCAGAATTTGTTTATCCTAATCAAGAATATATATTTTATAGGGTCGCAAATGATTACTTCAATTCATTGAAAACAAACTTAATATACCATCAATAAAAATATTCGCTAAAATGGTACACGAGATATTTCTTAAACGGAACTACCGATTTTGTCTAATCATAGTTTAAGTTCATGTTGGCTCACTACTTAGGGACCTCCCTCATAAAAGTTCAACATTTTTGTTGAAGTACAGTTTAAGTACTGTTCGAGGGTTATATGGAAATTTTTACCGAAGGTACTCCTGGGTGACGTAGGGGATGGAAGATACCAAGCAACGGTCCTGACCGGTTTTAACATGGCAAAGCCCAGGATTTATCTTGGTCCCTCTTTCATCCCAAGTGGACACTGACCTCCCCGTGGTGTCACCTGGGGAACTGCCTTTAACACCCGTTAAAGTTAGTGAGCTAAAATCTGCCGCGCGTTCACCCATAAGAACGTTAAAAACTTGGGTTTGGGCGTCGGGTTAGTAACCCTCCCCTAGAAAAAACAGCCTACTATGAAAAAACGAAAGAAAAGAAAAACAAACCCCTCTAAAGTTGACGAACCCCGCAAAGGTTTTAAGGACCATGATTTGCGAATCTGCACCTGGAATGTTCGCACTCTTTATAGAGAAGGTGCAGTCTTCGCATTGGCAGACGTACTTGAAAAGTACAAGACCGATATTACTGCCATACAGGAAATACGATGGATTGGGAAAGGCGTCACAACAACACCTAAAGGTGACACATTGTATTATAGCTGCCATGACGTAAAGCATAAGTTTGGTTGTGGATTCGTAGTTAGTCGGAGACTAAAACATCTGGTATCCAGTTTCACCCCAGTGAATGAAAGACTTGCTGCAATACGAATAAAAGCTAAATTCTTCAACATCAGCTTTATTTGCGCTCATGCTCCCACTGAAGAAAAGGACGAACAGACCAAAGATATATTTTACGAGCGCTTAGAAGAAACATATGACCGTTGCCCTGCCCATGACATTAAAATCATTCTAGGCGATTTTAATGCCAAAATTGGAAAGGAGAATATCTTTGGCCCAACAGTCGGGAAATTCAGTCTCCACAGTGAAACATCTGACAATGGTATGAGGCTGATAGACTTTGCAGCTGCAAAAAACATGGTAGTTAGCAGTACCAGATTCAAGCATCTCGATATTCATAAGGGCACCAGGCTATCTCCAGATCAGAAAACAAGAAACCAAATTGATCATGTTGTGATAGATGGAAGACATTCATCGAGCGTGTTGGATGTACGATCGTTCCGTGGCGCAAACATTGATTCGGACCACTACCTTGTTGCAGCAAAGGTACGCACCCGCTTAAACGTAGCAAACAAAGTACGAACAGACCCAACACGAAAGTTAGACATCGGTAAGCTGCAATCACAACAGATAGCCACAGCATATTCCACTCAACTAGCCCAATTGCTTAATCAAAGCACTCCTCATCCCGATAACATATCAATAGCAATGGCAAAGCACTCCATGCAAACAGCCGCAAAATCCATACTTGGATACCAGAGACCTCCACCAAGGAATCCATGGTATGATGAGGAGTGTCGTGCTGCCACCGAAGAGAAAAATGCGGCATATAGGGCTACTTTACAATCCGTAGCAACGCGTAGCGCACGAGAGAGATACAGAGAGAAAAGGAGAGAGGAGAAACGTCTTTTCCGCAGGAAAAAGAGAGATGGAAAAGCGGCAGTGTGAAAAAATCGAGATGTACAGGAGCCAGAATGAAGTCCGAAAATTCTACCAAAGAGTCAAGCATAAAACTGATGGCTTTGGTACAGGCACATCCTCCTGTAGAGACCAGCAAGGTAATTTGGTAACTGATACAGATAGTGTACTCAGGATATGGAAAGAACATTTTTCAAATCTGTTGGTATCCAATAGCAGCGATGACGACGAAGATACCACAGTCCCAATCCCAGAATATGGTATTGAATGTATACCGCCCAGCCAAGATGAGGTAAAGACAGCAATAAATCGGCTGAAGAATAATAAGGCAGCAGGGGCCGATGGCTTACCAGCCGAGCTGTTCAAAACCGGAGGCGACACGCTGATAAGGTGTATTCATCAGCTAGTTAGCACCATCTGGCAGGAAAAACGAGTACCCGACGATTGGAACCTGAGTATCCTGTGCCCCGTCCACAAGAAGGGAGATAAGACTGTATGCTCTAACTATAGGGGCATAAGTCTACTCCCTATTGCCTACAAGATCGTGTCAGGGATATTATGCGAACGACTAAAGCCTATGGTCAACGAGATAATTGGGCCATACCAATGCGGCTTTGGACCTGGCAAGTCCACCATTGACCAGATATTTACCCTGCGGCAAATCCTGGAGAAGACCCAAGAGATGCAGATCGACACCTACCACCTTTTTGTCGATTATAAAGCAGCCTTCGACAGCCCGCTGCGTTCAAAGGTATTCCAAGCCATGTCTGAATTTGGTATCCCCGCAAAGCTCATCCGGCTTTGTAAAATGACTTTAAATGACACGAGGTCCTCAGTTAAAATAGGAAAGAACCTCTCCGAAGGGTTTGGTACCAAAAGAGGTTTCAGACAAGGAGACAGCCTTTCATGTGACCTCTTCAACATCCTGCTAGAAATGGTTATACGAGAGGCAAACGTCAAAGAAGTGGCACAATCTACACCAATAGTCACATGTTACTTGCTTATGCTGATGATATAGACATCATGGGCCGATCAGTAAAAGAAGTTATGATACCTTTATGAAGGTCGAATCTGCTAAAGTGGGTCTGGCGGTAAACGGTGAGAAGACCAAGTTGATGGAGTCGACGCACAATGCATCCATTGAGCTCGGACCGACTGTGGATGTTGGTTCCTATAATATTGAGGTAGTAAAAGACTTCGTCTACCTCGGCACCTCCGTAAACACAACAAACGACATCAGTTGTGAAATAAAAAGAGGAATTGTATTGGCCAACAGATGCTACTTTGGATTAAGTAAGCAGTTTAAAAACAAAGCCACATCTCGTCAAACAAAAATAACGCTCTACAAAACACTGATACTACCCGTGCTGATGTATGGCTCCGAAGCCTGGGTACTTGCGCAAGCAGACATGGCAGTGCTTGGTGTGTTTAAGAGAAAAATTCTTCGAAAGATCTACGGACCAATTTGCGTTGACGGTGAATATCGACGTCGCATGAACCACGAGCTGTATCTGTTATACAACGACATCAATATAGTTAAACGTATCGATATGCAGCGATTGCGTTGGCTAGGCCATATCATAAGAATGAGCGATGATGAACCCGCTAAAAAGGCGTATGAATACATGCCACATGGCGGTGCACGCAGAATTGGCAGGCCAAGGAATAGATGGCGCAAACAAGTGGATGATGAGATGAAAAGGCGCGGTATTCCAGAGTGCGAAGCAATAAATAGAGAGGAATGGAGATCTCTTCTTAGTTCGGCCTATAGAACAAATGTTCTGTAATGGGCCAGCTAAGTAAGTAAGTAGTACTCCTTGTGATCCTGTTTACATTGATATTATGTTTTTCGTGGGCAAGTTAATGTTTCCCGATATAATGGGCCAAAAGTTCTAAATTATACGGTGACTAACTGAAATGATTGGTGGGCGCGATATCTATTAAAAGGAATGACTCCCCAACAATTTTGAGTTTAATCCAAATCCATGTTTTTGTCGGCAAGTTCATACGTCCAAAAAGGCCAATCAAATTCTGAAAATTTTCCTAATATAAGATTTTTAGAGAAAATAATCTTGGCTGTGTAGTCGGTTTTCGATCTTTCCATAGATGAACGTTTCAATTTATACAGGCTGAGGATATATCTCTGTCGGCAAAGTCGACTGATACTTTATTACTTGTTTTATTTATTTTCTCTTATACGAAGATGTAAGTTTTGCTTGTTTTATGAGTACGGCAATATTGTTAGAAACCTGGTAGTAATAAATAGTAATGCCCACCTTAAAAATATTTTTATATTGAAACTGTAAAAATAGCATTTATAAAATATTGCCACAACTTTTCAACGTTTACAATATTGTTATGTCTTCATTTATTAGCTGAGATATGTAAATTGTGTACACATCGACAAATATCTATTTAGTAAATGCTGCTATCCATTCCAATGCATTGTTTGATCAAGTGAATGGAAGCACCACCACATAATTAATGCTATATTAAACTGTCATTTCCATACTCAATTAGATGATGATAATGACGATGATTGTTTTACCATTAAAGCTATCGGTCGACACCATCATCATAGAAATGGTTAATTTATAGTTGGATAAAGCTCGTAGTTTAACAGCATGTATACATTTCCGGGTTAAGTTATTTGCCAGCCACACTTGCCAATGGGCCAAAGATGTTTGTAAATACGATGTCTGCAACAGAACACTAGTTAATGTGTACAAAAGTGTCAATATGTATGTAAGTATGTATTTACATACATATGTATATACAAATATAAATGAATATTGATAGCTCATTTGTTATGCACATACAAATGGAGTTCATGTAAAATAACGATGCAATTTGTTATGCAAATTTTCGATCGCATAAAAAGATATGACCGGTAGTTACCCTGCTGTTTTAGTGCAATTTTCGTTTATTCCAGACAGCTACTGAAGACGCCACAAATCAACGCCTCTATTATTATGCACTAATGTTATTCAGAAAAAAAATCATCGTTCTAAGAATTACGCCATTTATTGCCAATTTTTTATAGTTTATATTAAAAGTATTAAATATTTGATTCTTAGATATATAATAAGTGGAACCCTTCCCATGCATCGATTGGGACTTGCGAATTAATTCACTCGTGTACGGTATTATTACAATAAAAATAATTATTTTCCGATAACAAAATGTCTATTGTTTTTATGTGTTGATATAAGAACATTTAATTACAAGTTTATTGCTAATTTTCTTTTTATCGTGTAAGACACGTTTTAAGTTTATAAGCAATAAGTTCTTATCGTTAAATAATCAGTTTTATTAATCTCTGTTGTAACATATCTTAGTGAAATCGCATCAGCAATCACACTTAATGGCTTTAGTAGATTATTAACCTTTTAACAACTAAAAGTTTCTAATTGTTTGCATTATATAAAGGACCATTGTTTCTTCAGGTTATTGGGCTTTGAATAACATATGTACGTACGTATCCTATTTTTGAGCACACCATCTCTGAATTTAAAATGCTTCACTTTTTCTTGGGAAGTTGTATATCATACACAGGAAAAATGTTTTCATAATGAATGGAGCAATAAGACTCATCCTTGAATGAGCTAAGTTTGGACAAATTATTACGTTGTGTAAAGATATATCATGCGCACCAACCAGGCAGACCGACTGAGGTACGTATGGGGCTAAATCGACCCCAAATTGTCTGATGCGAATTTCAAACAAACACACTTGGGTCCAAAACAATTATTTCGAACGTATCAAAGTGTATGTTAGGGTTATGTCCTGTCGACTTTTTTCCAAACAAATTTTCCTGTAGCAGGAATAAATGAACTTTTACTTATTAACGACTCAAATAACGTTTATTCCATTGTAGGCAATGCTATATCCCTGTTGTTGTTTTAATATTTTAAAACAACTAATTTATTAGTGGAGAAAGTTTGTTCGCCAAAGGGTAATGCAGGGAATACTAGTTTCGATCCTCGCCACAGGATCTCATCAGTTCCCTTGTTTCTTGTTTGTGGATATTCTCCACCGAAGTTATTTTTCAATAACTTTTTCAACAAAAAACTTTTTATACTCAAACATCAATCGTCAGCTCGAAGTATAAAGGTTTTTATTAGGATAGCTGTTACAATTTAGTTTTTTCAAAATAGTCTGGCTTAATCCGTGTTGTTGATCTAAAAAAATCTGGCAACGCTATGCCTGAATAGAAGTGAGAAACCGCCCAACTGATCATATTTTGTATTTATCTCGCTAAGTTCATCTATTTCTCTTTATTGACGTTCGCATCAATCTCATGAATGTAAAAATATCACGGAGCATATGAAATTCTGTGGAAAATATTAAATTTCGGTGTATAAAAATATAAAAATATTGTCGGCGGTCTGACATATTGTATAATTGTTTTGTTAAAGTACTTCAAATTGCTGAATTGGTGCTTAACTGTAATCGCCTTGTTTCTTCACCCCGATTGTTGCTGTTGTGAGCTGTTTGTTGCTTTTGTATTCAAAGTTGGAATTGCTGCTGTTTATTTATATCAACATGCCGGCTGCTACTAAAACTTTATGTGGTGAAGCCTTAGGAATGTGCAAGATATGCTCGCATTGGCTAAATGCATCATGTGCACAGATTTCCGAGAAAGATTTGGCAGTTTTGAAAACAATTAGATCATATGCTTTTGTGTGTGATTCCTGTGAAAGCAGAATTGATAGTAATGGAAGTATTGCAGCGGACATTCGCAAACTTAATCAAAATTTTTATCTGATTACCAAACTGAGCAGACTAATATAAAAGGTGTCCTTGAAGAAATAAAATCGGAAATGACTTCTTGCTTAAATGATATGACGGCAGAGATTGCTGGTTGTATTAAGCGCATTGATGGCATTGAATCTAGTACAACATCCAAAATATCAGTCTTAGAAGCTGAGAATAACATACTCCACCGACGGCTTAACCGGCCTGCCTGAACACTTAACACGGTGCTCTTGAATCAAATTTAAATGGAAGGTGCTTACACCTGGAAAGTTTTTGCGGATTCTGAAACTACAATGTTCACAGATAAGAAAAATCAAAAAACAAAAAAAATCGCCGGAGCGCTTTTTAAATAAATCGCGATTCAAGTTGACATTTTTTGGGATTGTTTAGGTTAGGAATAAAGAAAATGTTGTAGCTATCAAAATTCTCTACAAGATTGACCTTAATGATATTTTCGTAGGTTTTACAACTTTTGCGATATAGAAGTTGAAATTGGGACTATTCAAATTCAATTCAATTCTGTATCGTCTACTTATAAAACAATGTCATGACTGCAATTTCCCAACTTAAACTTATATATATCCAAAAAAATGGTACAACCTAGGAAAAATTACATAAGCCAGTCTTGTAGAGAATTTTCACAGCTATAAGATTTTCTCAGGTCCCATGCCGATAAGACTTGCCGTATTCAAGAAAAACCGCGAAACCCTAACAAAAAAAACCTAAAAATGTAACAAAAAAAACCTAAAAATGGTACAGCCTGAGAACAAATCATAAACGTCAATCCTGTAGAGAATTTCCACAGCTACAACATTTTCTTTAGCTCCATTTCGATTGGACTTGCGGTTTCCAAGCAAAATCGTGAAAACCTAAAAAACACCTAAAAATGTGAATTTTGATCGCGATTTATTTAAAAATCCCTACAGCGATTTTTTCTAGTTTTTGGATTTTTCTCATCTATGAACATTGCTGTTTCAGAATTCACAAAAACTTCCCCTGTGTAAGCGGTTTTCATTAAAAGTTAGTTAAGACGCACCCTTCATGACATTGTATTATAGGGGGCGATACAGTCAGTGCATTGTCCCAATTTGAACTTCAATGTCTCAAAAACGGTAAAACCTACGAAAATATAATTAAGGTCAATCTTGTAGAGAATTTTCATGGCTACAACATATTCTTCAGTCCTATTTTGATAGGACATGCGGTTTCTAAGCAAAATCGTGAAAACCTAAACAACCCCTAAAAATGTCAACTTCAATCGCGATTTATTTAAAAAGCGCTCCGGCGATTTTTTTGTTTTTTGATTTTTCTCATCTATGAACATTGTAGTTTCAGAATCCGCAAAAACTTCCCAGGTGTAAGCACCTTCCATTTAAATTTGACTCAAGAGCACCGTGTTAACTGATTTGATTGCTGTTGTTGTTGCTTTCGGTGACTTCTTAAAAATACCCATTATGGTTCAGGATATTAATCATGTGTGTTATATGCACAGTCGTAAAGCTGTTTTGGTTGAGTTTAATTATGTCCAGACGTAATCAAAGGCGATGGAAGTGATATTAATGCACGAATCTACCTGAATGATCACTACTCTCCAGCTACTGCAAGACTACATATAATTTGCAAAAACCCGGTCCGAAAGCAGATTGCGACTAAATTCAAAATTTTAAATGCTGATAAACATAGAGCCAAATTTTTTTTATCTGATGGCAAGGAGGTTATTTATGATACTGATCGAAGTGTTCGGTCCTACATGATTCTGCCTCATTGAACTAAGTTTCCTTTTTTCTTGTGTACAACCTTGATTTAATGATGATATGATTTAATTTATGTAACCGATCCTGGTTTTGGATATTTTTATAACATTCGTTAAATCTTGGTTCTTTTTATTATTGCCCTAAAACTGTTTCTTGCGGGCGTCATGTATTATCTCTGAATTTTCATAACTTAACAATAATATTGATCTCATGATATGGTTAGTTGTGCCTTTCACAGTTTCATGGAACATTGTAATTTTTATACCCTCAGCCTTTAGGCTAAAGAGGGTATATGAGAGAAAGTGAAAAAAAAATTAGTTTCCATGAAGCCAAGGTTTGCACTATTATAATACGCGAACAGTTGCATTTTACCAGTAACAATGACTATTGCTGGATCAATTTAAGTGTTTTTGAACAAAGTTCAAAAATTTGACAAAGAAATTTTATTTGCGTGGAAGTTATGACCGCGTAAATGAATAAAAATAGGCAAAACCCCGTTGAAGCTAACGAGGTTTTTTACGTTACTATTTGATTGCTGATTAAACCGTTCAAATGACGGACATATGTCCAAAGTAAAAGTAGAAGAATACAAAATGAAGATTACATTTCTAATGTATCTAATGTGCCAAAACAGCAACTGCAAAAACCGAAAAATGTGCGAAAAATGTTTTTGAAAATATCGCGGATTTAGTCGCATTTTCTGTGGATCGTTTCCTTTTCAATGAAGAAACTGACACATCACTCGCGGTTTTTCGAAAACAGCGGTTTAAAAAATTTAGTGGCATGAGAGCTGTATCCGATTTATCCCAAAAATAGTGTGTGATTTGTGTGTGAACCACGGTTCTTGATGGATTTGATCGAAATAGGATTAGATCGTATTTTTCCACGGTTGGTAGTGAAATCGGATGCGCATAAAAAGTGTATGCACTTTGTCAAATTATAAGCGTTATACAGATTGTTGCACACTAAACTGCAGACGACGCTACATCTTAGCGGCCAAAGTAAATACTGGCAAATGTGTACAAATTAAAAGAGAAGAATTCGCCGTATTGATAAACCGCATGCGCATCAAGCGATTTTGAGGATTTCGCGATTTAGACGCATTTCAAATGATGCATTTTTATTTGAAGATTATACCCCATTCAAAGGAACCCAACATTTATTTGAACGTTACCCATATCTTCCGCTAGATGTTAGCGTGTACTCGAGAAGTGATTAGAATAAAAAACGTTATTTTTGCGTGAAATTTAACTGAAATAGAAGAATAACTCCGACCTAATTTTCTTACATTTTCTTCAACTAACTCACAAAAAAATTTGAAAAATATTTTCTGTTACAAAAATTTTATAACTTCGCTTATTATACTTTTTTTGTTTTTGCTAAAATGTGCAAACCGCTAAACAGATTTCTATATTTTTGGTTCCATTTGAATCGTCGCGACATATTTTTAAAATATTTTTCCTATGCATAAACAGCTTAAATTTTATTAAAACAAGTTGCAAGCAAGCAATTTTTTAATTCTTTCTAATGTTATGGGACCTCAGTAATCATGTAGCACGTAGGAAGCCCCTAATTAACAATGTTTCGCAATATAATGAGTAGCGTTGTTTTAAGATTTATTTCTTATTATCAGAATTGAAACCGCCATAAATTTTGTGCGCAACAACCAAAAGTAGTATCTCGAACAAATTAGAGAATGGAATTTTTTCCCAATCTATGTACCAAAAATCTTTCATGTAGCTTAATTTTTTTTTTTTTTTTTGAAAAACTAAAAATTTTTGATTTTTCCTCATATACACTTTGATACGACCAAAAATGTGCCTCATCGAAATAATGGTTTTAAACCCCAAGTATGTTTGTACGATATCCGTTTCAGACAATTTTGAGTAGATCTAGCAATGTCCGTCCGTCTGTCTGTCTGGCTGGTGCGCACGATAACTCTCGAACGGATCAATCGATTCGGTTCAAATTTTGGGTATCGAAATATTTTGTCCAGATTTGATTTAAGTTCGAAGATTGGCCATATAGGTCCAGTCCTTTATGTACCTCCCCCACAAATGTTCAAAAATTGTCGCAAAACTGGTGCGCACGATAACTCTCGAAGGGAGTAACCGAATTGAACCAAACTTTGCATATGGTAATATGTACTACCTCTAGGCATACATCAGGTTCGAATATGGATTATGTCGTTCCACTCCTTCAGGTACCTCCCACACAAAATTTGAAATAAGTGCAGTTTAGTGACACCTCTCACGAATCGTTATGAAAATTCTTACAACAGGATGTTCGCGCGGCCTCCGTTACGTTATTGTAATTTTTTTCGAAGGCAAGTCCATAGTTCCCGAGATAATGGCGCATAACATTAAAAAAAACGCTGCACTATGTCGCGAGTTCAAATAAATGGTGGCCAAATATAAAAGGAGTTGGCGTTGGCAGATGAATTTTGGTATAAATACTTATAGTTCACTGACAATGTCGAGAGCAAAGAATTGGGAAGGTCGGTCCACGTTTTGGGATAGTCCCCATGCAACGGTACTTCTTAATGTTTCGGTATTTTGAATATTTTAGCTAATCTTATTAACCAAATTGGTTGAATTTTGGGATGCGGGGTTTTCACTTTACAAAAAACTTTTCCGATAAAAATTATGGACATAGGTCCACGTTTTGATATAGACCCCATATAACGGAACCTCCCGATTTTCTTTAGCTCCATTTCGATTGGACTTGCGGTTTCCAAGCAAAATCGTGAAAACCTAAAAAACACCTAAAAATGTGAATTTTGACCGCGATTTATTTAAAAATCCCTACAGCGGTTTTTTCTTGTTTTTGGATATTTTCATCTATGAACACTGCTGCTTCAGAATTTACAAAAACTAGCCCTGTTTAAGCGGTTTTCATCAAAAGTTAGTTAAGGCGCACCCTTCATGACATTGTTTTATAAGGGGGCGATACAGTCAGTGCATTGTCCAAATTTGAACTTCTATATCTCAAAAATACTAACAAATACGAAAATACAATAAAGGTCGATCTTGTAGAGAATTTTCATAGCTACAAATTTTTTTTTTAATCCCATTTTGATAGAACTTGCGGTTTCTAAGCAAAATCGTGAAAACCTAAACAACCCCTAAAAATTTCAACTTAAATCGCGATTTATTTAAAAAGCGCTCCGGCGATTTTTTTTTGTTTTTTGATTTTTCTCATCTATGAACATTGTAGTTTCAGAATCCGCAAATACTTCCAAGGTGTAAGCACCTTCCATTTAAAATTGTTTCAAGAGCACCGTGTAAAAGTTTCTTTAGGGGCAAGTCCATACTTCTTGAGAAAACAGCCCGAAAGGTGTAAAAACCCTTATGGCACCGTGCCTGGAGAGCACGATAAATTTCGAACTGAGCAACCGATTTGGTCCAAAATTTGACCTTCGTCATATTTTGTCCAAACTTCGGATTCAGTTCGAAGATGGGCAATACCGATCCGCAGCACATTAAAAAAATTTCACTAATATGGTATGCACTATGTGTCTTAAACGGGTCAACCAATTTGGTTCTAACTTTGGATCTCCAAACATTTTGTCCAAATTTAATTAAAATTCTAAAATGGTCTTTTCATATCTTATTACCACAAAAGTTCAACATTGGTGTCCATGTGCTGTTTAGGGTCTCTTCGATATGGTCCCATGCTTCCTGCATACTGGTCCAAAGTTATACGATGACTCACAGAATTAGTGGGCGCGATATCTTTCGAAAAGATATGACTCCCAAAATAAGATCTACTTAGATAATGGATAATGGATATGTCGATCCATTCCTTTAAGTACCTCCTCCTCAACACTTTTGAACTTTAATCCTAATCCACATTTTTGTCGGCAAGTTCAAATATCCAAAAAGTGTTTCAATTCACATGGGCTGACTGATACTTTTTTTTTTTATTGTGCATAAATATGGCTTGGCAGCCAAAAAGACGAAGTAAAATGAAGTGGAGATTTATAACATATTATTGTTAGTTTTTATACCCTCAGCCTTTAGGCTAAAGAGGGTATTTACACTTTGATACGACCAAAAATGTGCCTCATCGAAATAATGGTTTTAGACCCCAAGTATGTTTGTACGATATCCGTTTCAGACAATTTTGAGTCGATCTAGCAATGTCCGTCCGTCTGTCTGTCTGTCCGTCTGTCTGTCTGTCTGGCTGGCTGGTGCGCACGATAACTCTCGAACGGATCAATCGATTCGGTTCAAATTTTGGGTATCGAAATATTTTGTCCAGAATTGATTTAAGTTCGAAGATGGGCCATATCGGTCCACTCCTTCAGGTACCTCCCCCACAAAATTTCAAAAATGTTCGGAAAAATTGTCCGCACGATAACTCTTGAAGGGAGTAACCGAATTAGTCCACACTTTGCACATCGTGACATTTCTACCAGACATAGATGAGGTTCCAATATGGACCCTATTGGTTCACTCTTTCGGGTACCTCCCACACAAAATTTTGCTTAAGTGCAGTTTAAGGCCTGCTCTCGAATCGCTTTGATTTTTGTTGCATCCACTTGTATTCACTACCCCCATTACGACGATATAATTTTTTTCAGGAGCAAGTCCATATATCCTCAGAAATCAGCACGAAAACTGCAAACAACCCATATAATACCATGTGTCGGAGTGTTGGAGTGCACGTGTTGGAGTGCACGATAACTCTCGAACGGATCAACATATTTGGTTAAAATTTTGGGTCTTTCAATATTTTGTCCAAACTTAGTTTAAATTCGAAGATAGACCATATCGGTCCACTCCTTCCGGTACCTCCGCCGCAAAGGTTCTAAATTTTTCGCCAAGATTGTGGGCATGATAACTCTAGGAGGAATTAAGCGAATTGAGCCAAACTTTGCTATTGGTAATATTACTTTCAGGCATATGGACTATATCGGTCCACTCATTTGAGTACCTCCCACACAAAATTTGGAAAAAGTATAGTTTAACAACTCCACTCTGATCTTATTAATTTGTGACGCAGCAGGTTGCACTTGCGGCCCCTGTTACGACGTTGTATTTTTTTTTCGTGGGAAAGTCTATACTTCCTGAGATAATGACCCATAAAGGTCCAGAAAATCCTACCGGCACCACCTAAACTGGCTAATGTGTAAAATAACCCTTTAAGAGAGACATCGATTTAGCTCAAACTTTGTAAATTGAAAAGTAAAATTGTAATATATTTAAATTCAGAAAATTAAGTACAACATATTTAATTATATAGTCTGTAAGGAAAATATCCATAGACTAATAAAGAAAAAAAAATATTTCCTACAGATTTGTATTAGGTCCGAATATGTACTACATCGGATCACTCCTATGGGTACACCCTACCCAAAGTTTGGAAAAAATGCACTCGTCTTGGATCATTCTGAATTTTGTTGCAACATGTAGTTTTTTGTGGCCCTTTCCATCCTGGAAAATTTTCCCAACAGCTAAAAAACCTACAGAAGTATTGTGTTAACTTTTTTTTTCGGGTACGTGGCTGAGGGTATATCTCTGTCGGCTCAGCTGACTGATACTTTCTTACTTGTTATACCCTACACCACTATGTGGAAAGGGTATTATAAGTTTGTTTTGTGGAAAATTCATGTAACACCGCGAAATATCCGTCAGAGACCCCCAATGTGGTATACCAATCTTCATATCTCGGCGAGATAAAGCGATTTTGAGATGTGTGTCCGTCCGTCCGTCCGTCTGTCCATTATAAATTGTAATCAAACTCCAGGGAGCAATTATGAACCGATCGTCAAGAAATTTGGTATGGAGGTCGGTTTCACATCAGAATAGATCGCTATTTTAATTGGTGATGATCATGAAATATTGAGCGGGTGAAATGGACCAAAAACATAATTTGTATCCGATTTTGTGGCTGCTCTGTAGGTCGCAATAATAGTCCGATCGCCTCGAAATTTTAAATAAGGTAAGGGTATATGACAAAGAAGAAGCTTGCAATTTGAGATGGCGATCAGATAATATTTAGAGGGTTAAATCGACCAGAACTTTTGTGTGAAAACTGTGAAAATTTTTAATAAACAGCTTATATCTTTGTTCCTGAAAGACACATAAGATAACCGAGTTGCAGCCTAATATATCCAGGTTTTTGTTTGTAGTGTAATCATAAACCCGCTAGAGGTCGCAATTATAGCTCAATAGTCACGAAATTTTGCACGAGGTAAGATTTTAGTTTGAAGAAAATGCCTATACTTCTGCATGATGATCTGATGCTATTTAGCGGTTGACATAGACCATTACTTTTGTATGAAAAATATACAAACTTTATTTTTGGTCCATATTTTCATTCCTGGAGGGAATATGCCGGCAAAATAGCCTACATATGGAAAAATAACTACTGATCTTTCCCCTGATGCAAATTGCAATAATGTGTCTGCTAGATAACGCACCTACTGCCTGTTATATAATTTGTTTTGTGTAATATATATAATTGTTCCACAAACATCCCAGATGGGACAGGGGAGACTTCTCTCATATCAATGAGTGCACTCCGATTCATATTAGCTCAATGATATGGGACCTACTGTTTATCGCCGAGTCCGAACGGGGTGTCTTAAGACACCACTTGTAGAGAAGTTATACATGGCTGAAATACTCAGGAAATTTCGCCAACATTGCTGAGGGGTATTTTACCACCGTTGAAAATTGTTTGATGTTGCTTGGCCGGGGAGTCGAACCGACGTCCTTCAGCGTGCAGGGCGGGTGTGCATACCATTGCACCACGGTGGCATGTGTTTTGTGTAGAGAACCACAATTTCCTCCCATGCTACAAATTGTCTCTATCATGACAGAGAAATTTTCAGTTCAGTTGTCAAATTGGATTTTCAAACAAATAGTGCAACATGGGGTTGCCTCGCCACATATTTTATACCTCTGCACTATAGGTAATTTGCCCTGTTTTTGAGACAAAAATTAATAACAGCGGAATTAAAGGATTTTTTCAGTTTTTAAATTATTTATGTGTAAAAGTGAGATAAAACAAAGATTTTTACAGATAAATTCGGATATAACGAACAACGGCTATAAGCAACTACGTATATAACGAACAAAGCTATTTTTTCCAATGCAATTTTCATTAGTTTTCTTATACACAACAAACTGTTGAAAACGATCACGGTAGTAAGTAACAAAAATTTTGTCCCCGCGAGTAGATTTTCCAATGAATTGTTAATACAGTTTTGTATATTTTTCGAATATACGCTAATAAAGGCGAGTTTAGTACTCCCTTAAACCGTATCAATGATTAATATGTAATAGAGAGATAAAATAAAGCTTACTACTGCCGCACCGTTTATAGAAAACCACGGATATAACGAACAATTTGTCGCCATTACTTATTTTACTTGCAATGAAATTGTAAACAACAATATTTTTTACATGTATTGTTTATTTCCTCAAACCAAACTTTCACAATTTTAAGACTTTTTATTGAGAAGTAACCTAATAAAATCTCATAAATATCAAAAAACGGGCAAAATCGGGTTTTGAAACCTAGTAATACCAATGCAGAAGACTTTCAGTAATGTGTTCTAGGTGACAAAATCACGGCCAAACACGGCCAAATTAGTATAAGACTATATGAAGTGAGTTTAAGAAAAATAAAATATTTATTTCTGACTTTTTGTGTTTTTTGGTCGCTACCCAAAATGTTTAAGCTATATTATATATTAAATAAATTCCTCTCGCAATTGCCAATCTATTCCATTTTAAATGTATTTATATTTTGTTTATTTTTCCGCGGTTTTAAATACATTGAAATATGCCTTACAATATATATTTTTTTAGTTCTTCTTCGAAATTCTCACTTTGACTGCAATTTAAACCGCGATAATGACGCTATTTTGAAAAATATCATTCATATTAATAAATTTTGACATGTTCTCTTTTCAATGCCAACTAAAAAATTATTATTATTAAATGTTGCAAAATCGACTTTTTGCCTCAAAAACTGGGCAAATTACCTATAGTGCTCTGGATTTAGGGTAAAGGGGATACAAACAAAATACGACCAAAGATGTGTCTCATCGAAATATTGGTTTTAGAGCCAAAGTATGTTTGGATAAAATTCGTTTCAGACAATTTGGAGTCTATTTAGCGCTGTCCGTTCATCTGTCTCTCTTAATGTCTAACTGGCTGGTGCGCATGATAAATCTCGAACGGATCTACCGATTAGAACCAAATTGTATACAACGTAATAGTTTGCCCAAACTTTGTTTAAGTTCGAATGTAGGCTATGTCGGTCCACACCTCCCCCAAAAAGGTTCAAAATTGCTTTCGAAAAATTGTGTCAACGATAACTGGCGAAGTGAGCAATCGATTTGCTCCAAACTTTCCATATAATATTATTCCTTCAGAATATAGATCGGATAAGACTCGATCGGTTCACACCTTAGGGTACCTCCACCAAAAATTCGGAAAAGGGAAATTTAAGAGTCCTCTCGAATCGTTTTGAATTTTTTTCAGCAGATTGTACTTGTGCCGCAAATCCGCCAGATAACTCTCAAGGGGATTTTCTGATTGGTCGAAACTTTACACATTGTATTATTTCCGCACACAAAATTTGGGAAAAGTGCAGTTTGAGGACCCGTATCGGATCTATTTGATTATTATTATTATTATTATTTTTTTTTTGAAGAAGAAGAAGGTTCTTTTTACGGTCCCTATTCTCGTCCCTTTTCCGGGGTAAGTCATACTTCCTGAGATAATAGTCCAGAAGTTGCAAAAAGCCCTGCCGGCTCCAACTAAAGTTACAAATCTGAAAAAATAATTCTCAAATATTTCCAAAACTCAAAATTTAGCTTACTAAAATTGATTTGGTATAGCCCCATAATAATTTTGAAATTTGTTTGCACGCAAAATTTTTGAATTTCTATTCATATTATACTATCTTCTTTGGTGTGTAATTGAATATGAATAATTTTGGGATTTATAAAATTGTTTGCATGCAAAATTTTTGAATTTCTATTCATTGTTAGTTATTTCTACCGGTATAAAATATATTTTTGATATCACAATATATGCCCACAATGAACTATTTTCGAAGCATTTGTGAGGTACAAGTGCACAATTTTTGGACGATAGATCTTCAATAAACTCGCAATTTTCCGAATTACCAATTATCAAATATGCCTAATTGCATGATATATATATATATTTATTTATTTAAGGTGTATTCCAAAAAGGAACCTGATATTCAAAGACAATTTGAAGATGTAGCAGGAGGGGCTAATCAATGTGAATTTTCCAATTTTCGAATATTTTTTAGAATATTTTTTAGAAATGTGTAGTTTATATATATTTTTCCACAAACATGCCAGTAAAGACAAGGGAGGCTTCTCTTATATCAATGGATTCATATTAAGTAATTGATATGTGACCTAGTTTTTATCGCCGAGTCCGAACGGCGTGTCCTAAGTTTCCACTTGTAGAAACGTTTTTCATGGCTGAAATGTATTAGTATTTCGGGGTATTTTGCCACCGTTGACAATTTTATAGAAATCGAACCCGGACATTCAGCGTGAAGGCGGTTTCACATAGCTAATTCCTACAGGTTGTGGTGTAGGGTATCACATGGTCGGCCCCGTCCGACTATAACCTTTGCTTACTTGTTTTCTATTTAGGAATGTTTTGCTATGTAATACTAGTGTTTTGGCCTTTAAGGCTTTTTGTATTACTAATAAATGAATAAATAAAACAAGTAAAAAAGTGTCAGTCGGCTTTACCGACAGATATATACCCTCAGCCAAGGTGAAGTGAAACTTTCACCTACGGACAGATCGAATGTATTTAAGGTCTCTTCAGACTTTTGTGGCCCTTTTTGGACATTTGAACTTGCCGACAAAAATGTGGATTAGGAATTAACTGCACTAAGACACAAATGTTGAACTTTTGTGGGGGAGGTACCCTTAGGGAGGACCGATATGGGCCATTTTAGAAGTTAAACTAAATTTTGACAAAATATTAGGAGATCCAAAATTTGGACCAAATTGGTTGCCCCATTCAAGTGATATCGTCCTAGCATTTTAGTGGCATTTTTAAATATTGGGGAGAAGTACCGGAAGTTGTGGACCGGTATTGCCCCATGAAACTAAGTTTGGATATAATATGAGGAAGACCAAATGTTGGACCAAATCGGTTGAACAGTTCGAGAGTTATCGTGATCTCCGACCGCCACATATGGTGACGTAGGCGGTTTTTACACCTTCCGGTTTGTTTTCCCAAGAAATATGGAGGTAGCGAATGCAAATCGCTTCAACAAAAATCAAAGTGATTTGAGAGCAGGTCTTAAAGTGAACTTATCGAACATTTTGTGTGAGAGGTACCAGAAGGAGCAGACAAACATACCTGATCTATATCTGGTAGATATATTAGAATATGCAAAGTATAGATTACATCGGTCACTCCCTTCAAGAGTTATCGTGCGTACAATTTTTCCGAACATTATTGAACTTTTGTGGGGGAGGTACCTGAAGGAGTGGACCGATATGGCTTATCTTCGAAAATAAACTATGTTTGGACAAAATATTACGAATGCCAAATTTTGGACCGAATCGGCAGACCCGTTCGAGGGTTATCTTGCGCTCCAACCACTACACACGGTGTCAAATGGGCTTTTTGCAACTTTCAATCTATTTTCTCAGGAAGTATGGATTTGCCGCTGATGAAACTTGAACCGTCGTATAGGGGGCAGCAAGTACAAGTTGTTACAACAAAAACCAAAGCGATTCGAGAGCTGCTCCTAAACTGAACTTCTCCGAAATTTAGTGTGGGAGGTACCCGAAGGAGTGGAGCGATTGAGTCCGTATTGGAACCTCATCTAAGTCTGGTAGAAATTTCGCGATGTGCAAAGATTGAATCAAATCGGTTCCTCCCTTCAAGAGTTATCGTACGCACAAATTTTCCGAACATTTTCGAACTTTTGTGGGGGAGGTACCGGGAGGAGTTGACCGATATAATCCATCTTTGAACTTGAACTAAGTTTGGGCAAAATATTACGAAAGCCAAATTGTGGACTGAATCGGCAGATCCGTTCGAGAGTTATCTTGCGCTCCAACCACTACACACGGTGTCAAAGGGGCTTTTTGCAACTTTCAAGCTATTTTCTCAGGAAGTATGGATTTGCCGCTGATGAAACTTGAACCGTTGTATAGGGTGCAGCAAGTACAAGTTGTTACAACAAAAACCAAAGCGATTCGAGAGCTGCTCCTAAACTGAACTTCTCCGAAATTTTGTGTGGGAGGTACCCGAAGGAGTGGAGCGATTGAGTCCATATTGGAACCTCATCTAAGTCTGGTAGAAATTTCACGATGTGCAAAGATTGGATCAAATCGGTTCCTCCCTTCAAGAGTTATCGTGCGCACAAGTTTTGCGACAATTTTTGAACATTTGTGGGGGAGGTACCTGAAGGAGTGGACCTATATGGCCCATCTTCGAACTTAAATCGAATCTGGACAAAATATTTCAATACCCAAAATTTGAATCGAATCGATTGATCCGTTCGAGAGTTATCGTGCGCACCAGCCAGACAGACAGACAGACAGACGGACGGACATTGCTAGATCTACTCAAAATTGTCTGAAACGGATATCGTACAAACATACTTGGGGTCTAAAACCATTATTTCGATGAGGCACATTTTTGGTCGTATCAAAGTGTAAATACCCTCTTTAGCCTAAAGGCTGAGGGTATAAAAAACGCTACCAATGTTCTATATTGGAGATATGTCTATACATGAACCGATATTCACCAAATTTGGCAGATAAGTTTCTAGGCCCATTATAAACATGCACGCGGAATTTTGAATGTCTAGCTTGCCGCTGCGATTTGTTGCCTCAAAACCTTGGCTTTGGCCCCACAGTGCTGGCCAAGGATTACTGGCATGGCAAAAGATTTCTGATTAGAATAAATGAAGATGCTTCAGCTTAATAGTTTATACTAATACAGGAAGTAACAAAATATACAAAATATTCTCATTTAATATTACAAACAGAATCAGTTGGCAAAATATTGAATATGTTCCACAATTTTATTTTCCCAGTTTGAAACTTTATTTTCATTTTAATATTTCTCCAACTTAAGAAATAAAACAACATTATAATTTTTTGTTCATACAGTATGTATATTTTATAATATGAATTTTTATTATTTGTTTTGTTTTTTTAGTTGATTTATTCATATTAAGATTTGTTTTGGTTTGATATATAATTTGGTTTTTAGTTGTTTGTTTTTTATAATAATATCATTTATGCTTGCCTCATCTTCTTCTTCATAATAACTAGAATAGTTTGAATTTGAATTCTTTGTATCAAGTTGTTTTTTTATTTTTATATTGTTACTTGTATTTCGTTTTAGTAGAATGATTTAGTATTATTCTTGTTTTTTGTTGTAATAACTGTATTAATTATTTTTTTATTTTTGTCAATAAAATGATCCCTACAATGTTTTTTTCTGTGATTTTGTTGTTCTCTTCTGTTGTTTTTTCTTTATATAAATATTCTTGTTGTCGGATTTAAAATAATTTTCGCTAAAACACCTTGAAAGTGTATAATTTGAATGCGCTGTATGAAGTGAAGTGTTGTTTTCTCTTTTAATGTTTTCCTTTAATACATAATTAGTATGTCTTTTTTCTTTTTATTATTAATTGTCGCTAAATATAAATATTTTAATGTATATATATTTTGTTAATAATTATTTAACTAAAATATATTGTAATAAACAAACATATGTATGTACGTTGAACACTAAAGCCATACAAAAAATTATATTTATTTTTGTCTCTTTTTCATTTTGTTTTATATATTAATTTAATTTGTGTATAATGTTTTGTTTCTTATATTCTAATAATATCCTTTTCTATAGATTTTGCAAATAACTTTGCATTATTGTTAATAATAATTAATTAATAGATGGCCAGAAAGAAAATAATAAAATTGAAAATATTATGTTTCAAAATTAAGCATTGAGACTATAGGAGCGCAAGAAATTGGTTTAGTTTGGAAATTTTATAATGCTATGCTGTTTTGGTATTTTTGTAGAAACGCTTAATCACTGTCTACTTTTACTCATGGATTGGCTTGAGAAAGTCTTGGAAGCTAATATAGAAATATTGCAGCAAAATAAGAATAATAATAACTGAAATTCTGAATAATATTCTTATAGTGAATAATACCCAGAAATATGCTTGGAAATCGAACATGCCATATGTGACTCTTCCATATCGAATTCCGGTACTGGCTAATGTGGAACATTTATGTACCATTAAAAAACTTTTTAGATTCCACAAGACGTGTGAATGATACTTGGTGCAGGTATCGCCTCAGATTTCTTCCTCTTAATGTCTGAGCTAAAAATCATGTTTCGAACTTTCCTGAAGTCGAAATACCGTGTATTTAAAAAAGTATGAAGACAAGTAATTAAATCTTCTGTCGGAATTTTTCTATTGTCCATATACACCTTAAGATATTTAAAACCCTACAACATGATATAGCGCTGAAAATTGTAAACTCATCCAAAAAAAAAAAAAAAAAAAAAAAAAAACATAATAATGGTCTCATGAGTGTTTGATCCAATAGACGGCCCCACAAGCAGTAGCTCACGATAATTTCAAAAGCACCTTCCGAAAATCGTTCCGATTTCTATTCGATTTTGGGAGGATTTTTTTTCACTCATTTAGTTAAAATTTAATTCCGAATTCGCTGCGAAATGTCGGAAATAATTTTCTCTTTGAACATCCCATCGTTTTTCTTCTGATTTCGATACGAATTCGGAACGACATCGATACGATTTCTCTCCTACATTTTGCTCTGAAATACTGTCAACCGTTCTATACAACTTTTGTTGTGAATTCGTTGCGATTTGGATCCACAAAGTAAAACCCAGATGCAATGACCATGAAGGGTATCAGGTAACTGATATAGACTCCCAGCAAAAACTCTCAATAATAAATAGGGATTTTGGTAAGCATAACTAATTACAAATCAATATAAGCTGAAAAACATATGTTCTATTTTTAGAACTGTTGAGGTGAATTTATGTTCAATTTCACCACACTCCACATATTATTTTATTCAGGAATTGAACATGCGAACTTCTGATCTGTATGTCAACTAACACAATGTGCTGTGTCCCAAAGCTGAAAAATGGATTGCTGCAAGGATGCCCAGAGTCGCTTTTCTTGCCCTAGCCGATCATCAGCATGGGTTCCGTAAGAAGAAAATCACTACTATATCGCAACAAGCCATTTCCACACATATTTTTTGAGGACTCAGGCGGACAGATGAAGCCTTTGGTACTGCTAATAAATAATAACGTTGTTTGAGGAGCACACTACCATCCAGCCAATCATGAAACTTACTTGGAATTCAGGAAGAAGTCGAAGCCAGTACAGTGAAACAAGCAGTTCTCCAAGGTGGGGTGATATCTTCGGAACTACTTAACCTCTACCTTTCCTATAATCCACCAATAGCATTGAGATCCATCAAGATAGCATTGAGATCGTTACGTATGCAGATGATTGCACGATCTTGCCGTCGGTACCCTTCATTTGTGAAAGGTTGAACTCTTATTTGATCGACGCATCTTTATCGACCATGCCTTTTTCCGCGCCATCAATATACAACCACTATGTTTACGGCCACTCTGTGTACAGCATGTACTGCGGATTTGAGCACAGAGTTGAGTGTCCTCCTAATAGAGCCACTAACTACCCCAAGACTCTAGGTGTAACATTCGACAGTATGTTCACGTCGTTTGTGCATGCCGAAGCTATTTGCGACAAACTGAGATGTAGAAATAATGCCCTCAAATCCCTAGCCTGCAACACTTGGGGTGCAGACAAAGAAACGCGAGAGGTAGGACTCTGACAAGCTATGCGGCGCTAGTATGGTCCTCGAACATAAGTGGAATAACACACAAATCAGTCAGAACACCGCCCTGAGAACTGCAACACGGTGTTTCATCATGCCATCAGTGAACGAACAATCAGCATGAGAAGACGAATATTTGTTTAGTATGTCAAAGCAATGGCATGCTGAACTTGTTCGGGTGTTACCGTGCGAGTCATCATAATCACAGTATGGTGGATAGGTCTTCCCCACCCAGGCGTGTCAGGAGGGATCTTAATGATTTAGAGAGAGAAAGGTCCAACGATATGAGACAGAATCCCTAGCCTATCAAACAGGTTTGGATAGCATTCACAACTGATGGACATTGGTGCTTGCTTGTAGATAGCCTTGTGGATTGTCTTGCAGTGCCTGTTGGGTTATGCTCGGATGAGTCCGTGCTAATTTCTCTACAATCTCTGGACGCGTCCTTTTTCGCTTCGATGGGTGGATGATATTGTACCAGCAGGTTTGTCGCTGTAATAAGCAACGTGGCATTTGCGTTCAAGCTGATGAAATTAGCTGCTACGACAAACCATAGTAGTTTTGGCAAAACTACGGTCAGGATGGCGCAGCCGTCTAGATTCCAAAGATTGATGACACCGAGCAAAATATCTGCCCAGGACCGCACGACACATTGCACTTTTTAATTGCCCTACCAAACCAACTCAACTATCTACGCCCAGCAAAAAACTCATTACTAACGCATTACTTTAAGTCTTATTTACTTAACTACTTATTTAACCATTACTTAACAACTTATTTAACCACTTATTCGTCGACTTCTAGTGCTCAAGAATAACTATATGTTAAAATGATAAGTTAGTAATGATTTTTTTTGGTTGAATATTTTGCTAATAATTTTGATTTGGATTAAAACACAAAATTGTTGAACTTTTGGGGATGAGTTAGCTGAAGGAATGAATGAACCGATATATTCCATTTTGGAAGCTTGGTCTAATTTTGGGAGTGGTTTACCATAGGATTTTTTTTGGATTCTTGAAAACAAATTTTATCGTTGTAATCAGAATCTCATAGACTTCCTTCTATGAACATTTCAAAATAATCCCCGAGCAACCCTTAAACTGTTCTTAAGTGAAGGTTGGAACAATTTGAGTCATTTCGTATCGCTCTCACCAGTCATTTTTGTTGGTAACTGTAGGATTTTTTAAGCTTCTACACCAATATTTCAGGTTGTATGGATTTGCCCACGAAAACATTGTATCGTTGTAAACAGGACCACTATGACCATTTTCGGTAAAACTTTCAAAACCATCTTCGAATCGCTCTTAAAGTACTCTTAAGTGAAAATTTGAAACTTTTGTGAGGGAGTAAGGTACCCGAAGTTGTTCGATATGGAACTTGGAATAAAGTGCTAGGATGTGCAAACTTTCGGCCAAATTGGATACATAGTTCGTATGCCATCGTGCTCACCAGTCATTTTGGTTGATGTCAGCTTCGTTTTTTGTAGAACTTATCACTGGTAGTATGGGCTGCCCCCAAAAATTATTGTATTTTTGTAATAGAGGTCGCGAGGACTGCACTTTTGTGGAATTTTGTGTGGGAGGTACTCTGATGAAAAATTACGAAAACAAGTAAAAAATATAAGTCGGCTTTACCGACAGAGATATTCCCTCGCCCTATGTAAATCGAAATTTTCATCTACGGACAGATCGAATGTATTTAGGGTCTTTTCAGAATTTTGTGGCCCTTTTTGGACATTTGAACTTGCCGACAAAAATGTGGATTAGGATTAAAGTTCAAAAGTGTTGCGGAGGAGGTATGAATGGACCGATATAGTCCTTTATGGAAGAGGATCTTATTTTAGAGTCGTATATATCGCGCCCACTAGTCATTTCAGTGGGTCATCGTATAAATTTTGGACCAGTATGCCAGGAAATACGGACATAGTCCTTTATGGAAGTGGATCTTATTTTAGAGATAGATAACGTGCCTACTAGTCATTTCGGTGGGTCATCGTATAACTTTTGGACCAGTATGCCTGGAAGCACGTACTTGTCCACGGAAAACATAATGTGGCTGTAAAAAGGACCACAACGAACAGCATCGGTATAAATTTCCAAAGGATCTTCGAACAGACCCTTAACTACACTTAGACAAAAAGAGAATATCGATATCGGCCATTTTAGAAGTTAATCTAAATTTGGACAAAATATTTAGAGATCCAAAGTTTGGACCAAATTTAGTGACATTTTTAAATATTGGAGGGAAGTGCTGGAAGTTGTTGTCCATCTTCGAACAAAATAAGACGAATGCTAACTTTTGGACCAAATCAGTTGAACAGTTGGAGAGTTATCGTGCTCTCCAGCGGCTACATATGTTTTTTACACCTTTCGGTCTGTTTTCTCAAGAAGTATTGACTTGCCCCCTGAAAAAACTTTTACCGTCGCAATTGAGGCAGCGAATAATATAAATCAAAGTGATTCGAGAGTAGTGGGAGGTACCCAAAGGAGTGGATGTGTAATGTATGGAGCAAATCGGTTACTCACTTCAAGGGTTATCGTGCGCACAATTTTTCCGAACAGTTTTGAACTTTTGCGGGGGATGTACCTAATGGAGTAGAATGATATGGCTTATCTTTGAACTTGAACTCAGTTTGGACAAAATATTATGAAGAACAAACTTTGGACCGAATCGGCTGATCCGTTCGAGAGTTATCTTGCGCTCCAATCACTACACACGGTGCACCTTTCAGGCTATTTTCGCAGGAAGTATGGACTTGCCCCAGATGAAACTTGTACCGGTGAATAAAAGTTGTTACAAACAAATCAAAGCGATTCGAGAGCAGGTCCTAAACTGAACATTTCCGAAATTTTGTGTGGGGGGTACCCGAAGGAGTCGACCGATTGAGTCCATATTGGAACCTCATCCAAGCCTGGTAGAAATTTCACGATGTGCAAAGTATGGACCACATCGGTTACTGACTTAAAGGGTTATCGTTCGCACAAAGTTTCCGAACATTTTCGAACTTTTGTGGGGGAGGTACCGGAAGTAGTGAACCGATATAACGCATCTTCGAATTTAACCTAAGTTTGGACAAAATATTATGAAAGCCAAATTTTGGACCGAATGGGTTGATCCGTTCGAGAGTTATCGTGTGCTCCAGCCAGCCAGACGGACATACAGACAGACGGGCGGACATGGCTTAATCAACTCCAAATTGTCTGAAACGTATTTCGTCCAAAAATACGTGGGGTCTAAAACCATTATTTCGAATTTAACTTAAGTTTGGACAAAATGTTATGAAAACCAAATTTTGGACCGAATGGGTTGATCTGTTCGAGAGTTATCGTGTGCTCCAACCAGCCAGACGGACATACAGACAGACGGGCGGACATGGCTTAATCAACTCCAAATTGTCTGAAACGGATTTTGTCCAAAAATACTTGGGGTCTAAAACCATTATTTCGATGAGGCACATTTTGCCCGTAAAAAATTGGACCAAATCGATTGATTCGCTCGGGAGATATCGTGGCCAGCATTTTATCAAAAAATGTTGAAATTTTCTGGGAGAGGTTAAAGGAAGGAGTCGACCAATATGTTCTATCTTCGAACTTGATCTAAGTTTGGACAAAATATTATAAGGACCAAATATTTGGCATATTTAACGTATACCAACTAGCCAATGTGAGTTCAAGACAGCAATTAAGAGGTTGTTGAATAATTGATATGAGATTTTGAGTGGTAATAGCTATGTACGACAGGGATTTAGGATAGAGAAACAGTTTTTTAGTGTAGAGCGAATGTGAAAGTGATTTGTATAGAGGGGGGAGACTATTTGTTATTTAGATATGCTATTATTGAAGTTTTTGTTTTGTTTAATATCATTTTCGATAATAATTGTTTGTTTTCAGTACCTTTTTGTTTTGTTTGTTGTTGTCATTTTTTTATTTTATTCAATATATATAATTCAACAGATAATTTCATTATAATTAATACTTCTTTGACGAGCTTGTTTTTGCATTCATACAATTATTTTTATATGTATGTATATTAGCATTTAGGTGTTGTATATAGTAACAAAACTTATACATATTTTTGTTTTCTTTTGTTTGGTTCTACAAAAAATTGTTCTCTTCATTTTTTTCAGTAGGACAAGTATTTTTTGTCCTATAAACGTTACTAATTTTAACAGATCCCTAATTTAATTTTTTTCTTTTTGTTTTATTTTTTTATAATAATTAAAATAAAGTAGAAATAATGATATTAATAAATCAATAATTTATTTAATGCTTAAGAACACATATTTATTGATTATATTATTGCACAATGTTTTTGTAAGAATTTATAGAAGTTGAGAATTTGGTTTGTCTTTATAGTTGAGAATGTTAGTTTTATATATATTAGAAGTGAGATTTATAAAATTTGTAGAAGTCATTGTTAATTTATTAAAAATTTCTGGAGTTTAAAACATTCCAATCTCAAAGTTCTTTTAACAAGAACATTGTGCTTAAAGACCTGTTACTCTGTGAATCGATCTTAATAGTGCCAATACCTACCCACCGCCGGTTTTTGTGTACGTCTATTGTTCGTTTCAACACAAAAGTGATTGAAATGACTCTTCACAAAACTCAGGTTACTTTCAGTCCAAGGAACAGACCTTTTATTTTTGCTTTCATAGAAAAAAATAATTCTTATAAATTAAAAAAAAACAAATGTTAACACAATTATTTGCATTTTCTTTCTCATTAAAGTATTGGGAGGTGTTTTTTGCCTTAATCATTACCATGTTTTTATATTTTTCAAAAAAATTGTTTACATTTTTTATCAACAGTTTTTTTGTTTAAATAAAATAATAGGCCATAAATTGATATGTATTTGATAATTTTTATACATCAAAACCATTTAATTTATATTTTTTTTTTCAATATTTGTGATAATTTTGGTTTTGTTGTTGTTGTTGGTATTTTTGTATTTCATTCAAATGCATTATTTTCTGTGAGAAAGTTTTCATTTTTGTTTTTCGATTGGGGTAGAAAAAAATGTTTTAAGACATGTTTTGTTTGTTTGTTTCTTAATTTTTAATTTTCCTATGCCGTGCAATTGTTTTGTCAAACTGTGTCAATTTTGTTAGGGGACTTCTATTTATTTTAGTTTTGTTTTAATTTTCCTATTTGTTTGTGGCTGTTTTTACTGTTGTTGTTTTCCATTTTAATTATTTCTTAACTCGTATGTTTTTTGTGTGTCTTCTTTATTATCAGATGTCGTAGCTGATATAAAAATTATTAAATTGAAAAAATAAAAATAATAAACTTCTTTTTTTATTTATTTTAGCTAGAAATTATTGAAAAATAAACTAAAGAGTTTTTGTTGATTTTAAGTTTTATACTAATTTTCTTACTTATATACACACTTAACTACTGTGAGTTTGTTTTTAGTTTTTTGAAGTTTTGTTTAAGTTTTTTTTTCTGAATGAATTAATGGGCTGAAGAAACACCAATCAAAAACACATTTTGAACTGGACACTTCCTCCATCAATACATAAAACTAAATAAAATATTAAAAAAAGTTTCGGAATTTCTGTTTGTTCGTAATAGAAAACAATAATTTTGGGGATTTCCTTTTCCGTTTTTATCTCCTGGGATTGTGAAAAAATAACGGATCTTCATTTTTTTTTGGTAGAAAAATTTCTCATTTTTTTGGTTTTGTAAGGCGAAAAATTTTATATTGTCAAATTTATTAATTTTTTTGTTTAGGCTTGAGCCGAAAACCATGCACAAAAAAACTGATAAAATTTATTTCCAAAAAATGTTTATTAATTAATTATTGTTTTAAGGTTATTTTATTCGTTTCTTTGTCTTGTTAACAGCAGAAATTTCACGATTGCATAAAAAATCGCCACACACATTATTTTGTTTGGAGGCATTATAACGTTGGGAAATTTCAATTGCAAAAGCGAAATATCATTTGAAATACTCTAATAGCACTTAAGAAGAAATGTGAAAAATCATAGATTTTAACAAGTTGTTTTTTTGTTATTGTTTTTATTAAAGTAATTTATGTTATTATTAAGTTTTTTTTTTTCATTTTCTTTTTTCATGTATAAAAAATATAAATTTTTTATATATAATTTTTAAGTGATTAGATTTTTGTTTTTGTTCTACTATAAATTTATTTTTGTCTCATTATTTTTTTGGTTATTCCAATGGGTCCTTAATTTGGTTTGGTTGTGTGTGGTTGGTAATCGTAAGATTGAGTTTTGAGATGATAGATGATAATTTGCAATACCAATGAGTTGACTATACTGGCAATTTGCCATTGCAGCAAACTGCGAAAGTGTCTCCCGAAAGGCCTTATTGGTTTTGCACAATTGCATATAAATGTTTAATTTTTAAATAAAATATATCAAAACAATTTTTTAAAGATTTTAAATATTAAAATAAATTAAATAATAATAAAAAAATGCAAAACCATTGATTTATTGTAAGCTATTTTTGTTACCGCAATTCTTAATTGGAAAGTTGGGTATTTCCCTCTTAATCTCTACTTTCGCACCAACAAACTTATTATGGAAGCATATGAAATTGTCTAAGGTGAATCAAGAGTATAAAAAAATAAAATTTCTTTTACCAATAAATTGCTTGGGCAAGTAGTGCATATCAGGAATCGTTTTTCATTTTATCTAATCTCCATAATTTATTTGATTACTGCAAATGTTCTATGAGATATTATCTTCTTTGGATTTTGTGGTAAATGGATACAGATCTTCCTTGAAAATGCTAAATAATCCCTTGTGAGTGAACTAGCACTGCTGGATGATGCCCATACGAAAATGACTAATTGCTACATTGAGTGTTAACTCTCCACTCAAGAAGAGGTTTAAACTACCATCGCCTGATATATTATAAAACATTTTTCATTAGAAGGATTCTATTTGAAACATAATTATATTAACTAATCTATGGTTTGTTCCAGAACTGCAGAGTCTACACATTTTTACTATTTTTTTTTTTTCGATAACTAAGAAAAATTGTTATCGTAGTAAAACTGTGTATATTCTTGAAGGTTCTGGAAAAGAGCGTTAGTTGTTCAGCATAACTTCTTCGGTTAATTCTTAGTATTTTAGATACGTTATCAGCTATATTATTGAATTTACGATTTTTCTCGGAACTAACACAAATAGGATCCGATTGAATTGATTTTTTTTCCTGAAATTCGATTTTTATGTTTTCCCCGAAAAACTTCCGAGTAATCTGCACACTCTCTGAAGGGAAATTTTGATTTTTTTCTTTTTGTCGCGAGCAAAATTTCCGAACATCGGTTGAGAATTGAATTTATGAACTCCAAAGCAAGGTATTTTTGTTTGCATGCTGTAGAGTTGGGCAATCTAGTTACCCGAACGGATCGATCTTTCTAGTTCCTTCTCCCAAAAGGAACTAGTTCCTTAATATAGTTCCAAATAGCTCCGAGAGCGATATAGTTCAATGATTTTTTCTCTTTGAACGTTCTTTCTGTTCCCTTCGTTCCAAATAGTTCCGAGAGCAATATAGTTCCATGAATCTTTCTCTTCCATCGTTCTTTCCGTTTCCTGTACTCTAAATAGTTCCGAGATCGAGATAGTTTAAGAAATCTTTCTCTTTCATCGCTCTTTTTGTTTTCATCGTTGGTGAATGAATTGACATAAAAATAAGTAAATTGCTGTGATGTAAAGTGCATGTGATTTACGTTTATTTTATAATGTGACCACATATGAATGATGAACGGTACTGAACGAGATAGATCGAATTGAGTGTGGAATTAAAAGCAGAAAATGAACTATGAAATGAAAGGAATTATATGCACTACGGTAACTATATGTACTAAAGGAAGTATATTAACGCAAGAACTGGATATAGTTCCAATAGTTCCTTTGAACTAGTTCGTTCCGGAACTACACAACTCTAGCATGCTGTAGCTTGTTTTAATTATATCGCAGGCGTAGCGGAATGTGTTATTGTGCGCTTTAAAACAAATGAAAATGGGAAGTTTGCGTGCACATTTGATTGATTTATTATTATAAATTAATTCTATTTTAGATAAAGTCGAGACGGGACCGGCCATGACATACTCTACATTTCACACAGACAACTAGGTAACTATTTTAAGCTAAGTATTGTTTCTGTTCCATAAAAACCTTCTTTGCAATTTTGGAATTTTCGACAAATTTTAGGCATAGTTCCATTATCCAATCCAATTGTCCAATTGTCAAACAAATTGGCATCAATGGAAAGGTTCAGTATAAGCTTTAAAGTAAAAAAAAACATTTCACACCCTTAATATTATCTGATCATGATCTTTTAGAACTTCGTGGTGATAAGACTGTTATTCTGATATCTGATAAAAACTCCGTTTTTGATCCATTTCACCCGCTAAAAAATTTTACGAGCATCTTAAAAAACTATAGGTGTCTATTCTGATTGGAAACCAATTTCTATTCGATTGGTCCATAATTGTGGCCTGGAGTTTGATTACAAATTTTTTGGACAGACCGACACAGATCGCTTTATCTCGTAGATATATGATAACACTGTCCGACAGCCAAAATTACACTTGAACCAGACTATATACGTTTGAAAGTATAGGCAAAATGGAGTACAATTGCATTTTTACTTTTTCGTTTTCTCATCGTTTTGACCTTTTAGAGGTCAAACAAATTTCAAAGGTCAAAATTTATCAAAAAAAATATTTTAAATACTTGTACTCGTCGTACGATGCTGGTATTGGTGTCATATTAAAGATTTATATAATAGTTATAAATTGTTGCATTCCAGGATAAAAAGGACTTAAAAAATATCCTTGAAAATTAAATCAAAAGTGAGCATTTTGGCAGGCGCATATCTTCTAAACCGCGAAGAATTTTAATTTGATGATGGAGGCAATGTTGTATCTCTTGTCATAAAGAACATCAATTATGAACAAATGAAATCCACCAAACCTTATTTTCAAGGTCAAAATCGTCAAGGTCAATACCCTAGAAAAAGTTATAGAAGATGATGAAGATGAGGTTTGGTGGATTTCATGCGACCAGAATTTATATTCTTTATAGCAAGAGCTACAACTTTGCCTCCATGAGCAAGTTAAAATTCTTCGCGGTTTAGGAGATATGCGCCTGCCAAAATGCTAACTTTTGATTTAATTTTTCAAGGATATTTTTAATGTCATTTTTATCCTGCAATGCAATAATTTATAATTATTATATAAAGCCTATACTCTCCTCTTTAATATGACACCAATACCAGCATCGTACGACGAGTACAATTATTTAAAATATTTTTTGAAAAATGTTGACCTTTGAAATTTGCTTGACCTCTAAAAGGGCAAAACGACGAGAAAACGAAAAATTAAAAATGCCATTTTACCAGTGCTGGTGCTGTGAAAGTGACGCAGCATAGCACATAGCCACAGCATCAAAAATAAAAACGAGTGCTATTGCTATGCTGTGCTGTTTTCAAAATCAAAATCGAAAACTGTTGCTGTGTTATGCTGCGAACATAAACGTAGCATAGCACAAGGTCCATTGTACTCCATTTTTCCTATACTTTCAAACGTATATAGTCTGGTTCAAGTGTAACAAAATTTTTTGAAAATTGTCGGACGGTGTAATAGTATAGCACATGGGAGATCGATGGTATACTGGTATAGTAGTTTAGGGTATAATGAGAAATATATAGTAACATGGAGCGCCTTCGCCACGTTTTTGTTCAAAATCTTCTCATATCAACACCGTTAAAGTTTTTACAAAATGTCTAAAATGAGGGGAAGCCGCCCCACCCATAGGGTAGCTTCCCCATCGACATGGTACATACGCCAAAAGACTGGAAAATCGACTTGTACAACACTT
The DNA here is from genome assembly GCF_047663935.1 of Musca autumnalis. Classification (NCBI taxonomy): domain Eukaryota; kingdom Metazoa; phylum Arthropoda; class Insecta; order Diptera; family Muscidae; genus Musca; species Musca autumnalis. The sequence continues at coordinate 212,424,605 of NW_027411644.1, forward strand.
ATTCCTTAAATATCAACATTATACAAAAAAGGAACATGTTTTTCATTGAATAATTAAAACTGATTCCAAAATTCACAAAACAAAAGATTTTAGCAGTTAATTGAAGTAGGTACCTTGAATTTACAAAAATCATTATATTACTAAAATAAGATATGTTTAGCATAATATTCGATTTTAAATGCACATTATAATGTGGTATATCTATGGAATATAGAATTTAAGTTAAAAATTAAAATTTTCTGACATTAACATACCACATTCCTATCATGGCGTTGGCGCCCCACCGCTTACATATCTCATAATGTTTGTAGTTGTTTTTTAATGTTTTGGATATCATAAAAGTTAAAGAAGATATCACAAAACATACCTTACATGATTATTTTTCCCAATACCCTGAAAACAAAAAACCGCGTGCGACCGCTATCCTACCTATGACACAACAGTCAACCTTTGGGGAGATAATAGATCGTGGGTTAATTCACAATTTTGCCTTTAACGGATTTTTCCAGCACTTGTAGCTTGGGAGAAAATTGGCGGTGGTGTAGTCGCCCCAGTGGCGCAGCCGGCCCATGTTACCATATTTAGTAAAGACATCATCAATCGGTTTTACCGACATAGATATACTCTCAGTTCAGTGTATGATGTTTTTCAAACCTTACTGTTGTAATGGGTACTGCGAGAACTATACGAAATAAAGTTTAAAGTTTATTCGCATACACGTCAGAACCAATTCTTAAGCCTAAATATTTAAACTTTGTGGTGTATGCACCGGAAGTGGATCGATATAGTCCATCTTCGAATTTGATGTAAGTTAGGAAGAACAAGTCAAAAAGTATCAGTCGGCTTTGCCGACAGAGATATACCCTCAGCCTATGTGAATTGAAACATTCATCAACGGACAGATCGAATGTAATTAGGGTCTTTTCAGAATTGGACTTTTGAACTTGCCGACAAAAATTAGAATTAGCATTAAAGTTTAAAAGTGTTGTGGAGAAGGTACTTAAAGGAATGGAAGGATATAGCCCATTGTGGATATTATTTTGAGAGTCATATCTTTTTGATAGATATCGCACCCACGAATCATTTCAGTGGGTCATCGTATAACTTTTGGACCAGTATGTCAGGAAGCACGGACTTGCCCACGGAAAACATCATATCGCTGTAAATAGGAACACAACAAACAGCATAGGTATAAATTTCCAAAGGATCTTCGAACAGACCCTAAAGTGCACTTAGACACAAATGTTGAATTTTGTGTGGGAGGTACGCTAAGGAGAAGATCGATACGGGCAATTTTAGAAGATAAACTAAATTTGGACCAAATTGGTTATCCCGTTCAAAAGATATCGTGCATACTATTTTAGGGACATTTTTTAAATATTGGGGGGAATACCGGAAGTTGTTGCCAATCTTCGAACTGAAACTAAGTTTGGACGAAACATGACGAAGACAAAATTCGTGCTCTCCAGCCACTACATATGGTTCCATACGGCTTTTTTACCACCTTTCGGGCTGTTTCAATGACCGTCGTAATGGAGGCAGCGAATGCAAGTTGTATCAATAAAAATCAAAGGGATTAGAGAGAAGGTCTGGACAAATATAGTCCATATTCGAACCTGATATATATCTGGTAGATATATTAGGATGTGAAAAGTATGGACCAAATTGATCAGTCCCTTCTAGAGTTACGGTGCCCATAATTTTCCGAACATTTTTTAACTTTTGTGGGGGAGGTACCGAACTTAAACTATGTTTGGACAAAATATTGTATAATTGTTCCACAAACATCCCGGAAGGGACAAGGGAGACTTCTCTCATATCAATGCGTGCACCCAGATTCATATTAAGCTAAATGATATGGGACTACAGTTTATCCCGAGTCCGAACGGCGCAATACTCAGAAAATGTCGCCAACATTACTGAGGGGTATTTTGATACCGTTGAAAAATGTTTGATGTTGCATGGCCGGGGAATCGAACCCATGACTTTCAGCGTGCAAGACGGGTATGCATACCATTGCACCACGGTGGCACCCTACATAATATTACGAAGGCCAAATTTTGAACAGAATCGGCAGATCCGTTCGATAGCTATCGTGCTCTCCAGCCACTGCATATGGTGCCATGAGGTTTTTTTTTGCCCCTTTCACGCAATTTTCTCAGGAAGTGTGGACTTGCACTCGAATAAACTTGTACCGTCGAGTGGGGGGCAGTGAATACAAGTTCTTACTACACAAATCAAAGCGATTCGAGAGCAGATCCTAAACTGAACTTTGTGTGTACCCGAAGGAATGGACTGATTGAGTCCATAAGGAAACCTCATCTAAGTTTGATAGAAATTTCACGATGTGCAAAGTATGGACCAAATCGGTTACTCCCTTCAAGAGTTATCGTGCGCACAAATTTTCCGAACATTTTCGAACCTTCGTGGGGGAGGTACCGGAAGGATTGGACCGATATTACCCATCTTTGAATTTAAACTAAGTTTGAACAAAATATTATCCCAGCAAACCAACCGTACCGACATCGTAACGAAATCGGAACCAAATTCGGACGATACGTCCGATATCTGATCCGAAATCGTAACGATATCTTAACGAAAGTGGTTGACATAATTTCGGAACGAAATGTCTTAGCGACATCGGATCGATTTCGGTCCGATTTCGTAACGAAATCTGAAGAAAAACCTTGGGAAATTCGGAAAGGAAATTTCTTTCCGACATTCGTTCCGAAATCGGAACGAAATCGGTACAAAATCTGAACTATTTCCTATCCGAAAAATCGTTTAGAAATCGGAACGACTTTGCTTCCGAAATTGTTCAGACGTGTCGGACATCAGACATTTGGTTTGCTGGGATGATACCCAAAAATTTGTTCGAATCGGTTGATCCGTTCGAGAGCAATCGTGCGCACCAGACACACAGACGGACGGACATGGCTAAATCAACTCCAAATTGTCTGAAACGGATTTCGTCAAAAAAAAAAGGAAAAAGAAGAATAAAAAGGAAAATTGCTTTAATTTTTTCTTGATATTTTCGTCATCGTCTGATAAGAAGACCGACAAATGACTCGCTAAGGACTTATAAACGATTATAAACATGACTCAAAAAAGACTCGAAAAAGAGTCACAAATTAAGAGAAATAACACTAATATAATACAATAATATACTATCAGAAAACACTCGAAGATGGCTCTTAAATTAATGTAGAGGCAGATTCAAGAGTGATGTTTTATAACAGTCGCGGGAGGTCAAGTTTTTTTTCCCGACAACAGAGTCATTTATGATTAGGAAATGCGCTCATATTCCAGCTTTTCAATCGTACACCAGGATCAAAAAAGGCTGATATTTGATTAAAATTTTCGAAAAATGCTGGCTGGGAATGATGTTTATCGTTTGTTTTTGTTCACGTTAAGTTTATGTGAGGGAGAGAAGCAAATGCAAAAATAACTCAGGGTGATTGCCGAATGTTCTATACAGTAATTGTTGTTGTAAAATCAAATCAAATACTGCAAGTGCTTATTACCAATTTAAGTTACAATTCAAGTGTTTAAATTATTGGAAATTCATCTAAATTAACTTAAATCTGTCAGTTACATTCTTCGTAACAATATGATGATAGTTCCATTCGTTTTGGAGCTTCAGTGGATAGAGGAAAAAGTTTTTTTTTGTTATAGGGGTTATCCCTTTAATAAGGAGTTCACACGCAGGCAGACGACAGTTTTATATGTCGAAGAATTCGCTTTTCCCAAATAAAAAAAAAACACCATATTTTGAAAATATTGTTCTACTCTTTATATTTTAACATATGCTTCACAAAACCGACGAACTGAGTAATATAGACTTGGGTAATTGTAACATATGTTCGCAAAAGTATAGCAAATTATTTACATACAAAGCAACTTAAAAATGAAAATAAAGAGAAAAATACAGACTGCCAGTAGACAAAACTGCTTGACGTATCAATATCATGATTCAAATTTATTCAAATTGAAAGTCCTTTTTTTTGATGATTTTTGGCTACGGTCGTGAAACTGTGCGCTCCAGCCAGGCTGACAGACGAACGGACAGGGCTAAATCAAAGTTTACATATCCTAGTTAAAAATTGCACTAACATCAGTCAGAATGGAAAAACAATTGTTGTGCTCCTTTGTTCCACTCTGGGATTATAGAAATAAATACATACATACATATTTTCCCTTCAACAACTAATTGCACCTGGCCCTCATGACATGTTTCAGGCTATATTGTTGAAGATCAGTCAGGACAGATGAATACACATTTAAATATATACTCACAGAATGTTCTACACGCTGTCGATTCACCGATTTCAAAATGGAAAAGACTTTAACTGCATTTTTTATTACTTTGATTCCAGTCCACTACGCCCAAATAAAATAAATTTTCATTAGAGACTCGACAATTAAAACAATAACATAATTAAATAAAAAGTTCAGAAATGTTGTTTTTTTAGAATAGTTTTAGATTTTATTTTATTGTTGTTGTTGTGATTTACTTATATAGATGTTGTAATTAGAATCAGAATTATCAAAAGCCTTTAAGACCTGCTTTACTAAATAGATTAGATTAGATTATTGTGTATGAGAGATTTTTTTGTCCAAATAGTATATAAAGCATTCATTGATTAGATTTTGGTTTTAATTACAATTTATGGCAAGTGGTGAATAGGAGAGGGATGTTAGTTTTTATCTTAATTATAAATATTTATTATTGTTATTTTAGTTATTATTTTGTTATTAATTAACTGTTTTTTTATAAGTTTGGTTTATTACTAAAAAAAGGTTACAATGTATGTGAAATGTTTGTTTTATTATTTAATGTTTGTTCTAATCTTTGTTTGGTTTTAAAAGCGAACATCGCTCATTGAAATTATTAGTTTTTATTTATTTTATTTTGTCTCTTATTTTGTTTTGTTTGTTGTTTTGTTTCTTTTGTTTTAGTTGTATGAGTATAACTAAACTCTAAAGTAATTTGGTTTGTGTTAATGTTTTTCACATTTCAGTTTGTTTTTTTAATTATTTTTTGTTGTTTTCCGTTAAATTTTGTAATGAAAGTAATATCCATCTATCCATTAAATATGGTTGATATGCATTTATATATATAATTATTCTTTTTTCATATTTTATTTATTATATATCTGTTTTTTTGTTTTTGGTTTGTAATATATAATATATTTTTATATTAATAATATATTTTTGTGTTTGTTTATTGTTTTGTTTTAAAAACTAAGAACATTTTATTTTATTATTTTCTTTTGTTGTTATATTTTGGATTTCTTCCTCTAATACCATTTAAATAGCAGTTTATAATTTTTTTGTTTTTGTTCCATAATACATTTAACTAATATAAGGAGTTATTGTTATTATTATTTTTTTTTTGCTTCTTTGTTTTATCTATAAATATTATTGTTGTTGTTGTTTTAGGGGTTTAAATACAATTACAGACATACCTCTTATTGTGTTGTGTGTGAGTTTTTATTAGAAATTTATTATTAGTTTTTTTTTATTAAAGCCAATTTGTCCATTTTTTAATTTTTTGTAAATATTGATATGTTTTTTTTAAATATATAATTAACGAACAAATTAGGAGTAATAGAAAATATAAAGGTTTTGAAAAAAAGAAAATATAATAATAGAGTTGTGGAAAATAGCTGAAAGATGTTAGGAATGCATCCAAATGGAAGTCAGGAATTGATTGAATAGAACAGGAAATAGAAAAATTTATTAGAATTGAGCAATGTAAAGAAATTGAAAAAAGAATCAATGAAATTGCAAAACTAAATAAAATAAAATTAACATAATTAGTGTATATTTAATGTAGCAATAAAGCTTAAAGCTAACCTATGGGGTCTTGCAAAATTTTATATTTTTGGTGACAGTTAATGTGAAGTTGCAATGGCATTGTTGTTTATTTTTTATATATATTTTGTTCTAATTTAGAAGAAAACGGAAAGGAACACATTTTCAAAATAAACTTTTACGAGAATTGTTGGTTTTTCAATGATAAAATCATGAAAGCTTATGCGTGCTTGGATATATTTCTCATCTTTCGAAAGTATAAAAGCTTTCATGCCTTCGATACAGCCAGTAGTACTCGTAGGCTACCATTATTCGTCACTGAGAGACACATTTATATTCTTGAAATAATAATATTTATAATACAAATACTGTATTGCATTTAATAGTGACCATCATATCGTTGCTTAATTAATTTAATTACTTTTTTATTTTTATTGTTACTCAATTTATTTATTTTTTTTTTTTGTTCTTGTAATACTACCAAAACAAATTCACTTTAGCAGGGATTTTTTATTCAAAATAAGAAAAATTATTTCTAGTTGTTTTGTTTTTCTTTTCTTGCAATTGTCTTTCAAATCAGCCACTGGTAAAAGCTTGTACAAAAAGGGATTTCAATTTGTTTGTAATTATTCTCTAGTAGGGATTTTTGTTTTCTTTTTTTTTTTTGGTTACTCAATATCATATCAATTATTTAATTTTATAAAAACGTTTCTTGGTTTTTTGTTTTCAATTGGGAGAGTACAAAAAAATTATTTGCTATCCTTCTAAGGGGAATTTTTCCATCGTCTTGTCATTTATATCAAAAAAATTGTCATAATTTGTTTTTTGTGCAATTTTAATATGCTTTTTATTATAAAAAGGAATTCAAGGTATTTGTTTTTTCTCTAATTATTTTCTTTTTTTTTTTTGTAAAAAATACAATTTCATTTTGAGTTGTCTTCAATTTATACTGTATTTGAAAAAGCTTTCCTTGGGATTTTGTCTCCATGTGTGTGAAATAGAGTAATTTTTGTTGTTTTTATTTTTTTGGCTTGGTTGTACTCTATTTCGGGGTTCAGGAGTTAACAAAAATCAAATCTCTACAAATGTGTATTGTACCAATTTTTTATGCAACAAAATTTTAATAAATAAAAAACAAATCCGAATGATTTTCTCTCGGGTGGTAGTTTGACATTCTTGCAGGCAAAAGAGTGCATGACAACCTTTCCAAATATTCCTTGAATATGTCTGACATTTGAATAACACCCAGCAAACAATTTATATTCGTATGCACTGGATTGACTCGAAGAATTTACCATCAGCGAATGTCACATCATCAGTTATAGGTCATGCAGTGATTTGTCCAAACTCTGCTGGTCAGTGTAGGTATAAGATTAAACCCTACTCCAAGTATTTGTCCTGTTTGCCAGATTGGCATCCAAAACATGTCAACAAGAAATGGCTGCATTTTCCAACTTGTTTGGGTTTAAGTGGCTTTCAGCATTACGGTGATAGGTGTTATGTTTATGCACGCTTCGCCAGAGCAACTGCCTGTGCGAGACACCACTGTAGCCTATTCTCTAACACGATGCTGGGCAACCTTGGAATTACATCGGTGAACTACTATAAGGACTTTACCATTATGCGATCGATATATGATATGATATATCCTGCCAAAACCTAAACATTCACTTCATTTGCTTCGGAGCTTCAAATCGTACATTACTGGCAGGGGTTCATAGGATACACTTATCACCTATTCAAATCCTCTAGAAGTTAAATGAACTATGCGGGACATCATCACTGTTGCAATCGTTCTCTATACAACTGGTGGTCGAATACCCCAAATAAGACCAAATTTCGCAATACATGCGATAGGCCTATCAGACATGTGTTATAAGCTTCTTCATACTAATCCTTAGGACCCACGAGTTAAAGACTTTACTCTTGAAGCCATCAAGTGGATAAAGGAGGTGGTCCGGCTTCCTGGAACAATGTAATATTGCTACACGATTGAGTAAATAGTAGGTAATGATAATTACCTCGAATCGGGTAAAGAGGCTATTGCTTTCAACCTCATGACAGAGATATATCCGAAGAGGTGCTTAGCAGTTCATAGAACATCGTCGTAAAACATCTTTCCGAATCAGAGAGGTTCCACCATATACCAAATGCCTAGAATGATGACAGGGTAATTCCAGTACTGAACCCAGGCGAGGATATATCCTAAAAGAAATACCTTCAGAGAGGCTTGGAATATCTACTGATATTCTATATAATATTCCTACAGATCTTTCATAAGATGCCACCAATTACTAAAAGATGTTCTAGTATCCACTGAAAAGATCTTTTGGTCTTCTAGCAGGATTACAGATTGTCAAAAAGTCATCTGATAGAAATCAGGGAGGTAGGTCTCTTTATAGAAAACCAAAACAAAAAACAACGTACAAAAATCTTCTCTTTGAAGACACCAAGGTATTCTTACCAGTAAATTTCTATTTTTTCTTAAACTGAACTTCTGAACCTGAAGTGAACTTAATCTTCTTCTCCATGAAAAACAAATGTTCTACCCACAGACTTCCCGAAAGACCTAGACTAGAGGATCTTCTCAAAGAAGACAGCAAAGTCTTCCTTTCAGATGATAAGGATGCCTACCATAGAAGATAATTACTTCTTATAATAGAAGCTCGAAAGGTCCTAGAAACTTTATTTCAAGTATATTTTTCCCATAGAAGACCAGATTTTCTTCCAACAGAAGCCCGGATGGTTTTCGCAAGAAGACCTTTTAATTATTACGAAAAACACATGATGGTGTTTTCATAGCCTTCCCGTAAAAGACATGTTTATGTCAGTTGGTCTTCCCATAGAAGACCAGTTGGTTTTCCCATAGAAGACCAGTTAGTCTTCCCATAGAAGACCAGTTGGTCTTCCCATAGAAGACCAGTTGGTCTTCCCATAGAAGACCAGTTGGTCTTCCCATAGAAGACCAGTGGGTCTTCCCATAGAAGACCAGTTGGTCTTCCCATAGAAGACCAGTTAGTCTTCCCATAGAAGACCAGTTGGTCTTCCCATAGAAGACCAGTTGGTCTTCCCATAGAAGACCAGTTGGTCTTCCCATAGAAGACCAGTTGGTCTTCCCATAGAAGACCAGTTGGTCTTCCCATAGAAGACCAGTTGGTCTTCCCATAGAAGACCAGTTGGTCTTCCCATAGAAGACCAGTTGGTCTTCCCATAGAAGACCAGTTGGTCTTCCCATAGAAGACCAGTTGGTTTTCCCATAGAAGACCAGTTGGTCTTCCCATAGAAAATAAGTTGGTCTTCCCATTGAAGATCAGTTGGTCTTCCCGTAGAGGACCAGCTGGTCTTCCCATAGAAGACCATTTGGTTTTTCCATAGAAGATCAATTGGTCTTCCCATAGAAGACCAGTCTTCTCATAGAAGGTCTTCCCATAGGAGACCAGTTGGTGTTCTCATAAAAAGCTGGTGGTCTGCAAGTTAATCTTCCCATAGAAGACCAGTTGCTCTTCCCATAGAAGACCAAAAAAAGGGTTGGTCTTCCCATAGAAGACCAGTTGGTCTTCCCATAGAAGACCAGGTGTTCTTCCCATAGAAGACCAGTTGGTCTTCCTATAGAGGACCAGTTTGTCTTCCCATAGAAGACCAGTTGGTCTTTCCATAGAAGATCAGTTGATCTTCCCATAGAATACCAGCTGGTCTTCTCATAGAAAATAAGTTGGTCTTCCCATAGAAGACCAGTTGGTCTTCCCATTGAAGATCAGTTGGTCTTCCCGTAGAGGAACAACTGGCCTTCCCGTAGAAGACCAATTGGTTCTTCCATAGAAGATTAATTGGTCTTCTCATAGAAGACCAGTCTTCTCATAGAAGACCAGTCTTCTCATAGAAGACCAGTCTTCTCATAGAAGACCAGTTGGTCTTCCCATAGAAGACCAGTCTTCTCATAGAAGGTCTTCCCATAGAAGACCACTTGGTGTTCTCATAAAAAGCTGGTGGTCTACAAGTTAATCTTCCCATAGAAGACCAGTTAATCTTCCCATAGAAGACCAGTTGCTCTTCCCATAAAAGACCAGCTGGTCTTCTCATAGAAAATAAGTTGGTCTTCCCATAGAAGACCAGTTGGTCTTCCCATAGAAGACCAGGTGTTCTTCCCATAGAAGACCAGGTGTTCTTCCCATAGAAGACCAGTTGGTCTTCCCATAAAAGACCAGTTTGTCTTCCCATAGAAGACCAGTTGGTCTTCCCATAGAAGATGAGTTGATCTTCCCATAGAATACCAGCTGGTCTTCTCATAGAAAATAAGTTGGTCTTCCCGTAGAAGACCAGTTGATCTTCCCATAGAAGACCAGTTGGTCTTCCCGTAGAAGACCAGGTGGTCTTCCCATAGGAGACCAGTTGGTCTTCCCATAGAAGATCAGTTGGTTTTCCCATAGAAGACCAGTTGGTCTTCCCATAAAAGACCGGTTGGTGTTCCAGTACAAGACCAGTTTGTCTTCCAGTAGAAGACCAGTTTGTCTTCCAATAGAAGACCAGTGGGTCTTCCAATAGAAGACCAGACCATTTGGTCTTTTCATAGAAGGACATGTGGACTTCCCAAAGAAGAACAGTTGGTTGTCATATAAAAGACAAGTTGGTTGTCCCATAGAAAAAAGTTAGTCTTCCAGTAGAAGTCCTTTTGATGTTCCCGCAAAAGACCAGTTGTTCTTTCCACAGAAGACCAGTTGGTAAATAGCAGTTTCGTTTCCCACAAAAGAGCAGTTGATTTTTTCCCACAGCAGACCATTTCGTCTTTTCATAAAAGAGCAGTTTGTCTTCTCACAAAAGGCAGTTGATGTCATAAAGACATCTAAGTTGTCATAATTTTATATACCTTTTTCCAAAAAAAAAAAAAAAAAAAAATCTCTGAAACTACAACTCGAAAGAGAACCATTTTATATCCTTGTTAATTTCTTGTTGCATTGTGATATCATTCACTTGTTTTTCTTTTCTTAATTAATTTATATTAAAAAGCTACAAAAAGTCTCCGGTATTGAGTTATTCTCCAAATTACAGGGTGCCATGTAATTTACACTACAACATTTTAGTCTTTATTTTTTGTTCTCTTCTTTTTGTGTGTGTGTTTCCTTTTTTGTTTGTATTTTTACCAATAACAAAAATCAATATCATTTGTTTTTCTTTAATTTTCTACCAATTCCAATTTGATTTTGCAAATAAATTACACAAAAATTGCATGTCTGTCCAAAAATTTGTGATACTTCAAGTGTCCTTTGTTATTATTTCGTATTGGAAGGGGCGCGGGGTCCTGGGGGCAGGGTTTCTATTTGTCTTTTAAAGGGAATCCATTGTTCTTCTTTAGCGATTAGTTGTGTATTTATAAATGTGTTTTTCATCTTTTGTTTGCTAAAAATTGTGCTTCTTTTTCATATTTCTCTTTCTGGATTCTCTGTTTTGTTTTCATTACTAAATCTGCATATTTGTTTATTGTTTTTTTTTTAGTTAATAATTTTTTTATTTAATATATGTTTTTTATTATTGTTTTTTAATTTGACGATATGCGTTTTTATGTAATTTTATTGGAAAATGCTATTGACCATTGTGAGGATTATTGCCACGGCCAGCAATGTTAGCTGCTGCATCTTCATTTCGTAAATAGCAGAGGAAGCTGATGTTGAGCTGTTGTTTTCACATTCGGAACCTGCAAGAAAAAAAATAATTGTACAGTTTTGTTATTCTCTTTGGGGGTAATGATGATGAATTGTATTTGTTTTTTTTTGATATGATTTTAAATAAATTAACTTAAAATTATATTTCTTGAAATATATAAATTATTCTCACACAAATACATATGTACGTATATGTGTTGTATATTGGTTAGGAAATAAAAAGGCAGAAGCATTTCAAAATAAGCACAAATGTTTGCTATATTTGTTGACGAATCAACAAGCTAATATATAGTTTAGAATACGCTGGACGTTAGAAAATGAAGAATTATGAATATTTCGCTCATCTACATGACATAGCTGAAAAATGTATTGATTTTGCTGAAAACGTATTTCAAGTTAAATAGGAAATTTCGGCCTACCAATTTTAAAAAAACATATTAAACCAAACATAAAATAACTACATACCAGATCCTTTGCATGGAAATAACCAGACATCAGTGCTAAATTTTTATGCAAGATCCAGCATTGAAGTTTGAAGTTTTTGAGTGGTTCGTAAACCCCACAAAACTTATGTATTTATTTTTGTCAAACTTCCAAATGAGCTGTTACACGTCGGGTTCTGAAGATATCAATATGAAATTTTTACACAATATGAAGTATAATGTGCAGAAAAATGGAAATATTTAACTTGAAAAAATATTTTTTGAGTCATGACACTCCGTCAGTAAATGAACGATATGAATATTGTTCGTTTTTCACTAAATAACTCTTGAATTTATTTTTATAACCTCCACCATAGTATGAAGGGTATATTAAGTTTGTAAAGTATAAAGTATATATATTCTGATCATGATACAATTCTAAGACGATCTAGCCATGTCCGTCTGTTGTAATCACTCTAGCGTTCGCAATAATTGAGCTAGAGCGCTAAATTTTTGCACCCGAGCGTCTTTTTTCCATCGGCAGGTCAAGTTCGAAGATGGACTATATCGGAACACTTTTTGGTATAGCCCCCATAAAACGGTACCTCCCGATTATCGGTATTTTGAGGATATTAGCTAAAATTTTTGACCGAACTACCTGTAATTTGACAGTAGAGGTTCCTAATAATAACAAAATATCTCCACCAAAAACTGTTAACATAGTTCCAAGTTTTTGTAGAGCCCCTATATAACGGTACCTCCCGATTTTCGGTATTTTGTGGATTTTAACTACATTTTTTTTTACCGAACTATCGGTAATTTCAGATTTGGGTTCCCAGAGGTCACAAAGTATATCCACCAAAAACCGTCAACATAGGTCCATGTTTTGGTGTAGCCCCCATATAGCGGTGCTCCCGATTTTCGGTATTTTGAGAATTTTAGCCAAAATTGTTGACCGAACTACCTGTGATTTGACAGTTGGGGTTCCTAGTAATCACAAAACATCTCCACCAAAAACTGTCAACATAGGTCCATGTTTAGGTATAGCCCCCATATAACGGTACCTCCCGATTTTCGGTATTTTGTGGATTTTAACTACATTTTTACCGAACTACCTGTAATTTCGCGTTTGGGGTTTCCAGTGGTCACAAAATATCTCCAATGAAAATCGTCAACATAGGTCCATGTTTAGGTATAGCTTCCTACATAACTGTACCTCCCAATTTTCACTTTGATATAGCCGGATATAAAATTCCATACCGATTGAATACATTTTTTATGCTATTTTTACCTTAGTCACAAAATAACAATAAAGTAATAAATAAAATTGTGGACAGGAAAGAATATAATTATTCCGTTTTAGTTCAGAATATTTTATGGTGGAGGGTATAAAAAGTTCGGCCCGGACGAACTTAACGCTTTTTTACTTGTTTAGCATTAACTGGTAATAAAATCAATTGAATAGTCAAATAATGTTCTTTTTAGACCATTGATTATAATACTGGAAAAATGTTGCTGACTAATGTTATTTTATGAAATACATATTTTTTTTTTGAAATAATAATCGTTGAAATGGCATTATGCGCATCTAATTTTCCTATAGAGTAAATGAATTCCTTTAAATTTATACATATTTTGTGAAATTCAGAAAAATGCCCACAATTTACTCAAAGTGCATTTACGTTTTATGTGCATTCGATTTAAGTGATCACCACTAAAAACTTCATTGTTTTATGCGATTTCAATACGATCTCCTGATTCGCTTTAGTTTTTTTTAATATATGTTTCTGCAATTTTAAAAAGGCATATCGTTATTTATTTAATTATGTAGAAACACGAGTTTAAATAGGCGAAATTAAAAAAAAAATCTCATTTTTTAATTTACGCTGGTTTCCAAAATAGCGACAAAATTCAAAAAACCCATACTCCTGTTATCAAAATGTCCGTATCCCTTTAAGATAGATGTAGTGTGTATTATCTTGTAAGCTGTGTATTACGATTTAAAACTAGTAACTGGAAAACCGCTGAGAAGAAAAACAAACAAAAATACATTCAAAGATTCTACAAGATTTGATTATGACTACACAGCAAATGACAAGAGAGGCAATCACAAACAACGAAGTTGAAAATGCAATTATATCCTTTAAGCTGATAGCCTTTGTTGCTAGCGCTTTGTAATCATAATTTTATTATAATTTGTTATCCAAGAACGAAAAGCTACGGGTCCTGATGAAATGCCTGCCGACATACTGGAAATGATAAAAGATAACAACACTGATCTGTTGACAAAACCCAAAATACCGCATCCTACAAGCAATTCTACAAACCTATATAGACGGAAAACGTAGCAGAAGAAGAAAGGAAAGAAAACATATCTTTTAGGGGGATTCTAAAATTATCAGCCACTCTGGCTTTTATACCTACCAAATTACTTAGGACTTACTGAACCAAAATAATTGAAAATTAATTGTACATTTTATTACTGTCGACAAGCTTTTTATGTCTTCTTTGTTTAACATTTGACATCATTAAAACAAAAAAATGCAAAATATTATAAAAATGGGATAACTCTGATATTTACCATCAATGCCAACATATTTGGTATTAATTTAAAACTCAGATAGCCAAGTTTCATTATGAAGCTTTCATCTTGGAATATGCCAAACAAAAGCAGAGTTAATCGCCATGGAAATAAAATTATACAAATTGAAAATTGGAAACATGAGAAACCTTTTTCTAGCATTTTAGCAATTTTGCAACGCAATTAAGATAAATTTAAAGCTCAGAATGTATTCATTAATATAGAAATGTCAAAAATGTAACTAAAATTCCCAAAATACCGAAAATAGGGAGGTAACGTTATGTGGTCCGATAAAGCCCATCTTCGAACTTGACCTGCCTATGGAAAAAAGACACTCGGGTGCAAAAAATATAGCGCTCTAGCTCAATTTTTGTGACCGCTATAGTGATTACTACAGACGAACTGACATGGCAGATTGTTTTGGAATTTTATCCTGATCAAGAATATATATACTTTATATGGTCGCAAATGATTAGTTCGATGTGTTACAAACAGAAAAACAAACTTAATATACCCTCCATACCATGGTGGAGGGTATAAAAAGAATAAGTGGGATGCACACCTACCTATTTTGCGTTATATTTAATGTGATATTTTTTCTTCACTTGACGATTTCCTTTTTGAATATCCCTAATATAATTTTCTCCACAAAAGTTGTTTGCCCATTTCAACCCCTGAATATTTTCTGACCATCACCAAACTAAATTCGGCTTCCTCGTCTCTGGGACCCCCATTTAACCACCAAAATTTCGTGACGATCCGATCAAAATTGCGACCTGTAGCGTGATTACACAAAAATGGAAAAACTGGATGTATTACCGACTATTGCGATATCTCCGTTGTTTGACTACCTACTTTAACCCACTTTGCATCAATGTAAAGGCGATATTTTCTTCTCCCATTGACGGGCTTTCTTTTTGGAATACTTCTACTAGCACCAGTAGTGCAATTCTCTAACTCATTTTTTGAGTTACCGACAATTGTCGGTAAATATAAAATGCTTATAATTTCGGTAATAACCGATGTTTTTCGGTAAGTTAGCGACGAATAAAAAGCAGTCGTAAAGTTCTACCGATAGCAGAGTGTTGTCAACTTTTATTTGAACTTTTCATTCATAATTTTGCGTTTAATTTTACCGAATTTTGTCGGACTACAGATACATTCACATAAGAATAAAACGTTGAATTTTCTCCACATACATTTCTTACCCATTCCAACCCATGAGTATTAGCCAACCTAGTTTGCGTCATTGTAGAGCTGGGATTTTCTACTTTCTTTCCATGGCTTTGCTTTTGGAAGTTCCCCAAAGCTGTGATATTCGTCATTATAATTAATATCCCAAAAATGAAAAATTGCGATATCTCCGTTTTTGATCACCTACGTCAACCTACTTTGCATATATGTGAAAGTGATATTCTCATCTTTCACAGACATGCATTGCTTTTAAAATACCTCTATTAGAATTGGAGGTATTCGCATAAGCATAAAACCTTAACTTTTCGCACAAGTACCAACCCCCAAAATTTCGTAACGATCCGAACAAAATTGAGACCAGTAGCGTGATTACAAGGTTAAGGTAAACCGACGGCCGGACACACATAGCCAGATCGACTCAGCTTGTCGAGGCATTCATTTTGGTATATATAAGTACAGATCTACGACCAGTATTTCGGTGTGTTGACCAATACTAATTTACATAATCACGAAAACTGCACAAAAGCCCACTGTACAAGCTTTTTAAAATGTTTAATTAGACGGCTGTTAAAAAAACAAAAAGTACAAAAAAATGTTTTTTCTATTTGGACCAAAATTAAAGAACTCATGTATTTATTTGTATGTATTTAGTTTAGATTTTTCAAAGATAGATATCCCTGTTACCATTAGCCAAAAAGTCTGAAATGTACTCAAATGTTTTTCTGAGGAACAGCATCAAAACAGCAAAAAATAAAGGAAATCAAAAACTACTTTTCTTCAAAGTGTCCGATTTCACCAAGAATTCGCCATATTAAAATATGTGTCTGCGACCTTTATTTCGATGAGTTAAAAACTTTTGAGCCAGAGCTAGCTTTTAGTAATCTGTGAGGATAATATTAGGATGAGTTATCGCTAATTAATACCCCAGCCATTGGGCTAAAGAGTTTATATACACTTTGATTCCACCAAAAATGTGCCTCGTCATAGAAATGGGTTACGACCCAAGTATGTTTGAACGAAATCTGTTTCAGGCAATTTGCAGTCCATCTGGTGCGCACGATAACTCTTGAACAATGCAGCCGATCGGGTCCTTATTTTACATTCATAATATTTTGTCCAACATTTTTCGCTAATAAGGTGGGCCCGATAACTCTTGAAGGGAGTAACCGAATTGGTCATAACTTTGCATATGGTAATATTACTTTCAGGCATAGATCGTGTTCGAATATGGACTATATCAGTTCACTCCTTCGGATATCTCCCACACAAAATTCGGCAAAAGTAAAGCTTAAGATCTCCTCTCGGATCGTTTTCAACATACTGCTCTTGCGGCCGCCTTTACGATTACATTTTTCTTATTATTTTTTTTTTGGCAAGTCCATACTTCCTGAGATAATGGTCTAAAAGTTCTAAGGAACCCTGACTGCACCAACTGACATGCCAAATCCGCAAGATAACTCTCGGAGGGAATTTTTGATTGGTCCAAACTTTGCACATCTTACTATTTCATCTAGTCATTAGGGATAGGTAAGTCGACTTTCGGTTAATCGACTTTTTGCAGTCAAAAACCTAAAAATCGTAGTCGAATTTTTTCTGGAGGGAAAATCGCATAATCGATTATCTTGTGATCGATTTTCGAGTTTGCCCATAGATTGTGGACATGGCGGTTACAGTTTCAAAAAAAAAAAAAAAAAAAATCGAAAATCGACGAATGGTCGATTATAATCGATTTTCTGTGGTTATGAAAAAGTCGAACGTCGAGTTTTAAGACAACTGAAATAATCGCAAGACCGAAAAATCGAAAAGTGGAAAAATCGATTATTGCTTTGCATTACCTATCCCTGTATTAGGTCATGTATTAGGTTGGAATATGGTCTATATCGGTCACGTCTTTCGGGTACTTCCCACACAAAGTTTAGGATAAGTGCAGTTTAACAGTTCATCTCGGATCGTTTTTAAATATTTTCGAAAATGTTCTTCTTACGGGTCCTGTTGGGACGGCGAATTACTTCCTGAGAAATTGGCCCAAAAACTAAAAAAACCTTTTATTCGTCAGAAGTATTATGTTTGCTTCATTTCTTTAGCTTCGAGGCTGAGGGTATATCTCTGTCGGCACAGCTGACTGATACTTTTTTACTTATTAAATACCTCTGACATTTAACCACTTACACAAACATTACTGAAATAAAGATGAGTATTTCTACTTTAATCAAGTGGTTTTTATTTAGGAAAACTCCTAAGAGAAGCGGAGAGGGTCGCTATAGAACATTTCCCACGAAAGTCTTTTTAACGATTTCGTTACCCAGTTATTTTATTCAAAATCCGGATACCGATAGTGAGCATTGAACTCACAAATCTAGGTTTTGTAGTCGTACACATACGATCTATGCACAATTCATTACTTAGTAACGGGTAAAGCAAGCAGTTTTTTCTTGTAAAATTTTCAATAAATTACTTATAATTTGTTAGCCTACTGGTAATGCAGAGGTAAGTTAGTATGCATCATTTTGTAACTGGTGTTTTGGCGCATGACACTCCCGATTTTTTGCTAGGATGATGCTACTCCAAAGTTTTTGTGCATATATTTCTTATCCATAGAGGGCCCAAAAAAGCCAATCTACAGAAACGTGACTAAAACCTTCGTTGACCTACGTCAGCAATTCGTGTTTAGTAGACTTCTGGTTCATACGAGGGATGCACGAAAACTACCTTTTGCAAAGTTTGGCAGTTTTAATCCTAAACTTACTCGGGACAGTTTGTCGTACGACCATGTTATGTGTTGTTTACAGTGAATTGAAAAAATCACTTTGCAAAAAAAATGGAATTTACTTGTGAACATTTTCGTTCAAGAATTTTTCACAATTTTCGACGTGGAAAAATTGGACAATCCCTCAAAATAAGGTCCTATGAATTGGTTCAAAGAAATTGTGCATAAAATCGATCGCGGTGCTTCAAACGACGTTTATAAGATCGTACAGACGAATCTAGGACCTATGCTTAGGGGCCTGAAACAAAACAGGAATCGGTATGGGTCTTCGAAAGCGAACCAATTCAAACGAAAGTTGTTCATGTAAGAAGCAACAAGTTGCCTGTTTCTTCAGAAAAACTGACCGTGTGGCGACTATACGGCTTGAGAAATATAGGACGGTTAATTCTGAGTGTTACACTACAATTTGTTTGCTTGAAGTCTCCTGAGAAATTCGAAAAACGAAAAAGAGAAGACAAATCATTCTGCATCATGATCATGTGGGCTCTCACACACAGTGATGCCAGATTTGCCGATTTATCGGCATTTTGACGATTTTTAGACCAAAAAAGCAGAAATTCCGATTTGACGATTTTTACCCCTAAAACGCCGATTTTTAGTTATGTCAACTTTTTCACATAAAATTTGCGTTTTGTGTGAATATTGTGATTGGTAGCACTGATGTCTGAAAGACAACCGAATTTAATAAAGCCACTGGGTTTTAAATGTCAATTTTATTGTGTATACGTCAAAAAAATCCTCATAAAGAAGATTAACCCGAAAAAAGCCTATAATATAAACAGGCTATTAATTAACCTCTTAAACCTATATTTGTATTAGTTTTATTTAAAGGGTCACTCACACCTAGTCGTGGAGATCAAAAAACACATTTTTTTAAGATTTTTTCGAAGAAAAGTACCAGACTTTTATAACAGATATTTTTCATGAGGAAAGGCAAATTTTAATCTACCTTCGGCAATTTTTTGTTGGATAATATTGCATAGTTTTGTGGCAAATGGCCATCTACTAGACACTGTTTTTAAAAAACCGTCTGCCGTGTCCCTTCTATCTAGAAATCGACTGGACGGATCATCACATATTTCTATTGGCTTATTAACAATTTAATAATCTTGTCTTTAGATGAGAGGGAACTTGTTATACCCTGCACCACGAGTTATATTGAAGTAAAATGGAACAATTAATTTCTTTTCGTTTATAAAAAAGACTAATTACCAAATTACAGCAAATTTCCTCCATCTATACCGACAAATGCCTGCGGAAAGTTTTTAGACTCCAAGAAGACTAATTACCCAATTTCCGATATTTCGGTAAGATAATGTGGCTAAAACCTAAAAAATACCAAAAATTAAGCATACCTCTTCTATGGGGAGGAATACTCTAAATAAAACACAGTCATTTCGGTGCGATATTGACGTCACAATCTTTAGAATTACGAAAATCGGGAGGTACCGTTCTATGGGGGCTATATAAAGGCAAGGACCTATACCGACAAATTTCATATGGAAAGTTTTTTACCCGAAATGAAGACTTAAACAACAAATTTCAACCAATTCGGTGGAATATTGAGGCAACAACCTTCAAATTACCGAAATTCGGGAAGTACCGTTCTATGGGTCTACATAAAAGCGTGGACCGATACCCACAATTTCATATGGGAAGTTTTATATCCCAGAGGATGACTAAACACCAAATTTCAGCCAGTTCGGAGGAATATTGAGGCCACAGCCTTCATAATACCGAAAATCGAGAAGTACCGTTCAATGGGGGCTATATGAAGGCGTGAACCTATACCGACAAAATTAGAGGGGAAAGTTGAATACCCCCAACGAACACTAAATATCAAATTTTAGCCATTTCGGAGGAATATTGAGGCCACAACCTTCAAAATACCGAAAATCGGGAGGTACTGTTCTATGGGGGCTAAATGAAGGCGTGGACCTATACCAACAAAATTCTGGGCGAAAGTTTTATACTCCAAATGAAGACTAAGTACCAAATTTCAGTCATTTCTGTGTGATAATGAAGCTAAAACCTTAAAAATACCAAAAATCGCGGTGTACCGTGGACCGATAGAGCCAATTTGCCATACCAAACATCCTAGGAGTAATAGAAACTTGTATACAAAATTACAAAGCTCTATCTTAAAAATTGCGAGGTGAATCTTGATTTCAACAGACGGATGGACGGACAGACGGACATGGTTATATCGACTTAGAATTTTACCCTGATTAAGAATATATATACTTTATAGGGTGTCCGGTGAATATTTCGATGTGTTACAAGCGAAATGACAAATTTAATTATACCCTCCATATTATGGTGGAGGGTATAAAAATGGTGGACTTTTAAAATTCAAATTTTGTTAAAAATTGGGTAGTTTTTTGGCCAAAAAAACTTTCAAAATTAAAAAAAATATATTTTTTAATGAAAAGTTCTATGTACTTAATAACATGGTATCATTGTGGCACAGACATCCCAGAAGCATCAAAAGAGGGTTGGGGCGGTGTTGTACTCAATAAGCCCACAAAAATATATGATGATCGGTACAGTCCATCTCGACCCATAGTGAACACCGTTTTTTTTATTTTTCAAAAACAGTGTTTCGTAGTTGGTCATTTGTCACAAAACTGTTTTGATTTATGAAGTGATAATTAACATTTTATTTTATATAATAATAATTTGAACTGAAATACCATTTCCGATTTTTTAATGATTTAAATTTTCGATTTTCGACCAAACTTATCTGGCATCACTGCATCGATTCAATCCCCAGCCCTGACTGGGGATCCAATGACTTCATTTGATTCCAGCACATCAAGAGAAAAAGGCGTGGTCAACGATTTTTGTTGCCTGAAGACGCTGTAAAAGCGTTCAAAAACCATGTTTTGGAGGTGTCTCAATCGGAGTGGAAAAACTGCTTCGCCAATAGGTTTGAGCGCACGAAAAAGTGTATAAATCATGCTGGAGACTACTTAAGAATCAATAAAACCATTTGTGATGGTAGATATTCGCGTTTTCATTGTTAGGCCAGATAGTTATCGTTCAGCCCTCGTAGAGAACTCGAAATGCAAAATTTCATCTAATTAGGATTACAAATTTGCTATATCTTAAAATACGTTAAATCCAATGTTAACGTTGGAGCTAAAACAATACGTGAAGCGATACGATCAATGTTGGAACTTAATTATCGTGTGTTCGTTATCGTGTGCTCATACCAGCCAGACAGTTCTAAATCGTACCCAAATTGTCTGAAACAGATTTGGTCTTAACAGCTCTGAAGGGGAACCGACAAGAACAGTCTACATGAATCTTTCGACCAAATTAATCAGCTTATTTCCCTTGGTACCAGATTTTTTTTTCAATTTCAAATTTTCAAACGATTTTATGAAATTGGTTAAAGCATTTGTGTTAAAAAAATAGTTGGAGATAAAAGAGAATTTAATCTCAACGATTTTTAAAATATTCATATTTTTCATATTCATATTTTTCATACTGTTAAATATTATGGATAAGTGAGTGGATTATATAATTTGTTAAAAATAGATAAAATATAAATTGCTCCACTAAATCTTACTTCAATACTAAATAAGCCTTGATAATAGCAATTTAATAAAACAATTAATTTAAAAAAAAACCACAATTGTTGCTGTTGTCTGTATGCATTAGCAGTGTTATAGCTACAAGAATTTCTTTATAACCAAAATAAATACGTCGAAAAAAAGTAATGATATATAACTAAAGATCAAATACAAAAGAGATTTGGCAAATTAATAATGAATACCTTTTAAAGAATAAAACACAAATTATGAATAAAACAAAACACGACACTGAGGTGGCGAATTTGATGCACATTGATGTGACGTAAATTTCTGCTTACTTACCTCTTTATTGATTAAATATATATCAAATAAATTTTGGTTAACATACAGTACTTATAGATATGCTAATTTAAAACGGTTTTTGACAACAACAAAAAAGTAGCGCAATTAATTTTGTTACGGACAATTGGTGTCGTTTTCTCTTTAAAATTAATTTCAATTTAATTGAATTTCAATTCAATACGTAATGTTTTCTGCTTATTATTATTATTTTTTTCGTATTAATGCACATCGAATAGAACACAATGATAAATAATAAAGTAAAAGGCAAAATTTAATTTAATAAAATTAATAGGGCAACACTCACACAGATGCACGCTGACGACACACAATAACGCTAACATAAAAAGCCCCGCCTTATGGTTAAAAGCATGGCCTGTTTAAGTAATAGGTACAATGTCCTTTCACATTTTATTTGAGTATTTTTTATAAACAAATAAAATTATATAAATTATTTATAAATAAATGGACTTGATTGTCAAGAAGTGGATAACATGGAAAGTGCCAGACACATATTTTACCCAAGAACCATTATCAACTGCAAATTGTATTTATTTTTATTTAAAATTTATTTTTTTGTTAATGCATTGCCGTTTTTTGTTTGATCGTACTAACTGGACAATACCCTTTAAATCATTTGAATGTTAGAATATCATAGAAAAATATATTGTTTGACCAAATGACACATATCGGCGACAAGTTTCTTAAAACAAAAAAAAAATAAATAACAAACAATATCAAATTTATTTATTTTTGGAATTACAGGTTCATAAAATACAGACACGTGCCCAGTAGAGCCGCTAACACGATCTTTTCTTATTTTCAACTCGAAATATGAATTGTGGATATCATTTGGGGAGTGTTATTTGTTTTAGTATTACTGTATTCGATTGTATCATTATGACGCTATTTTGGCACATGTATGCATAAATTAAAATCGGGGAATAGAAAGGGAAACATAATCAAGCTAAAAGCTTGCAATACATACATACATCCATAGTCCCGAAAATAATAATAATATCACAATAGTAACACTCCCTAAAAAACAAACAAAACACTGGCGAAAAGAATCATCAGCATAAAGATAGAAATGTTAATTAGTCATATTAAGACGTTAAAACAGTTTTTTGCGCATTTTGTTTGTTTTGAAACGACGTCGGAAAGTCTGGTATAGCTCACATTTAAATCACAAAACTGTAGCAAAATATGATCGAAAGGCAATGATTAATGAAAAGTTTTGTCAATAGAAATGAATAAATTTGTATCATTTATAGGAAAAGAAAATTCAAATTGAAGTCCACTAGGTGCTTCATCTTATTTGACTTTTAAATCATTTAATAAAATGAACGGCCACACAGGTCGAAATCCATAAATCATTGCCTTATAGGAAGTGTGACAAAATTATTCTAAACAAGTAGAAACAACTTTAAATTTGGCTGGTTCAAACCAGGCTATCTTTTGTCTCAACTTCGACTTCGGATTCGATTCCAAAGTTAAATATACTGTACAACCCAAAAATCGGTCAGATTATGAAAGAGGACCGAAAAATATGTGACACGTATATCGTGATTTTGAAAGTTTACGTCTGGAGGTGACCTAAATAGGGGGTCCAATAGTTCGCTTTGTGACCTGTTTTTGAAATATTTGGAGTAAGATTCCTCGTAATCCTTGCATTTTAGGTATATAGTGTCTTTGGCAATATTACTGAGAATGCTCTGCGGAATATTTTTGTGAAATATGCTAACCCTCTAACGCTTCGGTAAAGGAATGTTTTTGGTCGCTTTTTTAATAAAGTTTTTTAAATCTTCTTTAAGGGTGGGTCTCGGCGTTTTCATATATCCCACAAAAATGTCCGCCATAAGATTTTACTATAGGTCTCAGAATACACCAAAACTGAAAAATCTAATCTAAGGGTTGAAAATAAAAAAAAATTAAAACTCATTTTAGGGTTAAAGATGCACTTTTTCCGAATTGGCTTTAAAAAGAAAGTGCCAAAGACGAAAATATTCTACATTAAATATTAATATAAGTTACCGAAGACACGAATCTGTATATATAATATTTACTAGTTAAATATCGGAATGAAAACCCGAAATTTTTTGTAGAATTTTTTTTGCTTGCAATTATTTTTCACTTTTTTTGAGTTGACGCAAGAAAGTAACATGAAACTTTATGCTAGACATATGGTATTACAGAATGAAATATACGTCAAATTCCACTATAAATTTCAAAATAAACTATATATGTAGAGGTAACGAATTTTAAGAAAATTACAGCAATAACTGAGGTATAAAAACACGAATTTTTCGGGAATACGAAACCTAGAATCAATGCAAAAATCCAACAACGTCTATTGGAAACTATGTTTTCTTCGAATAAAATTAAGATTTTCGAAATTTTCGAAAGCACGTCCGCCTTGCACTAAGAAGGTCTGCGGTTCAATCCCTGACCAAAAGATCAACAGTTTTTGGCGGTGGCAAATCCCATCAGAATAATGTTCGTTTACATTTACTGAATATTTCAGCCATGAAAAACATCTCTAAAAGTGGTCTCGTAAAACACGCCTTCGGCGATAAAAAGTGGGTGCCATATCATTGAACCAATATGAATCGGCGTGAACTCATTTATGTATGTACATATATGTATTTATACCCTCCACCATAATATTGAGGGTATAACTAATTTGTCATTCCGTTTGTAACACATCGAAATATTCATCGGAGATCCTATAAAGTATATATTCTTGATCAGGGTAAAATTCAAAGTCGGTATAACCATGTCCGTCCGTCCGTCTGTTGAAATCAAGATACAGCTCGCAATTTTTTAGATAGAGCTTTGTAATTTGGTATAGAAATTTCTATTATTTCTAGGGTGTTTGGTATTGCAAATAGGCTATATCGGTCCACGTTTTGATATAGAACGGTACCACCCGATATTCGGTATTTTGAAGGTTTCAGCCTCATTATCACACCGAAATAGCTGAAATTTGGTGCTTAGTCTTCGTCGATGGTGTAAAACTTTCCCGCCGAAATTTGTCGGTCTTCATATAACCCCCATAGAGCTGTACCTTCCGATTTTCGGTATTTTGGAGGTTGTGGCCACAATAATACACAGAAATGGCAAAAATATGGTACTTATTGTTCGTCAGTGGTATGAAACTTTCCCGCCGAAATTTGTCGGTATAGGTCTACGTCTTCATATAGCCCCCATAGAACGGTACCTCCCGATTTTCGGTATTTTGAAGGTTGTGGCCTCAATATTCCTCTGAAATGGCTGAAATTTGGTATTTGGTCTTCATTTGGGGTACTAAACGTTCCATATGAAATTTGTCGGTATAGGTCCACGCCTTCATATAGCCCCCGTAGAACGGTACCTCCCGATTTTCAGTATTTTGAAGGTTGTGGCCTCAATATTCCTCATAAATTTTTCGGTATTTTGAAGGTTTTGGCCCCAAATTCCACCGAAATATTCCTCATAAATGGCTGAAATTTGGTACTTTGTCTTCGTCGATGGTATAAAACTTTCCAGTCAAAATTTGGGGTATAAAACTTTCCCCCAGAAATTTGTCGGTACACGTCCACACCTTAATATAGCCCCTATAGAAGGTATCTCCTGATTACCTTTATTTTGAAGGTTGTGGCCTCAATATTGGCTGAAATTTGGTATTTAGTCTTCATTTGTGGTATAAAACTTTCCCGCAGAAATTTGTCGGTACAAGTCCACGCCTTAGTATAGCCCCTATAGAAAGATACCTGCCGATTTCCGGTATTTTGACGGTTGTGGCCTCAATATTCCACCGAAACGGCTCAAATTTGATATTTAGACTTCATTTGGGGTATAAAACTTTACCCCAGAAATGTTTTGGTAAAAGTCCATACCTTAATATAGCCGCATACATCGATACATCCCGATTTTCAGTATTTTTAATTTTGTGGACACAATAACGAAATGGCTGAAATTTAGTATTTAGTCTACGTTGGAGGTAAAGACTTTTGCTACTGAAATTCGTGGATATAGCTCCACGGCAAACGGCACCTCCCGATTTTGTGACGTCAATATCCCTCCGATAGACTGACATTTGTTATTTAGTCTTCCATGGGGTAATAAAATATTCCAGAAGAGAATAATCAGTATAGGTCCACGTCTTCCTAAATCCTCCATAGAAGCGTACCTCTTGATTTTCTCTATTTTGTTTTAGCCATCTAACCGAAATATCGGAAATTTGATAGTTAGGCTTCTTTTTAGTATAAAAACATTCCGCTAGAAATTCGTAGGTATAGACACGGTGCGCCTTAACTAATTTTAAATGGAAGGCTCCTACACCTGGGAAGTTTTTGCAGATTCTGAAACTACAATGCTCATAGATGAGAAATATCAACAAACAAAAAAATCGCCGGAGGGATTTTCAAATAAATCGCGATTTAAGTTGTCATTTTTAGGGGTTCTTTAGGTTTCCACGATTTTGCTTGGAAACCGCGAGTCCTATGTAAATAGGCCTAACGAAAGTGTTGTAGCTGTAAAAATTCTCCACAAGAATGACCTCTATGATATTTTCGTAGGTTTTACCGTTTCTGAGATATAGAAGTTCAAATTGAGACAATGCACTAACTGTATCGCCTCCTTATAGAACAATGTCGTTACTGCAATTTGCCAAATAAAACTTATATATCTTGAAAATGGTACAATCTAGGAAAAAATTAATAATCCAATCTAGTAGAGAATTTGCATAGCTTCAACATTTTCTTTAGTCCCATTTTGATATGACTTGCGGTTTCCAAGCAAAATCTTGAAGACTTAAGATAAAAACCTAAAAATTTAAACTGAACCTCTATATCACAAAAATGGTAAAACCTACGAAAAAACCTAATGGTCAGTCTTGTAGAGAATTTTCACAGCTACAACTTTTTCTTTAGGCTTATTTCGATACGACATGCGGTTTCCAAGCAAAATCGTGAAAACCAAAAAAAAACGCTAAAATTATGAACTTTGATCGCGATTTATTTAAAAATCCCTCCGGCGATTTTTTCTGTTTTTATATTTTTCTTATTTATGAACATTGCTGTTTCAGAATCCGCGAAATCTTCCCATGTGTAAGCGGTTTTCATCAAAAGTTAGGTAAGGCGCACTGAGCATGATATTTTTTTATAAGGAGGCGATACAGTCAATGCATTGTCTCAATTTGAACTTCTATATCTCAAACATGGTAAGACCTACGAAAATATCATAAAGGTCAATCTTGTGGAGAATGTTTACAGCTACAGCATTTTCTGTAGGCCCATTTACATAGGACTCGCGGTTTCCAAGCAAAATCGTGAAAACCTAAAGAATCCTTAAAATGTGAACTTAAATCGCGATTTATTTGAAAATCCCTTCGGCGATTTTTTTGTTTCTTGATATTTCTCATCTATGAGCATTGTAGTTTCAGAATCTGCAAAAACTTCCCAGGTGTAAGCACCTTCCATTTAAATTTGGTTAAGGCACACCGTGTAGATCGACCTCTGGTAAATATTTCCGTCTTCAGTCTTCAACTAAACTTTTGTCAGGCACATATCCTTGTACATACCTGCGATATATATATATATATATATATATATATATATATATATATATATATATATATATATATATATATATATATATACTAGCAAATACCCGCTACTTCGTATGCGGACAGGGCATAAAATATATATGAACTCTGTTCTGTTGTATTAAAATCTATTTTAAATACCAACATTTAATCGATTTAATTCCATAAAAACATATCTGCCGTATCGCACCCCTACACATCTACCATATTTTTTATTTCGGATTTCCAAAACTACGACCTCATATCACAGACATACACCAACAGCGACTCATATTGCAAATTTCAGACTTGACTTCTGGTTTTACTCCTTCACTTACACAGCATTCCCTCCCAATACGAATTTCCAAACACTAAACCTTCTCTCACCCCTTCACAACAACAATAACGCACGTTCACAATTCAAGGTTCTAGCTTCGGCGGTTTCGCCAAGAACCCGAATAGGTTCGTAAAATTTTCGAAATATATCCCCATATAACGGTACCCCACGACTTTGTGTTTTTTAAAAATAGAACAAATCTATACTGTCCAATTTTCTTTACATTTGGACCTTGAATACTCAGAGGATATAAAAGCTTTATTTAAAAAATGTCTAGTTCAATCCACTTTTATTAGAAGAGGTATTTTGAAGACTTAGAGCATTTTGAAGATTTTATGCACATTTTCCAACCGAACTCCGAACTTTATCTCCAAGTTCAGAGTGATCTTCATAACAAATATTTTTCCATTTCGTATTTTTTGTCCAAATTATATAATCCAAGCTTTGTTCCTACACCCAACACCAAATTTAGTACCATTTAGTACTTTTCGTTCACCTATAGTAGGTATTTCTCACTTTAACCGTTTACACAATACCAAAATGGTTTTGGTACCAACATGTTACCAAACTTTTCGTACACATAATTAAAGGTTTCAAAGCTTACTTCCTTATACTCAACATATATCCCGACCGCAATTCACTTTTCCAGCTTTATATGTTCCGTTGAAAGCAATTGTATTACTATTTAGTACTTTTTGTATAAATAAGTGCGAATTTTCAAAACTTCATCCCAACCACCACTCTAAACAACAATTGCTAATCTAATACCGAATTTCAAATTTAAAAATTCCACCCCTTTACAAAATCACAAATTGTATAAAATTCTGTACCATATAGCAAATACCAAAAGGTACCAAATTTTGTACCATTTGCCACTTATCGTACACGGCTTTCCAAAAACTACTTGCATAACTCACTTCTTACATTCACCTAAATCCAAATTATAGCCAATCTACTTTCATTTAGCACTTTTTCATAAGTACGAATTTCAAAAGTAACCGCAATCCTACACTCCAACAGTAATCTGTTCGCGCAAATACAAATTGTATCGAATTTAGTACCATTTAGTACTGCTTCGTGCACATTAGTATGATTTTCTAAAGTTACCTCCATATCTCAATTCTAATTCTAACAGTAATCTTAATTCCAAGTTTCACTCACTACCATTTAGGACTTTTCGACCTTTGGTACACCTTTCTTACTCTTTATCAGTGACCCTTATTCCAAATTTCAGCACTATTCGTTAATTCAAATCCAAATTGTATTATATTTAGTAGTTTTCGTACACTTTTAGTTCGAATTTCTTAAAACCTGTCTTTGTTACTCTCCATCAGTGACCCCTCATTCCAAATTTCAGGATTCCAGCTCTATCCGTTCACCCGAATCCAAATTGTACTAAATTTAGTACCATTTAGTACTTTTGTTAATCTCCATCAGTGACCCCTCATTCCAAATTTCAGGATTCCAGCTCAATCCGCTCACCCAAATCCAAATTGTACTAAATTTAGTACTTTTCGTGCACTTACAGTTCGAATTTCCAAAAACTTTTCTTTGTTGCTCTCCACCAGTGAATCTCATTCCAAATTTCAGGATTCCAGCTCTATCCGTTCACCCGAATCCAAATTGTACTAAATTTAGTACCATTTAGTACTTTTGTTAATCTCCATCAGTGACCCCTCATTCCAAATTTCAGGATTCCAGCTCAATCCGTTCACTTAAATCCAAATTGTACTAAATTTAGTACCATTTAGTACTTTTCGTACGCTAATAGGTCGACTTTCCAAAAACCTGTCATTGTTACCTTTCATCAGTGACCTACATTCCAAATTTCAGTATTCCAGCTCTATCCGTTCACCCAAATCCAAATTTTACTAAATTTAGTACTTTTCGTGCACTCACAGTTCGAATTTCCAAAAACTTTTCTTTGTTACTCTCCACCAGTGACCCTCATTCCAAATTTTAGGATTCCAGCTCAATCCGTTCAATCAAATCCAAATTGTACTAAATTTAGTACCATTTAGTACTTTTCGTACCCTAATAGGTAGACTTTACAAAAACCTTTGATTGTTACTTTTCATCAGTGACCTTCATTCCAAATTTCAGTATTCCAGCTCTATCCGTTCACCCAAATCCAAATTGTACTAAATTTAGTACCATTTAGTACTTTTCGTACCCTTATAGTTCGAATTTCCAAAAACCTTTCAACGTTATTCTTCATCATCGACTCTCATTTCAAATTTCAGGATTCCATCTCTATCCGTTTACCGAAATCCAAATTGTACTAAATTTGGTACTATTTAGTACTTTTCGTACCCTTATAGTTCTAATTTCCAAAAACCTTTCATCGTTATTCTTCATCAGCGACTCTCATTTCAAATTTCAGGAATCCACCTCTATCCATTCACCCAAATCCAAATTGTACTAAATTTAGTACTTTTCGTGCACATACAGTTCGAATTTCCAAAAACTTTTCTTTGTTGCTCTCCACCAGTGACCCTCATTCAAAATTTCAGGATTCCAGCTCTATCCGTTCACCCGAATCCAAATTGTACTAAATTTAGTACCATTTAGTACTTTTGTTAATCTCCATCAGTGAACCCTCATTCTAAATTTCAGGATTCCAGCTCAATCCGTTCACTTAAATCCAAATTGTACTAAATTTATTACCATTTAGTACTTTTCGTACCCTTATAGTTCGAATTTCCAAAAACCTTTCATCGCTTCTCTCCATCAGTGACCCTCATTCCAAATTTCAAGATTCTAGCTCTATCCGTTCACCTAAATCCAAATAGTACTAAATTGAGTACCATTTTGTACTTTTCGTACACTAATAGATAGAATTTCCAAAAACCTTTCTTTGTTACTCTCCATTAGTAACTCCATTTCAAATTTCAGGATTCCAGCTCTATCCGTTCACTCGAATCCAAATTGTACTAAATTTAGTACCATTTAGTACTTTTGTTAATCTCCATCAGTGAACCCTCATTCCAAATTTCAGGATTCCAGCTCAATCCGTTCACTTAAATCCAAATTGTACTAAATTTAGTACCATTTAGTACTTTTCGTACACTAATAGGTCGACTTTCCAAAAACCTTTCATTGTTACCTTTCATCAGTGACCTACATTCCAAATTTCAGTATTCCAGCTCTATCCGTTCACCCAAATCCAAATTTTACTAAATTTAGTACTTTTCGTGCACTCACAGTTCGAATTTCCAAAAACTTTTCTTTGTTACTCTCCACCAGTGACCCTCATTCCAAATTTTAGGATTCCAGCTCAATCCGTTCAATCAAATCCAAATTGTACTAAATTTAGTACCATTTAGTACTTTTCGTACCCTTATAGTTCGAATTTCCAAAAACCTTTCAACGTTATTCTTCATCAGCGACTCTCATTTCAAATTTCAGGATTCCATCTCTATCCGTTTACCGAAATCCAAATTGTACTAAATTTGGTACTATTTAGTACTTTTCGTACCCTTATAGTTCTAGTTTCCAAAAACTTTTCATCGTTATTCTTCATCAGCGACTCTCATTTTAAATTTTAGGATTCCACCTCTATCCATTCACCCAAATCCAAATTGTACTAAATTTAGTACTTTTCGTGCACATACAGTTCGAATTTCCAAAAACTTTTCTTTGTTGCTCTCCACCAGTGACCCTCATTCAAAATTTCAGGATTCCAGCTCTATCCGTTCACCCGAATCCAAATTGTACTAAATTTAGTACCATTTAGTACTTTTGTTAATCTCCATCAGTGAACCCTCATTCTAAATTTCAGGATTCCAGCTCAATCCGTTCACTTAAATCCAAATTGTACTAAATTTAGTACCATTTAGTACTTTTGTTAATCTCCATCAGTGGTCATCATTCAAAATTTCAGGATTCCAGCTCAATCCGTTCACCGAAATCCAAATTGTACTAAATTTAGTACCATTTAGTACTTTTCGTACCCTTATAGTTCGAATTTCCAAAAACCTTTCATCGCTTCTCTCCATCAGTGACCCTCATTCCAAATTTCAAGATTCTAGCTCTATCCGTTCACCTAAATCCAAATAGTACTAAATTGAGTACCATTTAGTACTTTTCGTACACTAATAGGTAGAATTTCCAAAAACCTTTCTTTGTTACTCTCCATTAGTAACTCCATTTCAAATTTCAGGATTCCAGCTCTATCCGTTCACCCAAGTCCAAACTGTACTAAATTTAGTACCATTTAGTACTTTTCGTAACCTTATAGTTCTAATTTCCAAAAACCTTTCATCGTTATTCTTCATCAGCGACTCTCATATCAAATTTCAGGATTCCATCTCTATCCGTTTATCGAAATCCAAATTGTACTAAATTTAGTACCATTTAGTACTTTTCGTACCCTTATAGTTCGAATTTCCAAAAACCTTTCATCATTACTCTTCATCAGTGACCTTCATTCAGAATTTCAGGATTCCTGCTCTATCTGTTCACCCAAATCTCAATTGTACTAAATTTAGTACCCTTTTGTACTTTTCGTACACTTATAGTTCGAATTCCCAAAAACTCTTTGGAACATCTTTCTAGCTCTCCATCAGTTACCCTCATTCCAAATTTCAGAATTCTAGCTCTTACCGTTTGCCTAATACAAAGGGTACCATATTTAGTACCTTTTAGTACTTTTCGTACACTTCTAGGTCGAATTTCCAAAAACCCAGCCTTATCTCACCCCTACACCCCAACAGCAACCTACACCCAAAATTTCAACTTTCTAGCTTCAGCGGTTTCGTCTGGGCGCTGATGAATCAGTCAGTCAATCAGTCAGTCAGTCAGTCAGTCACTCACCTCACTACTCTTTTATATATATAGACTAGCAAATGCCCGCTACTTCGTATGCGGAAAGGAAACGAAATATATATAAACAATATTTAATACCGGAATGGTGAATACTGCAGATTCTGTTGTACTAAGACCTATTTTTATTACCAATATTTTTTTCGATTGTAGTCAGAATTTACAAAAAAAAAAAATCTGCCGTATCGCATCCCTACACAACTACCATATTTTTTATTTCGAATTTCCAAAACTAAGTATCATATTGCAAATTTCAGATTTGACTCCTGGTTTTAACCCTTCACTAACACAGCATTCCCTTCCAGTACGATTTTCCAAACACTAAACTTTATCTCACCCTTTCGCCCAGAACCCGAATAGGTCCGTTAAATTTTCGGCATTCAAAATGGTCATAAAAATCCACGTTTTCGTATATCCCCGTATAACGGTACCTCTCGACTTAGTGTATTTTAAAAGAAGAACAAATCTATATTGTCCAATTTTCTTTAAATTTGGACCTTGAATACTCAGAGGATATACAAGTTTAATTTAAAAAATCTCCACTTCAATCCACGTTTATTAGAAAAGATATTTTGAAGATTTAGAGTATTTTGAAGATCTTCTGCACATTTTCCAACCGAAATTCGGAATTTGTGGCATGAAGGGCTAGAAAACTTCTTTACAAAAAATTGTAGTCAATGTGCACGGGTAAGTCAACCGTATATAACGGACAATTTTTTGGAGGCATTTCAATTTAGGATTTTTTAATATCAGGGGGTAAATACCTTCTAGTTAACAAAATTGTCGCATTGGACCACGTTTTCAAATTTACATACCAGAGCGGTCAGAACAATAAACATTTTTTGAAAAGATACTTCACGTTTGACTACTTAATCTCAGTACATTATTTAGAATCTCCTTGGCGTTAACATCAAATCAATGGAACAATATTCAGTACAATTTTTCAAACTCAGAACTTTGTCTCAAATTTTAGATTGACCTTCATAACAAATATTTTTCCATTTCGTATTTTTTGTACAAATAGGTACCCAACTTTTCGTACACATAGGTAAACGTTTCAAAAATTACTTCAACATATATCCTAACCCTAATTCACTTTTCCAGTCTTACCAGTTCCCCTGAAACCCATTTGAGGACTATTTAGTAGTTTTTGTATAAATAAGTACGAATTTTCAAAACGTCCTTCCTACCTCTACTCTAAACACCAATTGCTAATACCGAATTTCAAAATTCCAGTTCTATCCTTTACAAAATCACAAATTGTACAAAATTCTATACCATATAGCAACTACCAAAAGGTACCAAATGTTGTACCATTTAGCACTTTTCGTACACGATTTTCCAAAATGTATTTTCATATCTCAGCTATATCCGTTCACCTAAACGCAAATTATAGCGAATGTAGTTCCATTTAGCACTTTTCCATAAGTACGAATTTCCAAAACTACGTCAATCCTACACTCCAACAATAATCTGTTCACGCAAATACAAATTATAGCGAATTTCGTACCATTTAGTACTACTTCGTGCACATTAGTACGATTTTCCAAAGCTACCTCTATATCTCAATTCTATATTCCAACAGTAATCTTAATTCCAAATTTCAGGATTCCAGCTCTTCAAATCCAAATCATACTAAACTCACTACCATTTACGACTTTTCGACCTTTGGCACCTCTTTCTTACTCTTCATCAGTGACCCCCATTCCAAATTTCAGGATTCCAGCTCTATTCGTTCACCCAAACCCAAATTGTACTAAATTTAGTACCATTTAGTATTTTTCATGCACTTATAGTTCAAATTTCTAAAAACCTTTCTTTGTTACTCTCCATCAGTGACCCTCATTAGAAAATTCAGGATTCCAGCTCAATCTATTCACCCAAATCCAAATTGTACTAAATTTAGTACCATTTAAAACTTTTCATGCACTTATAGTTCGAATTTCCAAAAACCTTTCTTTGTTACTCTCCACCAGTGACCTTAATTTCAAATTTCAGGATTCTAGCTCCATCCGTTCACCCAAATCAAAATTGTACTAAATTTAGTACCATTTAGTACTTTTCGTACCCTTGTAATTCGAATTTCCAAAAACCTTTCTTTTTTACTCTCCATCAGTGACCTTCATTCCAAATTTCAGGATTCCAGCTCTGTTCGTTCACCAAAACCCAAATTGTACTAAATTTAGTACCATTTATTACTTTTTGTAACTTATAGTTCGAATTCCAAAAACCTTTTATTTTTACTCTTCATCAGTGATCCTCATTCCAAATTTCAGGATTCCAGCTCTATCCGTTCACCCAAATCCAAATTGTACTAAATTTAGTACCATTTAGTACTTTTCGTGCACTTATAGTTCGAATTTCTAAAAACCTTTTTTGTTACTCTCCATCAGTGACCCTCATTACAAATTTCAGGATTCAAGCTCAATCCGTTCACCCAAATCAGAATTGTACTAAATTTAGTACCATTTAGAACCTTTCGTGCAGTTTTAGTTCGAAATTCCAAAAACCCTTCTTTTTAACTCTTCACCAGTGACCCTAATTTCAAATTTCAGGATTCCAGCTCTATCCGTTCACACAAATCCAAATTGTACTAAATTTAGTACCACTTAGTACTGTTCGTACCCTTATAATTCGAATTTACAAAAACCTTTCATTGTTAGTCTTCATCAGTGATCCTCATTCCAAATGTCTGTATTCCAGCTCAATCCCACCCAAATCAAAATTGTACTAAATTTAGTACAATTTAGTACTTTTCGTACCCTTATAGTTCGAATTTCCATAAACCTTTCATTGTTACTCTTCATCAGTGACCCTAATTCCAAATGTTTGTATTCCAGCTCTATCCGTTCATCCAAATCCAAATTGTACTGTATTTAGTACCATTTAGTACTTTTCGTATACTTTTAATTCGAATTTCCAAAAACCTTCCTTTTTTACTCTCCATCAGTGACCTTAATTCCAAATTTCAGGATTCCAGCTCTATTCGTTCACCCAAACCCAAATTGTACTAAATTTAGTACCATTTATTACTTTTCGTACACTTATAGTTCGAGTTCCAAAAACCTTTCATTTTTACTCTTCATCAGTGATCCGCATTCCAAATTTCAGGATTCCAGCCCTATCCGTTCACCCAACTCCAAATTGTACTAAATTTAGTACCATTTAGTACTTTTCGTTCACTTATAGTTCGAATTTCTTAAAACCTTTCTTTTTTACTCTCCATCAGTGACCCTCAATCCAAATTTCAGGATTCCAGCCCTATCCGTTCACCCAAATCAAAATTGTACTAAATTTAGTACCATTTAGTACTATTCGTGCACTTATAGTTCGAATTTCCAAAAACCTTTTTTGTTACTCTTCATCAGTGACCCTAATTTCAAATTTCAGGATTCCAGCTCTATCCTTTCACACAAATCCAAATTGTACTAAAATTAGTACCATTTAGTACTTTTCGTACCCTTGTAGTTCGAATTTCCAAAAACCCTTTGGTACATCTTTCTCAATCCCACCCAAATCAAAATTGTACTAAATTTAGTACCATTTAGTACTTTTCGTACCCTTATAGTTCGAATTTCCATAAACCTTTCATTGTTACTCTTCATCAGTGACCCTAATTCCAAATGTTTGTATTCCAGCTCTATCCGTTCATCCAAATCCAAATTGTACTGTATTTAGTACCATTTAGTACTTTTCGTATACTTTTAATTCGAATTTCCAAAAACCTTCCTTTTTTACTCTCCATCAGTGACCTTAATTCCAAATTTCAGGATTCCAGCTCTATTCGTTCACCCAAACCCAAATTGTAATAAATTTAGTACCATTTATTACTTTTCGTACACTTATAGTTCGAGTTCCAAAAACCTTTCATTTTTACTCTTCATCAGTGATCCGCATTCCAAATTTCAGGATTCCAGCCCTATCCGTTCACCCAAATCCAAATTGTACTAAATTTAGTACCATTTAGTACTTTTCGTTCACTTATAGTTCGAATTTCTTAAAACCTTTCTTTTTTACTCTCCATCAGTGACCCTCATTCCAAATTTCAGGACTCCAGCCCTATCCGTTCACCCAAATCAAAATTGTACTAAATTTAGTACCATTTAGTACTATTCGTGCACTTATAGTTCGAATTTCCAAAAACCTTTTTTGTTACTCTTCATCAGTGACCCTAATTTCAAATTTCAGGATTCCAGCTCTATCCTTTCACACAAATCCAAATTGTACTAAAATTAGTACCATTTAGTACTTTTCGTACCCTTGTAGTTCGAATTTCCAAAAACCCTTTGGTACATCTTTCTAACTCTCCATCAGTGACCCTCATTCCAAATTTCAGAATTCTAGCTCTTACCGTTTGCC
The DNA here is from genome assembly GCF_047663935.1 of Musca autumnalis. Taxonomy (NCBI): domain Eukaryota; kingdom Metazoa; phylum Arthropoda; class Insecta; order Diptera; family Muscidae; genus Musca; species Musca autumnalis. The sequence goes on from NW_027411644.1 coordinate 212,462,007, forward strand.
TAATACAAAGGGTACCATATTTAGTACCTTTTAGTACTTTTCGTACACTTCTAGGTCGAATTTCCAAAAACCCAGCCTTATCTCACCCCTACACACCAACAGCAACCTACACCCAAAATTTCAACTTTCTAGCTTCAGCGGTTTCGTCTGGGCGTTGATGAATCAGTCAGTCAATCAGTCAGTCAGTCAGTCAGTCACTCACCTCACTACTCTTTTATATATATAGATTATTACACGGTTCTATACATCAACTGGACTGTGCCATCCTAATACATATGGATTCAGATCACTTCGTTGAAACATCATCAATGACTAACGGAAATAATTCTCATACACCAGATGTCATCTGAGTTTTTAGTGTTTCACGTTTGGCGATTGCAATTAGCTTGTTACTCCCCCCTGCATTAACAAGCTAATTGCAATCGCCAAACGTGCTTGCTATCTGCCAAGATAATCCTGGGTAAGAAATTGTGTTAACAAATTTTGAAAATACTACCAATTGTGGCGATTATACACTGCCACAGAGACTTCGCTATTCTTTCCCACACAGAGGCTACGGTCTCCTGTCCCTCACAGGAATGTCGGTTTCCTGACGAAACCAGTAATTATAGTAATAATAGCTAGTTGTAGAAGCATAGGTTTCATGGTGAGTTGGCAGCCACTGACCGATACATTATGGTTTCGGGTCAATCCCGTACGAAAGAACCCGCTGTAGTGGGATTGAGTCATTGCAATCGTCATTCCCGATCATCATCACCAGCCGAGTTCCCCCACTTCGTCATGTCGTCGTTCCCGATCATCATCAGTTGTGTTCTCAAGCTCCATCATACTGTCTTCAAACAAATGATCAGCAATCAGCACGTTCCCAATCATTGTTAAATCGTAGAACCAGATTTTCAATCGTTCCCGATTGCCAATCAGCTTCGTCTTTCCCGATCACAAGCATTCCCAAACATATCATCCTACCGCATTTTATTGAAATAGAACAATACATATTAGTATTTGGATCAATAAACAACAGATTTAGCCCGAAAAAGTTAGTCTTTTAATTTGTAAGGTTGAAGGACATACCATAAAGAGACCCTGACCCTATGTGCGGATGTGCCTCCACATTCTATTTTTGGTAAAAAACCCATTTTACTCGCGAATCTCTGTAATTGATGACACGCGTTTTATTATAATCGCGTATAAATGACTCAATTTACGTAAACAATTTTAAAGAAAATCGCGGTTTAGTACACGGATTTGTCAAAATAAATTTTTGCTGATTTTCCTATTTCCAGGGTATTTATATCCGCGGTTTTAGTGAATGGATTCGATCGCGAATGGGCTCATTAGATCCGTCGCGTAAAATTAAATTCACGCGGGGTACAAAGGAAATTAAATGGAACTTGTCAATTTTAAACGCAAAAAATAGGTTTTTTTAAAAAAATTCACGCATCAAATATTGGCCTTTAGACTCCAATTACTAGGATGCTGTAAGGAGCACACTCACGAGATATGCATTAAACGACATAAAATCACGAGTTTTATAATCCTATTATAAGTTTTGAATATTATCAAGTTGCGCGTCCGAATTATTAAAACAATTCAAGAAACCCCGAAATTCCGGCTTCAAAATGTCAGCATCAATTTTAGGTAGATGCAGTGGATATATCGAAAAATGATACACTAGTATCATATTGCCCATGAAGTATTCTTTGAGTCTTTCTTTGGGCATATGTCTATAAAATGTAAGGTTAAGCCAGAAATCGGAAGGGAGCATAAAAAACTTGTTGGCTTCAACTCACTTTTACCTATTTTTCTACATTGATGCCAACACAGCTTCCACGTAAATTAATTTTAATGGTCGACCTTATGGGATTCCTCCTAAAACACCTCATTTTAAAGAATGTATATCATACTATATAGAATATGTTAACAGTTCGCGAATTCTGAATGGGTGAAACTCGGATTCATCGATTGTAAAACATGTTTGGTTTTCGCCATATACTTTTGTATACGTACGTTCCGTCCGTTTAAGACATTTTTAATAATTTGGTAAAAATGTGTGTTTTTGTACCCTTCACCTCAATGCGGTAAGGGGTATTATGTCTTTGTACAACGTACATGACTTAATTATTGTCCGATTCACCTGAAAATGGGGGAATATAATTTTTTATCTATAGTAAGAGCGCTATTGCTTTTGGTGAAAATCGGTTCAGATTTCTATATATGTATTAGAGTTGTGCCAAAGGAACTATATGGAACTATCTCGTTCACTTCGCAGTTCCAATGGCCCACCTTTTTTCTTTGAACAAACTGCGTATACTTACTATCACACGTTATATTTAATGATGTTACTCATACGTTTTGGAACTAGTACCAGGAACTAGGAACTAGATGACCCAACTCTAATATGTATGTAGCTCCCATATATATTTTGATCTTAAATTCCTCTGCAACTACGGAACCGAATTGTGTTATCTGTGGAACAGAAAAATAAATATATCAATCCGTTCAAAATTTACAGAATTTTGACCAGGAAAAAACGATTCTGAACCATTGTGTGCTGTTTTTTTCATGTTTTATTATTATAAATCCATTTTTAAGCAAACAAATAAAGATATTTAGCTTGTAAACCTAATTATCCCACTGTGTGTTATTCTAAACTTGTCTCTTCCCATAAAAATTCTTCACAGATGTGGTGGTCGAACCTGTCTTCTATTACCATTTCTTAATTTTTTGTTATTTTATTCGTTATTTCTTGCGAAAAAAGTAAAAGAAGTGTTAAATGCATTGGTAAAGTGTTAATTAAGTGACACGCGTGATAAACTTTTTGGAATTAATTTGCATACAAAATTAAGTGTTCGAAAGCGTTCTTTATTGAGAGAAATATGAAAATAATTATTCGACCAGTTTGATTATGGTGATAATCACCCTTTCGTGGTTATGGTAGCCATATCAAATATCACATTCACAATAATTATAATAATAAAAACATTGCTATTGTATAATACAGTTTGTTGTCTTCTTCATTTTAATTAAAATCTTTCGAAACATAAAATAATATAGTGGATGTACCTGATTTTGTTTCTAAATATAGGAGAGCCTGTTTTTAAGAGAGTGTTATTTGCCAATGGTTATGCATGGGTAATAGATACCATAAACAATAAAGTAAAACCCCAATAAACGCATTCGAAAAATTCTGAAATTCTGTGATTTGTTCGCTTCACTACCCTAGTGTATAATAGCGAATGTTTTCCCTGTTTAATATTTGAAGATGACTGAAAGTCTAGTTTTAAGAAATAATTAGAAAAAAACTCTTGTTTTGTCTAAATTTCTACAACCCAATCGAAGCAATATATACAAGTATTAATAGAACCAATTTAGGTTTTACTATTTAACAAGTTTTTTTGTTAATAAAATAGCATAAATAAATAATAATAGTCTATGCCTTGCTGCCAATTGTGTATCAACAACGGTACATTTATTTTTATAGTCAAAACATGTTGACTTTTATGAAACCTGTTGCACTTGAAATATCTAAATTTGCTTTATGCTATTAAACCTCTCAGACTTGGTGGTTTATTTTTGTTTAAGTATCTAGATATTGAAAATAATTAAGACATTTCTTATATTCCTTTTATTATTTGGTCCGATGTTTGATAAACGAGTTTTATTGGAAGTGTTTTGCTAGATTGTTCAAGACACAATTGCATTGGTTTATTACATACAAATAAAGAAATTGATTGCAGATAATATAATGGTGTTTTATGTGAAAAGTAATCCAAGTTACAGTTTTTATTTACTGAGAATATTTTTGGTGTCTATTGCTCAGTAATTGCCCCTAAAGAAAAATCTAAAATCTTCGTGTAAACAGCGTATAACTTCAAGTTAGTATTCCTTATTGACCAATTGACCTTGTGGCAATAATTTATGATGCACCACTCCATTGCAGTCGGAGAAAACGGTGAACAAAGCCTTCTTCTTTAATATATTTTTCGGAATAGTAAAAATCTTAAAAGCATACCAAAACATAACTAACCTTTTTATTAGTCAAAAACAAAGTGACAATCCAAAATGGCTGATATTACCAACATATCGTCGGTGTTATGCTTAAGTGTTCCATACGCCATTTTTTAACATTTTGAAGTATAGTTTCCTGGGTTTTCGCGTATGCTCTTTCTGAATTTTAGGTCGGTTTTTTCCTATCTGCTCTAGTTTTTGAGATATCCACGTTTCGGCCCGAAATTGTATGTTATTTTCAGGTATGAAATTACTATTTCAATAACTTACAAATTTAAAAACAAACAAATTAACTTTATTTTCGATTTAGACGGTTTGAATTTACTGAGGCAAAGATGAGAAAAAATTTTTTGTCACTTGGAACAACTCGACAAAAATTCTATTTTTAAACAATTTTCTATAACTTTTTTATTCCAACAGATATTCCTTTCACTTTTGGCAACGATTTTCTGTATACTATTACTAATAAATCTAGTCAAAAATATAAATATTTTCTTAAGTCAAATCCAGACAGTTGTGATGCAAACATTAAAATGCGATTACCTCAAAACGGGAAAATGATGTATGGGACACTTAAGCATGACACCGCATAACAAAACAAAATACGAAAATCGAATCTATACTTCCAAAAGAAATTACTGAAATTTGACATTTACCCCCTGTTTTTTAAAACAAAAATTATTCGTTCGTTTCGTTGCCTGTGTGGATTGAAATACTTTTGTCTAAAAAAACTTATGTATTTAGGGGGATTTTCAAAATTTTGTGTGGATATCGATAGATAGGGCTTTTATCACACTAGCCTACGAAAAACATAATATCGCTGTAAACAGGGCCACTAGGAAAACCTTCGGTAAAAATGTCCAAAGGATCCTCGAACCACACAAAAATGTTAAATATTTGTGTGGGTGGTACCACAAGGATTGGTCAGATATGGCCCAAATTTGAACATAAAGTAAGTTTCGACAAAATTTAGAAATCCGAAGTTTGGACGAAATCGGTTGCTACGTCTATGAAAAATCGCGCGTACCAATTTAGCTGATTTTTCGAACTTTTGTGGGGGAGGTACCGGAGTGGACCTATAAGCACCAAATTCGAATTTCATCTAATATTCGAAGAAATATTACGATATCCAAAGTGTGGACGAACGCAGTATTTGGTTCGAGCCCTCCAGCCACTACATATCGAGCCCTTCCCGCGAAAAAGATGTAAGCGACATTTTTTCGATTTTCTTTTTTTTACGGAAATCGATAAAGAATATTCCAATACGCCATCTCCCAAATTTTTATAACTCTGCCATGTACCGTTACGAAATTAGAGCAAAAACTATTTTGATGTAAGCGCCCTTTTTGTTTTGTTTATATTTTTAGGTGACAGCGAATTGTCGCTTACATCAAAATGCTACATTAACACACCATGTACTTATTCGACTATATAACAAGAAATACGCTTTAATCTTATAATTGTTCGAATAAATACATGCTATAAACGTATGTTGCTTTGTTTTTAAATTGTAGATGTGAATTAGACTAAAAATGATTTTTTCAAATAATTTTTTTTAATGTAACCGCCACTTTTTAATGTAATTGCCTGATTGCGTGACAGCGAAAAGTATGTAAGCGACACAAATTACCGTTATATTGAAGATATTCCACAAATGATTTATTTTTTTAGTAAATAGGAGTTAGTAACGGAACTATTCCAAAATTTAATAAAAAATTTTGGCTAGATCAATAGATATTCAATAAAAACCGTCTGCTGTAAAATTTGGTTTTTGTCGCTTACACCTTTTTCGCGGGAAGGGCTCGATATGGTGCCATAGGGGTATTTTACAACTTTCGGGCTGTTTTCTCAAGAAGTGTGGACTTGCTCCTGAAAAAACTTTTACTGTCGCAAGTGAGTCAGCGAATGCAAATTGCTTTAACAAAAACCAAAGTGATTTGAGAGCAGATCTTAAAGTGAATTAATCCAAAATTGTGTGTGGGAGGTACCCGAAGGAGTGGACAAATATAGTTCATATTCAAACCTTATCTATATCTGGTAGATATATTAGGATGCGTAAAGTATGGACCAAATCGGTCACTACCTTGAAGAGTTATCGTGCGCACAATTTTTCCGAACATTTTTGAACTTTTGTGGGGGAGGTACCTGAAGGAGTGGACCGATATGGCTTATCTTTGAACTTAGACTAAGTTTGCACAAAATATAACGAAGACCAAATTGTGGACCGTGCGAGAGTTATCGTGCGCTCCAACCACTACACACGGTGTCATAGGGCTTTTTTGTATCTTTCAGGCTATTTTCTCAGAAAGTATGGACTTGTCCCTGATGTAACTTTTACCGATATATATGGGGAAAAGAATACAAGTTGCTACAACAAAAATCAAAGCCATTCGAGAACAGGTCCTAAACTGCACTTTTCCGAAATTTTGTGTGGGAGGTACCCTAAGGAGTGGACCGATTGAGTCCATATTGGAACCCCGTCTAAGTCTTGTAGACATTTCAACGATTTGGTCAAGTAGTGACCAAATCGGTTACTTCCTTTAAGAGTTATCATGCGCACAAATTGTCCGAACATTTCCGAACTTTTGTGGGGGAGGTACCGGAAGAAGTGGACCGATATAACCCATCTTCGAACTTAAACTAAGTTTGGACAAAATATTACGAAACCCCAATTTTGGACCGAATCGGTCGATCCATTCGAGTGTTATTGTGCGCTCCAGCCAGCCAGTCAGACGGACGGACATGGCTAAATCAACTCCAAATTGTCTGAAACACATTTCGTCCAAACATACTTGGGGTCTAAATCCATTATTTCGATGAAGCACACTTTGCCCGTATGAAAGTGTATATACCCTCGTTAGCATAAATGCTGAGGGTATAAAATATCTCTGTCGGCAAAGCCGACTGATACTTGTTTATTTTTTTTTTTTTTATGTTGGCCGATGGCAGCAACCACGGATACCATGCATCCGACGGAAGTTGTCGCCAACATTTAACTGATTTACCTTTGTTAACCTAACTTAAATATCCTTTAACCTATCCTCAGAGCAATTTGTATTTTCGTGTTACAAACATATACACATGTACGAGTATGTGTTTGTTTGTAAAATACATATAAAAAACAAATTTTAAACGCTTTCAACACCATGCTTACACCCCGGCAGAAGACCGATTATGCACGCGACAGATTATAACAATTAATTACTCGGCATTATAATCGATAAAGTTGGCATATTTTATTACATTTGCATGTAAAGCCCTGCGCCATTAACATAAATGATTAATTATGAAACGATTAGTGGCGGTGGTAATCATGCTGAGATCTGCTTCTTTGAAATTTCTTTAAAATGAAAATTGTGTTTTTGTTGATGTTTTCTTGAAACAACATTTAGGCGATATTTGTAAACGATATCCCTCCTCTTATCATAAACGCATAATGTTGTCTGCATAATGTACCATTTCGCAGAGCGGCTATTGAATTTCATTTCAGCCAAGATCAAAATAGAAAAACAAAATATTTGCAGAATTAACCGCAAAATTAATACGAAATGAATCCCCTTTTTATTGAATATTTTATGATCGTGTGGTCATTATTTACATACGAGCAGCACATAGAAAAAACAACAAGAAAATAAATTAAATATTAAGATTCGATCGGTTATAAATAGACAAAATACTAACAGGAACATGGAGGAATATGGTGTGTTTTGTTTGCATTAATTGGTATATTGAAGATGAAAGAAAGTCTTTAGCGAAACGACATAGAAACTAATGACAGCAGAGGAATAAAAGAAACAAACACCAATAAAAAGCATGTGCTAGCCAGTGTCCCACAGCTGATGTTCATAGCCAGTTTTTTAAGATAAAGTCAAGATAGACAAAACCAATGACAATAGAAACGCATGCGCACATAAATCTATTGGCTTTTTACTAACCGCAGGTGAAAGATGAGCTTTTTGGGGGATAAGGTGGACTGACCAGTTATTTTGAATGTTGTTAGTTTCAATGTAGGCAAACAAAAATAAGATGTACATTTTTCTCCTTTCGGTGCAGGCGAATAAGTGATACACTACACCTGTAGTGTAACAAGGAAATACGATCGATAGATCCAAGTGACCGAATGAACTATTGTCGACCTTAATTGTTAGTGGGACTATGATCTAAACGAGCGAACGTACGACCCATAGCAGAATATGCGGCTGAACCATCATAAAACGCGGATGATTGAAGCAATCAAATAAAACTGAGAACTTGTTAATTCAGTAGAGCTGAACCCAACGAAATGAATCAAATATATCAAATCGGTGAATTTAAGCACCCACATCCATAAGCCCTTTTTCAATATCTCTCAAAAAAAATCTAAAAAAATATTTACAAGGCCATTAGGGTTTCATTGGGTGTATAGGTGGATGTAGTTTACCATAGGCTGATTCGTCTCAGTTCATGAGTAATCTGGTGGCTGAAATACTAGCAAAAAATCGGATAAAAACAGCAAATTCTTCAACATCAGTCTTATCTGCGCACGTGACACGAACGAAAAATGGGGCGAGCATATCTTACTAGCGCCTAAAAACAGGACCAATGTTCTGATGTATGCAATTTTAATGCCAAAATTCGAAATGAGAATATGTTTGGCCCAACTATCGGAAAATGGTATTGCTATACTCAGAAGAAGTAGCAGCAGAATACTCCGCACGAAAATATATCAGCACAATGATAAAGTATTTCCCAACTAGAAATTCCGTAACGCTAACGAAGAGCCTAACGCCTCAAATATGGCTTCTCTACAATCAATAACAACACTTAGCACACAAGAGAGGTATGGTGAAAAAAGAAAAGTAGAAAAAAAATAAGAAATGGAAAACCTAATGGTGGCACAAAAATGAAGTCCGATAAAAAGTCCGAATGAATTCAATGAAAAATGTATTTTTTATTTTTTTCGAAAAATGATCGGACATTTATTTTATATTAAAAAGGATGATACCCCGTTAATAATGAAATGCAATATCAGTCAAAGGACCACCTCACGAATTCCATGTTTGTGGTCTTGAATCGACGCTGGGCGATGGACGAAGCCGATAGGTGTTAATAAATCAGAATATCTCGGCGGACAATTATTCTTAACTCGTCGAGAGATGACACTATCCGGAAAGTTTTTCCGTAAAAGAGCTATAGTTACGTTACTTGTGTGGCACGTATAGCCGACATGTTGAAAGTAAACGTTGTTCAGATCAATACCAGTTCGTTGTTGTGGCGAAACAAAGGAATCATACAAACATTTGACCGATTTTGGGTATTTTGGGTCAAAATCGAATCCAATTTTCGCAAATTTTTTAGGATTTGTTTTTAGTCACAATAATGAACTGGTAAAGTTTTCTCACCGATTAGACCGTAATTGCTGCCTTTAGACATATTTCGTGAACAAAAGAAACAAATTACTATGGAAACAAAGATCGTTCGGTTGGTACGGGTTAACGTTAACCGATTGCCATAGAATTTCGTATATAAGGTTTTGGAATGGAAAAAACTTATGGAATAGGACTTTCAAAACAATTTTTGAGTTCGCCCTAGTGTAGAACCAAATATGTCAAATCTGGAGGTACCTCCACATTGGGAATATACCGAAATATGAACCTATATTGATTATTTTTTGTTGGGAGCTTTTCCATCCATTGAGAGTCCAAAATACCAAGTTATAGTCACTACAGTAAACTAATCATTCAAAAGACCAAATCGAGCAGTAACTTTCAGTCTGAGAACCCGCAATACGTAGTACCAATCAATCTGAGAACTCGCCATACGTCTTCTATGGCTACATTAAAACGTACATCAAACACGCCTGCAGATAATTGTATCTGTAGGCATGTTTTATACCCATACCGAATACTGAATAGCAAATGTCAGTCATTTCGGTAGGATAATGTGGCTAAAACCTATCGAAAATCGGAAGGTACCCACTATGAGGGCTAAATAAACCCGTGGACCTATACTGACAAATTTCTGGGGGAAAGTTTTGTAGCCTCAAAGAAGACGAAATAACAATTTTCAGGCATTTAGGTGTGATAATAATGCAAAAACCTTCAAAATGCCGAAGAAACAGTTCTTTGGGGCCTATATCTAAATGTAGACCTATACTGACAAATATCTGGGGGAAATTTGGAAGTCCCAATGAAAACTAAATACCAAATTGCAGCAACTTCGGTAAGATATTGCAGCTAAAACCTTCAAAATACCAAAAAGCGGAAGGTACGGGGCTATATCAATACAAATATTAACTATATTGACACATTTATGGCAAAATTGCATCCATTTCGCTGGGATATTGACGCCACAACCTCCAAAATACCGAAAATCCTAAGGAACCCTTCTATATGAAAATGTGGACCTATATTGATAATTCTATTCTGGAATGTTTTATACCTCCTCCATTATACCTCCATATTTAAAATTTTGGTAAGTGACAAAAGTTGGAAGATTTCAGTGTTAACTTTTAGGTGATTATGGTGTAGGTATCCTAAAAAGTGGACCTAATTTGTCCACTCACAGCCGAATCAACAAAGTCTGCACAAAAAAATTCAGGTCATTATCGAGAGAAGTACGGAGAATAAAATTAAGCTTTATAACAATGAGCTTGCCTTTCGAGAGGTACATGAAGGTGTGACCCTAAATATTGGGAAATTTTTAGAGCCCAAATTTCGTGAATGAAAACTGCATTGCATTAAAAAAGTGGACGTGGTCCGGTATTTTGGCTCCAAATATGTACCTAGGGTGCACACAACTTCATTGCCTACAAAAATGTATGCTGAAACCGATATAATCATAAGTTTCGCTTCTACATATAGCGTTTAAAAGACAGGCATGGGGAAGGTACCCCACCTCTTCCAAAATTCATAAAATATACAACAAGGCATTTTAGTTGGCCACCGTAGGATTTTTTAGAGTTTTGGATCATTAAGTCGGAAAGTATGAACTTTTCCACAAAAAAAAAAATAAAAAAATATATATATATGTATATATATCAGGAATATTGTCAATTATTTCATATTCCATTTCAGAAAAAAAGGATAAATTTTTTTCGCGCTACATCAACGATTTTTGATATGTAGGTTGAGAAAAAAATTCCCAGTAAGAATCTGGTCGCGAGCCAATTTTTGGTTGTTGCGGACAAAAGTTATGGCGCTTTTATTTCGCTTTTTAAGAAAGAAAATATTATAAAAACGCTAATTATTTTAATGAGCACAATTGTCACAAAAAAGTTCCCTCGAAGTGACTTCAGCAAGTAGATTTCATAATACCTGCAAAATGTTCCACAGAATTCGCGGAATGTACATAAAATTGATAAATTATTGAATATAAGTAAATTATTTTCAAAATTAAGGCCCATTTAGTGGTCATAAAATTACATAAAAATTTGTTGTGGATCAAAACTTCACGACGAATCAAATGAGACTACAATCATACAGATTGGTGTTATAGTTTCGATGTTACAGCCAAAATAAGCACATATTTTGGTCAACAAAATAATTTTTTGTTTGAAAAAATATTTTTTCACATGCATTGTGTAGTAGAAAATATTGTAAAAATCTGTAGGAATACTTCCTTCATTTTGCTTAAATACCCAATAAAATAGACGGATTTTGCTTTATTGACATTCATATTAAAGCTTTCCCATTAGGGAAGGTAATTGGGTTGATGAGGATATATCTCAAAGCTTCTGAAATGGAAATAGAGATCAAATAATCCATTTTAATTTATATGCATTTTAAAATACGTGTAAATCGCGTAATTATCAAAATAATTTTGTCCGCATGTGATTTTCATGTACAGCAAGGCCATATCTATTAAGTTGTATATATTTTTCGAAATATAATTTGGACTCTAAGATGTAGCATCGGCTGCATCTTAGCATTAAAAAACCTATAAAATATCGCTAATTTGCGCAAAGTGCATACAATTTTTGTCCGCATCCGATTTCAGTGTTCACCATGAAAATCTACATCGATATATATCTGTTTGAAGGCGATCAATCAAGAACCGTGGATGTAGCATCACACATTATTTTTTGGGATAAAATGAATGTAGCTCCCTTATCAGTGAAGTTTTCAAATCTCTGTTTCCGCTAAAACGAAGATGCTACACTAGTTTTTTCATTGCAGTGGAAACGATCCGCAGAAAACGCGATAAAACACGCGATATTTTCAAAAACAATTTTAGGTGATTTTTCTACTTTGGAATTTCTCGTAACTCGCGTTTTAGTAGATGGATTTTCACGAGGAATGATTTATTGTATCCGGAACGTAAAAAAACTAAAATGTGCAATGGAGTACGAGGTATTCTAGAGACAATTGCAAATATAAGACCCGAAAAATATGATTTTTAGAAAAATGTGCACACAAAATTTCCGCATTTGGATGCAGATTTCTGTGAAGCTGCGCAGACTTCATTCACAACATATGTATCAAACAACTCAGAATCGCAAGTACTACAATCCTATATATGATTTTTTGAAAAACCTGTTTGCGGAATGAAATTAGGAGAAAATTTCAAAAAACACTGTAAATCTGGCTTCAAAATGTCAGCGTCATTTAATGGTAGAAGCAGTTCAAATTTTGAAAAGTAATACATAGGTGAGATAATCCTTATTTAGTTTGCTTCTACTTTTACTTTGACAGGAAAATCGAGAGAAGTGTGGTTTACTCACAAATCGAGAGAAAACAAAAAAAGACATGGTGGCTTCAACCCATTTTTACCCATTTTTTAACATAAATATAGCCACAGCTTCCACGCATATTATCTTTTAAGGGTAATATTTTTTGCCACGTCCAAAAACATGTCATTTTATCCAAAAATATTTAATTTGTATAATATACAGTCACAAGTCGCGTGTTCTAAAAGGGTAAACCTTGGCTTCAGCTATGTTAAATTTTCAAAAATATTGGTGATATATATATATATATATATATATATATATATATATATATATATATATAGGGTGTTTTTTTAAGCTAGATAGAACTTTAAATTGTAAAAAGTAACATAAAAAATAAAAATAAAAAAAAAATAAATATAAAAATTAAATTTTGATGAAACTTTTTATACCCTCAGCCTTTAGGCTAAAGAGGGTATTTACACTTTGATACGACCAAAAATGTGCCTCATCGAAATAATGGTTTTAGACCCCAAGTATGTTTGTACGATATCCGTTTCAGAAAATTTTGAGTAGATCTAGCACTGTCCGTCCGTCTGTCTGTCTGTCTGTCTGTCGGTCTGTCTGGCTGGTGCGCACGATAACTCTCGAACGGATCAATCGATTCGGTTCAAATTTTGGGTATCGAAATATTTTGTCCAGATTCGATTTAAGTTCGAAGATGGGCCATATAGGTCCACTCCTTCAGGTACCTCCCCCACAAATGTTCAAAAATTGCCGCAAAACTTGTGCGCACGATAACTCTTGTAGGGAATAAGCGATTTGATCCATACTTTGCACATCGTGTAATTTCAACCAAACTTAGATTAGGTTCCAATATGGACTCAATCGGTCCACTCCTTCGGGTACCTCCCACACAAAATTTCGGAAAAGTTCAGTTTAGGACCTGGTCTCGAATCGCTTTGATTTTTGTTTACGCAAGTTGTATTCGCTGTCCTCTATACTACGCTGTAAGTTTCATTAGGGGCAAGTCCATACTTCCTGAGAAAATAGCCTGAAAGTTACAAAAAACCCTATGACACCATGTTTATGGGTGGAAGCGCAAAATAATTCTCGAACGGAAATGCCGGTTCCTTCCAAAATTGGGCTTCGTAATATTGTTTCCAAACTTAGTTCAAGTTCGTAGATAAGCCATATCGGTCCACTCCTTCAGGTACCTACCCCACAAAAGTTCAAAAATATTCGGAAAAAATGTGGGCACGATAACTCTTGATGGGAGTGACCGATTTGATCCATACTTTACACATTCTCATAATATCTACCAGATATAGATCAGGTTCGAATATGGACTATATTTGTCCACTCCATCCCGTACCTCCCACACAAAATTTTGGATAAGTTCACGTTAAGACCTTCTATTGAATCACTTTAATTTTTGTTGAAGCAACTTACATTCGCTGCCTCAATTACGATGGTAAAAGTTGTTTGAGGGGCAAGTCCATACTTCTTGAGAAAACAGCCCGAAGGGTGTAAAAACCCCCTATGGCACCCCCATGGTCTATGTCGGTCCATTCCTTTAAGTACCTTTTCAGCAAAATTTTTGAACTTTAATCCTAATCAAAATTTTTGTCGGTTCATACGAGACCAAAAATTTGAAACCCCCTAAATACATAAGTTTTTTGTGAAAAAAGTGTTTCAATTTGCACAGGCTGAGGGTATATCTCTGTCGGCAAAGCCGACTGATACTTTTTTACTTGTTTTTTATTTGTTTCAGTATACTCTGACAAATCATCATGAATAGACTCACGCTTGAACAACGCTACGAAATTATCCAAATTTACTTTGAAAATCAGTCGTCGATTCGCGCAACTTATAGACGACTTCGTCATTTGTATGGCGTACATAATCGTCCTCGCATTTTTGGTTTAACGGGTTTGTTAATAAGCGAAATTGTCGCATATGGAGTGAGACCAATCCACAAGATACCCTACAGACTCCATTACATCCAGAAAAATGCACCGTTTGGTGCGGTTTTCACGCTGGTGGCATCATCGGACCTTATTTCTTCAAAAATGAGGCCGGAGCTCGCGTTACGGTCAATGGAGATCGTTACCGCACCATGATCAATAATTTTTTGTTTGAAAATATGGATGACATTGATCCGGAGGAGATGTGGTTTCAACAGGATGGCGCTACGTGCCATACGGCGAACGCAACCATCGACTTATTGAAATCAAAATTTGGCGATAAGTTGATTTCGAGAAGTGGACCTGTCAATTGGCCTCCAAGGTCGTGCGATTTGACACCTCTCGATTATTTCCTGTGGGGCTACGTGAAGTCACTGGTTTATGCTGATAAACCAGCAACAATTGATGCCTTGGAGGCCAGCATTGTTCGTGTAATTCGTGACATACGGCCAGCAGTGCTCGAAAAAGTGGCCAAAAATTGGACGTCCAGAATGCACTTCGTCAAGAACAGCCGCGGTGCCCATATGCCCGAAATCATTTTCAAATGTTAATGTCACGTATTGATCTTTCGGGCTTAAAAAACACCCTTTATATATATATATATATATATATATATATATATATATATATATATATATATATATATATATATATATATATATATATATATATATATATATATACCTTTGATTAAAATTTCAAAACAATTCTCAAACAGCCCTTAATAGGAACATTTTAAACGAATTAGTTCATCTTCGAACTTGATTTAAGTTTGAGAAAAAATATTAATAACTAGCAGACCCCGGTCCGCGTTGCTGGCCCATCGTAATAAGTTGTAATGACATTTTTTTTTTTATCGACTTTATGCTTGACAATTGAAAAACAGGTATTTTCTACCTCACTTCTTCGGTCCATTGCTGAACCGAGGAGGATTTTAAATTTATCAACAGATTTGGTATGTAACCTTTCTTTTCTCTTACGGACTTTGTCGGATTTTTTCGCCAATTTATGCTGTTTAGGATTTATTATCGTCCATGTCCTAGTCATTATACTAAAGCGATCTAATTATAAAGGTTAAAAAATGGTTAAGTCGAATTCTCCCGCTTATTGAGACTTATATATTTTAGTTGTTCATGGCTGATGGACCGCTGAACCTCACCATTTAAGGAAATTTGTGAATATATAGTTTTTCTTGATCGGGGGGCGCACAATGTCGCGAGTTCATATTAACTGTGGCCAAAAATAGATGGGGTTGTGGTAGGTGCATCAATTTTGGTACACGTACCTATTATTGACTTTCAATCTTCAGGACAAAAAATTAGGTTGGTCGGTCCTCGTTTTGATATAACCCCCATAGAACCGTACCTCCCGATTTTCGGTATTTTGAATGTTTTAGACACAATGACCAACCGAAAGTATTCAAATTTTGTGGTTAGTCTTCGGCAGAGGTATCAAAGATTCCAACAGAGAATTGTGGGCTTAGGTCCACGTTTTGATATAGCCCCCATACAACGGTACCGCCCGATTATCGGTAGTTTGAAGATTTTAGTCTCATTATTACACCGAAATTGCTGAAATTTTGTATTAGTCTTCGTAGGGGGCATTATACCTTCACCTTGAAATTTGTCTGCATAGGTCCACGCCTTCATATAGCCCCCATAGGACGGTACCTCCCGATTTTCGGTATTTTGGAGGTTTTAGCCTGATTATCACACCGAAATGGCTGAAAATTGGTATTAAGTCTCCGTTGGGGGACTTATAACCTTCCGCCAGAAATATGTCGGTATAGGTCCTCGTCTTCCTACAGCCCCCATAGAACCGTGCCTCCTCATTTTCGGTATTTTGAGTGTTGTGGCCTCAATATCCACCCGATATGACTGAAATTTGGTGTTTAGTCTTCATATTGTTTGTGAGCATATTGAATATATCAAACCCTTGCCTTTATATATGACAAATTTCCTTTAAAATTTTTTTTTTGACCGATTAGTGGTCAAAAAGCGGCAAATTCGAATTTTGATTTTCGCTGTTCACAATTTTTTTAAAAATTGATATGTTTAAAATTCTCTAGTTTTAAAGCAAGATTATTAGGTACTTAACAAGGTTCATTCGTTTTCGCGCTATAGCCAACACCGCAAAACGATTTGTTAAAAAATGTGTCATTCCTCTTTTTCAGCGACCACCTCACTGAGAGGATACCCCCCTCTCAGTGAGGTGGTCGCTGAAAAAGAGAAATGACACATTCGTCTGCAAACCTCTGCAGCTGGGACATTTATATATTTAAAGTACTCACTTTTTACTACTCATACAGCAAAAATATCGATATACACTTTTATAACATTTTTTCCCACTCCACTCAATTTAAAATTTGCTTCAGAAAATTAATAAACTTAGTAATACATGTTTGGGTAAATGTAAACACCATATGATTAATATTGACATGCAAACAAAAGTGTAGCCAAGTTTATTACATCCCAAGAGAACTTAGGAACCATTTTTGCAGCGACCGTTACTTTTAAATTTTAAATATTAACGCATAATATAATTTATTAATTTTAGAAAAAAAAACACACAAAAATACTTATTAACTAAAATTGTCGGATTTAAATCCTCATATAGCAAAAACTAGTTCACGTATCCGTACCAAACTTCAGATTCTTCTTAAATAATATGTTTTCTATCACTCCCCATTAATAAATTTGTTCAACGAAGTATTTAGTTTTTACCATTATTGGCCACGGTCGTGACACTGTGGGGCGCAACCACCGTTGTCTCGATGCACTCATAAGTTTAGCAAATATAGCGATTATAAAACAATAGGCCCCGAAATTCGTCTACAAATATATACCATTTTGGACCTCGGGACATTCCTGAACATTTTCTAAAAATTGCATGAAATTAGATTAAGTAGTTTTGGAAAAATAATGTTTTGAAAAAGAGTGGGCGTGGTCATCAGTTTTCAAAATATAACATATTAAAAAAGTGGGCGTGGTCCGGTATGTATCTAGGGTGCACACAACTTCATTGCCTACCAAAATGTATGCTGAAACCGGCATAATCATAAGTTTGGCTTATACATATAGCGTTTAAAAGAAAGGTATGGGGAAGGTACCCCACCTCTTCCAACGCAACGCAAAACGCTTTTGCAGAAAAAGGGTTTCGCAGGTAGCCATTTACCACAAGACTATGAAATATTTTTCAACAACAAAAATTCCAAAAGTACTATAAGAGGTGTCTTTCAGATGAAAGAAACAACGACTTAAAAATATTTGTAGTTTCTTTGAAAAAAAAAAAAAAAATTATGAAAAATGAGTTTTTTTGGTCTGCACAACTAGGGATATCCCCTTAATTTGACGATTGAAATTTGACTTCCCAACTAAAAATAAAATAACTACTTGGACCATATTTTGCAAAGAGTTAGCCAGATATCTGTGCTAAATTTTGTGCAAGATCAAGCATGATTTGAAGTGTTTTAGTGTCAAAAAACTTATCTGTTGAATTATGTCGTAGTAAATGAGCGCTGTAACACGTTTTTGAGTTTTATAGATATGAACATGGATATTTGGTGCAAGATAAAATATAAGTCGTAGAAAAAATAGAAATTTCTAACTCTAAAAACGCATGTGTTGGGTTGTGGCATAACCCAAAATTAGCGAAATGTGGTATTGTTATTCTCAAATGTACCTCAAATTTCAAAAAAACTTAACTACCGGCTATCACAGGAGTAGGGTACAATTGCATGCATAATTTCATTTTACCTGGAAACATCTTTTTATTGCCGATGATGGTGATTTAAAAACCACAAACCACAAAAAGCAACAAAAAAATTAAGAGCGCCGTTGTGTCTGCCATAGCCATGTATTATTCATTAATTTATTTTTTTGTCATTTCTTAATAGATGACAACAACAACGGCAGCAGCAGATCGGATTACCACAAACACATCGAAAAAGTCAAATCGAAAATTTAATCATTTTTATTGTGTTGCTGTTTATTTAAATAATAATCGAAAAAACAATAGCAATTAGCGAGTTGCTGGATGTTTTGAAAGATGCTTTGAAATTAGGCACATTTCGGAATATATTAGTCTGTAGGGTGGATAAGCAATCAAGAGTCGTGGGGTGGAGAAACAAGTTTCAACAAGGATTACCTTTGGCCTTCTTGAAGGCTTTCGTCAGTTCACCATAGGTGACAAATTGATTTCTTGGTACAAAGGGGTCTGATTGTTCACCTAAGAAAATAACACATAGTAAATTTTAAGGTTATTCGATCAAAATTGACCGAGTTATAGCAAAATCGGGGAAAGATATATATGGGGTCTATATTCAAATCTGGACCGATTTTTGTGAAAAACGGAGAAGATTCTCAGGGGCCTAAGAAAATAACACTTAGTAAATTTGATGGCTATTCATTCGAAATTGACC
Organism: Musca autumnalis; assembly: GCF_047663935.1. Classification (NCBI taxonomy): domain Eukaryota; kingdom Metazoa; phylum Arthropoda; class Insecta; order Diptera; family Muscidae; genus Musca; species Musca autumnalis. The sequence goes on from NW_027411644.1 coordinate 212,481,049, forward strand.
GAGTTATAGCTAAATCGAGGACAGATATATATCGAGGCTATATCTAAATCTGGACCGATTTTTGTTAAAATCACTAATCCTACTCAAGGCCTCAAGAAAATAGCACATATTAAATTTGAACGCTATTCGATCAAAATTGACAGAGTTATTACAAAATCGGGGAAAGATATATATAGGGGCTGTATCCAAATCTGAATCGGTATGGACCAAAGTTGAAAATGTTAATAACTATGCCATCATAAGTACTTGTGCAAAAATTCATCAACCTAGGTCAACTCCTTATATTTTTGTCCACTTCTGTATGGAAGCGCCAACACTGTGCAACATCCCGAAGGGTGAATGAGTGCACGCCGATTCATACTTACTTACTTCCTTAGCTGGTCCGTTACAGAACATTTGTTCCATAGACCGAACTAAGAAAAGATCTCCAATTCTCTCTGTTTAGTGCTTCGCTTTCTGGAATACCGCGCCTTGTCATCTCTTCATACACTTGTTTCTACCATCTATTCTTTGGCCTGTCAATTCTGCGTGCACCACCATGTGGCTAGAATTTATACGCCTTTTTAGCGGGTTCATCATCGCTCATTCTTATTATATGGCCTAGCCAACGCAATCACTGCATCTCGATACGTTTAACTATATTAATGCCGTTGTATAGCAGATACAGCTCGTGGTTCATACGACGATATTCACCGTCAACGCAGATTGGTCCGTAGATCTTTCGAAGAATTTTTCTCTCAAACACGCCAAGCACTGCCTTATCTCCTTGCGCAAGTACCCAGGCTTCGGAACCATACATCAGCACGGGTAGTATCAGTGTTTTGTAAAGCGTTATTTTTGTTTGACGAGTTGTGGCATTGTTTTTAAAGCCAAAGTAGCATCTGTTGGCCAATACAATTCTTCTTTTTATTTCACCACTGATGTCGTTTGTTGTGTTTACGGCAGTGCGGAGGTATACGAAGTCTTTTACTACATCAACATTATAGGAACCAACTTCAACAGTTGGTCCGATCTCAATGGACGCATTGCGCGTCGACACCATCAGCTTGGTCTTCTCGCCGTTTACAGCCAGACCCACTTTAGCAGATTCTCCTTCGACCTTCATAAAGGTATCGGTTACTTCTTTTACTGATCGTCCCATGATGTCTATATCATCTGCATAAGCAAGTAACATGTGGCTATTGGTGTAGATTGTGCCACTTCTTTTGACGTTTGCCTCTCGTATAACCTTTTCTAGCAGGATTTTGAAAAGATCACGCGAAAGGCTGTCTCCTTGCCTGAAACCTCTTTTGGTACAAAACTCTTCGGAGAGGTTCTTTCCTATTTTAACTGAAGATCTTGTGTCAATTACAGTCATTTTACAAAGCCGAATGAGCTTTGCGGGGATACTTAATTCAGACATGGCTCGGAATACCTTTGAACGTAGCGGGCTGTCGAAAGCTGCTTTATAATCGACAAAGAGGTAGTAGGTGTCGATCTGCATCTCTTGGGTCTTCTCCAGGATTTGCCGCAGGGTAAATATCTGGTCAATGGTGGACTTGTCAGGTCTAAAGCCGCATTGGTATTGTCCAATTATTTCGTTGACCATGGGCTTTAGAGTTCGCACAATATCCCTGACACTATATTGTAGGCGATAGCGAGTAGAGTTGTAGAGTTAATGAACGAACTAGTTCAATTGAACGATTCATTGAAAATAGCGTATGAATTAGATCTGTCGATATAGTTCATTATAGTTCAATAGCTCACTGAGCGCCAAAGAGGGTCTGCTATAGATAGGAGCCCCTCCCAAGGGGTTTTCTATAAATAGAAACCTCTCAAAGGGGCCTTCTATAAATAGAAGCATCTCCGAAGGGGTCTTCTATAGTATGGAGCCCCTCCAAAGGCGCCTTCTATAAATATAAGGCTCTCCAAGGTGGTCTTCTATAGATAGGGATTCTCTAAAAAAGTCTTCTATGGATAGGAGCAAAAAATCAATTTTCCGAATGATTGAACTGGATAGTGAACTATGAACTAGGTTACTGAACTAGTTCATTTAAAAGAGCTGAGCTATTGAACTAGATCTTTCAAATGAACTAGATTGTACAACTCTAATAGGGAGAAGACTTATGCCCCTATAGTTGGGGCATAAAGACTTATCTCCTGTCTTATGGACGGGACACAGGATGCTCAGGTTCCAATCGTCTGGTACGCTTTCTTTCTGCCAGATGGAGCTAACTAGCTGATGCATACTACTTATCAGCGTGTCGCCTCCGGTTTTAAACAGCTCGGCTGGTAGGCCATCAGCTCCTGCTGCCTTATTATTCTTCAGCCGGTTTATTGTTGTCTTTACCTCATCTTGGCCGGGTGGTATACATTCAATACCATCTTCTGGGATTGGATCTGTGGTATCTTCGTCGACTTCGCTACTATTAGATACCAACAGCTGGGAAAAATGCTCTTTCCATATCTTTAGCACACTATCTGTATCAGTTACCAGATTACCTTGCTGGTCTCTACAGGAGGATAAGCCAGTTCCAAAGCCATCAGTTTGATGTTTTACTCTTTGGTAGAATTTTCGGACTTCATTCTGTCTCCTGTACATCTCGGTTTGTTCACACTTCCGCTTTTCCATCTCTCTATTTTTCCTGCGGAAAAGACGTTTCTCCTCTCTCCTTTTCTCCCTGTATCTCTCTCGTGCGCTACGCGTTGCTACGGATTGTAAAGTAGCCCTATATGTCGCATTTTTCTCTTTGGTAGCACCACGACACTCCTGGTCATACCATGGATTCCTTGGTGGAGTTCTCTGGTATCCAAGTACTGATTTTGCGGCTGTTTGCATGGAACATTTGCTGCAACAAGATAGTGGTCCGAGTCTATGTTTGCTCCTGGGAACGAACGCACATCCAACACGGTTGATGCATGTCTTCCATCTATCACAACGTGATCAATTTGATTTCTTGTTCTTTGATCTGACGACAGCCAGGTGCCCTTATGAACATCGAGATGCTTAAATCTGGTACTGCTAACTACATGTTTCTTGCCTCATACCATTGTCAGATGTTTCACTGTGGAGACTGAATTTCCCGACTGTTGGGCCAAAGATATTCTCCTTTCCAATTTTGGCATTAAAATCACCTAGTATAATTTTAATGTCATGGGCAGGGCAACTGTCATAAGTTTCTTCTAAGCGCTCGTAAAATATATCTTTGGTCTGTTCGTCCTTGTCTTCAGTGGGAGCATGAGCGCAAATAAAGCTGATGTTGAAGAATTTTGCTTTCACTCACTGGAGTGAAGCTGGAGACCAGATGTTTTAACCTCCGACCAACTAAAAATTCGCAACCAAACTCATGTTTTGTGTCATGGCAGATATAATACAGTGCCACACCGTTAGGTGTTGTTGTGATGCCTTTCCCGTTCCATCGTATTTCCTGTATGGCCGTAATGTCGGCCTTGAACTTTTCAAGTACATCTGCCAATGCGTAAACTGCACCTCTTCTATAAAGAGTGCGAACGTTCCAGGTGCAGATTCGCAGATCATGGTCCTTAAAACGTTTGTGGGGTTCGTCAACTTTAGAGGGATTTGTTTTTCTTTTCTTTTGATTTTTCATAGTAGGCTGTTTTTTATAGGGGAGGGTTAATAACCCGTCGCCAATGAAAGAGGGACCAAGATAATTCCTGGGCTTTGCCATGTTAAAGCCGGTCAGGACCGTTCCTTGGTATCTTCCATCCCCATATTGGCTCAATATATTGCCGAGCCCGAACGGCGTGTCTTACAACACAACTTGTAGAGAATTTTTGCATGGCTGGAATACTCGAGAAATGTAAGCCAATGGCACACAATTTTGATGTTCTTGTCAGGTCTGGATTGAAACGCAGGTCACTAAGTGCAAGGCGGAAGTGCCCAATTATGTGGTTGTCTTCTTCAAATGTCTTAATATCCCAACACCAATACAAGGAATTATTGATGGTTATTAGATTGTTATTTTAACTAATTGCAAAAGTTACCACTGTAAATTTCTGTAACGTTCAAAATATGAATTTTTGAGCCACTTCCCTGCAAACGATTTAACAAGGGATTTGTTTTTATCTAGCCTTAAGTCAAATATTCCGCATAATTTCATAATTTACATTTTTTGTTTATAAAATGGATGTTGACCCAAAGAAATTAAAAAAAAAATCAATCCGAAGAGTACAATTAATTATGTTGTTTGTTATTTGTCAAATAAGCAGTGAGTCATAATCCAGACCAGACAGACTTGGCAACAATAACCTAGCAACCTAACTTTCAAAAGATCAATATATACACCCATACATATGTATAAGTATGTCATACCAAAAACGTTTCTTGATTAAAAACAGCCTCATAAAAAAGCAAATAAAAGCACGAGATATGAAAATTGAGTAAGACTTTGGGGTTTTTTCCATTTCTTTTTCATTAAACCTTAGTCGACTTGTATTCTGACGGTGACAATAAATGTCATGTTGTGGTGTAAACATTTGTTAGTAGATATCATTAAATATCTTTACGTCAGTCAGCCCAGAACTGCGTAGTGGAAAGATAATAAAAAGTCGACACAATTTTTAAAATTTGTTTTGTTTTTTTTTTTATGCCAAAACAAATGTTTATAGTTTTGTTTTAGTTTTTTTGCGTTTCAATGAATCCGTTAATTGAAGTTGTTAATGGAAATGTTATTTGGACACAAAACTCGAAAAAAAAAAACAACAGAAGCATACATCTTTCCATAAAGGGTGTGGTCCATTAGTAGTTTCATAAACCAAGGAAGGCTATAAGCATTTTATTGATGTTTGAGTCATGTATTATTATACCCTACACCACTATGTGGGGAGGGTATTATAAGTTGGTTTTGGCCAAAAAGTTTGTAACGCATCGAAATAATGGTCATAGACCCATACTTATGTATACCAAAATGAATGTCTCGACGAGCTGAGTCGATCTGGCTATGTGTGTCCGTCCGTCAGTCCGTCCGTCCGTCCGTCCGTCTGTCCGTCTGTCCGTCTGTCCATCTAAACCTTGTAATCACGCTACAGGTCGCAATTTTGATCGGATCGTCACGAAATTTTGGATGTTGATGGGGGTCCCGGAGGGGAAGAAGCCTATTGATTTTGGTGGTGGTCAGATAATATTTAGGGGTCGTAATGGGCAAAAAACTTAGGTGGATAAAAAGACAACGTTTTTTTCCAAAACCAAAATCTCAGCTTCTATATGGGGTATACCAAAAGCAAAACCTGACAATGAAAGCAGAAAATATCACCTTTCTAATGATGTAAAGTAGGTGCTCGTAGGTGATCAAACAACTAAGATATCGCAATAGTAGCAAATAAAACCCCAGTTTTCATTTTTGCGATTTTAATTATATTGACAAATATCACAGGTTTGGTTGAACATTTTCCAAAAGCAAAGCCTGACTATGAAAGTAGAAGATCCCGTCTTTACAATGATGCAAACTAGGTCGGCGTAGGTAACCAAATAACGGAGATATCGCCATAGTCGGTAATACATTCCATTTTTCTATTTTTTTGGAAATCACGCTACAGGTCGCAATTTTCATCGGATCGTCACGAAAATTTGAAGGTTAATGGGAGTCTCACAGATGAAGAAGCATATTGATTTTGGTGATGGTCGGATAATATTTAGGGTCGGAATGGGCAAACACTTATTTGGAGAAAAGTCAATATTTTATTTCAAAGCCAATATCTCTGTTTCTTTAAGAGGTATATCAAAAGCAAAACCTGGAAAGGAAAGTAGAAAATATCACCTTTACAACGATGTAAAGAAGGTTGTCGTAGGTGGTCAAATAGCAATGTTATGGCAATAGTCGATAATGCATCCCATTTTCCGATTTTTTTGTAATCACGCTACAGGTCGCAATTTTGATCGGATGGTCACGAAATTTTGGGGGTTAATGGGGGTCCCAAAAAGAAAGAAGCCTATTGATTTTGATGATGGTCGGATAATATTCAGGGGTCGGAATGGGCAAACACTTATTTCGAGAAAGGTCAAAGTTTTATTTCAAAGCCAATATCTCTGTTTCTTTAAGAGGTATATCAAAAGCAAAATCTGGCAAGGAAAGTAGAAAATACCACCTTTACAACGATGTAAATTAGGTTGTCATAGGTGGTCAAATAGCAGAGATATGGCAATAGTCGATAATGCATCCCGTTTTCCAATTTTTTTGTAATCACGCTACAGGTCGCAATTTTGATCGGATCGTCACGAATTTTTTGGGAGTTGATGCGGGTCCCACATAGGAAGAAGCCTATTGATTTTGGTGATAGTCGGATAATATTTAGGGGTGGGAATGGGTAAAAACTCATTTGGAGACAAATTCAAAGTTTTATTCTTTGTGAATATATTGGCTTCTAGTAGGGGTATTCCAACGTCAAAGCCTGTCAATGGAAGAAGAAAATATTACCTTTACATTGGTGTAAAGCAGGTTGGCGAAGGTGGTCAAACAAGGGAGATAACACAATAGTCGGTAATGCATCCAATTCTTCCATTTTTTGCAATCAAGCTACAGGTCGTAATTTTGATGGTCACGAAATTTTGGTTGCTTATGGGGGTCCCAGAGACAAAGAGGCATATTATTTTTGGTGGTAGTCGGTTTATATTCCCTAAAAGAAATGTTTACCAGTGAAAAGCTTATGCACAGGGGTAGTGGTGTAGGGTATCACATGGTCGGCCCCGTCCCGACTATAGCCTTTGCTCACTTGTTAATAATAAATACTAATAGATGATGTTTGGATTCTTATCTATCGTGTGCAGAAGTACATGTGTATTTCTCAATCGATTATTTAAAAGATTTCTTTGGCCATGTGCAATATACAGTGTGGCGCAAAAGTTAGTATACAATATTGAAACCAAAATGTATCAGGGATAAAAATACTATAACTCATTGAAAACAACAAACAAATAGTTTTATTTGATAGACACGAAGGTAGCCTTCGGTGATAACAATGAAAAGTGTGTAATATTTGCATACATAATAAAATGTACCGTTCGAATACCAAAAAGGCCACAATTTACACCGCAAAAGTAAGTGTGCAGAGAACACTAGTGGAACTGTGTAGAAAAAAATTTTTGATATTTTTAAACAAAACACAACAAAATCTGTATTTAAGGACCTTAGTATGATATTAATTAGTTTAAATGTCAGTTATAGTACTCATAGTGACAAATCCACCGTACACTGGATCCTAAAACCCAGAATAATTGGTCATCTATAAATACAACTACTGTAGCGATAAAATTCCGGTGTTGTGACCAGTTTGGAGCCATAAAAAGCTTTGTTCGTGTTGGAACTTTTCCTGTTCTATAAAACTGAATTTTAAAGGAGGACACCCATATTTTTGGGGTCATTGTCCCTTTGAAACATGCAATAACCCATAATCCTTGGGTGCCACTGTGGTGCAATGGTATGCACGCCCGCCTTGCACGAAGAAGGTCGGGGGTTCGATTCCCCGGCCAGGCAACATCAAACATTTTTCAACGGTGGCAAAATACCCCTCAGTAATGTTGGCGACATTTCCTGAGTATTTCAGCCTTGAAAAACTTCTCCATAAGTGGTGTATTAAGACACGCCGTTCGGACTCGGCGATAAACAGTAGGTCCCATATCATTGAGTTAAATATTAATCGGGGTGCACTCATTGATATGAGAGAAGTCTCCCTTGTCCCGTATGGGATGTTGTGGAACAATGTTTTTTGTTTAACCCATAATCCTTACACTTAAGGACTTTCCTTTTTGTGTTAACTTTCTCACAAATTGTGCCCATTTTCATATTCACACCAAAAATAAATAGTACAGACATACTAAAAAATGTTAGTTCGAGAAATGTGTAAATAAGTGGCTCCAAATATTCGCCCATTTCGTGGACATATCTTAGTCACCCCTTTTTATACCCTTCACCATAGTATGGAGGGTAAATTAAGTTTTTTTTTTTTGTTTGTTTTAACCTCCGACCAACTACAAATCCGCAACCAAACTCATGCTTTGTGTCATGGCAGCTATAATACAGTACATCTGGTCTCCAGCTTCACCCCAGTGAATGAAAGACTCGCTGCAATTCGATTAAAAGCAAAATTCTCCAACATCAGCTTTATTTGCGCTCATGCTCCCACTGGAGACAAGGACAAACAGAACAAATATATATTTTACGAGCGCTTAGAAGACCGTTGCCCTGCCCATGACATTAAAATTATTCTAGGCGATTTTAATGCCAAAATTGGAAAGGAGAATATCTTTGGCCCAACAGTCGGGAAATTCAGCCTCCACAGTGAAACATCTGACAACTGATAGACATGACAAACATGGTAGTTAGCAGTACCAGATTTAAGCATCTCGATATTCATAAGGACATCTAGCTGTCGCCAGATCAAAGAAAAAGAAATGAATTTGATCACGTTGTGATAGATGGAAGACATGCATCAAGCGTGTTGGATGTACGATCGTTCCGAGGTGCAAACATTGATTCGGACCACTACCTTGTTGCAGCAAAGGTACGTACCCGTCTAAACGTTGCAAATAAATCACGAACAGACACAACGCGGAAGTTGGACATCGATAGGCTGCAAACACAACAGATAGCCACAGCATATTCCACTCAACTAGCCCAATTGCTTAATGAGAGCACTTCTTGTCCCGATAACATAACGACACAATGGCAAAATATTGCCCACTCCATGCAAACAGCCGCAAAATCCATACTTTGATTCCAGAGACCTCCACAAAGGAATTCATGGTATGACAAGGAGTGTCGTGCTGCTACCGAAGAGCAAAATGCGGCATATAGAGCTATGTACTTTATAATCAGTAGGAACGCGTAGCGCACGAGAAAGATATCGGGAGAAATGGAGAGAAGAGAAACGACTTTTCCGCAAGAAAAAGAGATAAATGGAAAAGCCGGGAGTGTGAAAAAATCGAGATGTACTGAATGAAATCCGAAAATTCTACCAAAGAGTGAAACATCAAACATATTCTACAAAAGAGTGAAACATCAAACATCAAACAGATGGCACAGATCCAATCCCAGAAGATGGTATAGAATGTATACCGCCCGGCCAAGATGAGGCAAAAACAGCAATCAACCGGCTGAAGAATAATAAAGCAGCAGGAGCCGATGGCTTACCAGCCGAGCTGTTTAAAACCGGAGGCGACGCGCTGATTAGGTGTATGTATTAGGTAGTTAGCACCATCTGGCAGGAAGAACGCGTACCCGACGATTGGAACCTGAGCTTCCTGTGTCCCGTCCACGAGAAAGGAGATAAGACTTTATGCTCCAACTATAGGGGCATAAATCTTCTTCCTATCGTCTACAAGATAGTGTCAGGGATATTGTGCGAACGACTAAAGCCCATGACCAACGAAATAATTGGACCATACCAATGCGGCTTTAGACCTGGCAAATCCACCATTGCACAGTGGATCCACTTGTATGGAGAAAGTGGCCAAAAATATTTCCCGTGTAAATATCAAGCTAATGCGCTGGTTACAGCTGTGTACTGTTACGAAGAGTGTTTTAGGAAACCACGAGCGTAACATTCTCCCCCTTTCCCCTCTGGAGGGGGTATACGGTAAAAATTGTTTTATGGTGTTAATACAAAATGACATGAACAAAGGTCACGATTATCCTTTGATGCTAAAAAAGGCTTACGGAAACAAAACAATCTCCAAAACAACAAAAAATCCAACCAATTTAGCGGATTAAAAAAAAACAACATTTTTGTCTGAAAATTGGTAAAATTTTAAATACTGATTTTATAGCGTTCTTCCTGGACGGCACGTACCGCCAACGTAAGACAAATCTGGAAGAAGATTTCTTCATATTGCCACTGATACCAATTATGTTAATGTACGTGGTCAGATAACAGAGTTATACGCCAATATATCCATACAAACCCTCCTCTAGGGCAGCTTTAGTCTGGCACTAGATGGCAGCTGATTTTAATACTGAATAATCTTAAACCCATGAACTACTTTGAAAATTATTCCCGAGGTGGGCAGTGGTGGGCATCATGACTAAAACCTTAGGTCAAATTTAAGTATAGGATCGAATTGGCATTACAAAATACACTAAGAAAATATGCAGCTAACTAGAATTCCACAACACGCTGAAACACTATTTTTTAATGAAAATTAAGCTATTACCTCCCCTTCAAAATCCACTATAATATTTTGCTCTACGTATTAGTTTCGCGATATTTTGAATATATTTACTTGCACTTAAAATATAGGTTGTACTCACAACAAAAAATATTAGTCAAATGTTCCGACATTTGAAGCTATTCTTAAGAAGATCGCGTTCGAATGAAACAAAAATTAATATATTTTTAAAAAGGTCCATGTCATAGCTTTCAGATTTGCCAGATGTTGTACCAAAATTTTGACATTCATTTTTTTTATTTTTGGCCAATGGGTGGATCCACTGTGCATTGACCAGATATTTACCCTGCGGCAAATCCTGGAGAAGACCCAAGAGATGCAGATCGACACCTGCCAGCTTTTTGTCGATTATAAAGCAGCTTTCAGCAGCCCGCTACGTTCAAAGGTATTACAAGCCATGTCTGAAATTGGAAAAAGGTTTCAGACAAGGAGACAGCCTTTCGTGTGATCTTTTCAACATCCTGCTAGAAAAGGTTATACGAGAGGCAAACGTCAAAAGAAGTGGCACAATCTACACCAATAGCCACACGTTACTTGCTTATGCTGATGATATAGACATCATGGGACGATCAGTAAAAGAAGTAACCGATACCTTTATGAATGTCGAAGGAGAATCTGCTAAAGTGGGTCTGGCGGTAAACGGCGAGAAGACCAAGTTGATGGTGTCGAAGCGCAATGCGTCCATTGAAATCGGACCAACTGTTAAAGTTGGTTCCTATAACCTTGAGGTAGTAAAAGACTTCGTATACCTCGGCACCGCCGTAAACACAACAAACGACATCAGTTGTGAAATAAAAAGAAGAATTGTATTGGTCAACAGACGATACATTGGCTTAAGTAAGCACTTCAAAATCAAAGCCACAACTCGTCAAAAAAAAAAAAAAAATAACGCTTTACAAAACACTGATACTACCCGTGCTGATGTACGGTTCCGAAGGCTGGGTACTTGCGCAAGCAGATAAGGCAGTGCTTGGAGTGTTTGAGAGAAAAATTCTTCGAAAGATCTACGGACAATTCTGCGTTGATGGTGAATATCGATAACGTATAGATAAACGTATCGAGATGCAGCGATTGCGTTGCCTAGGCCATATAATAAGAATTAGCGACGATGAACCCGCTAAAAAAGATTATAAATACGGGCCACATGGCGGTGCACGCAGAATTGGCAGGCCAAAGAATAGATGGCGCAAACTAGTGGATGAAGAGATGACAAGGCACGGTATTCCAGAAAGCGAAGCACTAAACAGAGAGAATTTAAAGATCTTTTCTTAGTTCGGTCTATGGAACAAATGTTCTGTAATGGGCCAGCTAAGTAAGTAAGCGCATTGAAATAATTATTTGCGACCATATAAATTATATATATTCTTGATCAGGATAAAATTCTGATTCGATATACCCATGTCCGTTTGTCCGTCTGTTGTAATCACTCTAGCGTCCGCAATAATTGATCTAGAACGCTATATTTTTTCCACCCGAGTATCTATTTTTCATAGGCAGGTCAAGTTCGAATAGGGCCACGTTTTGGTATAGCCCCCATATAACTATACCTCCCGATTTTCGGCATTTTAAGGGTTTTAGCTACATTTTTTGTCCGAACTACCTGCAATTTAAGATTTGAGGTTCCCTGTGGTCACAAAACATTTCCACCAAAAATCTGTCCATGTTTCGGTATAGCTCCCATATAACGGTACCTCCCGATTTTCGGTATTTGGAGGATTTTAGCTAAATTTTTGACCGAACTACCTGTAATTACACGCTTGAGGTTTCCAGAGGTCACAAAATATCTCCACTAAAAATTGTTAACATAGGTCCATGTTTCGGTATATCCCCCATATAACGGTGCCTCTCTATTTTTTGTTTTGAGGGTTTTAGCAAACTACTTGTAATTTGACATTTGAGGTTCCCAGAGGTCACCAAACATTTCCACTAAAAATTCTCAGCATTGGGCCATGTTTTGGTACAGACCCCATATAATGGTACCTCCCGATTTTCGATATTTTGAGGGGTTTAGCAACATTTTTTTTACCGAATTACCTGTATTTGCATGTTTTTAGTTCCCTGACGTCCCAAAATAGCTGCAACAAAAATTGTCAACATACATAGTTCCATATTTTGGTATAGGCACCATATAACGGTACCTACCGATTTTCAATATTTTGAGGGTTTTAGCAACATTTTTGACCGAACTACCTGTAAATTGACATTTTAGGTTCTCAGAGGTCACAAAATATCTCCACTAAAATTTTTAACATAGGTCCATGTATTGGTATAGCCCCCTTATAATGGTACCTCCCGATTTTCGGTATTTTGAGGGTTTTAGCAACATTTTTGGTCCGAACTACCTGCAATTTAACATTTGAGGTTCCCAGAGGTCATAAAACATCTCCACAAAAAAGTTTCGTGTCAAACTACAGCTAGTTCGGTTAAAAATATTAGCTACAATCATCAAAATACCTAAAATCGGGGGTTACCGGTCAAAAATTGTTACTAAATCCTCAAAATACCCAAAAGCGGGGGTACCGTTATATGCAGGCTATACCAAAACGTGGACCTATCTTGAGCAGGAAGAAGTTTCTTGGCAAATTTCAGCTAATTTCGTCAGAAAATGTAGCTAAAATATCTTAAATCGGATGGTACCGTTATATGGGAGCTATACCAAAACGTGGACCTATCTTGACAGAGTGCGGATCCTAATTCACTTTACGGGACTTCTTTTCACACATTTAGTTGGTGACCCAACATTTCTAACACGGCCCGACGATAGTATTTCCTACATCTTCGAACAGCTTTGCATGACTTACCGCATCAAATGCTTTAGTCAGGTCCAATATAGCATTTGTGTTCTGTGTCACGGCCTGTTCTGATTGAGACCTCAGGTAATATGTGTACAGTGCTGTTGTGGATATGGCGTACAATGCTGCTCCCGGAACCTGTGTTGATGATCCGCAACTGGATTGTTCCTACTGGTAACAAAACAGAGATCGGCACACAATAACGGGACCACCCTGCTTCGGAAACTTTTTATGGTGACTAATGATATGTTCCTCAATTTTGCTCAGATATTCAACAACTAGTTCATTCAACTTCCTTAACATCACCATAGAAATTTTATTAGGTCCAAGCGCTTTGAACATCTGAAACATCACCCATCGTAAACTTTGGCGGTTCCTTCTCGGATGGAAGAGACCGAGAACAACGTAAAATAGTTCTCTTCGCCTGGTCGCACCCCGATAGCTCAATAAATTGTCGGCTAAATTAACCAGCGTAGCTCTTTTTATCAATAACGCCTTTAAAGATGGCAGATGTCCGACCGTCTTTTTTCCAGGGTTCAATAACGCCTTAAGCAATGTCCACAGTTTACTACTATCGCTTCCAATGTTACAGCACTTCAGTCTCTATAGCCACTTTTTCCGTTTGTTCTCACCGACTGATAAATATACTTTCAATGTCAGCTCATTCCCTAATCCAGCCGCCTTGCCGGGAATTTTTTTCTTATTTCAGGTATTCGACCAGCAGAAATATGGCGAACGGTTGCAGCAGTGCTGATGTCCCGGAACATCTTATCTTTTACCCGAACATCGGAGGTATTGGATTATATGTATGTTCGTGGTTTATGGAAGATGTACAGGCTGTCAAGAGTACAATACGACTCAAAGAACTTAATTTGTGGCCCAGCTCACCGCACGAGAATGCAAATATACTTTGGCGTCAGTAGAAACTAAATTTGCTAAAAGAGATCGAAAAAGCCATAACTGAGCCGGCGACAATATACTCCGACAGTCAAGCGCCATGAAATTGTACGTCACACTTTTTGGGATCCAGGTCACTGTCTCCTCTGACGAACTAAGTGTACTTGCAAGAACTGGATTTGAGTAACAAGACATATCAGTCGAATAATCGAGACAGGATACAACGGAACGGAAGGAAATCTCACCGTTGATTTTCATACAAATTAATAAAACTTATTTTCTTTAAAACTATCTCCAAATTTCCTCATAATCTTTCTTTTTTCATTCCCACGAGGAACAATGGGCAATAAATACTGTTTCTCAACAACAGCTATACCTAATACCCGAGACAGACGGCATCGTTAATTTGCATTAACTGCCTTAATTCAAATTAATTCGTGCATTATCTTCTTAATGAACAAAATCAAACTGAATTTATACTGAATTAGGTATTTCAATATGGCAATACCGTAGAAGAGAGTCCATATTCATATGAGGGAGAGATCATATTCATGCTCTGAGACGCAAGGTAAGCAAATACAGGGCAAACAACAACAAAACATCAATCAGCAGTTTCGTAAATGCAGATACTGTCGTCTGTCAGGCTAAAATTAAATGCACATCTTAATGCAAATTAACGCTGCCGTCTGTATAGGGTATAAGGTCCTCTTCTTCTTAAGATTAGCTTCCATCGTTTGCTGTACGACAAGCAAAACAATTCAGACATAAAAGTAAAAATATGCAAAATATCAATTTAAAAACAAAATCCATAATATATAACAGATAAGACTTCAACTTTTAGGAGGTTTAAGGCTGTGCTAAAAAGCATTTAATGGCTTCGTCAAATATTTATTATTTTCCTTAAAACCGCCATACACTTTATGGCAACTTTATACGTATAACACATTGATAACATATAACAAACAACAATTGTATAACACTTACCAATCCAACTTCTAACTTTCGGCAGGTAATCATTCCAGAATGAGCATCGTTTGGCCAATGGACCTCTTTGGAGTTTTTCAATTTTTTCATCTGTACTGAAGACATAGTAAACGGGATCTTCCTTGGAGAAGTTAGGCCATTCTTCACCATCAACGGCGGGGTTGCTATAAAGAAGAAAGAATTATGTGAGTAGCTTATGGTCTGTTCCTTTACTTCTGAAAATGGTAAAACCGGCAAAAATAGTAAAAGTTGAAAACTGCTCCCATATGAATTGTATTGTGTCTGAAGTAAAGGAACGCTTTTCGAGTAACAAGTTGTAAAACTTGAAGATTCTTGAACGTAAAGGAACAGGGCTTTAATGTTTGGCGATTTGCCTTTGTTGAGTTTGCACAAATTCTAGTTTGTATGTAGGTGTGTTATTTGTATAACAGTTATGGTGGATGGATACGATGATGGGATTGCTGTCTTGAATAACTGTGTTTTGTGGTGAATATTAATATTTTATAACACAAACGTATGGGCATAGACTAATGAATCGTATAGACAAGGAAATTGTAGTGTGCTTCTTTTTTTGTAGGTGTCGCCCTTACGGAACTGCTTCATCTTTTCACCAATTGCACAATGTTTTGGGGTAAATTGCAATATTTTGTTGAATTTGTTTATATGAGGATGTAGATCTGGCCAAAGATTATCCACATGTTGTCTTTTATCAGAATAAATAGTTTAAAATCTATAGTAACTATAAATAAAACTACTAACACCATCTACCAATTTTCGAAATTCGAAGATAAATTCTGAGAGCAAATCTATGCCTATACGATTCATTAGTCTATGGTAATACTATACACTCCGGTTAACTACGCAAAAATTAAAAATTGAGGCAGTTACAAAAATCTCTTTTAACCCATATAAATAAACGCCAATTTCCCATGCAAATATTCGTTAGTGCATTTTGCCACTGTTTGGTTAAAAGCACAAAGTTTTAAAAAAAAGTTACATATTTATTAAAAATGCTTAAAAATAATTAATTCCTGGCGCTAAGTGGGCTAGTTACCTTCCGAAAAATGACAACAATTCGAACATACTAGTGCGGACAAGAAACAAAGGAAATTTAAATTTTCTGTTTGGAGAAAAATTTGACGGGCAAATATCCGAATTGGGTACTTAGGGAAAAGTAGTTAAACGGGACACTGTGAACTCATTTTTATGAAAATACTTTGGGCATTTTGTATGTTATGCTATTAAACGGAAAAGGCAGTTAAGCAGAAAGGTATATAACCGGGGTGTGAAGTGAAGTAAGTTTACATGTACGAAATCCACGCGATTTCAACTGTCAATTCCATTGCGTATACGTCAAATGTAAACTCATCTGAAATCCATTGGATTTCATTTGACGTTTAAGCATTGGAATTTACAGTTGAAATCGAGTGGATTTCGTACATGTAAACTTAATACACTGCACCCCGGTTATCTGCCTTTCTGCTTAACTGCCTTTCCCGTCTATACCATTCATTCGTCTATGTTTCTGTATGTCGAAAATGTCGAAACGAAAATGTGTGCGAATGAAATATGCCCAAACTCAAGGCCTATAGAAGGTCGGCCATTCAGAGGTCTGTTAACAACTTTTAACAACAAACATAATAGATTTTTTTAAATTTTGCCTGTTAGGGCGAAGACCATTTTTAATGATTTTTATTAATTTTCTCGTTTGGGGTTTAAACCTGACGATCGTAAATTTTTTCAAGTGAAAAAGGAAAGCCAACGGCCAAATATCCGTTATTGTATAAAAACACATTTGCATTTGAAAAACCAAAAGTTCTAGGACAGAGCAGCCATTCCACAGTCGATACGTCTGAAGAGCTGCTTAACCAACAGCGAAACCAGGTAACGTAATTTGGTGACTGTGTGGGTTCGAGCCCTTGGCTTTCCTTTTTCACTTGCAAAAAATTTTCGATCATCAAGCTTAAGTCTAAACGAGAAAATTAATATAATAGATTTTACATTATTGTAATTTGAGTTTCTTTGTATTTTAAATCACAATAATGTTTTTGTCAACAAGTATAATAATCAGGTGGGCTTATTGGCCAACCTTGTATAGGCCTAGCTCACACGAGTTTGGTAATATTTCGTACACATTAATTTTCTTACCGACATACAGAAACAAGCTGTAAGTAACTTATAATGCTCTGTAGTGGAATTCTCTTTTTTGTCTATCGAAACGGTATTGTTTAAAAACCGAAAAACATCGGTTGAAATACCGATAATGCTATTCTGTAATTATTGGTTACCGACTTAAATAATCGGTAGCATTTATGGACGAATATCGGTGGAATGACAAGTGTTAAAAAATAATGATGTTTCATTTTAATTTCAAAATGGATGGCATGTAACAAAATTGGTTTTTTATTTTCATATTTTAACATTTTTCTTCAATTATAGAAAAAAACTACTACGTCCTAGGGCAAGCATGGCCCAACGCGCAGCACTGCTCAGTTTCCTGGAGTCGGAGAAGGGCTTGGCCGAAGGCAAATTTGTGGCTATGCATGGGAAAGAAACACCACGAAAAAATGCCAAGAGATTTCGGAAGAGGTCAAAAAGATCCCTGGAGCGATGAAAACCTCCGAACAGTGGCAAACGGCAAGGATACATTTTTCTTTTATTTCTCATGTTTAATAAATTTTCTTTCTTAGGTTTGGCGCAACCTCAAATCAAAATTCAAGACGCTAAAGAGAGAAAGGAATGCCACTGGAAATAGGCCGCTAACAAAGGGATTCCTCAACCCCATCGAAGAAAGGGTAGTCGCATTGTTGGATGGGACTGAATGATGGGCAATGAGGAATGTCCTGAGAGTCTGGTAATTGAAGTGGTATGTTTTTATTATAATTTATATTACAACGTTTTGCTAATATATCGTTTTTTAGGCTAAGTCCAAGTGATGACAGGGACATCTTTGAAGTGGAAGCACTAGACGACGAGATTGAGGTTTCACCAAGCCAAAATTCTTCCAAACATAGTACAGACAGAATCTCAAACGCGAAACTTCTAAAAAAGGACAATAACAAAAAGGAAATTTTTAAGATAGCAAAAACACAAGCGGATGCTTTATTGGTAATTTCGCAAGAATATAGAATAGAATAAAGAAATAGGAGACCAGTTGGTAATCTTATAGGATACCAGTGGGTCATCCTAAAAGAGACCAGTGGGTCATCCTAAAAGAGACCAGTGGGTCATCCTATAAGAGACCAGTGGCGATGCTGACCGATACTTTTTAATGTTGTTTTTTTTTTCATTTCTAGATCCTCGCGAATGCCCAAAAGAAGATGGAACAGGCAATGGTAAAAATATCAGAAAACTTTGCATTTCCTGGCTAAATTTTGGCGTCTCAAAATAGAATAGAAAATTGAGCCACTAAGATCGAGCGTCGCTTAAGATACATTGGGGAATAAATTCCTCTTGTATTGTGCACATACAATATATTTAATTAAAATTGAATTTTCACCATAATTATTTAATTTTATAATACATTAATTTATTATCTTATAATAAATGTTGTTTTTGTATACATACTGTATTATTACTGTGGAGCTTGTGATTTTAATATGCAACTTATTTTGAACAATTTTAGGTATTATCAATTGTATTGATAGATATTGAACTTTTAATCTGTGATATAATAATTGTTCCACAAACATCCTAGAAGGAACGAGGGAGACTTCTCCCATATCAGTGAGTGCACCCCAACTCATATTGGCTCAATGATGTGGGACCTACTTTTTATCGCCGATTCCGAAGGGATTTCTTATGAAATACTCAGGAAATACTGAACATGTGATGTTGTCTGGAAACTCAGAATAGAAGCCACGGTGGCAATGGCATGCACAACAAGTAAAAAAGTATCAGTCAGCATTGCCGACAGAGATATACCCTCAGCCTGTGTGGATTGAAAATTTTTCAAAATTTTGGACGTATAAACCGACATAAGTATGAATATGATAAAAGCTCAAAAATTTGCGGGGATATCGATAGGTAGGGCTTTTTATCACACCAGCCTACGAAAAACATAATATCGCTGTAAACAGGGCCACTAGGAAAACCTTCGTTAAAATCTCCAAAGGATCCTCGAACCACATAAAAATTTTGGATTGGACAGATAGGGTCCAAACTTGAATATTTAGAGATCCAAAGTTTCGACCAAATCGGTTGCTACGTCTATGAGAAATCGTGCATTTTAGCGAATATTTTCGAACTTTTGTGGGGGAGGTACCGGAAGGAGTCGACCTTTAGAAGAAATATTACAATATCCAAAGTGTGGACGAACACAGTATTCGGTTCGAGCTCTCCAGTCACTACATATGGTGCCATAGGGGTTTTTGCAACTTTCGGCCTGTTTAATCAAGAAGTGTGGACTTGCCCCTGAAAAACCTTTTACTGCCACAATTGAGGCAGCGAACGCAAGTTGCTTCAACAAAAATCAAAGTGATTCGAGAGCAGGTCTTAAAGTGAATTCATCCAAAATTTTGTGTGGGAGGTACCTGAAGGAATGGACAAATATAGTCCATATTCGAACCTGATCTATATCTGGTAGATATATTAGGATGTGTAAAGTATGGACCAAATCGGTCACACCCATCAACAGGTAACGTGAGCACAATTTTTTCAAAAATTTTGAACTTTTGTGGGGGAGGTACCTGAAGGAGTGGACCGATATGGCTTATATTCGAACATAAACTAAGTTTGCAAAAATATTTCGAAGGCCACATTTTGGACCAAATAGGCAGATCCTTTCTAGAGTTATCTTGCGCTCCAACCACTACACACGGTGTCATAGGGGTTTTGTTGTACCTTTCAGGATATTTTCTCAGGAAGTATGGACTTGCCCCTGATGAAACTTATACCGTTGCTACAACAAAAATCAAAGCGATTCGAGAGCAGGTCCTAAACTGAACTTTTCCGAAATTTTGTGTGGGAGGTACATAAAGGAGTGGACCGATTGAGTCCATATTGGAACCTCATCTAAGTCTGGTAGAAGTTTCACGATATGCAAAGTATGGACCAAATCGGTTACTTCCATCAAGAGTTATCCTTCGCACAAATTTTCCGAACATTTCCGAACTTTTGTGGGGGAGGTACCGGAAGGAGTGGACCGATATAACCCATCTTCGAACTTAAACTAAGCTTAGACAAAATATTACGAAAGCCAAACTTTGGACCGAATCGGTTGATCCGTTCGAGAGTTATCGTGCCCTCCAGCCAGCCAGACAGACAGACGGACGGACATTGCTAAATCAACTCCAAATTGTCTGAAACGCATTTCGTCCAAACATACTTGGGGTCTAAAACCATTATTTCGATGAGGCACATTTTACCCGTATAAAAGTGTATATACCCTCGTTAGCATAAATGCTGAGGGTATAAACATGGTCAACACGACTTTTGTTTCATCCGATTTTTTTGTGCGTTCTAACTCAAATTGTGGAGTTATTTTCAAATTCGAAAACAGTTTTTCTCTAGCAGCTCTAATTTTTGAGATATATCTATATTTACAGTGACCAATACTGGTTTACGCGATCATTTTCGAAAGGAATGACCCGAAATTAGATCCATTTACAATATTTGCTCCATTTCTTCAGGTACTTCATTAGAAAAAGTTCAAAATGTTTGCGTTTTTAATTTATTAGCAAAGTTACATTAGTACATTTTTTGGGAAAAGAATTTAGGTTGTGGATGCTTTATACAATCTGCCCGTAGATGATAATCTCTGTTTACACATGCTTAGAGTATATCTCTGTCGTCTAAGCCGACTGATACTTTTCTTACTTGGTTTTAGAGATGTCGGGCTATTAGCACCACAAGATCTACCTTCTGTGAAAATGTTAGAACGATTCTTGAACAGTTCATAAACTGCAAATAAGCAAAAATTTTGAACTTTTTTTGTGGGAGTTAACTGATATAACCATTATTGGAAGTTCATGTACAAACAAATATTACAATGTAAAAAGTTTCGGTCAAATCAGAGACTCAATTCGTAAGTTATTATTAAAATTATGGTTAGTCATCTTTCAGTTTTTAGTATCTGCAGGGGTTTTCACAGTTTTGGGCCATTATTTCACTTAATCAAATATATTTTAACTGTAAATCGGACACAAAGTTGTATCTCATTTTCTTTTGGACGGGCAGAGAATACTTAGGTTTCAGTCATCGGTTAAATCCAAATGCTAAATGCATCCAAACTCATTTTTCTGAGCTCTTTTTTTTTTGACTTCTGACAAAAACTTACCCTGTTTTGGCGAATTCAATCACAGCATTGAGCATACGCTTGCCTAACTCTCGTTCAACAGGTCGATATTGCAGTGATGTGTTTAATGGTTGACCGAAGAAATATTCAATTTCATCGCCGTGCAAGACACCCATCCATTCGCCCCATAATGAAGTGCTGGTGCGCTGAAAGGAACAAAAAGAAACATTGCATTAAAAATATGGTTCTGAAATAATTGATATAGAAATACATACGAATGTATGTATGTATGCAATAATGGTTTTCAATAACATCGCCCTGCTGATAATACAGAAAACTAATTATATTTACTGATTGCGTATCTTCATATATCGTAAATATCAAATTGCAGCTCTTAATTGTATTCGACAACATTGCAATAAAGTTGAAATAGCATGCTTGTAAAATGCTCTTCAAACTGAGAGTATATTCAACAGATGTATTATGCAATACGCCACATGAAGATTACTACCATGGTTCCTTCCATGTTAGCATTATTTTATGTGCTGTTATTGCAAAACTCATTCGAAATAATAAGCTTTTGTTTGGAAAGTTTATAAGTAGTTATTTGTTTCAACCCAAAATTTTGGTACGATAAAACCCGTTTTGTCACTCACAATATGTCCTTTTTTATATGGAATCATATTGCGTATGCCATGTATGTAGTTGTGTCTTTATAAGCCACAACTGAAAAATTGAGTTTGTTGATGATATTAAAGTTGACTCTTTTGTTCTTGTTTTTTGCATGCTGCAGTGAAGTTTCGTGCATGGCTGTGGAGGTGAGGTAGCAATCTGTGCCTTAAGCCAACATCGAATGGTTGGAATTGTATTCACCGTAGGTACATAGAACAACGGTAACTCCTAATACCGTATAATGCGCACAGTCCCGTGTTTGTACGCATATCCTTGGTTTCTTGTAGCTGATTTTACAGCGTACTCCTAGTACTTGAAGATTCATACTTGTGCTGGTATTTCTTCTGACTATTATTATTTCATTCTTTTGCATCAATTATTAAACTTTGTATTTTATATGATGCCTCCTTATAATAGACACAATGCTTATATCAGACAACAAGATTACATAGTGGCTTGTTATTAACAAATTGAAGAGAGCATGATTGTGTGTTGTACTATATAGTACCCGATAGTTTTGTGAGTAGCACTGTGAGTAATTTTGTGAGGAAAATTAACCATATTCGGACGCGTTTTACCCAATCACTTGCACATTCGCGGTCATGGGCTCTCAAAGAATTGGGACCTTGATGTGAAAAGGGATCATTTTGTCAGGCGCATATCTTCCAAACCATTAGGAATTTTTATTTTGTCTCGATTAGTTGTTGAATCTAATAAATACCTCTGTCCATAAAAATACCTCCAGGTCAATATAAAACACGTATGTTTTGAGTTCAATTTGTGTAAAGTTGTAGATTTTTTAAGCTTTTATAACTTCAATATTGATTTAAATTGACGAAAATTACTCGGTTTCACTACTCCAAAAACAATCCCAAAAATTTTTTTGCAAAATTTCTTGAAAAATTCCATTTTCCCGGAAAATACTATTTTCTTAAAATTTACCTATATTGGTATACCGGTGTCCATGATATATATCGATGGGGTTTGTATAGATTTATAGGTGTAAAGACTTCTTTTAATGCCCGTTGGTAACCTCTGAGAGATCTGCTTAATATTTCGTATAATTATTTGATCATCCTCTGCAGAAGATGTGCTTGTCTATACACTTCCTTCCAACTTATGGCGATTTCAGAAGTTTTTTTTTAATTGAGCTGAATAGCGCAGCTCTATCAAAAGTAAACATAGGAGGGATAACATGTATTCCTCATGAAATCTTTTTTCCGTCTTCTTCTGATTAAAAAAAACTCTTATGCCAATCAATACAAAAAAACTCGTTAAAAATTAATTAATAGATATTCGTACTACGGAGTTGCAAATGTTTTGAACAGGCTAAAACATGTGTTCCTCAGGTATTTCACACATTTTTTACATAAGTGTTAATAACTGAATAATCATTTTAAAATCTGGAGAATAGTGTCAATAACGATTCAAATTACAAAAATACATATTTAAAAAGTCAAAATAGATTAAATGTGAAATAGGCATCTGAGTTGCAAATGTTTTGAGCAGCACTGTTCATCTATGAACATTGTAGTTTCAGAATCCGCAAAAACTTCCTAGGTGTAAGCATTTTCCATTTAAAGTTGGTTCAGGCGCACCGTGATGTATGTCAAAATAGCAAAATAACGTATAATAAAACAATAATAATGGGTGACGTAGGGTATGAATGATACTAAGCAACGGTCCTGGCCGGCTTTAACTTGACAAAGCACAGGACTTATCTTCGTCCCCCTTTCACCTCAAGTGGACACTAACCTCCTCGTGGTGTCACCTGGGGAGCTGCCTTTAACACCCGTTATAGGTAGTGAGCTAACATGTGGCGCGCTCACTCATAAGAACGATAAAAACTTGGGTTTGTGCGTTGGCTTAGTAACATTCCCCTAGTATGTTTGGACGAAATAGGTTTCAGACAATTTGGAGTCGATTTAGCAATGCTGTCCTTCCGTCCGTCTGTCTGACTAGCTGGAACGTACTATAACTCTCCAACGCATCAAACAATTCGGTCCAAAATTTGATCTTCATAATATTTTGTCCAAACTTAGGTCGAACATGGGTCATGTCGGTGCACTTCTTCGGGTACCTCTCCACAAAAGTGCAAAACTTGCCGCTAAAACGATGCGCACAATAACTCTCGAAGGCAGTAACCTATTTGTTCATACTTTGCATATCGTAATATTTTTGCGAGACATAGATTAAATTCTAATATGGGCTTTATCGGTCCACTCCTTCGTGTAACTCCCACACAAAATTTGGGATAAGTGCAGTTTAAAGACCTCCTTTTAAATCATTTTAATTTTTTCGAAACAACTTGCATTCGCTGGTCTCATTACGATGGAACACGTTTTTTTTCAGGGGCAATATGAAAGCTGTAAAACCCTCACGGCTACCTTTTGTTAGTGATGCGCACGATGACTCTCAAAAGGATCAACCTATTTATTCTCAACTTTGAATCTCGTAATATTTTGTCCAAACTTAGATAGATAGGTGATATCGGACCACTTCTTCGTGTACCACCCCCACAAAAGTTCAACATTTTTCTTGAGCACGATAAATCTCGGAGGGAATAACCGATTTTACACATCGCAATAATTCTTTCAGTTACCTCCCCCATAAAATTTTAAAATTTTTCGAAAAAAGTTGTTTTGAAAATGTTTGCTATATGCTGTTTCCGAGACCAAGAGTTCTAAAAAACCTCTGCTGGCAAAAACTAGAGTCCATGCGGTATATAAAATGGAGAGCGGGGGAAGAAAACTCAAGTGCGTTTGAATTTAATTAACATTTTTAATTTTAAAATTATTTTTTTAAATAAAAGTTTTAATAAGTTTTTATATAATAAAGCTCTTAATATTTTTGTTTTAGACAAATAAAAATGAATTTTATTTATTATGGGATGTTTCGTCATGACTTGAATTTTTATTGCATCTTTAGATTGATTAAAAACACATTCCGAAGAATGCCTATATAAATTCAATCCAAAGCACTGCCTCAAAAGCCGTGATTTTAATCGAAAATGGAGTTGTGTGCTATGCAAGCAAAACGTAGTGCATCCTAGCAGGACACATTCTTATAAAATTCATTAGTGAATTCATAGAAAAAGATGTACTCCAACGGCACTTGTACTGTACACTTTAGTGATTAAACTGCATTCGCGGATGCAAACTGTTTGCTTGGTATATCTTTCGTGCGCAAGTCCATGATCTTTGAAAGAATATTCAAAAAGCTTTATATCTTACGGTAACCCATTGAATGGCTGGCAATAGCTATCGATAGTAATGAATCTCGAAATAAGATCACTTCCAATTTTATGCGTCCCACCGAAAGCCCACAAATGTTTGGGGGAAAGGAAAGGTTGTGTAGCCGATATTCGGTCTGTCTATAGATGAAAGAAGAATTTACACAGGCTGAGACTACACTGAAAATTGTTTCGTTAATAAAGCATTGTATAATAATGATCTGAAAGAACCCTCGTAACCTCGTTTACACGGGATTAAGATAAACCTAATTCCGTGACAATATTCTTGATCAGCATGAAATTCTAAGCCGATATCAGCTCACAATATTTGGTATTTGGTATTTTTATATCTTTACCCTCATTATTCTACAGAAATGGCTGAAATTATTTCGTCTTCAGGCAGAATTCTGTCAGTACAGGTCCACTTTTATATATACCGTTCTATGGTACCGATTTTCGATATTTTAATTGTCTTAGCCTCATTTTTACACCGAAATGAATGAAAATTGTTATTTTGTCGTAAAAAATTAGCAACAAAACTTGTCCTCGGAAATGTTTCAGTACGGGTCCACGTTTTGATGATATTGGCTCCGTAGGAAGGTACGTCCCGATGTTGGGTATTTTCTGAATTTTAACCGCGTGATCGCACAGAAATTGATGAAAATTGGAATTTAGCCTTATTTGGGGCCACAGAACGTTTCCTCGGAAACTTGTCAATATAGGTAAACGTTTTGTATAGCCCCCGAAGAACGTTTCCGCCCGATATTTGGCATTTCAAAGGTTTTAGATAGCAAATTACACTGTGCAACAAAATTAATTTTTTTCCAAATGATGGGAAAAAGTTTTAAAGTTTACGTCGGAAAGTAACCAAAATAGGCGGGGCAAGTTCCGCCCATTTTTACATTTTTCGAAATATTCGAGTTTATATATCTTTGAATCCTTGCATTTCAGGTATATAGTGTCTTTGGCAACTTTACTTAGGAGGGTGTGAGAAATATTTTTGTTAAAAAATTTAACCCTCATGCGGTTCATCAAAGGGGTCTTTATGTCCTTTTTTTCGAAAATTTTTCAAAAACTCATTGAAAATGTGATCGTATCAAATCCGAATATTCTACAAAATTGTACATACACCAAAATACACCAAATCGCCAGGAATCTCTAAAAATTAGGGTTAAAGTCGGACTTCATTTGAGTGATGATGTCAGAGACAAAAATATTCTTCGTCAAATTTCACTATAGGTCACCAAAGAAATGAAATGTCTATTTACATTCTATAGCATTAAAATATGAGTATCAATTTTGCTGAAAAAAACATGAAAATATTTCCCAATTTTTTTGATGAAAATTTTTTCCTTCTTTTTCTAGTTGATACATAGAAGTAATATAAAACTTGGTTATAGGTGAAAAGTGTCAAAGGATGAAAAATTCTACACAAAATTTCATGAGTTTCAAAATAAACCATAAATCTATGTGTACTATTTCCTTAAAAAATTAGATTACAAATTTATATATATTAGGATGAAATTATATGTTTTAATTTTGGACTGTTAATTTTACATAATTCAATACTGGATCAAAATCTAGCAAAATCCTTTACTTTTTGGGAATATTGTTAAAGAAAGAAATGTTCCAAATGAAATTTCATTATGAGTCTCTGAATAAAAGAAATCTGTAACCATAACATATAACATTCTTAGCAGCACTTGTTTTTGATATATAGGTTTTATTGCCATATTTTCCAATTTTCATACAGATTGTCGTTGTGATTGAAAAATATAAATATCTTTTTTATAAATTCATACAGAAGATGTTGTGCGTTCAATTTAAACAGCTTTAAAAACATTTTTGGTAAATATATATTTGAAAAATAAAAAACAAAATCCCAGACCGGACCTGCCAAAATTGCGTATTTTTAATACTTTCAACTTAAATTCCGTAGTTAGGATAAGCCATTGGTTACTTATATTGCATGCGAAAATACATTAGAGGTCTACGGCTATGGTCCAGTGAAAATATAGGTGTCATAAAAATCTACAATGATGGGACTAACTCCTAATTTGGTGGCATTTACGGAATAAACCTTAGAAATTGGCATAAATAGCTGTATCATGAATGACCATAACGAACCCAGTTAGGATATAGTCATTTATGCCAATTGCTTGGAAACCGCAAGTCCTATCAAAATGGGATTAGAAAAAGTATTGTAGCTGTGAAAATTCTCTACAAGATTGACCTTTATAATATTTTCGTAGATTTTACCATTTTTGAGATATAGAAGTTCAAATTGGGACAGACTGTATCGCCTCCTTATAAAACAATGTCATGCACGGTGCGCCTTAACTAACTTTAAATAAGAACCGCTTACACTTGGGAAGTTTTAACAGATTCTGGAACAGCAATGTTCATAGTTGAGAAAAATAAAAAAAAAAATAAAAAATCACTAAAGGGATTTTTAAATAAATCGCGGTCAAACTTAACATTTTTAGGTTTATT
Source organism: Musca autumnalis (assembly GCF_047663935.1). Classification (NCBI taxonomy): domain Eukaryota; kingdom Metazoa; phylum Arthropoda; class Insecta; order Diptera; family Muscidae; genus Musca; species Musca autumnalis. The sequence goes on from NW_027411644.1 coordinate 212,508,513, forward strand.
TTATGTTTTCGCTATTTTATTTGGAAGTTCAAGTTTAGGTCACATTTTTAGGGGTTTTTGCTAGTTTTTCACGATTTGCTTGAAAACGGTAAGTCTTGTCGAAATGAGACTAGGGAAAATCTTATAGCTGTGAAAATTCACTAAAAGATTGGCTTTCGTAATTTTTTCCTACATTGTACTATTTTTGAGATATATAAGTTTAAGTTGAGAAATTGCAGTCATGATATTTTTTTTATATGGAAACGATACAGTCAGTCAATTGCCCAATTTGAACTTCTATATCTCACATGAACACTCTTGTAGATAATTTTCACTGCTACAACATTTTGTTTAGTTCCATTTTGATAGGGCTTGCGGTTTCTCAGCAAAATCGTGAAAACCTAAAAAAAACCCTAATAATGTGAACTTTGACCGCGATTTTATTTCTGATTTTTCTTAGCTATAAACATTGGAGTTTCAGAATCCGCAAAATTTTCCCAGGTGTAAGCTCCTTTGATTTAAAGTTGGTTCAAGAGCACAGTGTACTATGAAACAATAAAAAATTCTCAAAAAATTATTTCCTGTAACACGAATAAATGCTTTTTTGACTATTATTGATATAATACCATTTAATACATTTAAATATTAAAAAATGGTCCCGCACAAACCACTTTTAAGTGATATGATGAAATAAAATTATATATGATATACAATAATATATATGCAATGATATGATGATGTCTTGTGGCTCCAAAGATTATTTTTAGATATATATCTGCTTATAAAATGTTTTTCAAATTATATAGTGCGTGAACTTTTATTATGGAATCACCTTATCATTATGATTTTATCCAATCTTAGGGAAACACTCCTCAAAATATCAAACAAGGATACGAGGTTGTAAAAAAGTCATAACCCTATTGTACACACATCGTCCAAATGGAATGACTGTTACATGGTATTTGAGATTTTGAATGGGTAGAATACATCGATGTCTAATTCGACACCTTGTTTAAAAGAAAGTGATATTCTTCAGTTAGCATATTCAACTTCTCCTAGAAATAAGCCTTCACGTGACGGAAGACCTTAATACCATCCATTTAACTTCCATGGTATAAAAAGTTCGGCCCGACCGAATTAAATACCATTCTTATTTGTTTAATAAATATTCGATGTATTCCCGAATAGGGGTACTGACAAAAATAAACTACAGACACTGTTTATTTATGTCAATTTGCTGAAGGACATTTTAAATATGTATGTATGCAGGTATACCGTTTATGTGTGCAATTAATTAAAGTTTTATTACAAAATTTGTGGGTTACGTTTATGAAATCTGTAGTCGAAAAGTTTGAAGGATGGAAGGAAAATCAACTGAATATTTGCATAGGTATGTTCCTACACACATATATACGTAAACATATATGTACATATACATATTTAATATTGGAGGTTATCATTAAATTCATACACCAGAATGAATCGCAATCTTAAGAGGTAGCTAACTGCATTTTTATGAAACAAGTGTGTTTGGGTGGGTGGGTGGTGTATATTTTTTTGTCAAGGAACTTTGATTTAATTAAATGAAGAGAAGCAGAAAGTAAAAAAAATTGTATTTTGCCCCATTTAAGAATTCCAAAATTCTTCTTTTTCTCAATGATCTTTGCATTTGAAGGGAAGTGAGTTTTTTGTTGTTGAGCGACATTTTTTAATTCACATCTATTTACTTCCATTTAATGTAAACAAAATCTGGTTTTATGTTGATTTTACGTCTTTCATTCACATTTCTTTTTCAGTTTTTTAAGTAAATTGCAAAATTCAGATGCTCGTTTTTTTCGCTTAACAGTTGGGACATGACGTTGTCCAACCAACATCTGTCATGTTCCATATTTAACAAAAATCTATGATATATGAACCAATGTTGTTATGTTGAAGTCATCAGTCATATTCTGCTCCTGCTCTTAGTTTCAACGATGTCAACAGTTTTAGTTGAAATGTGACTGAATGAGTGAGTGAAAGAATTTACTATTATCTAAAGTTATTTACATGCTTCAGTGACACAACAAAAATTCAACATCACTTTTCCCATACACGGACAGCTAACAGATTTCTAAACGAACAGAAAGTCAATATAAAATCCTTCTTTATCCTTTTCAGTGGTGGTTTATTTATTTGTTTTGGGCAAGAAAAAAAATAATAATAATAAGAGTTTGAATAGTGAAGAGTTTAATTCATAGTTCGTTTTTTCACTTTTTCTCTCTGGAATACAAAGAGAAATTGAGGACATTCATAGTATGAGGACGTACCAAAGTGCTTGCCAATATTTCAAAACTTTTTCACATTTAAAAATTTAATACATCAAACTGCTAAAACCACTCAGAAGTATGAGTATGAATATTATTGAAATGTATGCAATAAACTAAGTGTTAAAGGCAAATTGTAAGAAAAACAAGTAAAAAAGTATCAGTCGGCTTTGCCGACAGAGATATACCCTCAGCCTATGTGAATTGAAATGTTCATCTACGGCAAGATCGAATGTATTTAGGGTCTTTTCAGTATTTTGTGGATTTTTTGAACATTTAAAATTGTCGACTAAAATGTGGTTTAGGATTAAAGTTCAAAAAGGTACTTGAAGGAATGATCGACATAGTCCATTACGGAAGTGAATCTTATTTTGGAAGTCATATCTTTTCGATAGATATCGCGCCCACTACATTGTCATTTCAGTGGGACATCGTATAACTTTTGGACCAGTATGCCAGGAAACATGGACATGTCCACGGAAAACATAACATCGCTATAAACAGGATCACAACGAACAGCATCGGTATACATTTCCAAAGGATCTTCGAACAGACCTTAAATTGCACTTAGACACAAATGTTGAACTTTCGTGGGGGGGGGGGGGGGGGGGGGCTACCCTAAGATACCTCCATTTTAAAGTAAATTTGAATATAATATTAGGAGATCCAAAGTTCGGACCAAATTTGTTCAAGAGATGTCGTGCATACCATTTAAGTGAAATTGCCTATCTCGGTTGATCAGTTCGAGAGTTACCGTGCTCTCCAGCCACTACATATGGTGCCATAGGGGTTTTTACACCTTTCGGGCTGTTTTCTCAAGAAGTATGGACTTGTCCATAAAAAAGCTATAAGAGCTATTAACTATTAAGCTATAAAAATCAGAGTGATTTGAGAGCTGGTCTTAAAGTGAACTTATCCGAAATGTTGTGTGATAGGTACCCGAAGGAGTGGACAAATATAGTCCTTATTCGAACCTGATCTATATCTGGTAGATATATTAAGATGTGTAAGTATGGATAGGTCGCTCCCTAGAGTTATCGTGCCTGTAGGAGTGGACCGATAAGACAAATCATTATAAAGGCCAAATTTTGTACTAAATGGATCCGCTCGAGTGTTATCTTGCGCTCCAACCACCACACACGGTGTCATAGGGGTTTGTTGCACCTTTCAGGCTATTTTCTCAGGAAGTATGGACTTGCCCCTGAGGAAACTTGTACCGTCGTATGGGGGGCGGTGAATACAAGTTGTTACAACAAAAATCAAACCGATTCGAGTTTAGCACCTGCTAAACTGAACTTTTCCGAAACTTTGTGTGGGAGCTACGGGAAGGATTGGACGGATTAAGTCCATACTAGAACCTCATCTAAGTCTGGTAGAAATTTCACGGACCAAACAGGTTACTGCCTTTAACAGTTATCGTGCGCACAAATTTTCCGAACATTTTCGAACTTTTGTGGGGGAGGTACCGGAAGGAGTGGACCGATATAACACATCTTAAGTTCGAAGTTTGGACAAAATATTACGAAAGCAAAATTTTGGACCATATCGGCTGATCCTTTCGAGAGTTATCATGAGGTCCAGCCAGCCAGACAGACAGACGGACGCACATGACTAATTCAACTCCAAATTGTCTGAAACTGATTTCGTCCAGACATACTTGGGGTCTAAACCATTATTTCGATGAGGCACATTTTGCACGTATGAAAGTGTATATACCCTCGTTAGCATAAATGCTGAGGGTAGAAAAAAAAGTTACCAAAGGCCGCGCTAAGCGTTTTACATGGAAGCCATTATATTTAATGGACAAATATCCATTTCTGTAAAAACAAATTGCATTTGAAAGAAAAAAGTTCGATGACAGAGAAGCCACTCCACAGCAGATATTACTGATGAGCTGCTACCAACATCAAAACCGTTCACATAATGGTGATTTTGTGGGTTCGAATCTTCGGAATTCCTTTTTCACTTGCAAAAAATCATTGGTCATTAAAATAGACTCCAACGAGAAATTAATTAAAATGGCTTGTTTCTTTTTTGTAATATTTTGTACTTTTTAACGTTTGAACACGAAAGCGTATGATCAACGCGTAGTTTTTCGAAGTGGTATGAATATACGCCTCGATGTTCGAACGTTAAAAAATACAAAATATTACAAAACAGAAAAAAGAAAATTTTAATTACTTTCTCTTTGGAGTCGATCTTAATGATCGATGATTTTTTGCAAGTGAAAAAGGAATGCGGAAGATTCGAGCCCACAAAATGTTGTAACCGATTTTATTGTTTTCCTTTTTCAATTACACTGTGAACCGCAATTTTAGGAGTGGAAAATTCCTTTTGGGAATGAAAGCCCTTCGAGAGTACATAGAGAACCCCGAAGGACAGATCCGCCGTGAGTCGAACTTCTGAGTTATGACGTGATGAATATTTTGCTGAAGACCCTATGAGCCGTCTGGAACCAGAGTTATATCTTTGTTCGCTTCTGTTTAAGCTTATTTTTAAGACTTTTTTGTAATATTTTCATTTTCACCAATGCTATGGCATGTTATTTTCATTAACCCTTTGCAATGGAGTTTTAACAACGCACAATGGCCCCAAATTCAAATTTTCTGGCCAAAACTATTTCAACGTCCATTTTGTATTGAAATTTATTATTATTTATAACAAATGTGTACAAACAGCAATTCTTACGTTTTATCGACCAAAATGGCCAAAAACTGCCAAAATTTGTTGAACAGGGTGGTCCCGTTGTGTGGGGTCTAAACTAAAACATTGACCTATGTTAATAATTTTTGGTACGAAGGATTCATATCTTCCAAGAGGTCAAAATACCAAATTTCAGCCCAATCGGTCATAAAGTGTCGCTAAAATCCAGAAAATATCTAAACTCGGACAGTACTTTTAAGTGGGGGCTATGACAAAAAATTTACTTATTTTCAAAAAAATTATACATACTTGTTTTCTACACTCTGAAACCCTTAAATATGAATTTTAAGGAAAATCGGTTGATAGATGTGGGTATTACCGTTTTATTTCAGTTGGATACTACGTACAGTCACAACAGGTATTTACAAAAAATTCTCCCATCTTAAAATAGAAAAATCCACTTTATTTTAACTGTGGCAAATTTGAGCACGATTTGACTTCTGAATTTATTAGTACAGACCCCCTGCTATCTTTCAAATTCGATTTGGAGGTGGACATATTTGGACATTTTTTTTAAAGTTTAAGTATATTTAAAAAATATTTGTAAAAAATAATTTTTAACATATATAAAAACATTGATTTTATTACGCTAATTTTACAAATTTCATCGTTCTTTTTGTAAATATTATGAAAGTACTCATTAACAGCTTCCCGATTCATAAAAACTTTGGTCTCACTTCTGTATATATATGCAGCGACGCAATACAACAAATATTGTATATTTTACTGCACAAAGTCTGTTTTATTTTTACATAAAAAAGTGTAAACTTTGGTACTGCGCCAATCAACGAATACTAACGTTATGTACAAAAACTAATTATTTTCAGATGACTGGATGTGTTTTTTTATTATTCTGTGCAAAAAAAGTAAAATTTCGAAACTTCAAAAATAGGGTTTTGGCCAAAAATTTCCTGATTGAAACCTATGTGCAACGTTGGTTGTGATTTCGAGTCTCCGACAACATCAAGCCTATTGTAAGTAATTAATCTTATATATTTAGAAAAAATGTGTATAAATAAAAACACAAAATTCATCTCTATTGGATCGATGGAATGGTTCAAATTCTGATGAAAAGATCGGATCTTTCAGGACTTCCTTTGCATGGTTACAAATGGTGATGAAAACCAACCAGTCTAGCCGAAACTCTCTGTAACCGGTTTTCCATCTGTCCATAGATGATAGTTTCAATTTATATAGGCTGAGAGTATATTTCTGTCGTTAAAGCCCATCTGATCTGTAAACCAAAAGTTACAGTACTTAAGACGATAAACGAAAGAAAGAAAGATAAAAAGCAATACCTTTAGCTTTACACAAATCGGGACTCCGACACATTTTTAAAAAGAGTTAAAGTTGACTTTATGGATATAAGACTTCCAAGGCTCTTCTATAGAAAGAATACATTTAAAAGGCCTTCTGTATATAGAAGACTTCTTAGAGGTTTACTACAGATAAAAGACCTCCGAAGGGTCTTCCTCAAATACAAGACCTTCCAAGGCTCTTACATAGATTGAATACCTCCTAAGGTATTGATTGTATGCTTATAGAACGATGTATTACCAACCAATATTTTGCTATAGGTATAATATTTCCCAAGGGTCTTCTATAGATAGAAGACTTCTTACAATTCTTTGTCTTATTATGGAATACCTCTTAAAGGTATTCCTTCCTCGGAAAATCTTCTAAGGGATTTTTTTATAAATAGAGGACCTTTCAGGGTCGTGTAATAGATAGAAAACATCTCAAGTGTCTTCTACAGATAGCATAACTCCCAAAAAGTTCTATAGACAGAAAATTCTTCTATAGATTGATGGTCTTCTAGAGGCCCAAAAGATCTGCCGATTCTGTCCAAAATTTGGCCTTCGCAATATTTTCTTTAAACTAAGGTTAAGTTCGAAGATAAGCCATATCGGTCCACTCCTTCGGGTACCTCCCCCACTAAAGTTAAAAAATGTTCAAAAAATTGTGCGCACGATAACTCTTGAAGGGAGTGACCGATTTGGTCCATACTTGACACATCCTAATATATCTACCAGATATAGATCAGGTTCGAATATGGACTATATTTGTCCACTCTTTTTTTGGTACGTCCCACAAAATTTCGGAAAAGTTCGCTTTAAGACCTGCTTTCGAATCACTTTGATTTTTTGAAACTTCTGGCATTCGCTGCCTCAATTACGACGGTAAAAGTTTTTTTTCAGGGGCCAGTCCATACTTCTTGAGAAAACAGCCCGAAATGTGTAAAACTCCGCTATGGCACCATTTGTAGGTGGCTGGAGAGCACGATAACTCTCGAACTGAACTAGTGTGCACGATATCTATCGAAAAGACATGACTCCCAAAGTAAGATCCGTTTCCATAATGGACTATGTTGGTCAATTCCTTTAATTACTTCCTTCGCAACACCTTTGAACTTTAACCCTAATCCACATTTTAGTCAGCAAGTTCAAATTTTCAAAAAGAGCTGCAAAATTCTGAAAAACCCCTAAATACTTTCGATCTGAAAGTTTCAATTCACATAGGCTGAGGGTATATCTCTGTAGGCAAAGCCGACTGATAATCGCCTTATATGTGGTCAGCTGGATGTCTTTATCCCCAAGTGCTGCCGGCTAGGAACTTCAGGACCTTGTTTCGATATCTCAGCTTGTCACAGATAGCTGTAGCATTCGCGGACGACGTGAGCATGCTCTCAAATGTGACCCCTAGAATTTTGGGGTAGTTTGTGATAAGAATTCTGCTACTGCCGACCATGACGCCAAGATCGTACAATCATCGGCATACGTTACGATTTTAATGCCGTATGGATGTGGTGGAATACAGGAGAGCTAGAGTTTAGACAGTTCCCAAGGTATCAACCCACCTTGGGGAACTCCCTGCTTGACTTCCCAGGCTTGGACTTCTTGTTCCTGAATTCCATGTAAGACTAGTATCCACGCATATGTGTAATTAATTATGCAACGTTTCAAACTGGGACGGATATTAATCTGCTTAATGTCATATTTGCATATTCCTCGAGTGGCAAATGTGGTAAGATCGGTCAGATAGGAGTTCAGTCTTACTTTTTACTCCTGAATTCCACGTACGACTGGCGTCCACTCATATAATTGATTATCCAACGTTTCAAGATTCGCCTCAGAGTTGTCTGTTCAATGTCCTCAAACAGCGTGGAGTGCCTGATTGTATCAATGGCTTTTGATAAATCAAGCGCCACCATCACTGTTCTATCACACTGCTTGCTCTGGTTGCGTCCTTGACTAACATGTGTGTGGAGATTGTTTACAGCGCTGTTGTCGTGCTAGGCTGCTTACGGAACCCATGCTGATGATCGGCAACTGGATAGCTATTTCTGATGCTGGGAATCTTTGCTAAGGGCGATAATTTGCAATATCATCCACTCCGGGATGCTCGGCAAACTGTCGATTTAAAAAACCTGCGCACCTCTTCTGATCTGTCAGCGTAACGTTGTCTAACGTGACTGAAGTCCTATCTTCCTTATTTCCAGGGTTCGACAGTGACTTAACTCTTACCCGAAATTCACTTATTCCGGCTCCAATGTTGCAACCCTTCACATGATTTAACCTCTTGCTTCGCTTATGCTCACGTCTATTCTGCAACCCGAACATCAGAAGTGTCGAGCAGATATCTGAAGCGGTGATTAGCGAACTCTCTAAAACTGGACCAATTAGCTTTCCCATGAGTAATTAAAATGCGTCATGCAGGGTTGATGAAATCTGGAGATCTGATAATGAATACAATTATGGTGAGATGGTCTGATCCAAGAGTAACAACGGTTTGCCAGATGACACGATGGTTATGTCTGACGAACTGTGACAACTTCCTCTAATTCTTGAAGTGCCGCCCTCATTGACCGTGCAGAACGTAGAGCTATCAATTTGCTCAGTGCTGGCACTAAACCCCACTGGTCATTTCCGAAGACAATCACAACACTGTAAGTGGAACTTGTTGTTGAGCAAGGTTTCCTGCACCACCGCAACAATGATATTCTTCCGTCGCATAAAATCCACTATTTACTCGATCCAACCACAGAGTCCATTGCAATTAAAATGCAAAAAGTATGAATTTTCTGGAATTGGAACGACTCACTGGGGGCTGTGTTCACGCAGTGTGCTGCAACATAGTCACTATCGTAGTAATTCGCATTGACGAGTCCAGAACAACCACCACTCCCGGCATCTATAACATCTCACCGGAATTTAAGTGTGGAGGATGCGGATGTGACAAACTGAGCACATCCAAATTAGGTCTAGGTTTTCCTCCGTCTCGGCACGGCCCAAAAGAATCCGGACCAGACATTCCGGGATAAGCTGCTCCCAACACAAAAAAAAACGATACAAATACATACAAACATGTGTACACTGAGGTGGCAGGCGCTGGCCGGAACAAGCACCCTTGTCGACCACAGGTTTTAGTTGTTTACACAGAATGCTAACTGACAGACTTGTACCCATGCAGTTGAAACATAGAGTATTGCATTATTTTTTGGATGGTACAGAGAATGCTTAGACCCAGAGAATGCAGAGAGCGTAATGCTGATACATACGTCGATCTGTCATAAGGCCAAATGGTCATATCCTGAACACATTATAAGGATCTGTGACAAGATTACTATGTTCATATCAACAGAAGGATGTATTGCACCAAAGCTATCAACTTAATGTTCCACTCTTTGAAAGAATTTTGGATTTTTTTTAACTCCTGCACTCTCTTTGACTCCATTTCTGTCGTGGGTTCCTTGGTGAAAGCATCTCGAAACAAGTACAGATTTTCTGGAATTAAAATCGCGTAGAAGGGCTGGGCACTCTCAGTTACAGTAGTATAGACTTATAAATCTACTCAATTTCATAGCGTATACGTCAAATAAATTCTAGTTATAACGGGATTTTTATTTTGCGTAAACGCTATGGAACATGCAACGTAATATTAGTCTCCCACTAACTAGAAACTCGTGTATAATACGAGTATAATCCATCGCTGTCCATCTGCTGTTGTTAAGTATATCCCGATTCATAGGATTTCCTGTATAACAGTCATATTGGCTTTGTATTTTGCAAGAGCAAGATTTGAAAACCTGGTCCTAAAAACGTTTGCGGGGTAGTCAACATTAGTTTTTCTTTTACTACAAATGTGACCAATGCTTTACTTTACTTGGTTTTTTCGCTGATTCTTGTATTCACCGCGGTGGATTTTGTCACTTTTCATTGCAAAGCAGCAACATTTTTTACTTCTTTCTTTTACTCCTCTTAACTTCATGACGTTAGCTGTACTTCTACTTTATGGCTTTTTTGTGTCGTTTCCACATCTTGTCCCTATGCCAAAAAGGATGGGGACACATTAAGGAAGAAAATTGTTAATGACGGTCATTTAGAAAAAAAAAACTGCATATTCTTTCATTTATTATGACCATAAATTTACTGCTAAGAGAATATTGTGCTGTGTCAGTTCTAGTTTAAATTTGTTCGCTTCATCTTGGGGTTTCTGCAATTTCCTTTTGGTTAGAAGTATGCTTACACAAGCAATTTATTTCTTATCAATTTGAAGTAGCGCAATTGCGGTTGTGTGCAATAACAATAAAAGTCATGAATTTAAAGTGGAGAGATGTTTTTTTTGGTTTAATACCAAAATAATATTTTTTTACAAGGAAGGATGAGGAAAAGCTTCTTTGATTTTGCATTGAGTTTCCTTAATATTTTTCACTAGAGATAGATGTAGAATTTATCTACTGCTTTACATCTCCATTCTCTTGCATTTCTTCAGTTGAGATCTAAATAGTGACTACTGTTAATTATGTTACTGTTAATTATAATTTAATTATACTTATTCAAATCTCACTCTTAATATGATTTTGAAATATTATCACCATAATCTGTTAATCAATACTTACATGTGTAAAATAATAATAATGTACGGTAGCACCTCGTTCGGCTAGTGCCTGAGCATATTCATTTGTTGGACAAGTGAAGAAATGATCACCCACAGCTCTACCAATTTGTTGTTGATTTTGATATCCTGGATTACCTTCCCAACTTGTGTACTGTAAACGAGAAAGAAAAAAAAAACAATTTATTAATTGAAATCCATTAATGCACTTTAATGTAAACAATTAAGCATTGTTAATTATTTTTAAATCAAACAAATAAATCATTGGAAATTAATGCAAAGAATTAATTGTTATGTAAATATTAACAGACTGTTTCTGTATGTCGAAAGAAGAATGTGTGCGAAAGAAACACGTCCAAACTCTTGTGTGTTTTTCAAATTTGTTTTTTGTTTTGAAGCAAAGGTAAAACTATTTCGAAAACTAAAGTTCGGGCGTGTTTCATTCGCACACATTCTTCTTTCGACATACAGAAACTGGCTGTAAATCTAGTATATTGTGAGAGGTAGGGGAAGGGATAAATGATATCAACGAATGACTTTGATCGGCTTTAGCATGGCTAAGCTTAGAAATTGTTTTGGTCCCTCTTTCATCTCAAGTGGACACTGACCTCAGCGTGGTGTCACCTAGGAGCTGCCTTGTGTTGGGTGTTGGATTTGTAACTCACAGCTATAAAAACACTCTACTATAGAAATCAAAGGCCCGAAAATGTTTTAAGGGCCATGATTTGCGAATCTCGAATGTTCCAACTCTATATCGAGAAGGAAAACAGGACCACTAGCAAATGTACTTGCCGATATTATATCCATATAGGGAATTCGATAGATTCTGAAAGGCGTCAAAACCTAAATGTGAAACACTGTATAATAGCTGTCATAATGAAACGTTTTTGTGCATTTGTAAGTAGACATAATTTTTCAGTTTAAACCCGATTGATGAGACTTGCTTCAATTCAGACAAAAGCTAAATTTTTCAACATCAGTCTTTTTCGCGCCCATGTCCCCACGGAAGACAAAGACTACCAGACCACAGATATATTTAACGAACGCTTAGAAAAAACACATGACAAGTGTCAATTCCATGACATTTAAACTTTTCTAGGCTATTTTAATGGGAGGCAGTATAAAGTCTGAAAATTATACCAAAGAGCGCAATTCCACGGCGGTAGGTTCTATGCACTGGATTGACTCGAAGGAATCATCGACAAGGGGCAGTCACCTTGAGAATTATGTGTTTGTGTTCATATTCTTTTTCCACAGAGTCCGGCAATATGGCCCGGAATGCCTACACCGAGCTCTGTTGATCCGTGCCGGGATAGAGAAGGTCCGCATTCACCATATGTCAACTTCGGTATGTATGAAATGGGTACACTCCGAGGCTGATCTGATCTTAGACACCTCCAGGACTACTGCGATGGGAGGTATGCTACCACGTGTCTCCAACTTCGTCGTCGGATAACAGACACCCCCACAGTTCCCACATTTTGCTGTTCAGCGCTACGAAAATGCATCATTCCTGAAATTCAATTGCAATGGTCTCCGCAACAAAGTCAGCGAAATCCTTGACTTTATAAGTCGTATGAACATCATAGTCGCCGCGATCGAGAAATCAAAGCTCACAGTAGCTTGCAACGTTGCGATGGTTGCAACGTTTTGCGGAAGGACAATAACAGTCTGATGCTAGGGGACTTCAATGCTCATCATGAGCTTTGACATTCAGCCCTTGGTAATGATCATAGGGATACAGACGCTCCAGCGAGGATAAAAGGAGTTGTAATGCAAAATTGGTACAGGCTTAATCACTCTCCAGTCCCTGAAAGGAGGATGATAGAATGGCTGTTACTTTCAACGGCATTATTGTAAAATATCGGAAGAGGTGAGCGTGTTATATTAACCGGCAGTTTATAGACCACCCCTAGATTGATGAATGCGCTACGCTGCATAAGAGCCCTCCCAACAAAGGAGGACCACCACAATTTACGATTGAGACGTCATCTGAAACGCGAAATCATCTAAAGCGCTGGGTCCACTCGAAATCTCAATGGTACAGCTTAAGAAACTAGATGAACCAGGGGCTAAGTATTTAACAAGCGTCCTGAATCTATCGTTAGCCACCCACCAGAAGCCTAGAAAGTTGGCAGGGTGATTCCGCTTCTGAATCCAAGTAATAATCACCCTCTTATCGCCAGTAGCAAAACTCTCGGGGCACTACTCCCACCCATGATGAGAAAAAGTTTCCCAGTTGCCCAATATCAGCATGGATTTTGGAAAATGCACAGCATCACAACGGCACTACACGTCATATCTGAAATTCCGCACCCACCATATGGCATACAGGTCGTAATGTATGCTGATGGTTGTTCGATCTTGGAGGCGGGTCCTTTCGTCTTTGCCATATGTGAGAGGTTAAATGACTTCGTAGCTGACTTAGTGCAGTTCTTCCATCTGAGAAATATGAAAATATCCGCCTCACCATCTGTGAACCCTCTTCGTCAGGAGACAACGATTTTACAGGCTTGTTATCACAACAAGATGTTGACGATGCAGTACCTTCATGTAGAAGTCAAAAGGATATTCTCTATGGAAAACCAAAGAGTCTTCCAATAGAAGACCAAAATATCTTTGTATGGAAGTTCAAAAGGTCTTCCTGTAGAAGACCAAAATGCTTTCCTATAACATACCGAAAGATTTTCCTATAGACGAGATCAAAGAAGGAGAACAAAACACAGAAAGACAATTTTCCTATGCTAGACTAAAATGTCTTTCGATAGCACCGACGTAGCCAGGGGTGGGGGCCGGGACCCCCCCGAAATGATTTTCGATCCCATAGGATATTAGCTTATGCTACACATTTTTTTTTAATTTTTGAATAAAATTTTAAAATGTTTTAAATGTTTCAAGAAATGTGTATATTATTTGGAGGAAGTATTACAGAGAATTATTTAACTACATTGGTATACTTATTGTCCAACATATTTGAAAGTAAAAGGACTAATGAACACGTTAGGCTTTTTGAGCAATTTTCCGCATAGTTGTTGCTAAGTTTTAAGGTGTTGTTTAAGCGTTTATTCGTAATTTTAGGCTGACTGCAAGTGTTACTTAGTTCAGAACAAGATGTTTATTTATGTATATTTATTGAACGTTTGTTGCATATTACGTCCAATACTTTGGCTTATAAACAACTTCTAGAAAAAAAATTCTTGCGATCTTTTGTTTTTGAAAATGTTGATAAGAGCAATTCAACAATAAAAAATAAAAATTAATGTTTGTGGTTTTAAGTTTTTGTAATGAACTATTTTGAACATCATAACAATTACAAATTCTTTATTATGTTTGAAATTTGCAAAAAAAAAATTTATCAACCATTATTATGATTTAATTCTGTTCCACCGCAGTGTCGCCCGTTGAGATTAGTTGAAACTGGTCTTTTGCTACAAATTAGTAAATGCCTATTGTACAAAAAAAAGGAGTTTTCTGTCGAATTTTTATGTTTTGTACAACCTTTCGAAAGATAGTAAAATCAAGATTATTGAGGTTAAAGTTTATATTTTATTTATTGCATATTATTTCCAATATTTCGAAATTACATTGAATTTCATCTTCAGGGATTTTTCGATTACACATTGAATTGTATTTTGGGAAGTACTTTCAATGGATACACATTTCTAGAAATGTTCCTTTTTCCTTCTTCGACAATGGAATTTGTGACGACACACAGAGGGGAAACATAGGCCTAAAGTTGCTCAAAACACAAACTATGAAAATCGTTTTTTTATGAAAAAAATGTTGATAAACGGCAACCAGACTCTTTTCTACATTTGCTATAACCATCCTCGACTTTGTAAGATTAACCAATCCAATGCAGCATTCGATTGTATTCAGCCATACTGAAAACAAAAAGTAAATTTTCGAAAACTAAGAAATTAGGTGGACATTAAAATGACATTATTTCCGCGAAAACTTATATTTTTCAAGATATATTGTTTTTGTACAGTCTCAGAACAAGATTAGCATTTAAAATTTTCAGATTTATTTTACATCTTTGCTTTTTAATAATGGTGATACATATCCTCTTTGTAACAATTTTTTATGATAATTTTTAAGATTACTACAATTTCAATAGTGAAAAAGTCTATTTCCCCGTCGTTTCCCGACCATAGTTTCTTCTAATGTTTTATGCGCTTGATTTTCAAATATCAGATTCAATCATAAAAAATTGCGCATATTTGCGCCATTCCGAAAAAATCTAATTTTTCTCAACTAAAATATGAAATATTTTTATATGGAATTGCAAGATTTATTCACACTAAATTTTGTTCCGCCTTATAACCGGGACTCTTATTTATCAGACTAAACCAACACCTATCAAATACGTCTGCATTATTCAGAAATATTCACGGCTTTTCTCATGTGAATTGAGAAAAATTTAATTTAAGTAAGTTTCAAAAAATAAAATTTGGAATGAAATATATGTATGTATATGGGACTATAAATACATCTGTACCGATTTGTTTGAAAATGCGCTCAATGTTTTTTGTTGGCTAGTTCAGGTTGCATGTGTCAAACTTCAGTGATTTTGGTGCATTTTTATCTCATATCAGATGCGAATATATATGGAAGCTGCATCCAAATCTGGACCGACTTTCATTAATTTCTATAGGATTAATCCTTGTACAGAAGATATGCTTTGTGCAAAATTTTATATCAATCCGACTATAAATGAGCTTTCTAGGGCTTTTGACCAAATTTTAACACAAATTTCCCCTCTGTGCGACAATCGAAATAAAAAAAAAACTGGTTGGGAACAGATTCTTCTTGCTCAAAATCTCAACAAGTATCAGCCGGCTTTGCGGACAGAAATATACTCTGAGTCTTTGTGAACTAAAACTTTTATCTATGGACAGACCGAACAACGGCTACACAACCAAAATCCCTTAAACCAAAGCTATGTATTAGGAGATTTTCAGAATTGTGTAGCCATTTGCGGACGTATGAACTTGTCAACAAAATATGGATTTTATCATTGAACACAAGTGTTGCGGAAAAGGTACCTGAAGAAATGGACCTGACCAACATAGTTTATTTTGGAAGTAGATATTATTTTGCACTATAACTCTTGATGGGAGTGACCGATTTGGTCCATACTTTACACATTCTAATAATATCTACCAGATATAGATCAGGTTCGAATATGGACTATATTTGTCCAATCCATCCCGTACCTCCCACACAAAATTTTGGATAAGTTCACTTTAAGATCTGCTATTGAATCACTTTGATTTTTGTTGAAGCAGCTTACATTCGCTGCCTTAATTACGATTGTAAAAGTTGTTTCAGGGGCAAGTCCATACTTCTTGAGAAAACAGCCCGAAGGGTGTAAAAACCCCCTATGGCACCCCATGGTCTATGTCGGTCCATTGCTTTAAGTACCTTTTCCGCAAAATTTTTGAACTTTAATCCTAATCAACATTTTTGTCGGTTCATACGACCAAATTTTTGAAACCCCCTAAATACAAAAGATTTTTGTGAAAAAAAAGTGTTTCAATTTGCACAGGCTGAGGGTATCTCAGCCGACTGATACTTTTTACTTGTTAATTTATTAATTTAATATTTTTACTTATAACTAAATTATTAGCATAAAGGAAGGGAAGCCATATTTACTAATTATCCAGAGAGGTCTTAAACTCCACTTCTCTGAAAATTTTAGAAATACTCTGTGGAACCATATCGAAAGAGGGGATCGATATTATCCATATTCGAAGTTGATCAAAATTTGGACAAAATATCACGAAGGCCAAATTTTGGACCGAATCGGTTGATCTGTTTGAGAATTATCGTGTTCTCCAGGCAGCCACCCAGATGGGCGAACATAGCTAAGTGGACTCCAAATTTTCTGAAACACATTTCTTCCAAACACTTTTTGCCCTTAAAACCATTATTTCGATGAGCAAAAATGTAGATTTGGAAAAATTGTGTTTATGGATTTTTCTAAAAGAATGTATACATGTATAGACCTTGGATTGGCGCTAGAATTTCATTTTGAAAGAATTCAAGACTGGTTGCCAGAGTTTTCCTAGTTTCTGATCAACTTATAAGAAGATCCAAGATAGGAAACCAGAATGTCTATAAGAGAAGTCCGACGATTGTTCCGCGATTGGGTGCTAGAATTTCATCATTGATAGACTCACTATTGCTCAGCATTAGTTCTGTATCAAGAAAACCACTATCAGCTTTCAGAAATTCTTTGGGATAAGATCTACGATTAGACAACAAAATATACTTAGGGAAATAACTACAATTGGTTTCTTTATGACAATAACAACGATTGGATTTCCGAAATTGACCATACTCTGACACTGCAGCGTAATAAAAGACAAAAAAGAAGACACGTGTCTCGGCGTTTTTCCTTTATTTATATAACTCCTAAATATACCTGTAAATATAAAAAATACTACTGGATAACGCCATGATATCCAAACGTTCCCTCTGCATAAATCAATTCTCTACTAATCCCATTTTCCTTCCATAAATTTCTCAATATAATTGGAGTGGAAAATTGAAGCCGTGATTTTGAACTTTTGTGAAGTAGGAAACAAAGGAAAGGTCCTCAACATTCCATGTAAACAACAAAATTAAATGTTAAGACATTCCTAAGGTTTTCCGATTGTATACTCTTTCTTTTGGTCCTACCGAAGTGATATTACTGAATTACATAACATTCACTGTAGTTGTGAGTTATTTGGTAAATGATACACCCTAAAATATATGCGATTATTAATATATCCATTGTTTTGAACATATACTAACTGTGATATATTGTCAAAAAAAAAAAAAAAAAAAACAAAAAAAAAACAAGGGACATTGGCCTAGAAATCTTACGTCATTTTAATTAAAATATAGAAATGAACATTATTTCATCAGCAATATAAATCTAAAATAAGGTTTACGTCTTTGCTAAATAAGAAATTTTCGCTAACATGAAATTTCGAAATTTTGGTCAGGTGGGCCCCCCCGAAATGAAATCCTGGCTACGTCCCGTTCGATAGAAGAACAAAATACCCTGCTATTAAAGACCAAGGAGGTTTCCTAATCTTCTTCCTAAATAATAACGAAAGGTCTTTCTGATGGAGACATAAACGCCAAAACAAAAGATCGTACCACGCTTTTTAGTATAAAATGTCAAGAGGTCATCCTACAGAAGTCCAAAATGATTAAAAATTTCTTCCGATAAAAGGACAAAAAATTTTGCTATAGAAGACAAAAACGTCTTCCTATATAATAATTAAAGTTGTTTCCATAGAAACCTAAACATCATCTTCTATAGGATGATCCTCGAGAAGATCAATTTGTCTTCCAATAGAAGACCGGAAGGTCTTCCTATATAAAACCATAAGGTGTGCTTATAGAAGACCACAAGGTCTTCCTATAGACGACCGCAAGTACATTCTATTGAAGACTAAAAAATCGTCCTACTGAAAACGAAAACATCGTTCTAAAGAAGACATTAAGGTCATCCTATCGACGGTACAGAAGGTCGACAAAAGAGAACGAAAAGTTGTTTTTTATAGATAACTAGAAGGTCTGCCCATGGAAGACCGAAATAGCTTTTTGTAAGATTTTTTGGTTAAAATTCAGTGGGTCATATCATAGAAGTCTAGAAGATCTTCGAATGCTAGGCATTCAGATGATTTTTCTGAAAAAATACGAAAAGATTCTCTTATATCTTAAAAAACGCTGATAATTGTACTTATAGAAGATACTCTATATAAAATATGTCTCCAAAAAGAACAAAAACATTTCCCATAAAAACCAAAAATCTCATGGAACTTCAAAAATTTCGTTTCATAGATGTCCTTATTTACACAATTACTATTACCATAACTCATAATAAGTTTTAACAATTATATCCATTTATTATTTATTATGATAGTGATATGATAGTTATCAACCCATATAAATGCATACATCTAAACGCTTCTCGTTTAGAATTAGTGGCAATCATTTCACATTGATCGAGGACATTTTCATGCTTGCATGCACAATTTAATCCTCTGTTGTTTAAAGTTATTAACTCTGATGAGCGATAACATTAAAGTGCATTCAAGCAATTATTGGCTAATATGTTTAACGCCATTGCGTCAACCAGAAGAGTCATATTTCATAGAGTCAGTCAGTCGTTCAGTCGTAATTGAAATAACCGCAAATGGGAGAATTTGTGGGCGACATTGGCAATTGAGTAATTGGCAACACATACATATGTATGCATATAAGTGCATTCATACAAGCTGATGACATTTGAACGGATTAAAGTCTATTTAAATTATTGACAATATTATTAGACACATTTAAATTTAGACACAATTAATAAAGTAGACTGCATATTATTTCAAATCACTGATTCTAGGGATATGGATCTTTATACTCACAGAGAGCGGCGCCCACGTACTTTGTACTTTAATATTGGTTATGTTTTATTTCAAATAATTAAATAGTTGCGTAAAATGATTTTTTTTAATGTAGGACTCGATAGTACTCTCTCTTGAAATCAAAACTTCATTAATATACAGTGGCAGTCACATAATTAAGAGCAAAATTTGTTTTTAAGTGTTAGGCTTGTTTCATTTCATATATTAGACTCAGTAAGCACTTTCAAATAATGCCAAAACTTGGTTTACTTTATCTTATTATATATGAAAGATACAATTTTCTAAATTAGTTCTAAATCGCCCTGGCCATCTAATTAAGAACGATATCAGTAAACGTTACTTTTATGTAGTTTTCACATAAAGTCTGTGTGTATTTTGTTATAATTTTTTTAGTCGATTTCTTTGATCTTTTTATGGTGTTCAAATTCCTTCAAAGACCCAGCGAAAAGTTTGCCTCCAAAGAGGCAGTTAAATGATATGTACAAGTGATTTGGTCTAGTCTACATTGCACTACTTCCAATTTATTTTGCTGGGGATACATACACTCCGGTTCATCTGAATAGAACCAACCAATATTTGTCTACAAATACCGTTATATCTGACGAAAGGAGAGGAATTGTAAATTATAATTTTGTGGACATGTAGAGTATATAGTAGCCGATATTTTCAATACCTAACATGTTTCACATATGCGTTATAACGGTACTTTTTACTCGCTTTATGAACAAATTTCAAAATATTAGCATTTTTTAATGGTTCACCAGGATAGAACCACCCTAAGAATTTACACAAATCCTTTGTTAGATATGGTAAACTTTAACAAAAAACTATTTATAATTATAAATAAATGCCGTTAGTGTTGATTGCCAACAAATATTGTGCAAAAATTTATATTAGGGTCTTGAAATTTGATGAAAATCGAGGCTTAGAGCTCCAAAAAATATTTGTATGAAGAAATCGGTTTAAATAATTTATAAAGTCAAAATTTTATACTGAATTATGTTCAAAATTTTCTATACTACAATAAAATTACAAAAAAGTCACATTTGATAGGTTTATGAGTCCGAAACAGAGGAAACATGGGAAAGATAACTCAAATTTCTACCTTTCCAATCCAAATATTGATATTTTATCTCAGGAAAGTGAATGCAAATCGATGGGTTCCACCCAGTTTCGTTGGCTGTGAACATCTACAGGTCCAAACAAGTGAGCAAAGGCTATAGTCGGGACGGGGCCGACCATGTGATACCCTACACCACTACCCCTGTGCATAATCTTTTCACTGGTAAACATTCCTTTTAGGGAATATAAACCGACTACCACCAAAAATAATATGCCTCTTTGTCTCTGGGACCCCCATAAGCAACCAAAATTTCGTGACCATCCGATCAAAATTCCGACCTGTAGCTTGATTGCAAAAAATGGAAAAATTGGATGCATTACCGACTATTGTGGTATCTCCCTTGTTTGACCACCATCGCCAACCTGCTTTACACCAATGTAAAGGTAATATTTTCTTCTTCCATTGACAGGCTTTGTCGTTGGAATACCTCTACTAGAAGCCAATATATTCACAAAGAATAAAACTTTGAATTTGTCTCCAAATGAGTTTTTCCCCATTCCGACCCCTAAATATTATCCGGCTATCACCAAAATCAATAGGCTTCTTCCTATGTGCGACCCGCATCAACACCCAAAAAATTTGTGACGACCCGATTAAAATTGCGACCTGTTGCGTGATTACAAACAAATCGGAAAATGGAATGCATTAGCGACTATTGCGATATCTCTGTTGTTTGAGCAGCTACGATATTGGCTTTGAAATAAAACGTAGACTTTTTTCTCCAAATAAGTTTTTGCCCATTCCGACCCTTGAGTATTATTCGACCATCATTAAAATCAGTAGGCTTCTTTCTTTTTGGGACCCCCATTAACCTCCAAAATTTCGTGACCATCCGATCAAAATTGCGACCTGTAGCGTGATTACAAAAAAATCGGAAAATGGGATGCATTATCGGCTATTGCCATATCTTTGCTATTTGACCACCTACGACAACCTGCTTTGCACCGTTGTAAAGGTGATGTTTTCTACTTTCCTTTCCAGGTTTTGCTTTTGATATACCTCTTAAAGAAACAGAGATATTGGCTTTGAAATAAAATGTTGACTTTTCTCCAAATAAGTGTTTGCCCATTCCGACCCCTAAATATTATCCGACCATCACCAAAATCAATATGCTTCTTCATCTGTGAGACCCCCATTAACCCTGAAATTTTCGTGACGATCCGATCAATATTGCGACCTGTAGCGTGATTTCCAAAAAAATAGAAAAATGGGATGTATTACCGACCATTGCGATATCTCCGTTATTTGGTTACCTACGCCGACCTAGTTTGCATCATTGTAAAGACGGGATCTTCTACTTTTATAATCAGGCTTTGCTTTTGGAAAATTTTCAACGAAAGCTGTGATATTTGTCAATATAATTAAAATCGCATAAATGAAAATTGGGGTTTTATTTGCTACTATTGCGATATCTTCGTTGTTTGATCACCTACGAGCACCTACTTTACATCATTAGAAAGGTGATATTTTCTGCTTTCATTGTCAGAAGCTGAGATATTGGCTTTGGAAAAAAACATTGTCTTTTTATCCACCTAAGTTTTTTGCCCTTTCCGACCCCTAAATATTATCCGACCATCACCAAAATCAATAGGCTTCTTCCCCTCCGGGACCCCCATCAACATCCAAAATTTCGTGACGATCCGATCAAAATTGCGGCCTGTAGCGTGATTACAAGGTTTAGATGGACAGACGGACAGACGGACAGACGGACGGACACACATAGCCAGATCGACTCAGCTCGTCGAGACATTCATTTTGATATATATAAGTATGGGTCTACGACCATTATTTCGATGCGTTACAAACTTTTTGGCCAAAACCAACTTATAATACCCCCCCCCCCACATAGTGGTGTAGGGTATAAAAATAAAGAAAATTCCACCGCCGAACGCTCAAAGTTCACATTTTTAGGTTTTTTTTTTTTTTTTTTTGGTTTTCACGAGTCCGTCTGTCAGGCTGGCTGGTGCGCATGATAACTCTCGAGCGAAGCAACAGATCGGGTCCAAAATTTGGTATTCGTAATATTTTGTCCAAACATAGTTTAAGTTCGAAGATGGGCCATATCGGTCCACAGTTTCAAAAATTTTGCTTAAATTGTGCGCACGATAACTCTGGAAGGGAGTAACCGAATTGGACATAATTTTGGACATCGTAATATTTCTAGGAGACATAGATACAGTTTGAATATGGAATACATCGGTCCACTCCTTCGAGCACCTCCCACACAAAATTTCTGAAAAGTGCAGTTTATGATCTCCTCTCAATTCCTTGCATTACGACGGTGCAAGTTATTTCAGGGGCAAGTACATACTTCCTGAGAAAATGGCCTGAAAGCTGTAGAGCGAACGTTACATTTTGCCCAAAATTATATCAAATTTCAAGATGGGCTTTATCGGTTCACTCCTTTGGTTTCCTCCCCCACAATAGTTCAAAACTTTTCGCTATAATGGTGCACACGATAACTCTCGAAGGCAGTAACCGATTTGGTCCATACTTTGGACATCATAATATTTCTACGAACATATTTCAGGTTAGAATATGAACTATATATGTCAAGTCCTTCGGATACTACCCACACCAAATTTCGGAAAAGTGCCTCCTCTCGAATCGTTTTGATGTTTCATGCAACAGGTTGCACTCATTACAATGGTACAAGTTTTTTTCAGTGCCAAGTCCACACTTCTTGAGAAAATTACACGGAAACTGTAAAAAAACACCTACGGCCAGCATGTGTAGTATTTAGTGCGCACAACAACTGCCGGTACCGTCCCCACAAAAGTTCGAAAATATATGTAGGTCCACTACTGCTAAAATAGTAAGCGCAATATCTCATAAACGGAGCAACCGATTTGGTCCAAACTTTGGATAAAATTCGAAGATGGTGAATGAAAATTTGGAATGTGTGACTGAATTCCGTCTAGAAATAAGTGTGCCAATTTATATAGAAATCGGTTCAGATTTGGATATAGCTCCCATATATATTTTCGGCCGATTTCACGTATTTTCTGTACCAAACACGCTATATATTTCCGATTTCGATGAAATTTGGAATGTGTGACTGAATTCAGTCTAGAAATAAATGTGCCAAATTATATCGAAATCGGTTCAGATTTGGATATAGCTCCCATATATATGTTCGCCCGATTTCACGAATTTTCTGCAACAAACACGCTATATACGTCAGATTTTGATGAAATTTGGATTGTTTGACTGAATTCGCTCTAGAAATAAATGTGAAAAATTATATCGAAACCGGTTAAGTTTTTTATATATCACCCATATGTATTTACGGCCGATTTCGCGTATTTGCTGCTCCAAACAAGCTATATAAGTCCGATTTCAATGATATTTGGAATGTGTGACTGAATTCGGTCTGGAAATAAATGTGCCAAATTATATCAAAATCGGTTAAGATCTGGATATACATATTCACAGTGGTGTAGGGTATCATATAGTCGGCCCCGCCCGACTTTGATCGTTTCCTTACTGGTTTTTTTTTTGAGCTTTAGGAAGAAGTGGACCTATAAGCATCAGTGGACCTATAAGCACCATCTTCGAATTTTATCTATTATTCGAAGAAATATTACGATATGCAGAGTGTGTACGCAGTACTCGGTTCGAGAGTTGTTGTGCGCACCAGACACTTCACTTGCTGGCAGTAGGGGGTTTTTACAGCTTTTCTCAAGAAGTATGGACATTTTCTCAAAAAAAGAAAAAAAAACTTGTACCATCATAATAGTGGCCCCATGAGTGCAACCTGTTGAAAGAAAAATCAAAACGATTCGATAGGAGGTCCTAAACTGCACCTTTCCGAAATTTTGTGTGGGAGGTACCCGAATTGGTTTATTCGTTGGAGAATTAACGTGCGCTGAATCTACTACACATGGTGCTTTAGCGGGTTTTTACAGCTTTCGGGCCATTTTCTCAGGAGATATTGAATTAGCCCTGCAGAAACTTGTACCGCCGTAATGGGGGCAGCGAATAAATGTTGTAATAACAAAAATCCAAACCAATCGAGAGGAGGTCTTCGAACCTAAACTAATGGTCTGTTTCTCTAAGACGATTCGAATTCAAATACGTTCCATTTACTATCAAACTACCGTTGTTCTTGAAAATGTTTGTTTGATTGAAAACAAAAATTAATCAAAAATTTTTCAAAAAATATAAGTTTGGTAGTAGTTCGAACGAACTTCAATTCGAATCGTCTAAGTGAAACATACCATAAGTTTGGACAAAATATTACTACTGCCCAATTTTGGAGCCAATCGGTTTATCAATTCGAGAGTTAGCGTGCGCTCCATCCCCTACACATGGTGTCACAGCGGGTTTTACAGCTTTCAGGCCATTTTCTCAGGTTGTATAGACTTGCCCCTGAAAAAAACTTTTACCGTCGTAATGGGGGTATTCGCTGTTGTTACAACAAAAATCAAAACGATTTGAGAGGAGGTCTTAAACTGCATTTTTCCGAAATTTTGCATGGGAGGTACCCGAAGGAGTGGACCGATATTGTCCATATTCGAACTTGACCTATGCCCGGTAGACAAATTACGATGTGCAAAGTATGGATAAAATCGCATAATCGCATAAACGCTCTACAGTCCACAATTATTTTCCATTCCATGAAAAAATTCTACTAGTTCATTGCTGTGGCTATAAAACTTATCCTACAAAAAGTTATGAAAATGGGGTCAGATGTTCATATTGCTCCAATATGCATATTTGGTCAATTGTAGGTTCCCCATTAGGCCGGGGCGATTTGAAAACCTTAATGGGTCCTTCGCGTTTCTTATTTCTGGGATTGAACTGAGCAAAAAAGTCCACTAGAGCATAGGTCTACGGTGAAAATTGAGCCTTCCGATTTTGTCCTTAAGTTTTTTATCCACGTTTTTTGGACATTTTGGCATATAACAGCCAAACCATTGAGATTTTCGATCGAACACAAGGACAACAATTGTAGCCAATACAGTAATTAAGAACTCTCTAATACATCGCAAAAACATTGAAACGCTGCTTCAGGCAGTTTTGGCGTTGAGAAGGTGCCAACTTATCGAAAAATGTCGTTAAATGGCACTGTGCTACAAAAGTTGACCAAACAAATATTCAAGCGTTCTGATGCAAAATTATATTGTGTTGGGATCCATGGACAACGACAATGCCTTTAGTTCGTTTGGGTCACTTCGTTTTATTTTTTTTAACGGTAAAAGCAGTTTAAAATTTAAACGGACATATCTTATTTTTTTCACAAAGCATTTCTATTGATCCTTCTTCCTTTTAAAGGGGTGAATAACATCTGTCGAACAAGTTATTATTTAATTTAAATTAAAAATTAAATTAAAATTAATTATTTAAATCAATTAACAAATGGCTAAGTTATAGTGGTTTAAGTCTGAAACCCCCCACAAAAAAACTATAACTAAATATCTCATAATTTTCAAAAATATAATGTTTTTTTTTTTTGTTTTGTTCAATATTTATTTTGAAAATTGTGAGAAATTCAGTTTTAGTTTTTTTGTGGGAGTTTTCATGGTGAGGTTATAATTATGGACTAGTGCATAGAACACATAGATCCACAGGTCCCATTTTTGTTATTTGGGACCCTCATAGGCTAACGGATTTTGCATAGCCCACTAATTCCCAATTTTTTTCTTATGTTTGTTTTTTCTTAATTACATGGCCGCCAGCCACTGAGGTCATAACATACTAACATATCCATGTACATATTTTCATTGCATAAATAATTGAGTAAATTAAAGGAAACATCGACCAGCCGAAATAAAATATAATTATATCTGCATATGCAGTAAATTTAGCTGACAATTTATTTATGTTGACAATCAGAAAAATCAAACAGACACATCTGTACAAAACAGAACATTTAGTCAATGTCAGCATTTCAAATGTAAAAACTCTGCAACGAAATGTGATGTTTCCAAAAATGATTCAATTTTCCATTGGTTATTGGCATTTAGATAGAATAGAATTGATGACAGCATTGAATTTGATTTGATAAAAATAACCGAACTATGTTGGGAATTTAATTTGAAACGAACATACAATTTCCAAATGTCAGTCAGAGTTGTTGCTGAAATTTAGACATTGCCTAATTGTGTTTTTATTATTTGTTTTTTAAACGCACATGTCAATTATTTGAATGTATTTTTAGTTTCGTTTTGGTATTTTAAAAGAGGATTGGCGATGTAGGAGATGACACATCACAGGAGATCGGCTCCTGATTGCCATTAATTTGGCAAAGTCCAAGACTCATCTTGGACATTCGTTCATTTCTAGTGGATAGACCCATTAAATGAAAGATATATCGCGAAAACCTTCACTTGAAGAAAAACTCTTAATGTTAATGACTAAATGATTCTCTTGCACCACAAAGGTAATGAAATGTTTAGTATTCTATTATTAGCCGTATTCAATATCATATGTATATTGAAATCACACAAAAATCTTTCGATATTTATCAAACGATTTAACATTTTACTTTTAAAAAATATGTAAATTTTGCTGCACAACTCTTGTCAATCAACAGCATCGTTAACGTTTCCTCTTGCATTGTCACTGAGCCTGTCACTTGTAAATGTCATTATAAATATATTCACTTTTGTGACAAAATAATTAACAAGAGAATTGTATTCGAAATATTTCACATTCGATCAGAAGCCGCCGCGCCGCGCTTACCACATTTTTCCACCATTATATCGTGACTGGTAGCTCGGCATTCCATTTAAAATGGAAGCCCATTTCCTGTTTCATCATTGTGTGTCTCACTAAGTTTTGTGTTACTGTAGTGCAGTGCCAAATGCGGTTCTGAGCTTTCATGAAACACACACAAAGACACACACTTATAGACTCAGTCATCGAAGCGACATCACAAGTGTGACGGAAACAACTCAATTACAAGCTGCCAATAACACCCAATCATGTGTCGCCATCAATGTCACATCGAATTGAGGCATCCCATTGTGCATTTACAGCTTCACTTAGTGTTCGCACACAAAATTGCACACACACTCTCAGATACAACACCAGTGTGCATTCCTCTGATATTTTTGCATATTCGCATACAATAATTTGCCTCTTAACTGCATTGTCCAGTCATCGGTAGAGTCTTTTGTTCCCGTTAAGTGCTTCAGTGTTGCATTGTCATTCGGGAGTGGTCATTTGAACAAAAAATGGAAACATGTCTTTAAAAAGATTTTTTCTTTTCTTTTGCTAAATTTTAAGGAGAATTCAGATAAAAGCCACAATTAGAAATGAAGAATTAATGTCAGATCGTTTCAGATGAAATGATATTAAAATTATCGGCGATAAAACTAAGTATCGACTCGCAATGCGTCCACCCAACTCGGACCAACAGTGAAAGTTGGTATCTATTTTTAAGGTAGTTAAAGGCTTCTTCTACCTTGGGACCGTATATTAACGCATCTCTGGCCCTATCTCCAAGTCTAGTAATGTGGCTGCATCGACGGGTTATAACTACAAAGCTGAAGGAGTTTGTCGAATGGGTTTGACAGGGCAGTTGAAAATATTCAGTGCGTTTTGCTGATCTTAACCGCATGCTGGCCCGATTATTTCCACGGTGTCATTAATCCTTGTCCTAAAGAAACGACTGCATCATCTCAATCGTACTTGACTACTCTGGTTTTTCGTGGCAGCTGGCGTTCTTCAACTAGGAATGTACTCCGAAGATCCACACGATAGTTGGTCATTACAGCTGCGACTGCATCTGTGTGAATGCTGTTGAAACCTGCTTGATAGGCTTGCTGGTTTAGGAGTTCTGTCGTATATCGTTGGACCTCTCTCTTTAGATCAGGAACATCTCTCCTAACTTGTCTGGGCGAGGAAATCCTATCCACCATACGGTGGTTGCGGTGATTCTCACGGTAACTCCCCAGAAAATACTGCAGCGAGAGCATATCAGTGTATTAGAAGAATCTTCGTCTCCTCATGCATATGATCCACTGATGACATAAGGTGTCATCCTGTTGTATTTCTCAGGACGGTATTCTGTCGGGTTTGAATATTGTTTTATCTTATTGCACTTATATTCGAGGACCTACTGCCGCGCTATATGTTTCAAAGTTTCATTGTCCGCAACCCTAGCCGGCACCTCAGGACCTTGTTTCTACATTTCAGCTTGTTGCAAAGTTACCAAAGTTACCCCTAGAATCTTGGTGATCGGAATTCTGCTAACATCGGCCAGGACATAGAACTCTGTGCTCAGTTTATGTGTTGAATAGAGTGGCTATGGAGTTAGCGGCAGATATTTGCATATTCCTCTCTTGAAAAAAGGTGGTAAGATGGACTAAATGGAAGTTCAGGATTTCACAATTAAGATTTTAGCTAATTTTTGGCTAATGCCCGCCACCAAGATCGTACAATCATCCGGATACGTAAAGATCTCAATGACGCCTGGAGGGGGCACAATACAGGAGAAGTAGAGATTAAACAGTTCCGGAGATATCACTCAACCATGTGGAACTCAATGTTTCACTCTAAGGGGCTTGGACGACTTGTTCCTGAATTCCACGTACGACTGGAGTCTACTCATTAATTGATTATCCAAATTTTCAAATTTGATCGGAGGGTAGTATGTTCGATGTTCTTGAACAGCAAGGAGTGCTTCTCAGTATCAAAGACTTTTGATAAGTCTAGCGCCAGCAATACTGTCCTATCGCTTGGCTTTTTCTGGTTGAGTCCTTGACTAATATTTATGGAGATATCGTGCAGCTCTCTTGAAGTGCTGTGTTGCTTACATAACCCATGCTGATTTTCGGAAACTGTATAGCTATTCGGGGCAGGAGTAAAGCCTCAAAAGTCTTTGGTACGGGCGACAAAAGCGAAATCGGTCTATGCGATTCAACTTTGCTCTTATCCTTGCCTGGCTACAAGAGTAGCGGAACCTATATGCCCATTGTCCAAACTTGGGGCACGATGTGGGTGCCTGGCAACCGTTTGAAACTTTCGTAAGATACTGAACTCTTCGCTCATCCATTTGTTTCAATATTACCATGGAAATACCGTCGGGCGGGCCAAGGCGTTAGGCTGGGTTTATTAGGCGCTCCTGATGGAATTTGTAACATGATCCCTTGTAAATTTTGGTGGTTCCTCCTCGTCAGGAAGATAACTAATGCGACATTATCCCACTTTCTTCGCCCGGGTTGCTCGACAAATTGTCGATTGAATAACTTGCACGCCCTTCGGTCAGTCAGCGTATTTCGCTAAACGTGACTGAGGTCCTAACTTCCTTTTTTCCATGGTTCGAGAGTGAATGAACCATTGCCCACAATTCTCTAATTCCAGCTCCAATGTCGCAAGTCATTAGATGATCTAGCCACTCATTCCGCTTGTTCTCACGCACCAACCTATTAACTTTTAGTGTTAGCTCTTTAACTAGGATTGACCCGTCTCCTCTGTTGGGAAATTTGGTCTTACTTCGGATATTCAACCAGCAGGTATATGGCGAGTGGCTGCAGTCGTGATGATGTCTCGGAACGTCCTTTCGTTTATCCGAATATCAGAACGGGCAGATCTTTGAAGCGGTGTATAGTGAACTCACTGAAATTAGGCCAATTAGCTTTCCCATGATTGATGAACGTGCGGCTTTCAGATATGATGAAGTCGGGCGGTATTGTGCTGAAGACGATTATAAGGAGATGAACTGAACAAAGACCAGGTGACACAATGGTTATATCTGACGAACTAGGACACTCTCCATTAATTCTGTGTGAGGCGTTTTCATTGACAGTGTCAAACGTAGTTCAATCTGCTCGGCCAGCGTTACTCGCCTCTGTGGTCATTAACTAGGACAGAATGCCACAATTCCTTATGAGCATTCCAGTCCCCTAAAACCAGCCGTTTTTTACCGCCCAAAAGCGGACTAAAGTTGGGTCTATAACCTGGAGAACAGCTATTAACGGCGGGATGCATTCGTAAAGCAACTCTAGATCGACAGATACACTCATATACATTCCATGTACGGGATCATTAGAGCCAGACTCGAGCGAGAAAAGTCTGTATTGAACAGACTGGTGGAACAGGAAAGCTAGTCCACCCACCTTCATTTCTGGTGCGATCCTTCTTCAGTATGTTTAACCGTTAGGAAAATGTAAGCTGCAGTTTTTCTTGGGCTTGCTTGGTGGACCATGATATTTTTCCGACAAAGTATAAAATTTCTTCGAGCTCACCTGCAAATAAAATGGAAGATGATATATTTCCAGGCATTAGAACAAAAACGATCTGTGTTAAATGGTGGGTATGCGCTTCCTGTTGGGGGGAATGCGGGGGAGTCTCGCATTCTGATGACGATGACTCACTGGGGGTCCTCAGATGCAGTCACTCCCGACATCTATTGCATCTCATCGATGTTTGTTAGCAATCGGGTTCTGCGCTGGTTGTGGTGACGAAGCTGGTTGGCATTCGGGTGCTACGGTTTAACGATTATAGAGAACGTGTTGACGACGATATGATGAAATTCGGATACTCGGCCGACGTTGGTCGTGGACTAGGTTGGTGATAATCGACTGTATGTTCGGGCACGAAGATATCGATGAGAATGGGAGCTACGAAGCTGGTTAATTCCACGATTTAGCGATGATCTGGAATGTGTTGATTGATGACTTCGGAGTTCGGCCGATGACGATCGGGTACTACGATGTAACAACTAGCTAACGCTAATATAGTTACTGCTACGATCTCGTACAAACTACTACATATCTCTATGAACAGGGAACTGACGTTCCTGTGAAGGACAGGCTCCTGAAGTATCTGTGTGGGACGGAAAGTGAAAGCTTCCGGGTGTGGCAGAAAACCGAAGTGTCTGTGTGACACATAAAGACGAAGTTCCTGTGAAGGACAAAAGACCGAATTCACTTGTGGGACGGAAAGCCGAAGCTTCCGTATGGGACAGAAAACCGAAGTGTCTGTGTGGAACAGAAAACCGAAGTCTCTGTGTGGGACAGTAAACAAGAATTCGGCCACAATGGATAGTCCCTTCCAAAAATTACCAACACACCATTTTGGTGGATAGCAAGCCGCCCAGCAGTAGCAAGGGCGAAAACTGGAATACCTAACTGGAATGAAGTGACTTCAATGCATGATTAGCGTAGATGGAGATGCTGTTGAGTGCATATGGATTCATTGCTATTATGATCGTAGGGGCAGACCGTAGGTGTTGTTGTATATTAGACTGGTTTTAACTAAAAGGGGAAAACATAGACGTCGGATTTTTTTACGCGGCAACTTCCTAAAATGATTAGTTCTGTTAAAAATTAAGATTACCCCATATAAATTTGTATGGGACCAAAGGCGAATTTTCACAAAATCACTTTACAGACCAGATTTATTATCCAATCGATGAAAACAGTTTACCAGTTCTTTGTAGTTGCTAAACAAGTAAACCTACAAAAAATTTTGAAAATCGGGTCAAATTTTAATTTTAGTTATATAAAGGGCCCATGGAAACTTTGCGGCCCCAGTCACACGTGTTAACATATTCCAACTGAGCTCATCAATCTTAATTTTTAACAAAACTAAAACTTTTAGGAGGGTGCGACACTTGTCACTTTACAGTATGCCTCATAACATTATTCTTGCTTATTATACCCTCCACCATAATATGGAGGGTATAATTATATTTGCCATTCCTGTCCGTCCGTCCTACCTTCTGTCTGTTTAAATCAAGATACAGCTCGTAATATTTAAGATAGAGCTTTACAATTTGGTATAGAAGTTTCTATTGTTCCTAGGATGTTTTGTTATAGAAAATGGGCTATATCGGTAAACCTATTTTGAAATTTGTGGCTTCAATATTCTACTGAAATGTCAGAAATTGTGTATTCGTTGAGGCTACAAAACTTTGGACCAGTTAGGACCACGTCTTATATAGCCCCCAAAGAACGGTACCTTCCGATTTAGGTATTTTGAAGGTTTCAGCGTAATTATCAAACCTAAATGGATGAAATGTAGTATTTAGTCTCCGATGCACAGTGGGAAAAATACCGATCTAGCGTGCAGAAAATCAAAAAATGGACTTGAAGGAAACTATGACATGCTAGTACAGTATTGAACTAGAGTGTTGACTGTACTTAACGGCATATGTAATAATTAGAAATAGTTAGTCAGAACGGATATTTTTTACAATATTAACGATGACCCTTTTTAGGTGTAAAATTGTTTTGTAACCGTATGTTATTTTAAATTAGATGTTTCGGGGTAAATACCTGTAAGGCCCATTTTTTCTAAATTCTTCAATTAAAATAGGGGTTTAGTATGGAAATTGGCCGAGTTTAGCTTTAATTTTTTTTTTTAATTTTTTTATGTATCTTGTCTAGAATAATAACTGTTCAACAAACATCCCATAAGGGACAAGGGAGACTTTTCTCATATCAATGAGTGCACCCCGATTCATATTAGCTCAATGATATGGTTCAGAATGGTTTTTTCCTGGTCAAAATTCTGTAACTTTTGAACGGATAGAGATATATTCATAATTCTTTTTTTGTTAGACATATAACACAATCAGCTTTCAGACGAATTATAAGCCGTAAAGTTCGGTCTGGTAGTTGCAGAGAAATTCAAGGTCAAAGTTAAACTTTTGAGTTTTTTAACTATTTTTCATCAAAATATGAGTGTTTTTGTGGTTTTTATATCTTCCTATGTATTAAAGATGGTCAAACACCAACAAATAAACAAAATAATTACCAAAAAACTAAAAAAAAAATCGAAAAAATTTCGAAAAAAAAAAATTTTCAAAAATTTTACAAAAAAAAATTAAATTTTTTCAAAAATTAAAAAAGTTCTCCTTAGGTTTTAATAAAACTTATATAACTCGTATAAAAACTCATATACTCAAAAAAGTTGTAATTTGTGTCAAAAAACTGTAATTCATATGGAAACAGTATAGAAAAACACACATTTTTACCCATGTAATTTCAATAAATTGAAAAAAGTGTTAAACGAACGGAACGGAACGGGTACAAAAGTATATATGGGCTGGAAGAGGACACTTACGGGCATCTTTCTGTGAAAACAGAACTTTGTTCCATGTTGTTCCACAAAAGTTCAAGTCCACTAAATTTGGAATTTCATAAAATATAGTACCCGAGGAAATATAAAATAGATCATGTTGTGAAAACGCTACGGTAATTTACTAAAACGCTTTTTAAAGGCCACAATCCTACCTACCTTAAAAAAAAAACAATGAACACAATAACTGTTATAGTTTCAGAGAAATAGCTTCGTCTTTCTCCAGAAATTTGCAAAAATTACGTATTTCCCAAAAATGGGGAAAATGCTCGTCTTTAGTGGCACGCCACGCCCACACCTTCCAATATTTGGGCCTAATTTTTTGGTTTCCTTAGTTTCAATATGTTTACTATCGAATCCCATATAGAAATTAAATATCTTTGACAAAACAAAATTATGATTTTTTGCCAGGAAAATCGATTCCTGAACCATTGTGCGGCGTGTCTAAGACACCACTTTTGTAGAGAAGTTTTACATGGCAGAAATACTCAGGAAATGTAGAAAACATTACTGAGGAGTATTTTGCCACCGTTGAAAAGTATTTTGATGTTGCCTGGCCGGGGAATCGAACCCACGACCTTATTTGTGCAAGGCGGGTGTGCATACCATTACACCACGGTGCCACAATAATATGCCAAATAATGTGTTAAATTTTTACCTGCGACTTCCTGCGACTTTTGGTTCCATATCAATTTTTAGGAAATATGCCAATTCGGGAACAAAGCTTTATTTTTAAGTTTGGTTCAAATAAAACTACGATTATGGGAAACATTTCGATAAATAAGATCAGATATCACTTGGAAATGATCACGGCATAGCAGATAAGAAATTACAAAATGAAAAAGTCCGTCCTACGGTTCCAACGATACGGGTGGAAGTAGGAAAATTAATGTAGTGATGCGTCTCCAAACAAAACTGTTAAAAATACCAGTTTTTATTACCAAAAAGTGCAGAATGGGGTGATTTTGAACTTCTATTACACCCCCACCATAAATTACATATGTATATTCAAATCAGATTTCAGCCATTATGGTTGGATGGTGTGGGTGAAATTTTTAAAATACAGAAAATCGGGCGTTGCCGTTCTATGGGGGGCTATATTAAAAAGTGGACCTGTACCGACAATTCTCTGTTGGAATATTTTATACACACAACGAAGACTACACCTTTTTCAGATGTAATTCGAATTATTTTAATTGTAATTTGGGAATTCTATTTGTAATTCGTAACATTTCATTTGTAATTCGAGGATTCCACTTGTAATTCGAATTATTCCATTTGTAATTCGAATTATTCCACTTGTAATTCGAATTATTCCATTTGTAATTCGAATTATTCCATTTGTAATTCGAATTATTCCATTTGAAATTCGGATTATTCTATTTGTAATTCGAATGATTCTATTTGAAATTCGAATTATTTCATTTGTAATTCGAATTATTCCATTTGTAATTCGAATTATTCCATTTGCAATTCGAATGATTTCATTTGTAATTTCAAATAAAATAATTCGAATTACAAATGGAATAATTCGAATTACAAATGAAATAATTCGAATTACAAATGGAATAATTCGAATATCAAATGTAATAATTCGAATTACAAATGGAATAATTCTAATTTCAAATGGAATAATTCGAATTACAAATGGAATAATTCAAATTACAAATGAAATAATTCGAATTACAAATGGAATGTTACGAATTACAAATAGAATTCTCGAATTACAAACAAGTGAGCAAAGGCTATAGTCGGGACGGGGCCGACCATGTGTTACCCTACACCACTATCCCTGTGAATAAGCTTTTCACTGGTAAACATTTCTTTTAGGGAATATAATTCGAATACCATCAAACATAATATGCCTCTTTCTGTCGGGACCCCCATAAGCAACCAAAATTTCGTGACCATCCGATCAAAATTGCGACCTGTAGCATGATTGCAAAAAATGGAAGAATTGGATGCATTGTGGTATCTCCCTTGTTTGATATATTACTGACTTTTGCAATATCTCGGTTGTTTGCTCACTTACGCCAACATACTTTGCATCAATATAAAGGATATCTTTTCTTCAACCATTGGCGGGTTTTCTTTTTGGAATGCTCCTACCAGAAGCGGAGATATTCGCATAAGAAAAAACTCTGACTTTTCTCCACATAAGCTTTTTGCTTATTCCGACTCCTGAATATTATCCGACCATCACCAAGCTTAATAGGCTTCTTCCTCTGTGGGACTCGCATCAACTCCCAAAATATTCGAGACGATCCGATCAAAATTGCGACCTGTAGCGTGATTACAAGGAAATCGGAAAATGGGATGCATTACCGACTATTGCGATATCTCTGTTGTTTGACCACCTACGACAGCCTACTGTACATCGTTGTAAAGGTGATATTTTCTACTTTCCTTGCCAGGTTTTGCTTTTGATATACATCTTAAAGAAACAGAGCTATTGGCTTTGAAATAAAACGTTGGCCTTTTCTCCAAATAAATTATTGCCCATTTCGACCCCTGAATATTATCCGACCATCATCAAAATCAATAGGCTTCTTCCTCTGTGGGACCCCCATTAACTCCCAAAATTTCGTGACGATCCGATCAAAATTGCGACCTGTAGCGCGATTTTGAAAATAATTGAAAAATGGGATGTATTACCGACTATTGCTATATCTCCGTTATTTGGCCACCTACGCCAACCCGCTTTGAATCATTGTAAAGGTGGGATATTCTTCTTTCATAGCCAGGCTTTGCTTTAGGAAGATCCCCAACCAAAGCTGTGATATTCGTCATTATAACTCAAATCGCAAAAATAAAAAGATGGGTTGTATTAGCGGCTATTGCGATTTCTTTTTTGTTTGACCGCCTACGACAACCTACTATACATCGTTGAAAAGGTGATATTTTCTACTTTCATTAGCAGGTTTTGCTTTTGATATACCCATTATAGATGCGGAGACATTCGCTTTGAAATAAAACGTTGACTTTTTCCCCAAATAAGTTTTTTGCCCATTCCGACCCCTGAATATTATCCGACCATCACCAAAATCAATAGGCTTCTTCCTCTCCGGGACCCTCATCAACACCCAAGATTTGGTGACGATCCGATCAAAATTGCGACCTGTAGCGTGATTACAAGGTCTAGATGGACAGACGGACGGACGGACACACATAGCCAGATCGACTCAGCTCGTCGAGACATTCATTTTGGTATATATAAGTATGGGTCTAGGACCATTATTTCGATGCGTTACAAACTTTTTGGCCAAAACCAACTTATAATACCCTCCCCACATAGTGGTGTAGGGTATAATGAAATGTTACGAATTACAACTAAAATGTTTCGAATTACATCTGAAAAAGGTGTAAATGCCAAATTTCACCCATTTTAGTTGGATAGCGTTGCTAAAATCATCAAAATTATTAAAATCGGGCGGTTCTGCCCTATGGGATTTAGATCAAAAAAATATATAAATAATACAAATAGGCCAATTATATCAATAAATGATTAACGAAATTTATTAGCGGCAAAAATTAAGTTGTCGCTTTGTACTACCGATAGCAACGGCGTTGTAAACATTTATTGGTACTTTTCACTCATAATTTTGCGTTTTAAATTTGCCGTTAACCAGAAAATGCGTTAGAGAATCCCAATACGGAGCTCCTTTAATGTGCATGAACATTTATAGTTAAAACATGCCTACTTCCCTAACACTCGTAAGTTTCTTTACACAACCTGCATTTTGAATATTAAGCAATGTGGAAAAAATAAAACGCATTCACAATTTACACATGTCAATGCATTTAATTTATGTGACCGTTGCATACAATAAATTCCCTTAATTGCACTTTTATCGCCCGTTTTTTTTCTCCGTTTTATTATGGACAAAATTGTGGCCCCAAATCAAATATTCAAAAGTGTACAGTCTTTATTATTGTTCAAAAAGGGCAAGCATTGTTACAGTAGTTAAATATAATTCATTTTGAAATTATGTTTGTTTTTTTTTTTTTAATATTTCCTTGAATAAGTAAATATTTAAAGTGTATCCTCTTTAAATACATACCACTACTCTTAAATATAAATTTATTATTTCTGTTAGTTTTTTGAACAAAGTACTTTGTACACATCACTTGTTCGCAAATAAATCTTTGCTATTAACTAATGAATTAATTAATCACAAATAATTAATGTTAACTTCTATCTGTTCACTCACCTGGAAGATTATTGCTTCTCGTTCCGCTTGAGTGGCTTTTTGGAAAATATTATTCATAATTTCCAAGTATTTATCACGTGGCAATGATGTCGCATCATCCTTATCGAAATAATCAATAAAATCATAAAGCAAAAAATAAGTGCCTGCAAAAAGAGAAAAACAAACCAGAAAATATTATACAAAGGAGTCAAGTTTTACTTAATTGCTATCTAAAATAAATGTATAATAATGAACCATAAACAAGTACCTATGCACGTACGTACGTACATGTGTATGTTCAACAAAAATAAATACTAGTATTTTAAGGAGCTTCTTTTAAATGGTAAAATTAACAAAATTATTTATTTAAAAAATTACTCACTTGCTTTATAGCTATCGAGTAAACGTTAAATAGCGGAAAAACACAGAAAATCTTAATTCAAATTTACACAACACATTCATGACATAAAATAAAAAAAAACACGTTTGACAGGGATTTTAATGTATGATTTTGAAGAAAACAATTCAGTAAATAACACTGTGCAACATTTTTAAGGTAATCTTGTGCAAACAATTTGAACTGAGGATTTTTTCAAAGTACAAACCCAAACGACAAAAACCCTAGTTGAGTTCCGTTGTGTCAGATCCAGCTTGGATTTTATGGCCCCATCGTAAAGCTTTTCGGGGCTATATCTCTGAAACTATTGCGAATCTTCTTCTGACCTCTAAAGCAAATTTGTAGATAAGAGAACGAATAAAATATTTGTTGAAATGGTGAAAAAATTCGACTTAAGGAATTCTTTGGAAATTCTTTTTTGAGTAATTATTTCAGATTTTCTCTTGTGCCAGACACTGAAAATAACACATGAAAATATTTTAGCTTTTAGGAGAGAGCGGCGGTGAAGGAGCTCCCTTTCTCCCTTCTTACCCATAAGCTCAAAACATTTTCATGAAAATTTTCATAGTCTGGCACAAGACTATCTGAACTTTTTTTAATTTAGTAACTGGTCACAGTTGTAAAAATTTATAACAGCTTTGAAGTGTTATCATACGGTTCGGCAATTGACCGTAAACTAGAACAATGGGTTGAATTGAAATACCATTTTCCACCATTTCAACTGCTGAAGGGGACTTAACTGTTCAAATCATTTCTAGATTGATAAGCAATGATGAAATTATACTTTATTTAACATTCACGGCTCCAATTATAAAAGTGATAAATACGAGGGCGGTTCGGAAACTTCTTAGCCTATCAATGAAAGAGAATAGTTAGTTTTTCAAAAATATTTTTATTTTTCAATATAATCTCCTGAAACTTCAATACACTTAGTCCAACGCTTTTCTAGCAATTCTATCCCATGATTAAAATAGTTTTCCTCAAGGTCTTCAAAATAGTGGTTTACAACTGTAATTGCATCTTCATTTGAGGTAAAACGCTTGCCAGCAAGGAATTTTGTTAGATTTGGGAACAAGTACAAGTCACTGGGAGCTAAATCAGGAGAATAAGGTGGGTGGTCAAGCAACTCGTACTTTAATTCGTTGATTTTAGCCATTGTTAAAACACTCTTGTGCGCTGGTGCGTTGTCTTGATGAAAAATTATTATTTTTGTTGTAAGCAGTGTTGCCGAATTTGACGATTTATCGTCATTTTGACGATTTTTTGGCCTAAAATTGAAAAATGACGATTTGACGATTTTATGGTCCAAAATGACGATTTTTCACGTAATCCCGAATTGCATGAAATAAAACATGATAACAATATTTTGACCAGAATTTCACGAAAGTCTTTAAAGAAAGAATAAGAATATTCCAAACTCGGTTTCATGAGCTATTTTAATGTTTTTTAAACAATTTCGAGACGGATTGGCTTTATTTAGGCACACATCTGGAATGGAGGTATTTTCATAGTTTT
Source organism: Musca autumnalis (assembly GCF_047663935.1). Lineage (NCBI taxonomy): Eukaryota > Metazoa > Arthropoda > Insecta > Diptera > Muscidae > Musca > Musca autumnalis. The sequence goes on from NW_027411644.1 coordinate 212,548,076, forward strand.
TGCTTCATCTTGGATTCACATCAGCTGAAAATTTGTATGTAGGATAGTTAATGAATGAAAATCTTCCTTGAACATTTTTCGAGATATAATACTTCCGACCCATGTCCTCTTTAATGAGAGTTTTTGTCGATTTTCGACGGTCACACTGTCAAGCAAGCGATGTTTGAGCTAATCTCTCATTCAAAACAGGAAATGTGTGCCCAGCTTTACCTTGCTGCATTACTGCAAATTAGAAAACCACGGGGAAAACTATCGTCTTCTGAAAGCTGTTTTATAGCGGTAACTAAGGGGTAACCTCTACTTGTCACTTTCAAACAAAAAAATATTGGCTTATTTTGAAGTACAGGTAGTCTAGAGTATGCCGCAAAAAATTCAAGTAGGGAACAATTTCCTGAGATTTGTATATAGCATAGATACTTTAAACGCGTTTTTCTCGAAATGGCATTTTTGAAGTCGGCGCCAACGATAGCTCGAAACCGAATTGACCGACCTTCACATGGTTTTGTGAGCTTATTTTTGTAAAAAAATTTTTGCCAGATTTTTTGAATAAAAAACACTCAATTTTTTTCGTTAAAATCGAAATTTTGACTTTGACAGTTAAATTTTCTATAAAAGAGTTTGTTTAAAATTCTGTTTCGCCTTAAGCCAAGATTAATAGGTTCTTAAAATGCTTACAAACATGTACGATAATCGACCCATTCGTTTTCGAGTCATCGTTGGCATCGCAAAACGCTTTTATAAAAAAGGGTTTCGCAGATAGCCATTTACCACAAGACTTTGCAATATTTTTCAACAACAAAAATACCAAAGGTAGTATAAGATGTGCTCTTTCTTTCTTGATGAACGAACTTTTTTAAACAAATTTGGTAGTTTCTTTGAAAACAATTCAAGAAAATGAGTTTTTTTGGTCTGCCCAACAAGGGACAACCCTTTAAGTGAGATTGGGTTATATTTATTGCTATGGGTTGTATATTTTATGCTGTCAGTCTCATTGACAAACCTATCGGCTAAAAATTCGCATTAAACGGTAACCAAACCTAGTTTTGTATCATGATGACGATTTTTTGACGATTTTCCAAATTTTGTTGACGATTTGACGATTTTTTTTGACGATTTCCGACCAAAAACTGTCGGCAACGCTGGTTGTAAGCCAGGACGTTTTTCTCGAATTTGTACATTTAATTGATCCAAAAGGTTGCAATAGTACTCTGAATTTATTGTTTTACCCTTTTGCAGATAGTCAATCAATAAAATACCTTTGAAGTCCCAAAAAACCGTTGCCATAACCTTACCAGCCGATTGAATTGTTTTTGCCTTCTTTGGGGCACTTCCTCCAGCTTAAGTCCATTGTTTGGATTGTTCTTTTGTCTCTGGAGTATAGTGGTGGATCCATGTCTCATCAACAGTTATGAAACGACTCTTAAAATCCATTTTATTTCGCTTAAAACGATCCAAACAAGCTTGAGAAATGTTCATTCTTATGCGTTTTTGATCGACTCTTAACAAATGCGGCACCCATCTTGCAGAAAGCTTTTTCATCTGTAGTTCTTCATGCAAAATTAAATGGACTCGATAATTTGAGATGCCCATGATATTAGCAATTTCACGCACTTTTATTCGTCGATCATTTAATACCATATCATGCACTTTGGCTACAATTTCTGTTGTTGTTGCTGTTTTTGGACGTCCCCTACGTGGTTCATCTTCAATGCTTGTACGACCACGTTTAAAATCAGCAACCCAATTTTTTACTGTTGCATATGAAGGAGTACTTTCACCTAACACATTCACCATATCATTATGAATTTCTTGTCCCGATAAACCTTTTTTATGTAAATATTTAATGACAGCACGCATTTCTAATTTTTCCATTGTAAAAAAATTGCGGATGCGTCTTTTTTGAACACCTGTTTCTATATGAAGGTGTTACCAGATCGAAACTAAATTTAACATGTGTTCATAACAGAGATGGAAGTTTCCAAAACACTTAACTTTTTTCTGTTTATACCGCGCTTTTTGTGCTAGGCCAAGAAGTTTCCGAACTGCCCTCGTATGCATAATCTAAGCTTTCTAAGCGATAAAAGATTATGATAAATTGCACTAGAATTTTGAAACCATCTTTGACTTCCACTATAAAGCGGGCTACATTTTTTTTTCATAATTAACATTAGGCTTTACTTTTGAAAAAAGAAACAAAAAATGCTTGGATGAGTCAACAATTATTAATGTTAAGACCTGTGCCGAATATCTTGAAAGCTTTTTAACATAAATGCTGAAACGGATGCCCGCTAACAAAAAAAATACCACGCCAGTACCATGTGCGAGATATTGTCCTAATAACGAAAACGTATGTTTTAGTTCGATTCGGTGAAAAGGGTTTCCGCACCGACTGCGCTTACTAAAGCCCCATTGATATTTTTTCTATTTAAAAATTTAAATTTGCTTTGTTTGAATAAATATTTATAGAAAATAAATACGATTCTCACAGGCAAATTCATTTAAAACAGTCTGTAACTTCCGCGAATTCGTTGCAAATGACCACATATTATCTTGTCTGTACCTATCGGACAAATATAAACATAAAATTGGCGAGTTTATAAAGAAAAACAAAAAATTGCAATGTTGTCAAAGGTGCATTAAATGCTCTGAAATATCGCGATTTGATAACAAATTGGTCCAGAATGGTTTGATATTGATTTTAAATCAGAATAAAACTATTAATAAGTTATTACGAAAAGCGTATATGTCATTATAACAAATAAAATTAAATAATGCATTACTGAACTTCAATACATTTGGTGCGGAAACTTTTTTCGGTGGTATTTATGATATTTGCAAAAATGTCAAAAAAGTTATAACCCTAATGCCCACAAATATACTTTTTTTTAAAAAACTTACAAGCAATTTCCCCCAATATTTGCTGCAATTTACTGGGCCCGCCCAATTTTAGTTCTATGAGAATCTTTTTAGAACCAGTTGTCAACACAAAAACTTCCATGGGTGTTTACGAATCGCAATCGAAAAATTACCCTTCGTAAATTTGATAAACATATTTGGAGAAATTTCTGCTAATGATTTAAACACATTTCGGGTGGGTATTATAAGTTGGTTTTGGTCAAAAATTTTGTAACACATCGAAATAATGGTCGCAGACCTATACTTATATATACCAAAACAAGTGAGCAAAGGCTATAGGCGGGACGGCGCCGACTATGTCATACTCTACCCCACTACCCTGTGCATAAGCTTTTCACTGGTAAGCATTCATTGAATGACTTAGGGCTACCTGAACTAAAATAATTAATAATCTAATAACACTGTGCGACAACAAAGAAAATGACTAGGAAAATCGAGTAGATTATGAAAGTAAAGCTAAAAATATGAGACACGTGTATCGGCGTTTTTAAAGTTTACGTCGGAAAGTAACCAAAATAGGCGGGGCAAATTCCGCCCATTTTTAAATTTTTCGAAATATTCGAGTTTAGATATCTAGGAATCCTTGCATTTCAGGTATATAGTGTCTTTAGCAACTTTTGTTAAAAAATTTAACCCTCATGCGGTTCATCAAAGCGGTCTTTTTTGTCCTTTTTTCGAAAATGTTTCAAAAACTCATTAAAAATGTGATCGTATCAAATCCGAATATTCTACAAAATTGTTCGCCATAAAATTTTACTATAGGTCTCAGAATACACCAAATATGTAAGTAACTCTTGTCTAATCGCTAGGAATCTCTAAAAATGAAAAACACGTTTTAGGGTTAAAGTCGGACTTCATCTGAGTTCATTCAAAATTGTCCCACAAAACATAATTTTAGCGATGATGTCAGAGACAAAAATATTCTTCGTCAAATTTCACCATAGGCCACCAAAGAAATGAAATGTCTATTTGTATTCTATAACATGAAAATATCAGTATCAATTTTGCTGAAAAAACATGAAAGTATTTCCCAATTTTTTTGATGTAAATTTTTTCCTTCTTTTTTCTAGTTGATACATGGAAGTAATATAAAACTTGGTTATAGGTGAAAAGTGTCAAAAGAAGGAAAAATTCTACACAAAATTTCACTATGAGTTTCAAAATAAACCATAAATCTATGTACACTATATTAGGATGAAATTATATGTTTTAATTTTGGACTGTTAATTTTACACAATTCCATACTGGATCAAAATCTAGCAAAATCCTTTACTTTTTGGGAACATTGTTAAAGAAAGAAATGTTCCAAATTATTATTATTCATTTATTATTTCATTATGAGTCTCTGAATAAACACGGTGTGCTTTAACAAATTAAAATGGAAGGTGCTTACACCTCGGAAGTTTTTGCTGATTCTGAAACTACAATGCTCGTAGATGAGAAATATCAAGAAACAAAAAAATCGCCGGAGGGATTTTAAAATAAATCGCGGTTTAAATTCACATTTTTAGGGGTTCTTAAGGTTTTCACGATTTTGCTTAGAAACCGCCGGTCCTATGTAAGTAGGCCTAAAGAAAATATTGTAGCTGTAAAAATTCTCCACAAGATTGGTATTTATGATATTTTCGTAGGTTTTATCGTTTTTGAGATAAAGAAGTTCAAATTGAGATAATGCAATAACTGTATCACCTCCTTATAAAACAATGCCATTACTGCAATTTTACAAATTAAACTTATATATCTTGAAAATGGTACAACCTAGGAAAAAATAAATCATCCAATCTTGTAGAGAATTTTCTCAGCTTCAACATTTCCTTTTGTCCCATTTTGATATGACTTCCGGGTTTCAAGCAAAATCGTGAAGATTTAAGATAAAAACCTAAAAATTTGAATTGAACCTCTATATCTCAAAAACGGTAAAACCTACGAAAATATCATAAAGGCCAATCTTGTGGAGAACAGCTACAACATTTTCTTTAGACCCATTTCGATACGACTTGCGGTTTCCAAGCAAAATCGTGAATACCTAAAAAAAACCCTAAAATTGTGAATTTTGATCGCGATTTATTTAAAAATCCCTCCGGCGATTTTTTCTGTTTTTTTTTATTTTTCTTATCTATGAACATTGCTGTTTCAGAAGCCGCAAAAACATCCCATGTGTAAGCGGTTTCCATTAAAAGTTAGTTAAGGGGCACTGTGTATAATATAGTTTTATAAGGGAACGATACAGTCAGTGCATTGTCCCAATTTGAACTTCCATATCTCAAAAACGGTAAAACCTACGAAAATATCATAAATACCAATCTTGTGGAGAATTTTCACAGCTACAATATTTTCTTTAGGCCTATTTACATAGGACCCGCGGTTTCTAAGCAAAATCGTGAAAACCTTAAGAACCCTTAAAAATGTGAACTTAAATCGCGATTTATTTTAAAGTCCCTCCGGCGACTTTTTTTGTTTCTTGATATTTCTCATCTACGAGCATTGTAGTTTCAGAATCAGCAAAAACTTCCGAGGTGTAAGCACTTTCCATTTAAATTTGTTAAGGCACACCGTGTAAAAGAAATCTGTAACCATAACATATAACATTCTTAGCAGCCCTTGTTTTTGATATATAGGTTTTAGGGCCATATTTTCCAATTTTCATACAGATTGTCGTTGTGATTGAAAAATATAAATATCTTATTGATGGGTTTTCGTTATAAATTCATACAGAATATGTTGTGCGTTCAATTTAAACAGTTTTAAAAACATTTGTGGTGAATATATATTTGAAAAATATAAAAAAACCCAGATCGGACCTGCCAAAATTGCGTATTTTTAATACTTTCAACTTAAATTCCGTAGTTAGGATAAGCCATTGGTTACTTATATTGCATGCGAAAATACATGAGAGGTCTACGGCTATGGTCCAGTAAAAATATAGGTGTCATATGGGCTCTCACATGCACAATTTGGTGTGGTCCAAAAAAACTACAATGATGGGACTCACTCCTACTTTGGTGGCATTTACGGAATAAACCTTGGAAATTGACATAAATGACTATATCCTAACTGGGTTCGTTATGGTCATTCATGATACAGCTATTTATGTCAATTGCTAGGGTTATTTCCGTAAATGCCACCAAAGTGAGAGCCCATATGACACCTATTTTTTTACTGGACCATAGCCGTAGACCTCTCATGTATTTTCGCATGCAATATAAGTAACCAATGGCTTATCCTAACTACGGAATTTAAGTTTAAAGTATTAAAAATACGCAATTTTGGCAGGTCCGATCTGGGTTTTTTTTATATTTTTCAAATATATATCCACCACAAATGTTTTTAAAACTGTTTAAATTGAACGCACAACATATTCTGTATGAATTTATAACGAAAACCCATCAATAAGATATTTATATTTTTCAATCACAACGACAATCTGTATGAAAATTGGAAAATATGGCCCTAAAACCTATATATTAAAAACAAGTGCTGCTAAGAATGTTATATGTTATGGTTACAGATTTCATTTATTCAGAGACTCATAATGAAATTTCATTTGAAACATTTCTTTCTTTAACAATATTCCCAAAAAGTAAAGGATTTTGCTAGATATTAATTTCATAATTTGCTTAAACATATAATTTCATCCTAATATATATAAATTTGTAATCTAATTTTTTTAAGGAATTAGTGTACATAGATTTATGGTTTATTTTGAAACTCATAGTGAAATTTTGTGTAGAATTTGTCCTCCTTTGACACTTTTCACGTATAACCAAGTTTTATATTACTTCCATGTATCAACTAGAAAAAAGAAGGAAAAAATTTACATCAAAAAAATTGGGAAATACTTTCATGTTTTTTCAGCAAAATTGATACTGATATTTTCATGCTATACAATGTAAATAGACATTTCATTTCTTTGGTGACCTATGGTGAAATTTGACGAAGAATATTTTTGTCTTTGACATCATCTCTCTAAAATTATGTTTTGTGGGACAATTTTGAATGAACTCAGATGAAGTCCGACTTTAACCCTAAAACGTGTTTTTCATTTTTAGAGATTCCTGGCGATTAGACAAGAGTTACAGATTTGGTGTATTCTGAGACCTATAGTAAAATTTTATGGCGAACAATTTTGTAGAATATTCGTATTTGATACGATCACATTTTTAATGATTTTTTGAAACATTTTCGAAAAAAGGACAAAAAGACCCCTTTGATGAACCGCATGAGGATTAAAATTTTTAACAAAAATATTTCCCAAACCCTCCTAAGTAAAGTTGCCAAAGACACTATATACCTGAAATGCAAGGATTCCAAGATATCTAAACTCGAATATTTCGAAAAATTTAAAAATGGGCGGAACTTGCCCCGCCTATTTTGGTTACTTTACGACGTAAACTTTAAAAACGCCGATACACGTGTCTCATATTTTTAGATCTACTTTCATAATCTAAACGGTTTTCCCATCATTTTGAAAAAAAAAAAATAATTTTGTTGCACAGTGTAATCTATATATATAAAAGAGTAGTGAGGAGTGTGACTGACTGACTGATTCATCAGCACCCAGACGAAACCGCTGAAGCTAGAAAGTTGAAATTTTGGGTGTAGGTTGCTGTTGGTGTGTAGGGTGAGATAAGGCTGGGTTTTTGAAAATTCGACCTAGAAGTTTATGAAAAGTACTAAAAGGTACTAAGTATGGTACCCTTTGTATTAGGCAAACGGTAAGAGCTAGAATTTTGAAATTTGGAATGAGGGTAACTGATGGAAAGCTAGAAAGATGTACCAAAGTGTTTTTGGAAATTCGAACTATAAGTGTACGAAAAGTACAAAAGGGTACTAAATTTAGTACAATTTGGATTTGTGTGAACGGATAGAGCTGGAATCCTGAAATATGAAATTTGGGTCAATAGTGGAGAGTAACAAAGAAAGGTTTTTGGAAATTCGAACTATAAGTGCACAAATAGTACTAAATGGTACTAAATTTAGTACAATTTGGATTTGTGTGAACGGATAGAGCTGGAATCCTGAAATATGAAATTTGGGTCAATTGTGGAGAGTAACAAAGAAAGGTTTTTGGAAATTCGAACTAAAAGTGCACAAATAGTACTAAATGGTACTAAATTTAGTACAATTTGAATTTGGGTGAACGGATAGAGCTAGAATACAAGCATTTGGGATGAGGGTCACTGATGAAGAGTAACAATGAAAGGTTTTTGGAAATTCGAACTGTAAGGGTACGAAAAGTACTAAATGGTACTAAATTTAGTACAATATTGATTTGGGTGAACGGATTGAGCTGGAATACAGACATTTGGAATGAGGGTTACTGATGAAGAGTAACAATGAAAGGTTTTTGGAAATTCGAACTATAAGGGTACGAAAAGTACTAAATGGTACTAAATTTAGTACAATTTGGATTTGGGTGAACGGATAGAGCTGGAATCCTGAAATTAGAAATTAGGGTCACTGGTGGAGAGGAACAAAGAAAGGTTTTTAGAAATTCGAACTATAAGTGCACGAAAAGTACTAAATGGTACTAAATTTAGTACAATTTGGATTTGGGTGAATGGATAGAGCTGGAATCCTGAAATTTGGAATGGGGGTCACTGATGAAGAGTAAGAAAGATGTACCAAAGGTCGAAAAGTCCTAAATGGTAGTGAGTTTAGTATGATTTGGATTTGAAGAGCTGGAATCCTGAAATTTGGAATTACGATTACTGTTGGAATATAGAATTGAGATATGGAGGTAGCTTTGGAAAATCGTACTAATGTGCACGAAGCAGTACTAAATGGTACGGAATTCACTACAATTTGTTTTTGCGTAAACAGATTACTGTTGGAGTGTAGGATGTAATTTTGGAAAGGTGCTAAGTAGAACTACATTGGCTATAAATTGGGTTTATGTGAACGGATAGAGCTGAGATATAAAGTACATTTTGGAAATTCGTGTACGAAAAGTACTAAATGGTAAAAAATTTGGTACCCTTATGGTATTTGCTATATGGTATAGAATTTTGTACAATTTGTGATTTTGTAAAGGGTAGAACTGGAATTTTGAAATTCGGTATTAGATTAGCAATAGGTGTTTAGAGTGGAGGTAGGGAGGAGGTTTTGAAAATTCGTACTTATTTATACAAAAAGTACTAAATAGTACTATAATGGGTTTCAGGGGATCAGATAAAGCTGGAAAAGTGAATTGGGGTTAGGATATATGTTGAATATAAGGAAGTAATTTTTGAAACGTTTACCTATGTGTACGAAAAGTTTGGTAACATGTTGGTACCAAAACAATTTTGGTATTGTGTAAACAGTTAAGGTACTAAATTTGGTGTTGGGAGTAGAAACAAAGCTGGGATTATATTTTTTGGAAATACACTATTTGTACAAAAATTACGAAACGGAAAAATATTTGTTATGAAGATCACTCTAACATTTGAGACAAAGTTCTGAGTTTGAAAAATTGTACTGAATATTGTTCCATTGATTTGATGTTAACGCCAAGGCGTTTCTAAATAATGTACTGAAATTAAGTAGTCAAACGTAAAGTATCTTTTCAAAAATGTTTTTTGTTCTGACCGCTTTGGTATGTTAATTTGAAAATGTGGTCCAATGTGACAGTTTTGTTAACTAGAAGTTATTTACCCCCTAATAATAAAAAAGCCTAAACTGAAATGCAGCCAAAAAATGTTCCGTTATATACGGTTGACATACCCGTGCACATTAAGTACAATTTTTTGTAAAAAAGTTTTTCTAACCTTTCATGCCACAAATTCCGAATTTCGGTTGGACAATGTGCAGAAGATCTTCAAAATACTCTAAATCTTCAAAATATCTCTTGTAATAAACGTGGAATGAAGTGGACATTTTTTAAATTACACTTTTATATCTTCTGAGTATTCAAGGTCCAAATTTAAAGAAAATTGGACAATATAGATTTGTTCTTCTTTTAAAATACACCGCTAAAGCTAGAACCTTGCACTGTAAATGTGCGTGATTGTTGTTGTGAAGGCGTGAGATAAAATTTAGTGTTTGGAAATTCGTACCAGGAGTCAAATCTGAAATTTGCAATATGATACGTAGTTTTTGATATTCGAAATAAAAAATATGGTAGTTGTGTAGGGATGCGATACGGCAGATTTTTTTTTTGTAATCGAAAAAAATATTCGTAATAAAAATAGGTCTTAGTACAACAGAATCTCCAGTATTCACCATTCCCGTATTAAATATTGTTTATATATATTTCGTTCCCTTTCCGCATACGAAGTAGCGGGCATTTGCTAGTAAATAATAAACTTATATTTGACTACTGTCGACAATGTACTTGGCACTGATTGAAAGCTTCGCAAAAGAGAAGCAGAGGTATATGCCATTAAAAAAAATACTTCTAAATATTAAATTGGGATAGCTTATTGCACTTTGCAATAACTCTGATAATTTACCATCAATGCCAACACAGATATCCGCAGTGGAAATACAATTCAAGTATTTGACTACTTTGGTAACACAATTGCGATCAATTTAAATCTCAGGGGCCTAATTACGGTATTCGATTCGATTGAGCATTTGCTCGTGCAAAATGTTGTCGACACAAAAATAAAACGGTTGTTTCAAGAGTAACTGGTAATCGAAGTATGAAAACCTATGTGTCCTTCAAGGAACATTATGAAGGTAGATGGAAAAAAATGTGTTTACTTTGAAGCAAAAACTAAAATACAAAATTATGAATGAAAAAATGTAAATTTTTGTGGAATTTGTTAAACAATAACTTAAATATAGGGATACGCAGTGAAATGCAATAATCGGTTTTTCGATTATACGGTTTTCGTGAAAAACTTAAAACTCGATTTTCGGTTAGTCGATTATTTGAGAGTGTACTAAAAGTCGAGTTTCGATTATTCGTTAACCGCGGAAAACCGATCATAATCGAATATAATCGACCATTTTCGTTGATGCAATCTGCGACTCCGACTTTCGAAAGTCGATTAAGAATAATCGATTATGCGGTTTTCGCACAGTCAATAGTCGACTACGATTTTTAGAGATTTTACGGCTAATAACCGATTAATTGATTAACCGAAATCGGTTTTACGTATCCCTAATTAAATAATAATTTCGGAATGAAGTTGTGCTAAGAAAATAAAAAAATTATTAATATTTGCAAAATCTGTTTGAGAGTGTTGCAACAGATTGGTAATACATTTACCTTAATAATGCTCTCTTAAAATAAATGAGAGAGAATTTGGTGGCTGTTTTCATTAGAGAGAGTCTTTCCTTTGGTACACAACGGCAAATGACGTGTTTGAAATGTATTTTATTATAAGTTGTACTCTTATAAAATAAAGGCTATTAATAGCTTTGTTCCTTCACTTTTTTAATGGTAAGGGTGGTAAAAGAGAACAGTGTCAAAATTGCTCTCTCATGAACATTTTTACCAGAAAAGTAAAGGAACGGAAAAATGGTAGATCTGGCACCAATGTCAAAAAGAAACATAAAAAAAATCAATTTTCGTCTTTTATTTCACAGTTTTTAATTTAGTTTTGTCAGCGTTCGACTTTTTCTTCACTTTTTCGTCCAGCTTCGTCGTTAATCGTCAAACAAAAGTCGAAAAATCAGTTCTGTTATTTTTCACCTGCAGAAATTTTGCTGGTAGCCCGTGGTAGAAGAGAAAGCCATTTTCGCTCTCTCGCCACTCTCTTAAAAATTGCTTCCAGTTTTGCCACTTTTTAAATGGTAACCTCAGGTAAGTAAAGGAACACAGCTAATATTAAATCGTTTTTATACCCTACACCACACTGTGCTAAGGGCATTATGTCTTTGTGCATCTGTATGTAACATACAAAAGGAAACGAGATAGACCTATAGTTCCTTCATGCATGTCCGTCCGTCCGTTCGCAACGTACAGGTCGCATTTATTTTTCGATTCAGCTGAAAATTGGTGAATATCATTTTTTAGCCATAGGAAGAATGATATTACTTTTGGTGAAAATCGGTTCAGATTTGGATATAGCTCCCATATATATTTTCGGTCGATTTTACGTATTTGCTGCACCAAATACGCTATATACGTCCGATTTCGATGAAATTTGGAATGTGTGACTGGATTCGGTCTAGAAATAAATGTGTGAAATTATATCGAAAGCGGTCTAGATTTAGATATAGCTCCCATATATGTTTTCGGCCGACTTCACGTTCTTGCTGCAAAAAACACGGTATATGTGTCCGATTTGAATTATATATTATATGTATAGTGGCCAGGGTATCAAGTTTTTACAAGGTTTATGTCAAAATGTATGTGTTCTTAACCACTCTGTGTGGTCCGTTAAGGATTTCGAAATTGTTTCAAATGTAACATTCATATTTGGCCACCCTAACAATGCACAATTGTTAAAACAACGAATTTTTCACGCCACCATAACACTTTCGGTCGAATAGCATTGACCTTGACACGTTTATCCTATTCATGTTCTCTTGCCCTAAGGATCCTATAGTGCAGTGTAAAACAACAATAAAGACCATAAACATTCGCAGTGGAGAAGGATGGATGTTTGGTTTGAAGTGTCATCACTGCAGTAACGATGGATGATGACAAAACATCAAGCATTTGTCAGGTATTGTGTTGTGACAAACACAAACCAATGAATGTAAGTATTCATTTCAGTATTCCATATTGTCATTCTTGGCAACAATGTTGTCGTGCGGTACTAAAAGTTTACAATTTCTGTTAGCGACGTGTTATGCTTTATATTCCTACTTGACAACCAAAATCATTTACGTTCCTTTTTATAGGGGGAATATTTGGAAGAGAGTGACAGAAATTTAAATGTGCTAATGCTAATTTACGGTTCTGAAGCCTTGGTTCTTGCGCAAGCAGATAATTTAGTACTTGGTGCGTTTGAGAGAAAATTCTTCGAAAGATCCAAAAACAAGATATATTAAAGTATAAAAAAAAGAGGAGTGGAAATATAATATTAGTTGGGTTTATAGGACAAATATTATGTAGAGGACCACCTAAGTAAGCAAGATCTACTTAGGCATTTGTCTTATAGTCCGAGTATGGGTTCCCACTCTGCTCTATTTCTTGTATTAATTTCGCAAATGATGTTCAACATGATTCAGAAATCATGTTGAATTTCAATCGTAAAATTGTTTACTCCATCGGATCCCTAATCTTCCTGTCGTGTACCGTCATGTGGAGCGTATTTATACGACTGTTTATTGAATTCATTATCACTCATTCTCATGTCATGGCCTAGCCAAAGCAATCGTTATAACTCGATACGTTTCAATGCAGATTGGTCCGTAAATTTTTCAAAGAATTTTTCTCTCAAACATACCAAGTACTGGTTTATCTGCTTGCACAAGTACCCAGGATTGGCGCAGGTAGTATCAGTTTTTGTAAATTGTTATTTTTGTTTGGCGAGATGTTGCTATTTTTGGAGGCTTATTTAATTTAAAGTAGCAACTCTTGGCATTTTTCTCTTCGAAAATTGAGCGGACATGTTCCTCTGCTGGGCAAATGCTTTGCCCGGTGTCATCGATTCTTGCCCTGTAGGAGTTTAGACGGTATGATATGATCAGGAGTGTCGTGCTGTCACCGAAGAGAAAAATGCGGCAAATAGGGCTACTTTACAATCCGTAGCAACGCGTAGCGCACGAGAGAGATATAGGGAGATAAGGAGAGAGCAGAAACGTCTTTTCCGCAGGAAAAATAGAGAGATGGAAAAGCGGGAGTGTGAAAAAAATCGAGATATACAGGAGCCAGTATGAAGTCCGAAAATTCTACCTAAGAGTCAAGCATCAAACTGATGGCTTTGGTACAGGCACTTCCTCCTGTAGAGACCAGCAGGGTAATTTGGTAACTGATACAGATAGTGTACTCAGGATATGGAAAGAACAGCTTTCAAAACTGTTAGTATCCAATAGCAGCGAAGACACGAAGATACCACAGTCCCAATCCCAGAAGACGGTATTGAATGTACACCGCCCAGTCAAGATGAGGTAAAGACAGCAATAAATCGGCTGAAGAATAATAAGGCAGCAGGAGCCGATGGCTTACCAGCCGAGCTGTTCAAAACCGGAACGAAACGCTGATAAGGTGTATTCATCAGCTAGTTAGCACCATCTGGCAGGAAGAACAAGTACCCGACGATTGGAACCTGAGTATCCTGTGCCCCGTCTACAAGAAGGGAGATAAGACTGTATGCTCTAACTATAGGGGCATAAGTCTACTCCCTATTGCCTACAAGATCGTGTCAGGGATATTGTGCGAACGACTAAAGCCTATGGTCAACGAGATAATTGGACCATACCAATGCGACTTTAGACCTGGCAAGTCCACCATTGACCAGATATTTACCCTGCGGCAAATCCTGGAGAAGACCCAAGAGATGCAGATCGACACCTACCACCTTTTTGTCGATTATAAAGCAGCCTTCGACAGCCCGCTGCGCTCAGAGGTATTCCAAGCCATGTCTGAATTTGTTGTCCCCGCAAAGCTCATCCGGCTTTGTAAAATGACTTTGACACGAGGTACTCAGTTAAAATAGGAAAGAACCTCTCCGAAGAGTTTGGTACCAAAAGAGGTTTCAGACAAGGAGACAGCCTTTCGTGTAATCTCTTCAACATCCTGCTGGAAAAGGTTATACGAGAGGCAAACGTCAAAAGAAATTGCACAATCTACACCAATAGTCACATGTTACTTGCTTATGCTAATGATATAGACATCATGGGCCGATCAGTAAAAGAAGTAACTGATACCTTTATGAAGATCGAAGGAGAATCTGCTAAAGTGGGTCTGGCGGTAAACGGTGAGAAGACCAAGTTTATGGTGTCGACGAGCAATGCGTCCATTGAGCTCGGACCAACTGTGGAAGTTGCTTCCTATAATATTGAGGTAGTAAAAGACTTCGTCTACCTCGGCACCTCCGTAAACACAACAAACGACATCAGTTGTGAAATAAAAAGAAGAATTGTATTGGCCAACAGATGCTACTTTAGCTTAAGTAAGCACTTCAAAAACAAAGCCACAACTCGTCAAACAAAAATAACGCTTTACAAAACACTGATACTACCCGTGCTGATGTATGGTTCCGAAGCATGGGTACTTGGGCAGACATGGCAGTGCGGGGTGTTTGAGAGAAAAATTCTTCGAAAGATCTACGGACCAATCTGCATTGACGGTGAATATCGACGTCGCATGAACCACGAGCTGTATCTGCTATACAACGACATCAATATAGTTAAACGTATCGAGATGCAGCGATTGCTTTGGCTAGGCCATATCATAAGAATGAGCGATGATGAACTCGCTAAAAAGGCGTATAAATACGGACCGCTTGGCGGTGCACGCAGAAGTGGCAGGCCAAGGAATATATGGCGCAAACAAGTGGATGATGAGATGAAAAGGCGCGGTATTCCAGAGTACGAAGCAACAAATAGAGAGAAATGGAGATCATTTCTTAGTTCGGCCTATGGAACAAATGTTCTGTAATGGGCCAGCTAAGTAAGTAAGTAAGTAGGAGTTTAGACGGCTGCACCATCCCGAGCATAGTTGAGCCAGAACTACTCTTTGTCATGGCAGCTCCTCAGCTGCTATAAATGGGGGATATTCTTTGAATGCTACTTAATATTGCTTGATAGGATTGTTGATCTGGGGTTTCTCTCTTTCAACGTTGGATCCCTCTTTAAAGATCATGAAGGTTCCTCCTGAAATGACTGGGTGTGGGAGTGGGGGTCCTATCCACCATATGGTGATTAGTGTGGATCTCACGGTAACACCCTAGCAAGTACTGCAACGAGAGCATGCACCCTAGCAAGTACTGCAACGAGAGCATGCCATTGTGCTGCTGTAGATGATGTGCTGAAGACATGAGGGGTAGTTTTCAGCGCAGCATTCTAACAGGTCCGAATATTGTTCTATCGCGTTGCACTTATTTTCACGGACCACACTGTTGCATAGCTTTCAACATTCCGAATTATCGTGTTATATGTGGTCGACAAGGTTCCTTTACCCGCACCCCAAGTCCTGCTGGTTGCGGATTTGAGGACCTTGTAACTACATCTCAGCTTATGACCGTGACATGCGCTGGTGACGCGAATGTTACCTTTAGGATCTTGAGACAATTATTGGTTGGAATTCTGTTACCATTGATCATGACATTCAACTCAGTCTTCACCTCTGCACTCCATGTTGTGAACAGAGTGGCCGTAGATTTAGAGGCGGAGTTCAGCCTTTCACAAGTGGCTTCAGGGAAGGAACGTTACAATCTGGAATATAAGTAAGGTAGAGGTTAAAAAGTTCCGGAGATATCACACCACCTTGGGGTACTCCCTGTTTCACTCTACGGGGCTTGGACTCCATGATCCTGAATTCCACTTACTACTTTCGCCCACACACATAATTGATTATCCAACGTATCAAACTTTTTGTCATCCAATTATGACAACCCCTTTTCATTTTGTTAATTCAATTCATGTTGTTAAGTCACATAAGATATCACGACGTCTTCTTATTCTGCTGCTCTCGTCGGCACGTTTACTTATACAGATTGTAAATATACACCAATGTGTAATGAGTTGTGGTGTTTGCTCGCATTGTCTTTGTTGGTGTTATTGCTGACATCGTTATGCCATTGTGCCGTTGACGTTGTAAAGTTAAATATTACGATTAATATTACCGTGTTTACATGGTTGACCTGACAAACACACAGAAATACATATCGCTCATTTACTCATAGAGTGACACATCTCAAAAAATCAAGTTTCGAGAAAAACGCGTTTTAAGTTGGTGATTGAAATTTGACTTCCAAACTTAAAACGATTATTAGACACAAAATAAAATAACTAGTTGGAACATATTTTGGAAACAGCAGGCTAGATATCAGTGCTCAATTTCTGTGCAAGATCAAGCATTATTTGAAGTGTTGTAGTGCTTCATATACTCAAAACAAGTGAGCCAAGGCTATAGTCGGGTAGGGGCCGACTATGTGATACCCTACACCACTTCCCCTGTGCATAAGCTTTTGACTGGTAAAATTCAAAATATTAAAATTGGGATAGCTTAGCGCCTTTGCTCTGAATGTCTTCATTAATACAGGCCAATTTTATTTAAACGCGTTTAAGTGCATCGTCAGAATAACTCAAATAAAAAATGGAAAAGTGGGATGTATGCCAACCATCAACCATCACATTCCGACCCCTGAATAATATCCGACCATTACCAAAATCAATAGGCTTCTTCCTCTGCAGGACTCCCATTAACCCCCAAAATTTCGTGACGATCCAATCAAAATTAAGACGTGTAGCGTAATTACAAAAAATTAAAAAATAGGACGTATTACCGACTATTGCTATATCTCCGTTATTTGGCCACATACGCCAACCTACTTTGCATAATTGTAAAGATGGGATTTTCTACTTTCATCGTCAGACTTTGTTTCTGGAAGGTCCCCAACCAAAGCTGTCATATTCGTCATTATTATTAAAATCGCAAAAATGAAAAGTTGTGTTCTATGAGCGGCTATTGCGATATCTTCGTTGTTTGACCACCTACAACAACCTGCTTTACATCGTTGCAAAGGCGATATTTTCTACTTTCATTAGCAGATTTTGCTTTTGGCATATCCCCTATAGAAGCTGAAACATTCGGTTTGGAAAAAAAATTGTATTTTTCTCCAAAAAAGTTTTTTGCCCATACCGACCTCTAAATATTATCCGACCATCGCCAAAATAAATAGGCTTTTTCCCCTGCGGGACCCCCATCAACACACAAAATTTGGTGACAATCCGATTAAAATTACGACCTGTAGCGTGATTTCTTTAAAAGTGGAAAAATGGGATGTATTACCGACTATTGTGATATCTCCGTTATTTGGCCACCTACGCTAACCTACTTTGCATCATTGTAAAGACAGGATTTTCTACTTCCATAGCCAAGTTTTGTTTTTGGAAAGTATCCAACAAAAGCTGTGTTAGTCGTCATTAGAATTAAAATCGAATAAATGAAAAGTTGGGTTCTATAAGCGACTATTGCGATATCTTCGTTGTTTGACCACCTACGACAATCTACCATACATCTCTGTAAAGGTGATATTTTCTGCTTTCATTAGCAAGCTTTGCCTTTAATATACCCCTTATAGATACTGAGATATTCGCTTTGAAATAAAACGTTGACTTTTTCCGCAAATAAGTTTTTTGCCCATTCCGACACCTGAATATTATCCGACCATCACCAAAATCAATAGGCTTCTTCCCCTCCGGGACCCTCATCAACGTTCAAGATTTGGCGACGATCCGATCAAAATTGCGACCTGTAGCGTGATTACAAGGTTTAGATGGACAGACGGACAGACGGACGGACGGACGGACTGACGGACGGACACACATAGCCAGATCGACTCAGCTCGTCGAGACATTCATTTTGGTATATATAAGTATGGGTCTACGACCATTATTTCGATGCGTTACAAACTTTTTGGGCAAAACCAACTTATAATACCCTCCCCACATAGTGGTGTAGGGTATAAAAACGTTTTTGTTGAATTATACCAAACCCGTATGAGCATGAAAATTTCACACAAGGTAAAGAATAAGTCGTCTAAAATATAGAAATTGCTAACTCAGAAAACACATTTTTAGTTATGCTACTCTTTGAGTAAATGAGCAATATATATGTAGCTTTAGAAAATGTTACCATCTGCTGTCATCCTTTCTGGTGTAATTCTTGTTGCTCTTGATTTACTGTTGTGGTTAGGTTCATATGTAAATACATACATATTATGTACATATGTATGTACAGATTGCTGTAGATGCTTAAGAACATGAATGTCATTTAAATGAACCGAATCAAATTTCGGTTGGATAAAGATTATAAATTTTCAACAACATCAGATTTTAATAATCCAAATTTGAAGAAGCAATTAAAACGTACACAACGGGTGATTTTAATCTATTATAAAATATACCGAGCATTGTCCATCAAAACAATTCAAGGGCCGGGTTTTCGATTCGAAAACGAATGTGAAAGAAAAACTGTCGAACTTCTTAAAGTTTTCAAATTTGTTCTATATTTTGAAAAGCAAACACAGTGCTCTTGAATCAACTTTAAATGGAAGGGGCTTTCACCTGGGAAGTTTTTGCGGATTCTGAAACTACAATGTTCAAAGATGAGAAAAATCAAAAAAACCAAAAAATTACCGGAGCGCTTTTTAAATAAATCGCGATTTATCCTATCGGAAAGGGGCGAAAGAAAATGTTGTAGCTATGAAAATTCTCTACAAGATTGACTTTTATCGTATTTTCGTAGGTTTTACCGATTTTGAGATATAGAAGTTCAAATTGGGACAGTGCACTGACGGTATCGTCTATTTATAAAACAGTGCACATATAGGTTTCAATCAGGAAATTTTCGGCCAAAACCCTATTTTTGAAGATTCTAAATTTTAATTTGTTTTTGCGCAGAATAATAAAAAACACATCAAGTCATCTGAAAATAATTAGTTTTTGTAAATAAGGATACTAGTCGTTGATTGGCGCAGTACCAAAGTTGACACTTTTTTATGTAAAAATAAAACAGACGTTGTGCTGTAAAATATACAATTTTTGTTGTACTGCGTCGCTGCATAAATATACAGAAGTGAGACCAAAGTTATTATGAATCGGGAAGCTGTTAATGAGTACTTTCATAATATTTACAAAAAGAACGATGAAATTTGTAAACTTAGCGTAATAAAATCAATGTTTTTATATATAATGAACAATATTTTTTACAAATATTTTTTAAATATACTTAAACTTTTAAAAAAATATCCAAATATGTCCACCTCCAAATCGAATTTGAAAGATAGACCCCCTGCTAGTAATAAATTCAGAAGTCAAATCGTGATCAATTTGCCACAGTTAAAATAAAGTGGATTTTTCTATTTTAAGATGGGAGAATTTTTTGTAAATACCTGTTGTGACTGCACGTAGTATCCAGTTGAAATAGAACGATAATACCCAAATCTATCAACCGATTTTCCTTAAAATTTATATTTAAGGGTTTCTGTACAAGTTCCGATACAGGCGTATGGACTTGTAGGTGTTCTAAATCTACAGAGTAGCTTTAGGACCGAAATTAATTGTTGTCCAAAGACGAACAACAACAACTCTTTAATGAATGTAGACAACACAACAAGTATTCAGGCGATACTTACGTGTTGCTATTGGGAAACTGGTGGTGTAGGTTGGTCAAAATAAAACACTAGGTTAATTTATAGACGCAGGCGGTCTTAACTTTGGTTAATTTTTATGTTTTATATCTTTGCGGCAAAATTGCTGCTTTTGCTCTCAAAGCTTTACAGATTGATTTTGATTTGATGATGTTATTAGTTTTGACAGAGATTATATGACAGCTTTTATGGCGCCAATAAATAGAAATTGTCGAGGTTATCGATACTGACATCCGATAAGCTCCAAACCTCGACAGTTTCAGAGTGTAGAAAACAAGTATGTATAATTTTTTTGAAAATAGGTAAATTTTTTGTCGTAGCCTCCACATAAAATTACCGTCCGATTTTAGATATTTTGTGGATATTAGCGACACTTTATGACAGTTTCGCCTGCAATTTGGTATTTTGACCTCTTGGAAGATATGAATCCTTCGTACCAAAAATTATTAACATAGGTCAATGTTTTGGTTTAGACCCCACACAACGGAACCACCCTGTACAACAAATTTTGGCAGTTTTTGGTCATTTTGGTCGATAAAACGTAAGAATTGCTGTTTGTACACATTTATTATAAATAATAATTATTTTGAATACAAAATGGACGTTGAAATAGTTTTGGCCAGAAAATTTAGATTTGGGACCATTGTGCAGTGTCATGACTGCAATTTCCCAACTAAAACTTATATATCTCAAAAATGGTACAACCTAGGAAAAAGATACGAAAGTCAATCTTGTAGAGAATTTTCACAGCTTTAGTCCTATTTCGATAGGACTTGCTGTTTCGAAGCAAAATCGTGAAAAGCTAAAAAACCTAAAAATGTGAAATTTGCCCGCGATTTATTTAAAAATTCCTCCAGCGATGTTTTCTTGTTTTTGGATTTTTTCTTATCTATGAACATTGCTGCTTCGGAATACGCAAAAACTTCCCATGTGTAAGCGGTTTTTACTAAAAGTTAGTTAAGGCGCACCATGTATAACATTGATTTATAAGGTAGCGATAAAGTAAATGCATTGTTCCAATTTGAACTTCTATATCTCAATAACGGTAAAATCTACGAAATTATCATAAAGTTCAATCTTGTAGAGAATTTTCATAGCTACAACATTTTGTTTAGTCGCATTTCGATTTGCCTTGTGGTTTCCAAGCAAAATCGTGAAACCCTAAAAACCCCCTAAAAATGTCAAGTTGAATCGCGATTTATTTAAAAAGCGCTCCTGTGATTTTTTTGGTTTTTGATTCTTCTCATCTATGAACATTGTAGTTCCAGAATCCGCAGAAACTTCCCAGGTGTAAACACCTTCCATTTAAAGCTGCTTCAAGAGCACCGTGCAAAGTTAGGGCGTTATTCGTTCGTGTTCATTTCCTTATCGAAATAGAGAAACCGGCATTAAATTATTACAATATATTGAATCAGGATTGGTTTTAGCCCATATGCTTGTCTCGAGGAGCTAAGTAGATTTTATTATGAGTGTCCGCCCGTCTGTCGATTAAAACCTTGTAATCACATTACAGGTTGCAATATTGATCTATCGTCATGAATTTAGTGTGGTTGGTGGTGCCAGTGATGGTCGGATAATATTTAGAGCTCTTAATAGGCAGAAAATTTTTGTGGAAGAAATTGCAAAATTTTCGTTGTTATGGGAATATCACAATTTCTATTAGGGGTATTCAAAATAAAATCCGGTTAATGAAAGTAAAACATTTTACCTTTATTTTGGAAGCAAAGTAGGTTGTCGTTGGTGGTCAAACAGAGAAAATATTAACCCATTCGAATTTTTTCCCATTGTGATGCCCTCAGCCTTTAGGCTAACTAGAACACATTTTAAGGAAAAATCTTGAAAATAGGCTTGGTGTTAAACCAAATATATTTGGATGGTCTAGCCTTTTCGGTCCGTCTATGTAGCTGGCTGTAGTAATACTTTGTCCAAGTATCAAGTACGAAAATGGAACATGTCGGTCCACAAAAAAGTTCAAAAATGGTTGCTAAAATTGCGCGAACGACAGGAGTAAGCGCCTTGGTTGGATTCTTGCACATCGTAATATTTCTTTCAGACATACAGATGTTAGGTTTGAATATGCAATATATCGGTCTACTCCTTCGTGTACTTTCCACAAATTTTTATACCCTCCACCATAGGATGGTGGTATATTAAGTTTGTCACTACGTTTGTAACTACTCGAAATAATAACTGTAGACCCCACAAGCTATATATATTCTTGATCAGCGTGCAATTCTACATCGATATAGCCATGTCCGTCCGTCTGTCCGTCTGTGGAAATCACTCCACGCTTTCGTATAGCCCCCATACAAAATGACGCGTGACGCGTCGTCGTTTTTAGGAATTTTTAAGATATTTGTCCCATTTTACCACCGAATTGGTTGTAATTTGGTATTTTGTGTCTCCAGAGGCCAAAAAACATTCCTACCAAAGTTGGTTTATATAGGTCCACGTTTTGGTATAGTCCCATATAAAGTACGCGTCATTTTAATATATTTTGAATGTATTAGTTCCATTTGATAACAGAATCGGTTGCAACTTTGTATTTTGTGTTTCCAGAGGCTAAGAAACATTTCTACCATAAAATGTTTATATAGGTCCACGTTTTGATATAGTCCCCATAGGACGATATCTCCCGATTTTCGGTATTTTGAAGGTTTTGGCCACATTAATCCACCGAGATGGCTGAAATTTGGAATAAGTCTTCGTTGGGGATATAAACCCCTCCCCCCCCCCCCCCCCCCTCCAGAAATGTTTAGTTATAGGTCCGCGCCATCGTATAGCCCCAATAGAACTGTAAGTTCCGATTTTCGGTATTTCGAAGGTTGTGGCCACATTAATTCACCGAAATGGCTGAAATTTGTGGTGGAGGGTATATAAAGTTCGGCCCGACCGAACTTAACACTTTTCCCACTTGTTTTTTTTTTTTTGCAAAAGTGCAGCTCAAGGACATGTCTCGGATTATTTTAATTTTTTTGCAGCGTGTTGTACTTGCGACGGTACAATTTTTGCAACGGTGCAAAAATTTTTGGGGGCAAATCCGTACTTCCTGAGATATTGGCACTAACTAACTAAAATGACTGACGAGCACCAAATCCCACGGTAGAGGATTCTTCGACACCGGATTGACTCGGAATCACACTACATCGTCGTTCTGGTCGTTTTGAGAGCAGCATATCCCGGGATGCCTGTTCCAAATTCTTCTGCTCCGTGCCGAGACGGAAAAAAACGCAGGACCAATTTGGATGTGCTCAGTTTGTCACATTCACCATACTTAAACTTCGGTGAGATGCAATAGATGTCGGAAGAGTGTGCATCTCATGGGCTGCTCTGGATTGTCACTACACTTGACAGAGTTCGTTGCAGTTCCAATCCCTGCAAGTGCATAATTATTACAATTTTTCATAATTTAATTGCAGTGAACTTCAAGGTATTACCTTGAAGAAATAGTGGAGATTATCATGGTAGAGGTGGTGCAGGAAACCAAGCTCATTAACTGCAGCTTACATCGTTTTAACGGTTAGAACATACTGAGGAAGGATTGCACCAGAAGTGGAGGTGAAGGATTAGCTTCTCTATAGCACGAGACTGTTCAACACAGGCCTAGGAGGATTTATTTAAATCCAGTGGATTTATTAAATTCGGTTATATGCAAACGCACTACATTGTATACGTTCCGCCGGTTAATAGGTGTACTCCATGTTACATGAGGCCAAACATTAGCCTGTTTTTGGAAGGTCATAACTGACTAGTCTTAGGGGACTTTAATGCTCGTCACGAGTTGCGGAATTCGGTCCTAAATAATGACGGAGAGTGTCATAGTTCGCCAAACATAAACATCATGTCAACTGGTCTGACAATTGACGTCACATGGCATCCAGTTGTTTCTCTTGGAGCCGGAATAAGTGGATAGTGGTCAATCTCGAAGCCTGAAAACAGAAAAATAGGACCTGAGTCGCGTCTGGCGACACTACCCTGACAGGTCCGAAGAGGTGTTCAAGTTGTTTTAATCGACAATTTGTCGAGCATCCCGGGAGTAACTGGGAGAAGAGAAGATTGCTGCATCTCATTCTGCCGAGGAGGAACCACCTCAATTTAAAATGGATAATAAGAGCCACCGCAGTAGTAAGCAGGTCCGACTTGCACTCAGAATGTCAGAGGTTCAATCCCTGATCGGAAGAACAATTTTTTGGCTGTCGCAAATACGGAGTAACTTTGGGTTAACATTTTCTTCGGAGTAATTTTGGGCTTACATTTCCTGAGTAGTTCAGCCATGAAAACTTTCTCTATAAGTGGTGTCATAGAACACACCGTTCAGACTCGTCGACGAAAAATAGGTCACACATCACTGAATTGGCGTACACTCATTCATATGAGAGATTAGGAACGTTAAATCATGCAAAGTTGTAGACCCGGCCTGTATCTATATACACTCCACGTCAGTAGAATAGAACACCGAAATGTCTGTTAATGTTAGGTTATTTATCCCGAAGCGAATGAATCTAAATTTTTAATCTTGTAGGGATTTAAAGCCTATGATGTTCCGTATCAACCACAGAAAAAAATATGTTTCTAGCTTTTCGCGAAATGATTTTCTGATCATTTTTCCGATAGTACTCTGAAAAATAGGCATTTATTTTCGGTCATCAGGATAGAACAGTCATTTTATTTTCGCGAATTGTGGTTATGTTAACGCCGAATTTTCTTTCAGTCGATAAAGAGGGGCTTTCTAATCATTTTTCACCAATAAAACCATATAAATAATTCCGCGGACGCCGAAATAACAGCGTAAACGGGTTTAAATTGACAGATAATTGAAACATCTCGGAATATCAATAACAGTCGCGCAGTTATGTTATATTTCTTCACAATAAGATCGAATATGACACAGACAACCTCGACGGATACATTCAAGTGTTGCGGATGCTGATAGCATGGAACATTTAAAAAATATTTGTGAAAAACGTAAAAATTTCTTATAAAAACCTTGATTTTTTGTTCAATAAAATGATTTTTCCGCGAACAAGTCTGCCGTTTAAAGGTTTGGAAATATGCTCCACATTTAGAGGAAGATAATCTGATATGAAGACATCCGATATTTTAATACACTGAGGGAAATTTTAGTACTTTTTAAAAGCAATATACGAAACCTAAAACCTCAATTTCCATGACTGTGTTTTCCCGCGAAAACAGGGCTTTAACACATGCGAGTTCAGTTAAAAAACTACTAAATCGTAAAATCCGGTATGGATAGCATAACTTGGTCCATTTATATTGAAACATAACACTGTTGAGAACAGTCGCGGACACCGAAATAAGAACACATATAAAATTCAAAGACCAAAGGGTGTGTTCAATTTAAAAAATGTGCTAAAATTTCCCTCAGTGTATTAAAATAGCGGATGTTTCATATCAGATTATCTTCCTCTGAATGTGGAGCACATGTCCAAACATTTAAACGGCAGACTTGTTCGCGGAAAAATCATTTTATTGAACAAAAATATAAGAAATTTTGATGTTTTTGATACTTATTTTGAAAATGTTCCATCTTTTCAGCATCCGAAGCACTCGATTGTTTCCGTCGAGGTTGTCTGTGTCATATTCTATCTTATTGTGAAGAAATATAACATAACTGCGCGACTGTTATTGATATTCCGAGATGTTTCAAATATCTGTCAATTTAAACCCGTTTACGCTGTTATTTCGGCGTCCGCGGAATTATTTATATGGTTTTATTGGTGAAAAATGATTAGAAAGCCCCGCTTTATCGACTGAAAGAAAATTCGGCGTTAATATAACCACAATTCGCGAAAATAAAATGACTGTTCTATCCTGATGACCGAAAATAAATGCCTATTTTTCAGAGTACTATCGGAAAAATGATCAGAAAATCATTTCGCGAAAAGCTAGAAACATAATTTTTTCTGTGGGTGATACGGAACATCATAGGCTTTAAATCCCTACAAGATTAAAAATTTAGATTCATTCGCTTCGGGATAAATAAGCTAACATTAACAGAAATTTAGGTGTTCTATTCTACTGACGTGGAGTGTAGTAATGCCAAAACAACTGGATGGGCCGGAAATTGGGTATCTCACGAAATGTCTCAATCTGTCGTTACCGAAGTATGGAAAATGGGCAGGGTGGTCTCGGTTCTAAAGCCAGTCAGGGATGCCAACAAGGGTGACGTACAGACGGATTTCGCTTTGGTCGCCCGTAGCTAAGTCCCTTGAGGCTTTAGTCCTGCCCTACGTCAGAAATAACTATCCAGTTTCCAGTCATTAGCATGGGTTTCGTAAGCAGCACAGCACTACAACAGCGCTCCGCACCACCTCCACACTTATTAGTTTAGGACCAAACCAGAACAAGCCGTGCGATAGCACAATGTCAGTGGGGCTCGAGTTATCAAATGAATTTGATACTGTCAAGCACTCCACGCTGTTGGAGGAGCTGTCTACCATCGGGTCAAGTTTAAAACGCTAGGCAATCAATTATATGTGTGGGTGCAAGTTGTACGTGAAATTCAGGAACAGGAAGTCTCAACCTGTCTCTAGCTATCTACATTGTTCCCGAAGTCTGGAAAATGGGCGCTACTGAAGTCAGGCAAGAATGACATCGAAGGTGAATCGTACAAACCGATTTAAGTTTTGTCGCCCATAGTAAATACACTCGAAGCAGCAAGATAACTGTGTGGTAACATCTACGCAACTGTTTTACCTCTACCTTTCCTGTATATCACCACCACCAGGCAGCATTGAAATCATTACGTATGCGGATGATTGTACGATATTGGTGTCAGCCACCTTCCTTGATGCCATTCGTGAAAAACTGAGCTCATATCTTACCACCAATAAGTGTACAGCCAATAAGTGTACAGCCACTCTGTTCACTACATGAACTACGGAGATGAGTACAGAGTTCAATGTCCTGGTCGATGGTAGCAGAATTCCGACCACTAACTACCACAAGACCTTTGTCGCAGCTATCTGCGACCAGCTGAGATGTATGACAAGTAAACAAGGTTACCATATATGACGGGAGAGGTCGGTTGGCGGC
This sequence comes from Musca autumnalis, assembly GCF_047663935.1. Taxonomy (NCBI): domain Eukaryota; kingdom Metazoa; phylum Arthropoda; class Insecta; order Diptera; family Muscidae; genus Musca; species Musca autumnalis. The sequence goes on from NW_027411644.1 coordinate 212,575,249, forward strand.
AAGCTCGGCGGCGTCAGTGTGGTCCACGAACATAAGTAAGTACAACTCGGTGGATAAATATTCAAACCTGTCAAAATGCCGCCCTGAGGACTGGAACAGGGTGTCTCTTCATGTCCAGTACGGCAACACAATGGAATGCTCTAGTTAGAATACTTGCTCGGGTGTTAACGAGGGAATCATTCCAATCATCGGAAGGTCCTACAATATAAAAGATAGCCCTAGATCAGCAAGTCTATCAAGCAGGTTTGGAGTGCATTCAGACTGATTCCTTTGCTGTTGTTATAAACAACCATCGTGTGATTACGGTCCTTGGTCCCCCATCTCTCGTAGCTGAAGAACTTCAGCTGTCACGACTCAATTCAGGATAGCGCAACCGTCTAAATTCCTATAGACAGGGATTGATGACACCGTGCAAAACATCTACCAAACATACGGTACAGGTCCGCACAACACACTTAACCTTTTTAAATGTTCCGCCCAACCTACTCAACTAACTCCTGTACCTTTGTGGATACAACCAATCGAAGCAGTGACTTTTCTAGACCTCTAAATAAAGCAACAGCAGGATTAAGCGGGTGGACGAACATACTAGAATATAATATGCTGTTACCACCACAAGAACAAGGACTGATGGACAGGTAAATTTATGAATACAGTGTCCCATTTGGCCGAAACTTTGTACATCGTAACATTTCTACCAAGTTCCAGGAAGATCTGTATCGGATATTATAAAAGTGCAAATTCAGGACTGTTCGAGGATCGTTTTGAAATTGTTACCGAACTTACTCCTTGCGGTTCTGCTAACAGTGATATATCGAAAGGAGTGCTATTGGTCCAACCTTTGCACAACGCAAGATTTCTTTTGCACTTAAATCAAGTTCGAATATGGACTATATGGGGGAGGAAGCCTATATTTTGGTGATGCTCAGATAATATTAGCGGTCAGAATGGGTAGAAAACTTCTTTGGGGAAATAGTCAAGGATTTATTCTTATGCAATAATTTCACTTCTGTTACTAGCATTTCTGAAGAATACAATGCAAGTAGAAAATCTCACCTTCACAATGACGCAGAGTAGGTTGGCGAAGGTAGCCAAACAACCGAGAAGTCTCAATTGCCGCTAATCTATTCAATTTTCTTTTTATTTTTTATTTCTAATTGTAATGATGAATGTTCCAGCTTTGGGTGAGGACACTTGAACAGAAGAATATCAATGAGTACTCCCTTATTCATATTGGCTCAACTATATGCGACCTACTTTTTATTGTAGAGTCTGAACGGCATGTCTTAGGACATCACTTCTAGAGAAGTTGTTCATGACTGATATACCTAGGAAATGTCGCAAACATAGGCTGAGGTGTATCTGTGGTACCGTTGAAAGTGTGATGTTTTCTGTTTTGGAAATCGAACCAGGGCCCTGCAGGGCAGGATTCTAGTTCTATGAAAATGTAAAATGAAAAATATTTTCTTTAAAATAGCTTTCATTTGAAATTTATTTCCTTTATAACATTTCTCATTTCACATTTTCATAGAAAAAGAATTGAGCCTCAGGAAATTCAGGGTGCAAAGAGGATGTACACTGCATTGCCATTGCACACATATATAAATATTTTAATAATTTAGTTTTTACAAAATATTTAAATTACAACTAGGAGTTCCGCTGTAACTATCCCATAACTTCGTACATTTTGAAAAACCTCCATAACCGCTTGTAACACAATCACAATATTTATCTCATTTCATTTTGGAGTTGATAATTAGTCCCACAAGAGTAAAGAATAATAAAATACATATTTTCTTTCAAGTAGTTATGTGATAGTATGTGTTTGCACATCTGTTGTCAACGGAAAAAAGTGGAAAATAATTACGTGTTTTGTTGTTTTAAAGGCTCTTTTGTCAGCTATATCGCAATGCAGAAATTTTGAAAGCTTTTCATCAGTAAACAACGGAGAGATACACTGTGATGCTGCTGCTATGCATTCCACACTTCCATTTCACATAATTCCATGCTCCTCCCATTATGGAAATAATGTGTACAAGGTCTGTGTCTCACTTTTTGCATCGTTTGATGTTAATTAATTACGTGACAATTTTGGAAAAGTGAAACAGTTCACAAAACTACAACAAGAACAACATCAACAGTGAAAACACACACAGACATGGAGACAAACATAAGTATATAAAAAAGAAAATATTTACATAAATAATAAAAAGGTAGATACTAGAAAAGAGGGAGAGCACAACTCGGTGATGAAGTAAGAACGGCAATTATGGTGGTGTAGGCAAAACAAAAGATATCTTTCTTCTTGTGTTTAAGCATTTCACAATTATTCAAGTCTATGAGCTTCGTCTCTTGTTGCAAATGGAGGTTAAGGGTCATACTTTGGGACGTAAACAAAAAAAGGGTTGCTTACAATTGCATGGATCTCAAGGGTTGATGAAGAGAGGAAATACACCAAAACCAAAAGAAACGATAATAATAAAAGGCAAAAACTTAAAAATAAAAATTCAGCTGAACCCGGCTGGGATTCGAACATGGGTTGTCGCCAACTAACAGACAATGTTGCGGACGTCTTAGCGTTCTGAACCACAATCCACTTAAAATCTTTCGATTTGAAAGACATATACAGTCTACGATGGATAAATGCCATTGGCTGTAACATGAATGTAATATTGAAAAACTTGATTTCTCAATTTTTCAATGTAATCTCCTTAGGTCATAAAGCTCGATTAATTAAATTAATTAAAATCTCACAAATAATGGCCTTCGCCCCTAAAAGGCAAAAACTTAAAAATAGAAATGTGTTTCATTTCTTAGGAATGAATTGGCGTTGATTTTGATTTCACAACTGCAACACTTGACTTAGGGGATGGAAGATACCAAGCAACGGTCCTGACCGGCTTTAACATGGCAAAACCCAGGATTTATCTTGGTCCCTCTTTCATCTCAAGTGGACACTGACCTCCCCGTGGTGTCACCTGGGGAACTGCCTTTAACTCCCGTTAAAGGTAGTGAGCTAACATGTGCCGCGTCGGGTTAGTAACCCTCCCCTAGAAAAAACAGCCTACTATGAAAAAACGAAAGAAAAGAAAAACAAATCCCTCAAAAGTTGACGACCCCCGCAAACGTTTTAAGGACCATGATCTGCGAATCTGCAGTTTACGCATTGGTAGATGTACTTGAAAAGTACAAGGCCGACATTACTGCCATACAGGAAATACGATGGAACGGGAAAGGCGTCACAACAACACCTAAAGGTGACGCACTGTATTATAGCTGCCATGACACAAAGCATGAGTTTGGTTGCGGATTTGTAGTTGGTCGGAGGTTAAAACATCTGGTCTCCAGCTTCACCCCAGTGAATGAAAGACTTGCTACAATTCGAGTAAAATCTAAATTCTTCATTATCAGCTTTATTTGCGCTCATGCTCCCACTGAAGACAAGGACGAACAGACCAAAGATATTTTTACGAGCGCTTAGAAGAAACTTATGACCGTTGCCCTGCCCATGACATTAAAATTATACTAGGCGATTTTAATGCCAAAATTGGAAAGGAGAATATTTTTGGCCCAACAGTCGGGAAATTCAGTCTCCACAGTGAAACATCTGACAATGGTATGAGACTGATAGACTTTGCAGCTGCAAGAAACATGGTAGTTAGCAGTACCAGATTTAATAATCTCAATATTCATAAGGGTCGCCAGATCAAAGAACAAGAAATCAAATTGATCACGTTGTGATAGATGGAAGACATGCATCTAGCGTGTTGGATGTACGATCGTTCCGAGGCGCAAACATTGATTCGGACCACTACCTTGTTGCAGCAAAGGTACGTACCCGTCTATACGTTGCAAATAAAGCACGAACAGACACAACGCGGAAGTTGGACAGCGGTAAGCTGCAATCACAACAGATAGCCACAGCATATTCCACTCAACTGGCCCAACTGCTTAATCAAAGCACTCCTCGTCCCGATAACATATCAGGACAATGGCAAAACATTGCCCACTCCATGCATACAGCCGCAAAATTAGTACTTGGATACCAGAGACCTCCACCAAGGAATCCATGGTATGACCAGGAGTGTCGTGCTGCTACCGAAGAGAAAAATGCGGCGTATAAGGCTACTTTACATCAGTAGCAACGTAGCGCACGAGAGAGGTATCGGGAGAAAAGGAGAGAGGAAAAACGTCTTTTCCGCAGGAAAAAGAGAGAGATGGAAAAGCGGGAGTGTGAACAAATCGAGATGTACAGGAGACAGAATGAAGTCCGAAAATTCTACCAAAGAGTGAAACATCAAACTGATGGCTTTGGAACTGGCACATCCTCCTGTAAAGAACAGCAAGGTAATCTGGTAACTGATACAGATAGTGTGCTAAGGATATGGAAAGAGCATTTTTCCAAACTGTTGGTATCCAATTGTAGCGAAGTCGACGAAGATACCACAGATCCTATCCCAGAAGATGGTATTGAATGTATACCACCCGGCCAAGATGAGGTAAAGACAGCAATAAACCGGCAGAAGGATAATAAGGCAGCAGGAGCTGATGGCCTACCAGCCGAGCTGTTTAAAACCGTAGGCGACACGCTGATAAGGTGTATGCATCAGCTAGTTAGTTCCATCTGGCAGGAAGAACGCGTAACCGACGATTGGAACCTGAGCATCCTGTGTCCCGTCCATAAGAAAGGAGATAAGACTTTATGCTCCAACTATAGTTGCATAAGTCTTCTCCCTATCGCATACAAGATAGTGTCAGGGATATTGTGCGAACGACTAAAGCCCATTGTCAACGAAATAATTGGACCATACCAATGCGGCTTTAGACCTGGCAAGTCCACCATTGACCAGATATTTACCCTGCGCCAAATCCTGGAGAAGACCCAAGAGATGCAAATCGACACCTACCACCTTTTTGTCGATTATAAAGCAGCCTTCGACAGCCCGCTACGTTCAAAGGTATTCCAAGCAATGTCTGAATTTGGTATTCCCGCAAAGCTCATTCGGCATTGTGAAATGACTCTAAATGACACAAGATCTTCAGTTAAAATAAGAAAGAACCTCTCCGAAGAGTTTTGTACCAAAAAAGGTTTCAGGCAAGGAGACAGCCTTTCGTGTGACCTTTTCAACATCCTGCTAGAAAAGGTTATACGAGAGGCAAACGTCAAAAGAAGTGGCACAATCTACACCAATAGCCACATGTTACTTGCTTACGCTGATGATATAGACATCATGGGACGATCAGTAAAAGAAGTAACCGATACCTTTATGAAGGTCGAAGGAGAATCTGCTAAAGTGGGTCTGGCGGTAAACGGCGAGAAGACCAAGCTGATGGTGTCGACGCGCAATGCGTCCATTGAGATCGGACCGATCTCCGTTTCCTATAATTTCGAGGTAGTAAAAGACTACGTATACCTCGGCACCGCCGTAAAAACAACAAACGACATCAGTTGTGAAATAAAAAGAAGAATTGTATTGGCCAACAGATGCTACTTTGGCTTAAGTAAGCACTTTAAAAACAAAGCCACAACACGTCAAACAAAAATAACGCTTTACAAAACAGTGATACTACCCGTGCTGATGTATGGTTCCGAAGCCTGGGTACTTGCGCAAGCAGATAAGGCAGTGCTTGGCGTGTTTGAGAGAAAAATTCTTCGAAAGATCTACGGACCGATCTGCGTTGACGGTGAATATCGACGTCGTATGAATCACGAGCTGTATCTGCTATACAACGACATCAATATAGTTAAACGTATCGAGATGCAGCGATTGCGTTGGCTAGGCCATATAATAAGAATGAGCGATGATGAACCCGCTAAAAAGGCGTATAAATTCGAGCCACATGGCGGTGCACGCAGAATTGGCAGGCCAAAGAATAGATGGCGCAAACAAGTGGATGATGAGATGACAAGGCGCGGTATTCCAAAAAGCGAAGCACGAAACAGAGAGAATTGGAGATCTTTTCTTAGTTCGGTCTATGGAACAAATGTTCTGTAATGGGCCAGCTAAGTAAGTAAGTAACTGCAACACTTGGTTTACCCATTTAGGATAATTTGTTTTTCGGATAACCTCTTAACATATAGGGCAATGGAATTAAATAGTTTAGGCGTCAACACATTCAATTAGAAAGAAAACACAAATCCTAATTCTTTCTAAATGGAAGCATATAACACCGGTGCGTATACATGTTGATTATCGAAACTTTAATTACTAATACGCAATTACCACAAAATCACAAACTATAAAATTCAATAAAATAATATAAATACGAGTATTATTTCTTTTCAGATATCGATGTAAAACTTTTTATTTTTCCTATTTAGAATGCACGAAACGCTTTTCTTAATTTTATGAGCCGACGATTCGATGAAAAGAAACGCTGGTTTGCAATTGGATCAGTTTGATCGTTATTAACGGATCAGTAGTTTTTTTGCAGATTGGCAAAGCAATAGCCCGACGGGGCTTAGTGCAGCTTTGAACAGCAACACCATGTCAAAGACATAAAATTGGAAAGAGTAGAAAAACTGAATTTTGAATTTATAATAGTCTATGAAAAATGTAGGGTCATTGCGCAAAAAACTCATCACGGTGCGCCTTAAACAACTTTAAATGAAAGGAGCTTACACCTTGGAAGTTTTTGCAGATTCCGAAGCTACAATGTCCATAGATTATAAAATAAAAAAAATGAATAAAATCGAAGGATGACTTTTTAAATAAATCGCGGTTAAAGTTCACACTTTAGCGGTTTTTAGGTTTTCTCGATTTTGCTTGGAACCCGCAAGTCCTATGGAAATGGGACTGAAACAAATGTTATAGCAGTGAAAATACTGTACGGTAAGGCCCGATATTGGGTATTTTCTGAATTTTAAACGCATGATCACACCGAAATGGATGAAAATTAGAATTTAGCCTTATTTGGGGCCACAGAACGTTTCCTCGGAAACTTGTCAATACAGTAGTGAAATTCTGTAACTCATTTTTCGGGTTACCGACAAAAATCGGTAACTTTAAAACGCTTATAATTTCGGTAATTAACGATATTGTCGGTAAGTTAACGACCAATAAAAAGTAGTTGTAAAATTCTACCGATAGCAAGAGTGTTGTCAAATTTTATTTGAAAATTTCATTCTTAATTTTGCGTTTTAATTTTACCGATTTTTGTCGGCAACTCAAAAAAATGAGTTACAGAATTCCTCTACAGGTCGACGTTTTGTATTGCCCCCAAAGAACGTTTCCGCCCGATATTTGGCATTTTAAAGGTTTTAGATAGGAAATTATCTATCCGAAATGCTAAAATTGATTATTACGCGTCTACTGGTTCCTCGGTAGATTGAAGGATTTTAACACATTGTGGGTACACCCACTTTTGGGAATTTTATAGAAGATTTTTGCTGTTTTAAGGTTTAAGCTTATTTTTCATACAAAAATAGCAGTAATTCAACATTTAAGCCCCTCACGATATTAGCTACTTTGAGGACTTTAGCTACATCTTCTGACCAAAATAGGTATAATATGCACTTTTAGGTTTCTAGTGGTTAAAAAAGTTAATCAGAAATAGTGTAGGTCCACATTTTGTTATAACCTTCTTACAGATGTTGCGGGTTGTCAGATTGTAAGGTAAATGATACGGCCCGATGTGAAGTCTGTTAAAGGTACCTCCCAACTTTAGGTATTTTAATGGCTGTACACTAAGGTTTAAGGTTTAATTTATTGAGCCTTTTTGGAAACGTTACAATTTTACAGAGCGCCAATAGTAAAAGTAATACTTAAGATTATAACGTGTTATCAAAATTTACAATAAGTGTGGATATGCATACAGCACCATGCTTTAATATATGTAAGTCTGAAAAATAATAGAGTTATAATAATAATGTGGAATATAATTCCTTGCTCCCGGGAATACAATGGCTGTACACTACGGTAATGGTATTTTCCTCAAAAATGATTTCCTGTAGCGGGAATGATTGCTAGGAAAAGAATGACTAAAATAACCTTTATTATATTTAAGTATTAAAAAAAGGTAACACATAACCCCTTTGAAAATAATTTTATTAATACTCACGGTGCTCTTGAACCAACTTTAAATGAAAGGAGCTTACACCTGGGAATTTGTTGCGGATTCTGAAACTACAATGTTCATAGATGAGAAAAATAAAAAAAACCAAAAATATCGCCGCAGCGCTTTTTAAATAAATCGCGATCAAAAATCACATTTTTATAGTTATACCCTACACCACTATGTGGGGAGGGTATTATAAGTTGGTTTTGCCCAAAAAGTTTGTAACGCATCGAAATAATGGTCGTAGACCCATACTTATATATACCAAAATGAATGTCTCGACGAGCTGAGTCGATCTGGCTATGTGTGTCCGTCCGTCCGTCCGTCTGTCCGTCTGTCCATCTAAACCTTGTAATCACGCTACAGGTCGCAATTTTGATCGGATCGTCGCCAAATCTTGAACGTTGATGAGGGTCCCGGAGGGGAAGAAGCCTATTGATTTTGGTGATGGTCGGATAATATTCAGGTGTCGGAATGGGCAAAAAACTTATTTGCGGAAAAAGTCAACGTTTTATTTCAAAGCGAATATCTCAGTATCTATAAGGGGTATATTAAAGGCAAAGCTTGCTAATGAAAGCAGAAAATATCACCTTTACAGAGATGTATGGTAGATTGTCGTAGGTGGTCAAACAACGAAGATATCGCAATAGTCGCTTATAGAACCCAACTTTTCATTTATTCGATTTTAATTCTAATGACGACTAACACAGCTTTTGTTGGATACTTTCCAAAAACAAAACTTGGCTATGGAAGTAGAAAATCCTGTCTTTACAATGATGCAAAGTAGGTTAGCGTAGGTGGCCAAATAACGGAGATATCACAATAGTCGGTAATACATCCCATTTTTCCACTTTTAAAGAAATCACGCTACAGGTCGTAATTTTAATCGGATTGTCACCAAATTTTGTGTGTTGATGGGGGTCCCGCAGGGGAAAAAGCCTATTTATTTTGGCGATGGTCGGATAATATTTAGAGGTCGGTATGGGCAAAAAACTTTTTTGGAGAAAAATACAATTTTTTTTCCAAACCGAATGTTTCAGCTTCTATAGGGGATATGCCAAAAGCAAAATCTGCTAATGAAAGTAGAAAATATCGCCTTTGCAACGATGTAAAGCAGGTTGTTGTAGGTGGTCAAACAACGAAGATATCGCAATAGCCGCTCATAGAACACAACTTTTCATTTTTGCGATTTTAATAATAATGACGAATATGACAGCTTTGGTTGGGGACCTTCCAGAAACAAAGTCTGACGATGAAAGTAGAAAATCCCATCTTTACAATTATGCAAAGTAGGTTGGCGTATGTGGCCAAATAACGGAGATATAGCAATAGTCGGTAATACGTCCTATTTTTTAATTTTTTGTAATTACGCTACACGTCTTAATTTTGATTGGATCGTCACGAAATTTTGGGGGTTAATGGGAGTCCTGCAGAGGAAGAAGCCTATTGATTTTGGTAATGGTCGGATATTATTCAGGGGTCGGAATGTGATGGTTGATGGTTGGCATACATCCCACTTTTCCATTTTTTATTTGAGTTATTCTGACGATGCACTTAAACGCGTTTAAATAAAATTGGCCTGTATTAATGAAGACATTCAGAGCAAAGGCGCTAAGCTATCCCAATTTTAATATTTTGAATTTTACCAGTCAAAAGCTTATGCACAGGGGAAGTGGTGTAGGGTATCACATAGTCGGCCCCTACCCGACTATAGCCTTGGCTCACTTGTTTTTTTTTTAGGTTTTCACGATTATGCTTGAAAACCGCAAGTCCTATCGAAATGGGATTAAAAAAAACTGTGAAAATTCTCTACAAGATTGATCTTTATGACATTTTCGTAGGTTTTACCGTTTTTGGGATATAAAAGTTCATATTGGGACAATGCGCTGCCTGTATCTGCTCTTGATAAAACTATAACATGTTCGGTGCGTCTTAAAGAAATAAAAACTGCTTACACCTGGGAAATTTTTGCGGATTCTGAAACATCAATGTTTGTAGATGAGAAAAATTCAAAAAGAAGAAAAAATCGCTGGAGGGATTTTTAAAGAAATCGAGGTCAAAGTTCACATTTTTAGTTTTTTAAGTTTTCACGAATTTACTTGAAAACGGCAAATCCTATCTAAATTCCGCATCCGGTTTCATCCGGTGTCACCACGAAAGTCTACATCGATACATATTTATTTCAAGGCGATCAATCAGGAACCCTGGATGTAGCATCACACACTATTTTTAGGATAAAATTAATGTAGCTCTCTTATCAGTGAAGTTTTTAAATCTCTGTTTCCACAAAAACGAAGATGCTGCACTAGTTTTTTCATTGCAGTAGAAACGGCCCCCAGAATACGCGATAAAATGCGCGATATTTTCGAAAAACAATTTAGGTGATTTTCCTACCTTGGAATTTCTCGTATTTCGCGTTTTAGTAGATGAAATTTCACGAGTAAAGATTTATTAGATCCGCAACGTAAAAAATCTAAAATTTGCAATCAAGATCGAATGACAATTGTAAAAAATTAGGCCCGAAAAATATGATTTTTAGAAAAAGATTCGCAAAAAATTTTCGTATTTGGATGCAGATTTCTGTGAAGCTGTGTAGGCTACATTTACGACACATATATCAAATAACTCAGAATCGCGAGATCTACAATCCTTTATACGATTTTTTAAAAAGCCTGTTTGCGGAACGAAATTAGAATAAATTTTCAAAAAACACTTAAAATCTGGCTTCTAAATGTCAGCATCATTTAATGCTAGACGCAGATCAAATTTTGTGAAGTTATACACTAGTGAAATGATCCTTCTACTTTTACTTTGACGGGAAAATCGTGAAAAGTGTGGTTTAATTATAAATCGAGAGAAAACGAAAAAAGGCACGTTGGCTTCAACCCATTTTACCCATTATTTAACATAAATGTAGCCACAGCTTCCACGCAAATTAACTTTTAAGGCCATTTTTTTTTTTTTTTTTGCCAAGTCTAATCACATTTCATTTTATCCGAAAGTATTTAATTTGTATAATAATTAAACACATTTCGCGAGTTATTAAAGGCTAAAACTTGGCTTCAACTATGTTAAATTTTCAAAAACATTGTCCATATACACTTTCATAGGGGCAAAATGTGCCTCATCGAAATAATGGTTTTAGACCCCAAGTATGTTTGGACGAAATGTGTATTAGGTAATTTGAAGTCGATTCGAAAATGATTGGAAAATGTGTGCGCACGATAACTCTGGAAGGAAGTAACTGGTTTGATCCATACTTTGCATATCGTTAAATTTCTATCAGACTTAGATGAGGGTCCAATATGGACTCAATCGGTCCACTCCTTCGGGTACCTACCACACAAAATTTCGGATAAGTTCAGATTAGGACCTCCTCTCGAATCGCTTTGATTTTTGTTGCAGCAACTTGTATTCACTGCCCCCCATACGAAGGTACAAGTTTCATCAGGGGCAAGCCCATACTTCCTGAGAAAATAATCTGAAAGATGCAAAAAGCCCCTACGACACCGTGTGTAGGGGTTGGAGCGCAAGATAACTCTCGAACGGATCTGCCGATTCGGTCCAAAACTTGTCCTTCGTAATATTTTGTCTAAACATAGTTTAAGTTCGAAGATAAGCCATATCGGTCCACTCTTTCAGGTACCTATAATTGTGCGGACCATAACTCTTGAAGAGAGTGACCGATGTAATCCATACTTTGTACATCCTAATATATCTACCAGATATAGATCAGGTTTTGAATATGGGCTATATTTGTCCACTTCTTCGGGTATCTCCCACACAAAATTTTGGATAAATTCACCTAAAGATCTTCTCTCGAATCACTTTGATTTTTGTTAAAGCAACTTGTTTTCGCTGCCTCAATTAAGACAGTAGAAGTTTTTTCAGGGGCAAGTCCATATTTCTTGGGAAAACAGCCCGAAAGGTGTAAAAAACCCCTATGCCACCATATGTGGCGGTCGGACAGCACGATAACTCTCGAACTGTTCAATCGATTTGGTCCAACATTTGGTCTTCGTCATATTATATCCAAACTTAGTTTCATGGGGCAATCCCGGTCCAAAACTTCCGGTACTTCTCCCCAATATTTAAAAAATGTCACTAAAACGCTAGGACGATATCACTTGAATGGGGCAACCAATTTAATCCAAAGTTTACTTACTTCCTTAGCTGGCTCACTACAGAACATTTGTTCCATAGACCGAACTAAGAAAAGATCTCCAATTCTCTGTTTTTCGCTTCGCTTTCTGGAATAGCGCGCCTTGTCATCTCTTCATCCACTTGTTTGCGCCATATATTCTTTGGCCTGCTAATTCTACGTGCACCGCCATGTGGCATGTATTCATATGCCTTTTTAGCGGGTTCATCATCGCTCATTCTCATGATATGGCCTAGCCAACGCAATCGTTGCATCTCGACACGTTTAACTATATTCATGTCTTTGTATTGCTGATATAGCTCGTGGTTCATACGACGTCGATACTCACCGTCAACGCAAATCGGCCCGTAGATCTTTCGAAGAATTTTCCTCTCAAACACACCAAGCACTGCCTTATCTGCTTGCGCAAGTACCCAAGCTTCGAAGCCATACATTAGCACGGGTAGTATCAGCGTTTTGGCTTTGTTTTTAAATTGCTTACTTAAACCATAGTAGCATCTGTTGGCCAATACAATTCTTCTTATTTCACAACTGATGCTGTTTGTTGTGTTTATGGCAGTGCCGAGCTATAACCGCCTGGTGTCAGGGGACTTTAGTGCCCATCATGAGCTTTGACATTCCTTCCTAGGTAATGATCACCTTTCTGGCGACGCTGGCCGACCAAATTGATAGTTCCACGTTTGCATGGTGAATTAAGACGTACCTACGAGTATAAGTGGAGATTGTCACAGCTCACCAGATATCTTCATTGTGGCACCAGGTCCGATAAATGACGTATACTGGCAACCCGTCATTTCCTTTGGCTCAAACCACCTTCCAATCATCGTCTACGAAAATAAACCACCTGACTTCATAACCTCTGAATGCCGTATTTTCCTGAGCCATAGAAAAACTGATTGGCAAGGGTTCAGAGAATTTACGATCACCGCTTCAGAGAGTTGCCCATTCCCTCAAATCCTCGGCTAGCTAAGAGCACTTTCCGGGACATCATCACTGTAGCAGACGCTCGCTACATATCAAATTTCAAAACCGAGACGATGGGACTGGCAAATGAGCGTGATGATCATCGTACTGTTAAATCACTCTCGAATCCGATAAAGAAGGATGATAGAACGGCTGTTATTTTCAAAGGTGTGACTGTAACTGTGCGTTGTTTTTAACCGGTACTTTATAGAGTACCCCGAGAGTGATATGCTGTATAAGAAGATCCCTCCCAGCCGAGGAGGGACCACAACAATTTACGCTGGGCAGTGTTGCAGACGTAATCCGAAACGCGAAATCATCTATCCGCGAATGGGGACCAACCCCACCCATCGCAACAGAAGGACGCCAGCTGTCAAGACAAACACGAGTGGTTTTAGCCCAGTTAAGATCCGGACGATGGAACCGCCTCAATTCGCACTGGTCACGAATTGACGACAAGATACCCAAAACATGTCCTGCATGTTGATTAGGACCATACGACACGTTGCATTTGTTTAACTGCCCAACGCCACTTACTGTCTCCTGAATCTTTATGAACGCAACCAATCCAGGTTGCAGAATTTTTGAGTCTGAATACAGAGGAACCATAACCAGATAACAGAAATAATACACGAATGAGCATATTTGCGTTGCTACAACAATAACATCCAGCTGAATAACAGGCGCTGTTTTTAATTAATTGAATTAATCGAGCTTACATGACCTAAGGAGTTGTAGTTTGACTGCAGCAAATATTCGAAAAGAAAGGTAACCCCAGACCCATTTGCAACAGTTGTCGCCACCATGTTTTGGATCACATTCTTCGCGTTATCAAAGGAGAATAAATATTTTCTATACGTTGGAGACCGTATTAAAAGCCCATTACCACAGTCCTGCTAACTTAAATTTCATGTTTTATTTTTTTTTTTTTTTTTGAATTTAGATTTACCCAAAACAATAAAAAATTCCATTAAATTAACAAAATTTAGTTTAACATACCTTCATCCTTGACATTTCCAACAAGAATATCATAACCGGTAAGATCAGCCGATTTCAGCAAGGTCATTGGATCCGCTGGTAAAAATGCTCCATCTATGGTGGGAGCCGAAGGGAAACTTAAAATTCCCGAATACGAATTCCATTGTTGTACCGAAATTGTCTTCGCATCAACTGTTCGCATGCAAGCCATAACGGCTTGAGGATTTTCCTAAGGCAAATTACAGAAAAAAAAAACAAAACACATTTTCATTAGAATCATTTAATGAATGTCCAATTCCCGCGCTTACTTACCGGCAACAATGATGCATTACAATTACAATCATTGACCAATGCCTTGCCAATTTCTACCGCCTTCTCTGAGGTCATATGACTCCAGGGTGCATTCATGGTACCCGATTGCATCATACCACGTTTGACAAGGCCACGCGTTACCGGCGACATTAGTTGAGCATTGACAGAACTCGAACCAGCCGATTCACCAAACAATGTCATCCATTCGGGATTACCGCCAAATGCCCGGGCATTCTCCTTTAGCCAACGCAAGGCCAAAGCCTGATCCCATAGACCGACATTACCGGGAGCTTCTTCTTCAAAACCTGGCATAACCGGTGAAAGATGTAGAAAACCAAATGCACCGACACGATACTGAAAGGAGGCTACGATCACATTGCCCACGGCCGACATGATCTCCGCATTGTAGATATCCAATGTGGCTGAACCAGTCATAAAACCACCGCCATAAATCCATATTAATATAGGCAAACCATTTGTGGTATTTTGTGGCGTTGCACTATGTATTAAATGATCCTGATCGGTTTTAGATGAATGCTAAGGAAAGGAAAGGTAGACGATTAATAACAGACGTCCAAGCCTATTTCATTTTGTCATATATACCCACCTCACCACCATTGGTTCCACGGCCATGTCGTAATCTTGCCTTCGCTGGAGCCCATATATTCATAAATAGACAATCTTCAGATACATTTGTGTTAGGATTCCATATCTCTTCACCGGAAAAGCCAGGGAAGTACTCATACCTGCAAACAGAAAAGAAAACAAAGGAAATGCGTTTAATAATTGCCGGTTTTAATTTGGTTATGTTTGGTTTCTTAACTAAAATAATGGCTTTAATAACAATCATTAAAGAAATTGTATTTGAATTTAACCATTTCTGCCTTCTGGAGTGCCTCCCTCCATTGTTTCCATCGTAGGTATTTCTGTTTTTTGTTCTTCTTCATTTTCTTGTCGATATCGATGGCTATTCTTCATTCACTCCATAAATAACCAAAACATTACTTATTTATAATTGAATTGTTGCAAATGTCATCCCTTCAGATAGCGTATGTGTCGGCCAACATAACACCCCGATATCCATCCGTTCGTGTCGATGGATGGTCAAACGTCCATGCTTTGATATATTTGCCAGGTCACTCAAACACTCGTCCTTCATTGAAATACAAACATTCCCCAGTCAAATAATCAATTCCAATCATTTAAATAAGGCAACGACAGTAACTTAGTGGAATGGCTTTGTTAGCGTTTTTCCCACCCCTGCATTGTGAATGTACCTATAATATGTCTTATGTTTATAATATTAAAATGGCTATATAACAAGTAAGAAAGTATCAGTCAGCTGAGCCGACAGAGATATACCCTCAGCCACGTACCCGAAGAAAAAATTTTAACACAATACTTCTGTAGGTTTTTTGGCTGTTGGGAAAATTTTCCAGGATGGAAAGGGCCGCAAAACCTACATGTTGCAACAAAATTCAGAATGATCCAAGACGAGTGCATTTTTTCCAAACTTTGGGTAGGGTGTACCCGTAGGAGTGAAATAATTTTTTTTCTTTATTATTCTATGGATATTTTCCTTACAGACTATATAATTAAAAATTTTGTACTTAATTTTCTGAATTTAAATATATTACAATTTTACTTTTCAATTTACAAAGTTTGAGCTAAATCGATTTCTCTCTTAAAGGGTTATTTTACACATTAGCCAGTTTAGGTGGTGCCGGTAGGATTTTCTGGACCTTTTTGGATCATTATCTCAGGAAGTATGGACTTGCCCACGAAAAAATTACAACGTCGTAACAGGGGCCGCAAGTACAACCTGCTCCATCACAAATTAATAAAATCAGAGAGGAGTTGTTAAACTATACTTCTTCCAAACTTTGTGTGAGAAGTACCCAAATGAGTGGACCGATATAGTCCATATTAGAACCCGATCTATGCCTGAAAGTAATATTACCAATAGCAAAGTTTGGCTCAATTCGGTTACTCCCTCCTAGAGTTATCATGCCCAGAATCTTGGCGAAAAATTTTAACCTTTGTGGGGGAGGTACCGGAAGGAGTGGAGCGATATGGTCTATCTTCGAACTAAGAAACTAAGTTTGGACAAAATATTGAAAGACCCAAAATTTGAACCAAATATGTTGATCCGTTCGAGAGTTATCGTGCGCTCCAACTACGACACATGGTATTATATGGGTAGTTTCAGTTTTTGTGCTGATTTCTGAGGAAATATAGACTTGCTCCTGAAAAAACTTATATCGTCGTAATGGGGGTAGTGATTACAAGTGGCTGCAACAAAAATCAAAGCGATTCGAGAGCAGGCCTTAAACTGCACTTAAGCAAAATTTTGTGTGGGAGGTACCCGAAAGAGTGGACCAATAGGATCCATATTGGAACCTCATCTATGTCTAGTAGAAATGTCACGATGTGCAAAGTATGGACTAATTCGGTTACTCCCTTCTAGAGTTATCGTGCAGACAATTTTTCCGGACATTATTGAACTTTTGTTGGGGAGGTACCTGAAGGAGTGGACCGATATGGCCCATCTTCGAACTTAAATCAAATCTGGACAAAATATTTCGATACCCAAAATTTGAACCGAATCGATTGATCGGTTCGAGAGTTCTCGTGCGCACCAGCCAGCCAGACAGACAGACGGACATTGCTAGATCGACTCAAAATTGTCTGAAACGGATATCGTACAAACATACTTGGGGTCTAAAACCATTATTTCGATGAGACACATTTTTGGTCGTATCAAAGTGTATATACCCTCTTTAGCCTAAAGGCTGAGGGTATACAAAACTGGAAAGAACATGTAAGAAAGTATCAGTCAGCTGTGCTGATGGAAATATACCCTCAGCCACTGACAAGGAAAAAAACAACAACAAAACCAAACCAAACACAATAACAATTCCGTATATAAAATATATTGGTTTTGTATCACGAGTTTGCTATACAAAATGTGCGGGCAAAATGATGGTTTTAGACCCCAAGTATATTTGGCCGAAATCCGTTTCAGACAATTTGGAGTAGATTTAGAAATGTCCGTCTGTCTGTCTGGCTGGCTGGTGCGCACGATAACTCTCAAACGGATGAACCGACTTTGTCCAAAATTTGGCTTTCGTAATATTTTGCCCAAACTTAGTTTAAGTTCGAAGATGGGTTATATCGGACCACTCCTTCCGGTACCTGCCCCACAAAAGTTCGGAAATGTTCGGAAAATTTGGGTGCACTATAACTCTTGAAGAGAGTAACGGATTTGTCCATACTTTGC
This sequence comes from Musca autumnalis, assembly GCF_047663935.1. Taxonomy (NCBI): domain Eukaryota; kingdom Metazoa; phylum Arthropoda; class Insecta; order Diptera; family Muscidae; genus Musca; species Musca autumnalis. The sequence goes on from NW_027411644.1 coordinate 212,593,002, forward strand.
ACATCGTGAAATTTCTACCAGAATTAGATGATGTGCTAGTACGGACTCAATCGGACCACTCCTTCGGGTATCTCCCACACAAAATTTCGGAAAAGTTCAGTTTAGGACCTGTTCTCGAATCTCTTTTTGTTGTAGCAACTTGTATTCACTGCCCCACTTACGACAGTACATGTCTCATTAAGGGCAAGTCCATACTTTCTGAGAAAATAGCCTGAAAGATGCAAAAAAAACTCCATGACACAGTGTGTAGTGGTTGGAGCGCAAGATAACTCTCGAAAAGATCAACCGATTTGGTCCAAAATTTTGCCTTCGTTATATTTTGTCCAAACATAGTTTTTATTCGAACATAAGCCATATCGGTCCACTCCTTCAGGTACCTCCCCCACAATAGTTCAAAAATGTTAGGAAAAAATTTTCGCACGATAACTCTTGAAGGGAGTGACCGATTTGGTCCATACTTTACACATCCTAATATATCTACCAGATATAGATCAGATTCGAATATGGACTATGTTTGTCCACTCCTTCGGGTACGTTTTACACAAAATTACGGATTCACTTTAAGACCTGCTCTCGAATCACTTTGATTTTTTTGAATCAACTTGCATTCGCTGCCTCAATTACGACGGTAAAAGTTTTTTTAGGGGAAAGTCCATACTTCTTGAGAAATCAGCCCGAAAGGTGTAAGAAAGCCCCTATGGCACAATATGTAGTGGCTGGAGAGCACGATAACTCTCGAACTAATCGATTTGATCCAAAAGTTGGCTTTTCTCATATTTTGTCATACTTTCAGTTCGAAGATAGGCAATACCGGTCCACAACTTCCGGTACTTCCCCCGAATATTTAAAAAATTTCACTTAAATGGTATGCACGATATGTATTGAACAAATTTAGTCCAAACCTTTGATTTCCTAATATTTTGACCAAAGGTACCTTAAGGTACCTCCTCCACAAAAGTTTAACATTTGTGTCTAAGTGCAGTTTAAGGTCTGTTCGATGATCCTTTGGAAATGTATACCGATGCTGTTCGTTGTTATCCTGCTTACAGGACAAGTCCATACTTCCTGGCAGGGACGTACGAAGGATTTCATTTTTAAATGTTGGTTAGGGTTACGTAACGCTATTTTAAAGGTTGTCAGTTGAGTTTTTATTAATTATGGAGACAAATTATATAAAATCAATAGAGAAAGAGTTCACAATACTTAAGATACAATTTTGAAATTTGGTACAGATTAATATATATTATATATTACTTTTTGGATATTTTGAATTGAAAATGAACTATATCAATAGTGAAATTCTGTAACTCATGTTTCTAGTTAATGACAAAAATTGGTAAAGTTAAAATGATTATAATTTCAATAAATAGCGAAAATTTTCGGTAAAATAGCAATCAAAAGTAGTAGTCGTTACGTTCTACCGATATTGAGAGTGCTGCCAACTTTAAATACAACTTTTCATTCATAATTTTCCTTTTTAATTTTACCGATTTTTGTCGGTAACTCGAAAAATACGTTACAGAATTCTACTACAGACCACGTTTGGTATGGTTATCCATATTTTTATACCCACCACCATATGGAGGGTATAATTAAATTTGTCATTCCGTTTGTAACACATCGAAATATTCGTCGGAGACCCTATAAAGTATATATATTATTGATCAGCATAAAATTCTATGTCGATTGGACCATGTCCGTCTGTCCGTCCGTCTGTCTGTCTGTTGAAATCAAGATACAGCTCGCAATTTTAAAGATAGAGAGTCAACATTTGGTACAGAAGTTTTTATTACTTGCAGGATGGTTGGTATTGAAAATGGGATATATCGGTCCAGGTTTTGATATAGCCCCCATAGAACGGTACCTCCCGATTTTCGGTATTTTTAAGGTTTTAGTTTCATTATCCTACCAAAATGGCTGAAATTTGGTACATAGTCTTCATTAGGGGTATAAAACTTTCCCCCAGAATTTTGTCGGTATCGCTCCACACCTTCATATAGCCCCCATAGAACGGTACCTCGGTATTTTAAAGGTTTTAGCTTCATTATCACACCGAAATGGCTGAAATTTGGTACTTAGTCTACGTTGCTGGTATAAAACTTTCCCCCAGAACTTTGTCGGTATCGGTCCATGCCTTCATATAGCCCCCATAGAACCGTACCTCCCGATTTTCGGTATTTTTAAGGTTTTAGCTTCATTATCCTACCAAAATGGCTGAAATTTGGTACGTAGTCTTCTTTAGGGGTATAAAACTTTCCACCAGAATTTTGTCGGTATCGGTCCACACCTTTATATAGCCCCCATAGAACGGTACCTCCCGATTTTCGGTATTTTTAAGGTTTTAGCAACATTATCCTACCAAAACTGGCTGAAATTTGGTACGTAGTCTTCTTTAGGGGTATAAAACTTTCCCCTAGAATTTTTTCGGTATCGGTCCACACCTTCATATAGCCCCCATAGAACGGTACCTCCCGATTTTCGGTATTTTAAAGGTTTTAGCTTCATTATCACACCGAAATGGCTGAAATTTGGTACTTAGTCTACGTTGGTGGTATAAAACTTTCCCCCAGAACTTTGTCGGTATCGGTCCATGCCTTCATATAGCCCCCATAGAACCGTACCTCCCGATTTTCGGTATTTTTAAGGTTTTAGCTTCATTATCCTACCAAAATGGCTGAAATTTGGTACGTAGTCTTCTTTAGGGGTATAAAACTTTCCACCAGAATTTTGTCGGTATCGGTCCACACCTTTATATAGCCCCCATAGAACGGTACCTCCCGATTTTCGGTATTTTTAAGGTTTTAGCAACATTATCCTACCAAAACTGGCTGAAATTTGGTACGTAGTCTTCTTTAGGGGTATAAAACTTTCCCCTAGAATTTTTTCGGTATCGGTCCACACCTTCATATAGCCCCCATAGAACGGTACCTCCCGATTTTCGGTATTTTGAAGGTTTTAGCTTCTATATCCCACCAAAATGGCTGAAATTTGGTACGTAGTCTTCTTTAGGGGTATACAACTTTCCCCCAGAATTTTGTTGGTATCTGTCCACACCTTCATATAGCCCCCATAGAACGGTACCTCCCGATTTTCGGTATTTTAAAGGTTTTAGCTTCATTATCACACCGAAATGGCTGAAATTTGGTACTTAGTCTACGTTGGTGGTATTCAACTTTCCCCGAGAACTTTGTCGGTATTGGTCCATGCCTTCATATAGCCCCCATAGAACGGTACCTCCCGATTTTCGTAATACTGAAGATTGTGACGTCAATATCCGACCGAAATGGCTGAAATTCGTTATTTCGCCTTCCAAGAGTTATAAAATATTCCAGAACAGTATTATCAGTATAGGTCCACGTCTTCCTATATCCCCATAGAAGCGTACTTCTTGATTTTCGGTATTTTTTAAATGTTAGCCACATTCTGTTAACGAAATATAGGAAATTTGGTATTTAGTGTTCTTTGAGCCTAAAAACATTCCGTCAGAAATCTGCCGGTATAGATCGACGTTTTGAACTAGCCCCCATAGAATGGTGCCTCACATTGTTTAACCGAAATTGCTGAAATTTAGTATAAAGTCATCTTCATACACGAAAGGAAACTAATTATTCCATTTTACTTCAATACAACTCGTGGTGGAGGGTATAACAAGTTCGGCCCGGCCGAACTTAACACCGTTCTTACTTGTTTTAATTCCTTTTGGTTGGAAAACCTCCATGCTGAATGTGGTTAAAATAGATCCACGTTTTAATGTTTATCGAGTTATCGCCCCCTAATTTCAGTCCCATGTTTCAAATTGGATAAATCTTTGACCAGGGTTTTGGAGTCGGAGTCTACGAGTCGGAGTCGAGCAATTTTGCTGGAGTCGGAGTCTGAGTCGAAAAAAATAACTCGACTCCGACTCCGGGCATGTTATAGAAATATAACATAAAATTTGGAACAAGAACATTTTTTTAAAAATAATTTTTTATTTTAAAAGAAATGTATAAGAAAACATATATGCAAACGGTATATTATACTAAGTTAAGGGACGATTCACAGGATATTTATTATCCTCTGAAGTGTAGTCTATTCATCCCTATTTTGTTGATCCAATTGATTCTTTACATTTTTGCAAACAAAAGTAATGCTCTATGACAATCGAATTAAGATTGGACCTGTAACCTCTTTCGTCAGAAGTCTTACTGCTCTTCTCACAAAGGTCTATTGGTATTCTCATCCAGTGTTTTATGAGAAGTCATCCTTGTTTTCTATTAAAGACAGTGTGGTCTCTATGGGAAATCTTACTGAATACCCTGTGGCAAAAAATAGAATTCAAGATCATTCCTTTTCGGAATGAAAGCCCCAATTGAGAACCCCAAAGGATCCCATAGCTGAAATTTCTGACTTATGACATAATGAATTTTTTTCATTGACCCCCATCCATCATTGAGAAAATGGCTTTATATCTCAGTTTGGAGACATTGTTTCATATGTTTTAGATGACATGTCATCTTTCTATATACTCGATGAGGGCTTTAGATGTAGACATTCAAATAAGCGGATCTGTCCGCCAGGAACAGGTATGTGTATCCGAGTTTTCTACACAATCACATACGAAATTCAATGAAATATATAATCATAGTTTTCATAAGAAAGGATCGGGGAAAAGTGATAAAGAAGTGAACACATGGCAATATCGATTTCTTGTCCTAGTGGACCGACCCTACACAAAATGTTCCTAGCAACATTTTTGTAGAATATTTTCATGCACGAAATCTCATCGTGTGCTAATTTTTCAGTTCCCGAAAACTTATATCTGCCTACGTGCTGGGTAGAATACACACTATATCTCAAATATTTCCACACCAATGTTCAAAATGTGGATAAATTTCAGAAAAAAGTAGAATGTATAAATGTCATAGAATAGGTACGAGTAGTCAAATTTTTAAGTCGATCGGAACAATATTGCCTTTGCAACACTTTTGAACTTTAATCCTATCCATATTTTCGTCGGCAAGTTCAAATGTCCAAAAACAGGTCACAAAATAATGAAAAGAACATAAATACAATACAAATTAAAGTTGAAAACTATTCCCTAAAATTGTGAGCAGGATAACTCACGATGGCAGTAACCGAGTTGGTCCATACTTTCCACATGGTATTATTTCTACGAGACATAGATCAGTAGTGCGATTCTCTAACGCATTTTTTGAGTTAACAACAAATGTCGGTAAAATTAAAACGCAAAAGTTGACAACACTTTTGATATCATAGAGCACCCCGAGAGTGATAGGGCGAAGAGAAGTGTGCTATGCCGCATAAGAAGAGCTTTTCCAGCCGCGGAGGTACCACCACAATTTACGATGAACGATGTTGCAGATGCCATCCGAAACGCGAAATCATCCAAAGCGTTGGGCCCACACCGAATATCAATGGTAATGCTTAAGCAACTGGATGAACCTGGAGTTGAGTATTTAATAAGTGTCCTCAACCTATCGTTAGCCACCCATATCATACCAGAAGCCTGGAAAGTTGGCAGGGTGGTCCCGTTACTGAAGCCAGGCAAGGATGCCAGCAGAGGTGAATCGTACAGGCCGATTTCGCTCCTGTCGGCAGTAGCAAAGATCCTAGAGGCACTACTCCTCTCCACGATGAGAAGGTGTTTTCCAGTTGCCCAACATCAACATGGATTTCGGTAAATGCATAGTACTACAACAGCAGTAGACTCCATATCCACACATATCAGTAGAGGACTGAACCAGAAAAGGCCGTGCGATCGAACAGTCATGGTTCGATACCGTCAACCATGCCAAGCTGTTCGAGGATATAGAGAAGACTAATCTCCAGCCATGTTTGAAACGTTGGGTAATCAACTACATATATGTGCGGACGCCAGTCGTTTGTGGAATTCAGAAACAAGAAGTCCAAGCCGCGAAGTCAGAAACAGGGAGTTCCCCAAGGAGGGGAGAAATCTCCGGGACTGTGTAACCTCTACCTTTATGAAATTCCACACCCTCGTGATGTATGTGGATGATTGTACGATCTTGGCGTCGGGTCCTATCATCGATGACACATGTGATAGGTTAAATGTCTACATAGCTGACCTAGTGCAGTTCTTTCATCTGAGGAATATGAAAATATCCACCGCTAAATCCACTGCCACACTGTTCACCACATGGACGGCTGAAATGGGGCTCCCACTGAACATATTGGTCGAAGGTGCACTGATTCCGAACACTAACTACCCCAAAATACTGGGTGTAACGTTCGATAGCATGTTTAAGTCGTCCGCGCATGCCACAGCTATTTGCGATAAGATCAGAAGTAGGAACAAGGTGCTTAAGTCGCTGGTCGGCAGCACTTTAGGAGCAGACAAAGAAACCTTGTTGACCACCAACAATGCAATAGGCCGGTATCTGGTAAGCTATGCGGCGCCAGCGTGGTCTGCAAAGGTTAGCACTACGCAGTGGAAGAAGATTCAGAGCTGCCAGAATGAGGAGGAGGACTGCAACAGGGTACCTCCTCATGACACCAGTGGACCATCTTCATGAAGAGACGAAGATTTACCGGTGCGTCAACACAATAAGATGTTGTCGATGCAGTAACTGCTTGGATGTTATCGCAGTGAGCATCCCTGTCACGATTTAATGGACAGGTTTCCTCCACCCAGGCACGTTAGGAGAGCTCTTCATGATCTAGAGAGAGAGGTCCAAAGGTATAAAAGAGGACCTCTAGACCGACGAGCTTATCAGGCAGGCTTGGATAGAATTCACACTGATATGTTTGCGCAGGCAGAACAGAGATACAGTGTGAATGCCGTACTTGGAGATCACCCCCCTTCCATCGCAGCAGAAGAACGCCAGCTACCAAGGCAAACACGAGTGACGATGCAGCCGCCTCAAATCGTATTGGGCCCGAATTGACGCCACGATACCCAACACATGCCCAGCATATGGATTGGGACCACCCGATAAACTGCATTTGTTTAGCTGCCCAATTTCATGTCCAAATTTTTACTCGACTACTTATACTTAAACAAGCATAACTCCGCCAATTTAGCTATTTATTTAAAAGAAATATCCATTTTTATACTTCTGAAATCAACCTATCGTGAGTATCGATATATATAGTATATATAAATATATATAAATATCTCAAACGGTGTGGGAAATACGCATACACAAGCATGCAAAATTGGCCGCAGGCAACATCGGACCACAAAAGTTTCATATAGGTAACTTTTGAGGAATGCACCCAACCAAAGCTGGAATATTCGTCAGTACAATTCAAATAAATAGAAAAGTGGGATGTACACCATCTTATTTTGCATCATTGTATAGATGATCTTTTCGTCCTCCACTGGAGGGCTTTGCTTTTGGAATACCCCTATTATATGCGGAGATATTAGCATAAGAATAAAACATTGAACTTTCCTGCACATATGTAAGCTTTTTGCCAGTTCTGACTTCTGAATCGTACCAAACCGAAATATGTAGCCTTCTTCTCTCCTGGACCCCCAACAACCTCCAAAATTTCATTACGACCCGATTAAAATTGCAGCCTATAGCGTGATTACAAACAAATGGGAAAACGGGATTTATTATCGACTATTGCGACATCTCAATTCTTTCACCACCGACGCCAACCTATTTTGCATCTTTGTAATAGTGAACTTTTCTTCTTCCATTGATTTTGGAATACCCCTACAAGAAGCGGAGATATTTGCATAAGATAAAAAAATTTTAAATTTTTTTCATATTACTTTTTTGCCCATTCCTACCGCTGAATATTATCTGACCATCTCCAAAAACAATAACCTTCATACTCTCTGTGACCCCATCAACATCCAACATTTCGTGGCGATCCGATAAAAATTGCGACCTGTAGCGTGATTACAAAAAAAATGGTATCTCCGTGATTTGATCACCTAGCCCAACCTACTTTTCAATCATTGCAAAGGGGGGATTTTCTGCTTTTGCTTTCGTCATTACAATTGAAATCGCAAAATTGACAACAAGGGTTTGAATAGCGCCTATTGCGATATGGCGAAGTTTTCCACGTTGGTTACAAGGCCATACTTCTGCAATACCATTCTTCTCCAAAAAAGTTTTTAGTCCATTCCGACCCTTGAATATGATCCGACCATCAACAAAATCAATAGGATTCTTCCCCTCCACCACCATCAACGCCCAAAATTTCGCAACTATTGGATTAAAATTGAGGTATGTAGCATTATTACAAGGTTTAGATGGACAGACGGACGGACAAACATAGTCAGATCGATTCAGCTCGTCTAGACATTAATTTTGGTACATATAAGTATAGGTCTACGACCATTATTTCAATGCGTTACAAACTTTTTGGCCAAAACCAACTCCCCACATAATTGTGTAAAGTATAAAATGAGGTATTGTTACACACATTATTTTATTCAAGAACACACATTAGTAGGCAATTTTATGATATAAGGTTAGTTTACATCGGAACTTTTCTGCAAGAAGATTTTGTAATAAATTACAAAACAAGAAATCTGCAAGGAGGCTTTCTACTGCGGAATATGTTGGATCGGTGCAGCATAGCTGATATCTACCAGACTCATTCACAGGAAGGTGCTTACACCTGGGAAGTTTTTGCGGATTCTGAAACTACAATGTTCATAGATAAGAAAAATATAAAAAAAAACAAAAAAATCGCCGGAGCGCTTTTTAAATAAATCGCGATTCAAGTTGACATTTTTATGGGTTTTTTAGGTTTTCACTATTTTGCTTGGAAACCGCAAGTACTATCAAAATTGGACTAAAGATAATGTTGTAGCTATGAAAATTCTCTACAAGATTGGCCTTTATGATAATTTCGTAGGTTTTACCGTTATTTAGATGTAGAAGTTCAAATTGGGACAATGCATTGACAGTATCGCTACCTTTAAAAACAATGTCATACATGGTGCGCTTTAACTAACTTTAAGTGAGAACCCCTTACACCTCGGAAGTTTTTGCAGATTTCGAAACAGCAATGTTCATAAGTGTGAAAAATCCAAAAACAAGAAAAAATCGCTGGAGGGATTTTTAAATAAATCGCGGTCAAAATTCACAATTTTAGGGTTTTTTATGTTTTTACGATTTTGCTTGGAAACCGCAAGTCCTCTCGAAATGGGACTAAAGAAAATGTTGTAGCAGTGAAAATTCTGTACAAGATTGGCCTGCATAATATTTTTGTAGGTTTTAGCGTTTTTGAGATATAAAGGTTCAGATCAATCATTATGATTTTTATCAGGTCTTCAGGATTTTGCTTGAAACCGCAAGTCATATTGGAATGGGACTTTGGGAGATTGGCTTTCGTATATTTTTCCCTGGTTGTACCATTTTTGAGATATATAAGTTTAAGTTGGGAAATTGTAGTCATGACACTGTTTTATAAGGAGACGATACAGTCAGTGCCTTGTCCCAATTTGAACTTATATATCTCAAAAACGGTAAAACCTACGAAAATACTATAAAGGTCAATCTTGTAGAGAATTTTCATAGCTACAATAACTATCCTATTCCGATAGGACTTATGCTTTCCAAGCAAAATCGTGAAAACCTAAAAAAAACCTAAAAATGTCTACTTGAATCGCGATTTATTTAAAGAGCGCTCCGTCGATTTTTATACCCTCAGCCTTTAGGCTAAAAAGGGTATATACACTTTCATACGGGCAAAATGTGCCTCATCGAAATAATGGTTTTAGACCCCAAGTATGTTTGGACGAAATGTGTTTCAGACAATTTGGAGTTGATGTAGCAATGTCCGTCCCTCTGTCTGTCTGTCTGGTTGGTGCGCACGATAACTCTCGAACGGCTGAACCGATTCGGTTCAAATTTTGGCTTTCGTAATATTTTGTCCAAACTTAGTTTAAGTTCGAAGATGAGCTATATCGGTACACTCATTCCGGTACCTCCCCCACAAAAGTTCCAAAATGTTCGGAAAATTTGTGGGCACGATAACTCTTGAAGGGAGTAACCGATTTGGTCCACACTTTGCACATCGTCAAATTTCTACCAGACTTAGATCTGGTTCCAATATGGACTCAATCCTTCGGGTACCTCCCACACAAAATCTCGTATAAGTTCACTTTAGGGCCTGCTCTCGAATCGCTTTGATTTTTGTTGCAACAACTTGTATTCACTTCCCCCCATACGACGGAACAAGTTTCATCAGGGGCATGTCCATACTTCCTGAGAAACTGGCCGGAAAGGTGCAAAAAGCCCCTATGACACCCTGTGTAGTGGTTGGAGCGCAAGATAACTCTCGAACGGATCTGCCGATTCGGTTTAAAATTTGGCCTTCGTAATATTTAATCAAAACATAGTTTAAGATTCGAAGATGGGCTATATTGGTCCACTCCTTCAGGTACCTACCTCCCCTACAAAAGTTAAAAAATGTTCGGAAAAATTTTGCGCACGATAACTCTTGAAGGGAGCGACCGATGTAATCCATACATTGCACATCCTAAACTATCTAACAGATATATATCAGGTTCGAATATGGACTATTTTTGTCTACTCTTTCTGGTACCTCTCACACAAAATTTCGGATAGGTTCACTTTAAGACCTGCTCTCGAATCACTTTGATTTTTGTTGAAGCGATTTGCATTCAATACCTCCATTACGACGGTAAAAGTTTTTTCAGGGGCAAGTCCATATTTCTTAGGAAAACAGCCCGAAAGATGTAAAAAATCCCTATGTCACCATAAGTGGCTGTCAGAGAGCACTGTTCAACCGATTTGGTCCAACCTTTAGTCTTCATCATATTATATCCAAACTTAGTTTCATGGGGCACTTAGTTTCATGCGGTACTTCTCCCAAATATTTAAAAAATGTCACTAAAATGCTAGGACGATATCACTTGAATGGGGCAACCAATTTGCTCCAAACTTTGGATCTCCTAATATTTTGTCAAAATTTAGTTTAACTTCTAAAATGGCCCATATCGGTCCTCCCTAAGGGTACCTCCCTCACAAAGGTTCAACATTCGTGTCTTAGTGCAGTTAATTCCTAATCCACATTTTGTCGGCAAGTTCAAATGTCCAAAAAGAGCCACAAAATTCTGAAGAGACCTTAAATACATTCGATCTGTCCGTAGGTGAAAGATTCACTTCACATTGGCTGAGGGTATACATATATCTGTCGGCAAAGCCGACTGACACTTTTTTACTTGTTTGTATTTAGTTTTACTTTTTTAAAAGTATAGGATTGGGGTTTTTCTACATTTTATAGGGTCTACAATCATGACAACATCTTTCCCCATATTACACAGAAAAAAATATTTCAAGAATTTTTACATATTTTTGTTCGTAATATAGTTTTTTCATACTGTACAGGTACCTCACATAAGATGCATGTGCAGTTTCTTATGTCCATCCGAAATCCACCATTTTTTCAAAAATATTTAAGATTTTCATCACTTTCCCATTTTTCCCTACAGACTTTATGAACACCATTCCTAAAATACAGTAATTTTTTCTGTGTAAGGCACAATTTGCTGTTTTGCTTTAAAAACAAAATCCATCTACCATCCAGAACTTAAGGACTGCTCTAATCCTCCTGTGACTACATCTCATCATCATTATCATCTACATTCACAAAACCCCTTAAGTCGTTATTAAAATCAACGAATTGTGACAATCTAATCTTCCATTTGGCATTTTCAACAACTGAATTGCCCTCAGACGAATACAATCGTTTCGTTGTTGAACCGAACAGTTCTCTCATTTGAATGTTGGCCAAATCCAACCACAATTTGCCATGATGAGTGGCGAATGGAATCCAAACAATAACAACAACAGAGAACTATAAGGCCAATATCTCCTCTGTACATAACCCAGTTATGAACTTAAATCAATTTGGCAAAATGCCGATTTTAGTCGCACAGACACACACACACTCACACAATATAAATTCAAAGTGCATCCACACACAAATGACGTCATTGCATTGACGTCACAAAAGCCAAATTGAAGCCAAAAACACAACAACAATGTCCGTAAAGAAAACAAACAATACATACAGAAAAAAAACAACGAGCGTTCTCAATACACTTCTTGCCTGGTAAATATAAACAAAAATGAAATGAAAATGAAATCGAAAAATTTATGTTAAACGCCATACAACAACACCGAAAGCATTAACAAGGATATAAACAGCATACAACCTGCGGAGGGGCAAAATGAACTGCTAACAAAATACTGGTTATATTGCCATTGGGGGGCTGCCATGCCTGCCATCAACTCAGTATACGAAAAGTGATGAGGGTTGACGGAGGACGCAGTCAGTTAAACGAAAACTGGGTTAAACTAAACTACAAAATATTAAATATTTATGAGTTGCTAAACTATGACACACAAAACGTTTAAATTACCTGCACCAACTATGGAGGGTGCCTGGAGCATTGGAATCCAGCAGAAAGAAATGCAAAAGAAGAATTGTAAGAACGCTAGTAGCACCGGCAACTTAGGCATCACCATCATCAACAACGAAGAACATAATTCCTACTGTTGGCATCTCCTGCTTTTAAGGTGTAGTGACTTTGCCCGTTAGGAAACAATTTTCAATGCTAAATTCAAATATCTTCTTGGAATTTATTTTAGATGGAATGGTAATGCTAAATTTCATGTCCTTTTTTAAATATTGCAGATATTAGGCGAATACATTTTTAAAATGTTCCCAAAAATCCCTTATAGTCGAATAAACTTCGAGCATATGTTTCGAAAGTATCATAGGCTATCTGCTAAAGTTTTAACATCGAAATAAATCTTGGCTTTATTAAAGCCGGTTATAAGACCACAACATTTTTAAATCTACATTTAGGAAGTTAACCGGTCTTCCACAGAACCATAGATTCTTGGCAGACATGTTTACACTTTGCATTCTAATTACCTTTGAAACGAAATATTTCAGTTTTGCTCTCCTGATCCGACAAATTCGACGACGTTTACTTAAAATATATTTTCTAATTAAAGAAATTTTTATCCTTACCAGAATCAAGGCCATCTACTCACTGGTCTTCTACAGAATATTTGTCCTATAAGCTAAACTAAGAAAAGATTTCCACTCCTCTCCATTTGTTGCTTTTCGTTCCAAATTTGGATTATCGTGTTTTTTGACTTCGTCTTTTTCTGGTTCACTCCATCGAAGCCTTGGCTTTCCAACCCGTAATCGTTGCATCTCTATACGTTTAACTATGCTCATGTATAGCTCAGTGTATAGCCGATACAACTCGGTTACGCGTTCTTCCTGTTGTGAATGCAGCTTACCGATGACTAACTTCCGTGTAGTGTATTTAACCGTGCATTTGCTGCAACAAAGTGGTGATCCGAGTCGATGTCCGCCTCTTCGAAATGATCGTACATCCTACATGCTATTAAAGTCTTTCATCTATCACACTGTGATCAAATTGATTTCATGTTTGTTTTGGTCTGGTGCTTCTTGAATCTCAGGATTCTTAAATCTGATACTGCTAACCACCATCATGTTCCGATGCGTAGTCGACGCACAATGTCGCGAGTTCATATTAACTGTGGCCAAAAATAGAAGGAGTTGTCGTAGGTGCATCAATTTTGGTACACGTACCTATTATTGACTTGCAATCTTCAGGACAAAAAATTGGGTTGGTTGGTCCACGTTTTGATATAGCCCCCATGGAACCGTACCTCCCGATTTTCGGTATTTTGAATTTTTTAGACACAATGACCAACCGAAAGTATTCAAATTTTGTGGTTAGCCTACGGCAGAGGTATCAAACATTCCAACAGAGAATTGTGGGCTTAGGTCCACGTTTTGATATAGCCCCCATACAACGGTACCTCCCGATTATCGGTATTTTGAAGATTTTAGCCTCATTATTACACCGAAATTGCTGAAATTTGGTATTTAGTCTTCGTAGTGGGCATTATACCTTCACCTTGAAATTTGTCTGGATAGGTCCACGCCTTCATATAGCCCCCATAGGACAGTACCTGCCGATTTTAGGTATTTTTGAGGTTTTAGCCTGATTATCACACCGAAATGGCTGAAAATTGGTATTAAGTCTCCGTTGGGGGACTTATAACCTTCCACCAGAAATATGTCGGTATAGGTCCTCGTCTTCCTATAGCCCCCATAGAACCGTGCCTCCTCATTTTCGGTATTTTGAGTGTTTTGGCCTCAATATCCACCCGATATGACTGAAATTTGGTGTTTAGTCTTCATATTGTTTGTGAGCATATTGAATATATCAAACTCTTGTCTTTATATATGAGAAATTTCCTTTACAAAATTTTTTGACCGATTAGTGGTCAAAAAACAGTCAATTTTTTGTAAAAATTCGATTTTTTTTAAATTGTTTTTTTTTTAAATTCTCTCGTTTGAAAGCAAGATTATTAGGTACCTAGTAAGCCCACAAAAATATATGATGATCGGTTCATTCGTTTTCGCGCTATAGCCAACCCCGCAAAACGATTTGTTAAAAAAGGGGGTATCCTCTCAGTGAGATGGTCGCTGAAAAGGAGAAATGACAGATTCGTCTGCAAACCTCTGCACTTGGGACCTTTATATATTTGAAGTACTCACTTTTTACTACTCATACAGCAAAAAATATCGATATACACTTTTATACAATTTTTTTCCCTCTCCACTCAATTTAAAATTTGCTTCAGAAAATTAATAAACTTAGTAATAAATGTTTGGGTAAATGTAAACACCATATGATTAATATTAACATGCAAACAAAAGTATAGCCAAGTTTGTTACATCCCAGGAGAACTTAGGAACCATTTTTGCAGCGACCGGTACTTTTAAATTTTAAATATTAACGCATAATATAATTTATTAATTTTAGAAAAAAAAACACACAAAAATACGTATTAACTAAAATTGTCGGATTTAAATCCTCATATAGCAAAAACTACTTCACGTATTAGTACCAAAATTCAGATTCTTCTTAATTAATATGTTTTCTATCACTCCCCATCAATAAATTTGTTCAACGAAGTATTTAGTTTTTACCATTTTTGGCCTCGGTCGTGACACTGTGCGACGTGGGTTGCACGATAACTATCTGACCTAACAATCTTCTTCTTTATTTCCGGATCCGTTATTCGGATATAAGCGATCATACAATATTATATGTATTACAAATTAATATATTTTAATGTTTTATGTTATGAAATTATTGACAGCTCTCGATTCTTAGCAGCATGTATTAGATTCGTTTCATCCCAGTATCCTGTCCATTCTTGGATGTTCCTTAACCAGTATGTCTCTCTTCTGCCTCTTGTTCTGTGTCCTTCTATATTACATTTAATAATGGCTTGTATAAATTTATATTAATGGTTCCTCATCAGGTGCCCCAGGTATGCGATTTTCCTTGATTTTGCGGTGCGTAAAAGTTGTCTATCGAGGTTCATTCGTCTTAGAATTTCTTGATTCGTAATATGCGATGTATAGGGTATCTTCAGTATTCTTCGGTATACCCACATTTCAAATGCTTCAATTTTTTTCTCATCTGCACTTTTTAGGGTCCAGGTTTCTACTGCATATAGTAGTATAGACAAAATGTAGCATTTGACAAATCTTGCCTTCGTTTTGAGACCAATTTCATGGTTTGTAAGTGTTTTTTTGTATTTAAACAAGTTAAAAAGTATCAGTCGGCTTTGCCGACAGAGATATACCCTCAGCCTGTGCAAATTGAAACACTTTTTTCACAAGAAAAACTTATGTATTTAGGGGGTTTCAAAATTTTGAACCGACAAAAATGTTGATTAGGATTAAAGTTCAAAAATTTTGCGGAAAAGGTACTTAAAGGAATGGACCGACATAGACCATGGGGGTGCCATAGGGGGTTTTTACACCCTTCGGACTGTTTTCTCAAGAAATATGGACTTGCCAACAACAACAACAACAACTTTTACCATCGTAATTGAGGCAGCGAATGTAAGTTGCTTCAACAAAAATCAAAGTGATTCAATAGCAGGTCTTAAAGTGAACTTATCCAAAATTTTGTGTGGGAGGTACGGGATGGAGTGGATATTTGTCCACTCCATATTCCATATTCGAACCTGATCTATATCTGGTAGATATTATGAGAATGTGTAAAGTATGGACCAAATCGGTCACTCCCATCAAGAGTTATCGTGCGCACAATTTTTCCGAATATTTTTGAACTTTTGTGGGGTAGGTACCTGAAGGAGTGGACCGATATGGCTTATCTACGAACTTAAACTAAGTTTGGAAACAATATTATGGATGCCAAATTTTGGCCGGAATCGGCATTTTCGTTCGAGAATTATCTTGCGCTTCCACCCAAAAACATGCTGTCATAGGGTTTGTTTTTCAACTTTCAGGATATTTTTCAGGAAGTATGGACTTGCCCCTAAGGAAACTTGTACCTTCGTATAGGGGACAGTGAATACAAAATGTTACAACAAAAACCAAGGCGATTCGAGAGCAGGTCCTAAACTGAACTTTTCCGAAATTTTGTGTGGGTGGTACTCGAAGGAGTTTACCGATTGAGTCCATATTGGAACCTCATCTAAGTCTGGTAGAAATTTCATAATGTGCAATGTATGGACCAAATCGGTTACTTCCATCAAGAGTTATCGCACGCACAAATTTTCCGAACATTTTCGAACTTTTGTGGGGGAGGTACCGGAAGTTGTGGACCGATATAATCCATCTTCGAACTTGAACTAAGTTTGGACAAAATATTACGAAAGCCAAATTTTGGACCGAATCGGCAGGTCCGTTCGAGAGTTATCATGCGCTCCAACCACTACACACGGTGTCATAGGGCTTTTTGTAACTTTCACGCTATTTTCTAAGGAAGTATGGACTTGCCCCTAATGAAACTTACAGCGTCGTATAGAGGACAGCGAATACAACTTGAATAAACAAAAATCAAAGCGATTCGAGACCAGGTCCTAAACTGAACTTTTCCGAAATTTTGTGTGGGAGGTACCCGAAGGAGTGGACCGATTGAGTCCATATTGGAACCTCATCTAAGTTTGGTAGAAATTACACGATGTGCAAAGTATGGACCAAATCGGTTATTCCCTACAAGAGTTATCGTGCGCACAAGTTTTGCGACAATTTTTGAACATTTGTGGGGGAGGTACCTGAAGGAGTGGACCTATATGGCCCATCTTCGAACTTAAATCGAATCTGGACAAAATATTTCGATACCCAAAATTTGAACCGAATCGATTGATCCGTTCGAGAGTTATCGTGCGCACCAGCCAGCCAGACAGACGGACGGACAAACAGACAGACAGACAGACGGACGGACATTGCTAGATCTACTCAAAATTGTCTGAAACGGATATCGTACAAACATACTTGGGGTCTAAAACCATTATTTCGATGAGGCACATTTTTGGTCGTATCAAAGTGTAAATACCCTCTTTAGCCTAAAGGCTGAGGGTATAAAAAGGCATTTCTGGCCATCTCCACTCGACGCTTAATTTCGTTTGATATGTTCCATTGGTCGTTAATTAAAACGCCGAGGTATGTAAAAGATTTTACGCGTTCGATGTTTTCGTTTTTGATATTTAGTGACGTTTCACAACTGACATATTTTCGACTTACAATCATATATTTTGTCTTCTTTATATTTATTTTGAGGACATATGTTTCGCTTACACGTACGTGAGTTTGTCTAGGAGTTGTTGCAGCCCAGATATACTGCTAGCAATAATTGTAGAATCATCGGCATAGCGTATATTTTTTATAATTTTACCCTGAACTCTTATTCCAATTCGTTCTACTTCAATTGACTCATTAAATATTTTTTGGGAGTATATATTAAAAAGAAGCGGCGATAGTATGCATCCTTGCCTGACTCCTTTTGATATGGGAATTTCGTCAGTCAGATCACCATTTATTTCAATTCTTGCAGTTTGGTTCCAATATAAATTGCGTATGCATCTAATCTCTTTTTCTTGTATTCCAATTTCCCTTAGTATATTTATCAATTTGTCGTGTTGGACTTTATCGAATGCCTTTTCATAATCAACTAGCAAATGTCCGCTACTTCGTATGCGGAAAGGGAATAAAATATATATAAACAATATTTAATATGGAAATGGTTAACACTGGAGATTCGGTTGTACTAAAACCTATTTTTAGTACCAATATTTAATCGATTTAACTCATTTTATTACTGTACACTGTAGTTATAATAATAATAATTGTTCCACAAACATCCCAGATGGCCGTATCACCTACACAGCTACTATATTTTTTTATTTCGAATTTCCAAAACTACGACCTCATATCACAGACCAACAGCGACTCATATTGCAAATTTCAGACTTGACTTTTGGTTTTGCCCCTTCACTAATACAGCATTCCCTTCCAGTACGAATTTCCAAACACTAAACATTTTCAAGGTTTTAGCTTCAGCGGTTTCGCCAACACCCCGATAGGTCCGCAAAATTTTCGGCATTCAAAATGGGCATAAAAATCCACGTTTTCCAATATCCCCATATAACAGTACAACTCAACTTAGTGTATTTTAAAAATATAACAAATCTATATTGTTCAAATTTCTTTAAATTTGGACCTTGAATACTCGGAAGATAAACAAATTTAATTTAAAAAATGAGATATTTTGAAGATTTACAGTATTTTGAATATTTTATGAACATTTTGAAACGAAATATTTCAGTTTTGCTCTCCTGATCCGACAAATTCGACGACGTTTACTTAAAATATATTTTCTAATTAAAGAAATTTTTATCCTTACCAGAATCAAGGCCATCTACTCACTGGTCTTCTACAGAATATTTGTCCTATAAGCTAAACTAAGAAAAGATTTCCACTCCTCTCCATTTGTTGCTTTTCGTTCCAAATTTGGATTATCGTGTTTTTTGACTTCGTCTTTTTCTGGTTCACTCCATCGAAGCCTTGGCTTTCCAACCCGTAATCGTTGCATCTCTATACGTTTAACTATGCTCATGTATAGCTCAGTGTATAGCCGATACAACTCGGTTACGCGTTCTTCCTGCCTTATCAGCGTGCCGCCTCCGGCCTTGAACAGCTCGGCTGGTAAGCCATCGACTCAGGTGGCCTTATAATAACACTGTACAACTAAATGCAACTCTCTCTAAAATTACAAGAAACCCTGCACAGATTATGAAAGAGGTCCGAAAGCGTTTTGAAAGCTTATGCCGGGAAATACCCTAACTGCGTAGGGGAAGTTCCCCCTATTTGTACATTTTTGGAAACATTCGAACTAGGATTCCTTGGAATCCTTGCATTTTAGGCATATAGTGTCTTTGGCAATATTACTGCCAACAATGCAAGGAATCTTCTAGTTACGAAATTTTAGTCCCTTTTTCGAAAAACGTTTTAAATCCCGTTTAAAATATGCTCGAATCGGATCTGAATATTCTACAAAATTATTCGCCATAAAATTTTATTATAGGCCCTTGAATACATAAGTACTCAGATTTCACGTTATCCTTTTATCACAAATATGACGCGGGTAGACATAATAATAATAATAAAATATTGATTTTCTGATTCCTTATTTAAGGGAGCGATTTTGAAGTCATTAGAAGTCATCATTATAGTACACGGAGAATTAACCAAAGCTAAAATTTTAAATATCATATATCTGTGAGACTTCTTAAGTGGGATGGGTGAAGGGGAAACAGTTACCTACCTATACCTTTACTTATGATATATCCTTATCATTATTGGAGTAAAAATTATCAATGCAAGTGGGAGTTACCCTAAGAGCAATTTATGGTGTCACAATAGATTGATATGTGCACTTGAAAAAATTACTCCTATGAATAACATAAATTACAACTGTCCTCAAACTTAAGGTACTCAATCGTTGTGTTATTCCTTATTTAATAATTTTCTTTAAAAAGGATAGTAGGCTCAGGTAGTCTCAATTTGACGAAATTAAGAGTGTAAGAGTATATGGAATTTGTAAATATTACCCACGTGGGCGTACTTATAGTTGGAAAGGATTCAACATACAAAAAAAAATACCATAGCAAAAGCTCCATACAAGGCATTGAATGGGTAGAGAACGCTTTTATATATCCTAAATTTATGCATTTAAATATTTTAAAGAATAAAGTTAATATACTTATAACATTTCATTATATTTTACCTTAGTCGGGGTAGCGAAGATTGTTTCTATACTCTCCACCGTATTATGGAGGGTATATTAAGTTTGTTTTTGCGACATTACATATTTACATATTAGGAAAGAACCTTTCAGAAGAGTTTATTACCAAAAGAGGTTTCAGACAAGGAGATGGCGTGTCGTGTGATCTTTTCAACATCCTGCTGGAGAAGGTCATACGAGACATGAAGTTCAAAAGAAGTGGAACAATATACACGAACAGCCATATGTTACTTGCTTATGCCGTCGACATTGACATCATGGGTCGATCGGTAAAGGAAGTAACTGAAGTAAATTCTTCGAAAGATCTATGGACCAATCTGCGTTGACGGTGAATATCGACGTCGTATGAACCACGAGCTGTATCTGCTATACAACGACAGCAGTATAGATAAACGTATCGAGATGCAACGATTGCGTCGGCTAGGCCATATCATAAGAATGAGCGATGATAAGCCCGCTAAAAAGGCGTATAAATACGTGCCACATGGCGGTGCACGCAGAATTGGCAGGCATAAGCTTAGATGGAGCAAACAAGTGAATGAAGAAATGAAAAGGCGCGGTATTCCAGAAAGCGAAGCAGTAAACAGAGAGAATTAGAGATATTTTCTTAGTTCGGCTAAGTAAGTAAGTACATATTTGTTAAGTACATATATTTTTGACCAGGGTAAAATTCTGAGTCGATCCAAAAATTGTGGACATGGAGCCCCCATATAACGGCACCCCCGATTTCCGGAATTTTTAAATTGTTAGCCACCTTTTCTGACTATTAGCTATACTTTGGTATTTAGGGTTCCTAGTTGCATCGAAACTTATCTGGTCCATCATGAAGATGCAATTTTTACATTACAATTAAAATAAAACAAGTAAAAAAGTTTCAGCCGACATTACCAGCAGAGGTATACCCTCAGACTATGCAAATTGCAATATTTATCTACGGACAGATCGAATTCAGAACTTGTTTGCCCTTTTTGGTCATTTGATTAGGATTAAAGTTCAAAATTGTTGCGGAGGAGGAACTTGAAGGAATGGACCGACACAGTCCATTATGGAAGTTGATCTTATTTTGGGAGTCATATCTTTTCGAAAGATATCGCGCCCACTTGTCATTTCAGTATGTCCACGGAAAATATAACATCGCTGTAAACAGAACCACAACGGACAGCATCGGTATACATTTCCAAAAGATATTCGAACAGAACCTAAACTACACTTAGACACAACTGTTGAACTTTTGTGGGGGAGGTACCCTAAAGAGTGGACCGATATGGGCCATTTTAGAAGTTTAACTAAATTTGTATAAAATATTAGGAAATTTGTTAAATATTTGGGGGAAGTACGGAAGTTGCGGACCGGTATTGCCCATCATCGAACTGAAACTAAGTTTGGACAAAATATGACTAAGGCCAAAATTTGGACCAAATCGGTTGATCAGTTCGAGAGTTATCCTCATCTCCAGCCACTACATATGGAGCCATAGGGGGTTTTTTACACCTTTCGGTCTGTTTTTTTTTCAAAAAGTATGGACTTGCCCCTGAAAAAAAAACTTTTACAGTCGTAATTGAGGCAGCGAACGGAAGTTGCTTCAACAAAAATCAAAGTGATTCGAGAGCAGGCCTTAAAGTGAAATTATTCGAAATTTTGTGTGGGAGGTACCCGAAGGAGTGGAAAAATATACGGACTATATTTGTCAACATGTCGAACATGAAATACATATGTCTGATAGATATATAAGGATGTGTAAAGTATGGTTCAAATCGGTCACTTCCTTCAAGAGTTATCATGCGCACAATTTTTCCAAACATTTTTGAACGTTTGTGGGGGAGGTAGCCGAAGGATTGGACCGATATGGCTTATCTTCGAACTTAAACTTAGCTTGGACAAAATATTACGAAGGTCAAGTTTTGACCGAATCGGTAGGTCCGTTCGAGAGTTATCTTGCGCTCCAAAAACTAAACACGGTTTCATAGGGGTTTTTGCACCTTTCAGCCTCTCAGAAGGTATGGGCTTGCGCCTGATGAAACTTGTACCGTCGTATGGAGGGCAGCGAATACAAGCTGCTACAACAAAAATCAAAGCGATTCGAGATCAGGTCCTAAACTGAACTATTCCGAAATTTTGTGTGGGAGGTACCTGAAGAAGTGGACCGATTGAGTCCATATTCATCTAAGTCTGGTAGACATTTCACGATGTTCAAAGTATGGACCAAATCGGTTACTCGCTTCAAGAGTTATCGTGCGCACAATTTTTCTGAGCATTTTCGAACTTTTGTGGCAGAGGTACCTGAAGGAGTGGACCCATATGGCTCATCTTCGAACTTAAGCTAAGTTTGCATAAAATATTACTAACGCCAAATTTTGGACCAAATCGGTTCATCCGATTTATCACACAGACAGACAGACGGATGGACGTGGCTAAATCGACTCAAAATTGTCTGAAACACATTTCGTCCAAACATACTTCGGATCTAAAACCATTATTTTGATGAGGCAAATGTTGCCCTATGAAAGTATACAATTGTTAGCATAAATGCTGAGGGTATAAAAACAAGTAAAAACGTATCTTGTTCGTAATAATCTCAGAAGGCGTTTTCTAAAGAAGTTGCAACAAAACCCCTTGACACTATCGTGGTACGGGAATTAAGCGAAGGTGTGCGGAAAGCACACGAAGGAGTGCGGTATGTACCCGTCATAGGCCATAATGACCATTATTTAAATGTGAATGAAATATTACGACGCAAAAAGGTTGGACCAATGTGAATCACTCCTTTCGATAGTTAGTTGTTCACCGTGGATTGTTTGGACCAGAGCTTTTGAACCATTATGTCAGGAGGCATGGACTTGCTCCCAAAAGACTTGCGGTAAAAAAGTTCAAACTATCCTCGAAGCCTTGCACATAAGCCAAAATTGGAACTTTTGTAAGGGAGGTACCCGAAGATGTTTTCCAATATATAGAATGGGCATTCGGAAGAAATTTTACGATGTGCAAAGTTTAGTCTATATGGAATAAACGTTATATTTGTCGTTAATAGGAAAAAGTACATTCATTCGTCCCACAGGTAAAAAAAAATAAAAAAAATGTCAAAATATACACCCCCTGTAGCCATAAGGTTGTAGTCATCGAATTTTTTCACAATTAATAAAACCTAATAAATTACGTGCATATAAATAAAAAAACAAAACTTACCTCTCCTGCACACAGGTTGCTGGCAGTCGGGTTGCATCTAAGACACCATGCCACGGTTCAGCAGGTACAGGTTTGCGAAAACGTAAATCATCAACTGGTGGCTTAGCATACGGTATACCCGTAAAGACGTGAACTTCACGGCCCTGTACTGTAACGGAACGACCACGAACCGGCCCACTAGTCGTTTGAACAATTAGATGATCTGTCATGGCTGACGCCAGCGCTGACATGCGCAGCAGTATAACGAGTGTGGCAAATAGACCGCGACAAATGTCATTATTTCGAGCGGCAAGGAGGTAAGCTACTGAACTGAAGGAAGAAGGGCGGGATAAGGAAGATGTGAACGATGACGATAACGCGTTTAAAGGCGACGACCACGATGACCGCGACGACGACGACGACACCGAAGTTGGCGTTCTTATAGA
This sequence comes from Musca autumnalis, assembly GCF_047663935.1. Classification (NCBI taxonomy): domain Eukaryota; kingdom Metazoa; phylum Arthropoda; class Insecta; order Diptera; family Muscidae; genus Musca; species Musca autumnalis. Next base: position 212,616,750 of record NW_027411644.1, read on the forward strand.
CCGAGCCATACTAAGAATGACCGAGCCACTGCTGCAAACACGAACGCGTTTTATACAATAAGCGAACGGATTAAGGTGACCGTTATTCGTAGATATGTGTTATTCTAATTTGCTGCTAGTTTGAGCAATATCCTCAGGTTAAGGATTTGAACAGTTTTAGGAGGGTGTGCTTAATGTTTTACATTGGTTATTCACTATTTAGGACTAACACTCACACACACACAGAATTATATGATTTGCGTTTGAAATGGTGCAGCTTCAAACGTTAAGTTGAGGATATGTAAAAAACACTTATTTGTTGTTGTTGAATGGTTTCACAATCAACCGTCTTGCTTTTGGTTTTGTGGTTCAACCAGCCGTGAATTAGAAACTGCTGTTGATTTGTTGGTTTTTAAGAGGGATTTAGTGTATTGCCGACGACGACATCAGCAACAAAGACGATGCTGTGGGTTGCTTGGAACGTTCACGTTGTCCTTGGCTCATAACCAACAGCTGTTGATTGTTGTGGCTGTTGTTAATGGTTGTAGCTGCTTGGATGTGTGACCTCAAAGTATGTTATGTGTATGCGGCGGCCACAAACAATGATGCTGTCTTCTTCTTGTTCAATTTACAAGTTGTTGCTTTGTGGGGAATCTTGTAATGATGGATCCAATGCTAACTCGAAACTACATACTTAGGGTAAGTTAAACGTTTATGCCGTCTTCTAAAGAAGTTGCAACAAAGCTCCTTGTCACTATCGTAGTTGTTGTTGCTGCTGCTACAGTTGTCTCTTTAAACTGTTTCTTGTTTACTTTTCTACATTTGCTACTTATCCACGTCCGCATTGGGTATCTTATAAATTTTCAAAATATGTTAACCACTCTGCAGTCACAAGCACACACTCACATCATACATAAACATAGGGATTTCTTGTCGTGTTTTCTAGTTTTATTATACTTTCAAGCAAAGTACTCCTCCTCTATGTATCCTGCGCTTTCTCGTTAAACGCACTTTAGTTAAATGTTTTACTTTTTACTCGAACACTCCTCTCTTCGTTTATTCCCTTCTCTTGTCGACCAAGCAGGAGGGGAGTGTATTTTGTTTTACTCCGCTAACCTGCTTGCTTGTGATGTCTTTACCAGCTCTGTTGGCTTCGGCGTATCTGCAAGAGAGTTAAAAGAAAAACGAATAAATTAGTTGTTTTTATTAGGTTGGTAGAAAAAAGCGAGAGAGTGGGGGGAGTTTATGTATTTCTAAGTAGCCGTGTAGTTGAGGCTTTTAAAACATCATAATAAATAAATAAGTAAAAGTGTTATAAAGCACTAACTTGTGTTGCACTAATGTACCGTTTTAATGGGCTATTAAATGCCCTCTTATATTAAAAACAAAAATACAATACTAAGGGTCAATTGGTTGCTGCATTTAATATTTTTCCTTAACGCTGCTACTGATTAACTCCAACTGACCCAACAAGCTTTGTAATAAACATGTAGAGTTTTATTGTAAACTATTCAAATAAAGTCGTCGTGGATGAACGCATTGGATAGTAGCTTTTAAAGACATAAAAAGGTTAAAGCCTGTAGAGGAGCCTTTGGGAAAGATGTTATCAACAAAATAGCTAGGTCAATCTAAAAGACAATATGTCAAGGTACGTCCAAATGTGGACAAAAATCGAAATATGTATGGCAACAAATTTGATTGCGATTGAACTAAATATTTTCTCAACACATTAAATTTTTAATATCTAGTATTATTTTTGCCAATTTACAGCGGTAATATTTCAAGTTAAGCCGAAGAAGTTGGAATTTGTATGTGGTGCCTTAAAAACGTAAAATACATCCTCAAAGCCTTCGCAGCTTATCAATGAAATTATAAAAAATAAAGAATGAAACTTATAGTTGGTAGTATTGCCAATGTTTTTACAAAAAAAATATCCATAATTTGTTTTCTAACTTTTTTAAAAATGAATTCTTTGTAAATGACTTTTTCTGGTATCTGTAATATCAGTACTACAAATTTTTGTTAAGTTTTACTAATTTTGGGATTATTACAGAGAAAAGACTCTAATTTACGATAAAAAAGAATCCAGCTGCCTCCATCTGCCCCCCGGTAAGTTATTCCCCTTATATCAAGCCTGTAAAGTCGTCAAAATTCAGAAATTCGGGAGGTTTGTTTATATGGGAGCTAAACCTAAACGTGGACCCATATTCAACATATTTTACAGGGAGGTATTTTATGTACTGCACACAGAAAAAAATGCCTCTCTAACATATGTCCCAAACATATATTGCAGCAAACATATATTTGTTTGCAAGCAGTCCCAAACATAACAACGCCTTTCATAAAGCAAAAAAATATTGGTTTTTCTGAGGATAAAAAAACAATTTTGGCGAGTTTTTGTTTTTATTGACTAACAACCATCACACACCACCAAACAAAGCAGAGACAAATTTTTCTGCTTTTTATGTTATTAATTCTTTTATTTTGTAATATTGTAGCTTACCGTTTCTTCTAAAGTTTTTCACTGTAGTTGTTATCGTCCTGTAAGCATAGCAGAACAATATGAATCATATGTACATACATGTTGAGTCTATCAGCGCTAGGTTGAGATATTAGATGTTGCCTTTATATTAAAGAAATTACAAATTTGCAGTTCGAAGTATTTGACTCTACGAACCAGAGGTCCGCAAAATGCCACTCGCTTTTAATGCATATTCGCGTTTTCGTGCCTTTTTCATTGCTTGCTATTGACATCACAGTTTATTGCTATTGCTTGTTTTGTCTTTTCTTTCGTGAGAGTGTGCAATTGGCATATTCTATCGAAATGATAGCAGTGACAGTCACCACACTAAAAGAGCTCATTGCCTTTTTGTTTTGATAATGCATTCGCACAAGCACGCTGCAGTAAAATAAGCAGTAAATATTTCTAGTCGGATTTAGATTTTAATATACAATTAAAAATTAATATTGAGACAATAAAAACAAAAATATTAACGATGGTGTTTATCGTATTGTTAAACAAACTAAAAAAAGAAGCAAAATTTGGAAAATATATTCATTTATTCAAACAGAAAATGATACAATAATTGAAAATGTTGTTATTTGTGTACACTGTAAACGCATTTTAAAATATTATGGGAGGCAGACATCAAACTTAGTTCGCCACAAATGCTACGTTCGACAACGACGAAATGCTCTTTTAAACGTCGCTAGCAACGAAGATAAAGAAAAATTCTTGGTGGCATGTTCGCCGTTTTCAGTTGTTGACTTATAAAATGTTTATATTTAAAACATCCATTTTTCAATAATTTTGAAGAAAAATAGTTTTCCTTGTTACAATATATTTATATATTTGATTTGATGTATTGGCTAAATAATGTGACGAAAAATGAAACAAAAACAAAAAAAAAAACATTTTATGATTGCCATCAGAGCGGCCAGCTATTTGTGCTGCTCGCGCAAAAGCAGTACTGCGCATACTGCATTTGCGAATCATGCAAATACAAATGTAAAAGCAAGCACTGCACGCACTAAAGCAGTGAATCTTTTTTAGGTGTGAATCTGATTTTTGTCACAATCATATTTTTATGGGCAAGGCACTGCACTATTCGCTTTTTGGAAAAAGCATAAGAGTGTGCCTTTTATATGCATTTTGCGGATCTCTGATACGAACTTTGTTTTTTCGGCACTAAACGTACTGTAGTTGTTTGGTTTGTCGGTTTGTCAGTTAACTAACAACAAAGCAAAGGGTTGTTGAAAATGACAAGCCAAAGCATTGGTGGAAATGACATGCCAAAGCATTGGTGAAAATTACATGCCAAAGCATTGGTGGAAATGACATGCTTTGGATCCAAAAATGAATAGCATCTTTTGGGATCCACGCTCATATAAACTTCATCGATGAAGATGCTAAAAAGATGATATGCCAGATCACGTTCACCCATGATTGAATGCAGGGTTTCGGAGTCGAGGTATTTTTGGCTCGACTCCGAATCCGACTCCAGACGAGTTTTTTTCACGACTCCGACTCTGGGTCGACTCCGAGAGTGAATTCCTATACCACTAAAAATGAATAAAATGTGCACACATTTTTAACTTTTTCCTATATTTTGGCCTATATAGGCTAATGTGTTAGTTTTTCCTTACATATTCATTAGAACTGGAATTCCTTCGAATACATTTGAACATATCAATATTGTTTCTGCCGAATCTTACTTTGAAAATAGAAAATTTAGCATCTTGGTCAGTAAGCTCGTCTCTAACGAGAAATTAATTAAAAAATTAATAAAAAAAATGACCTTCGCCTAATAGGCAAAATTTTCAAATAAAAATAAAAATCAGCTTGAGCCAGGCTGGGGTTCGAACTCACGTCCTTGAAAAACACATGGAAAAAAGTGTTGTCACGGCGTGTTAGTGTTCAGAACTAAACTCATAACTTTCACAGGCTACGCTAAGCGTTTGTCATGAAAGCCATACAAAGATTTGAACAAAAAATTCAACTTTGTAAAAAAAAACAACTTGCATTTGAAAGAGGAAATAAGTTAGAGGATAGCGAAGCCGCCCCACAGTCGATGTGTCTGAGGAGCCTTCCTAAACCAAAGGCGAAACATGCATGTCACACAGTGGTGATTGTGTGGGTTCGTATCGTCGGCTTTCCTTTTTCAAAAAGCATCTTGGTCAGTAAGCTCGTCTCTAACGAGAAATTAATAAAAAAATTAATAAAAAAAAATGAGCTTCGCCTAATAGGCAAAATTTTCAAATAAAAATAAAAATCAGCTTGAGCCAGGCTGGGGTTCGAACTCACGTCCTTGAAAAACACATGGAAAAAAGTGTTGTCACGGCGTGTTAGTGTTCAGAACTAAACTCATAACTTTCAAAGGCTACGCTAAGCGTTTGTCATGAAAGCCATACAAAGATTTGAACAAAAAATTCAACTTTGTAAAAAAAAAACAACTTGCATTTGAAAGAGGAAATAAGTTAGAGGATAGCGAAGCCGCCCCACAGTCGATGTGTCTGAGGAGCCTTCCTAAACCAAAGGCGAAACATGCATGTCACACAGTGGTGATTGTGTGGGTTCGTATCGTCGGCTTTCCTTTTTCAAAAAGCATCTTGGTCAGTAAGCTCGTCTCTAACGAGAAATTAATTAAAAAATTAATAAAAAAAAATGACCTTCGCCTAATAGGCAAAATTTTCAAATGAAAATTTAGAAAGTTTTTTTTTTGAAAAATTTGCCTTTTTAGGCGAAGATCATTTTTAGTATTAATTTTTAATTAATTTATCGTTGGAAATCGAGCTTAATGATCAATAATGCATCGGAAAAAGGAAAGCCGACGACTCGAAAGTTGTTGTCGGTTTTCCGTTTATGCACGAGTATATTCTGGACGGAATTCTTCCGCGTGTGAAAATCTTTAAGGTTTCAAAATATGTGAAAATGAAGGGGCAATACAAATCATAAGGACTACATGCAATAAAAATTATAAGCAATTCAAACTGGATGTAACCCAACATTTTAGTGCGCTTAGCCTTACAAGGAGACCCCCATTTGTAAAGCTCAATAAAAGCCATTTTTCATGATTTTTTCCGAGAAAACTACGTAAATTTTTGCGTTATTTTTTCTTAATCTGAAAGCAAAAAATATTGCGAAGTTTTGAGACCGTATACGAACCCCTGTTTTCATTAAAGCATTTTGCGGTGCCAACCAACTCTGCCTCGAAAACTGATAAACCAATTGTCATATATTTTGGTGTCCGATTTCGAGAATAACACAGTTTATTTGCTGCATACAAAATAAAATAAATTGTTCCCATCCAACGCTTATACATACTATGGCAATATTGTTCCGATCGACTTAAAAATTTGATCACATATTCTATGCTATGCTATTTATACTAAAATTCAGTGCTCACATTTTGAACTTTGGTGTGGAGTGGATAATTTTATTGAAATATGTTTTCTGGAACTGAAAAATTAGCACACGAAAAAATTAGCATGAAAATATTCTACAAAAATGTTGCTAGGAAAATTTTATGTAGGGTCGGTCCACTAAGACAAGAAATCGATATTGTCATGTTTCCATTGTCCTTTATCACTTTTACCCGATCCTTTCTCATGAAAACTCTATGGTTATGTATTTCATTGAATTTCGTATATGCTATTGATTGTGTAGAAAACTCGGATACACATGAACTATGTCTGTTCCTGGCGAACAGATCCGGTTATTTGACTGTTTACATCTAATGCCCTCATTGAGTACATAAAGAATCCTAGAAGAAAGATTCGCCGTTTGTCAGACTTCTGAGTTATGGAGGGATGAATCTGTCGTTGACAAACAGCGAATTTAATCTGAATTTCATATATAGTTAATAGATTATGCGAAATTTACCGAAATACATAGAGACCACAATGTCTTAATTAGAAGACAAGGATGATTTCTCATAAAAAACAGGATGAGAATACCAATAGACCTTTGTGAGAAGACCAGTAAAACTTCTGACGAAAGAGGTTAAAAGTCCAATCTTAATTTTATTGTCATAGAACTTTACTTTTGTTTGCAAAAATGTAACGAATCAACAAAATAGGGATCAATAGACTTCACTTCAGAGGATAGTAAATATCCTGTGAATTGTCCTTTAAATTAGTATAAAATACCGTTTGCATATATGTTTTCTTATAATTTTCTTTTAAAATAAATAATGATTTAAAAAAATGTTCTTGTTCCAAATTTAATCTTATGTTTCTATAACGTGAAAAAGATTTGCCCGGAGTCGGAGTAGAGTTATTTTTTCCGACTCAGACTCCGACTCCAGCAAAATTGCTCGACTCCGACTCCGAAACCCTGATTGAATGGCATCTTTGGCATCGAACATTTTGCTGGGAATTGTTGCGACAGCGGTAGTTTTTTGTGTGTGTGTGTGTGTGTGGTTTGTTGATAAAGTCTCAATGTTATCGTGAGGTGGGGTTTGTGTTGTGGTTTGTTGATACATTGTCAATGGGATGGTGAGACGATGAGACCGATGAAAATGTTGGGAATAACAGCCCAGCAAACCAATCGTACCGACCTCGTAACGAAATCGAAACAATGCACATGCACCCAGCTCTTTATTTTAAATTAGCATTCCGCAGCTGCAAGAGCCCTGTTGTTACTCTCTTTGACCAAAATCCTCTCCACCCATAAAAAATATGTTCTAACATAAAAAATATGTTGGTACCCAAACATATTAAATTGAGATATGTTACAAAATGTTGCAAACATATATTTGTTTGGACACAAACAAATTATGTTTGGATCCAAACATATATTTGTTTGCAATCAGTCCCAAACAAATATTTGTTTGGATCCAAACCTATTTCTAACACATATTTTTTTGCGTGTGAGAACTCAAAATCAAAAATTACAGCTAAATCGGTTGGGAAATGTGTCAAAAATAGTTTAAAATTCCGAAAATGGGGAGGTATGTATTTATGGAAGCTATACCAAAACGTTTTGCGAGGAGGTATTTTGTTCACTCAGAACTCAAAATGCAAATTACAACTAAATCGGTTGGAAAAATTTGGATAAAATTGTCAAAATACCGAAAATCGGGCGGTACCTTTATATGGGGGCTTTACCTAAATGTGGACCTACATTGAAGTTTTTTCCGGGGACGTATTTTGTTCACTCAGAACTCAAAATGCAAAATTTCAACCAAATCGGTTTTAAAATTTGTATAAATTCTTCAAAATACAAAAAATCGGTTGGTACCTTTATATGGTGGCCATACCTAAATGTGGACCTACACCCGCCAATTTTTTTCTACCTCTTTACCTTGTTATGAACCAATGTTTAAAATTTCGAGGAGTTAAATCGATTAGAACTATTTTTGGCACTTCTTTCCATACAAGTGGGACCACTATGCGATGGTACACTATGGTACCACTTGTAAAGTTTGTAGCCGTTTACTCTATAGAACAACACATTCACAAATTGAACATATTTATATTACTATCAGTGTTTTTCTAACTGTAACGGAATCCCTCTGTCGATTTGTTCTTATGTTTCCGTCATTCGAGTTCCACTTCAAACCCTAAAAGCACGATCACTAACAAATGTTAGCAATCTAAAACCGACATTTGTTTTAAAATGCCTCCGATCAAAATTGGACATTTTGGAAATTTTAATCATGGCTGTAGTTTTAAATTTGAACATATCCCCCACTTGCTATAATAACAGCCCTAGAAAATTAACATATGTTGAAACTGAGGTATGGGGTTTTGTAGCTTGCGAAAAATTGTACTATATCACAAGTTTTCAACGCATTTATGTAAAATCTTTTTTTAGCACGATTTTTTAAAATAATAATTTGAGCGGAAGCTGTGGTCGTATTAATGTAAAAAAATAGGAAAAATGCGTTGAAAACGACTTTTTTACATTAACATCTAATTAGTGGTTTTTCAAGACCATATAGAGCTTAATGCTCCAAGAAGAATTTAAAGAATATACTTCAGAGAAGAAGTTCTTTATGTATGACTGTTCAACATATCCAATGCATCAGTCTCTAAAGAGCAGTACACATTGTCAGTTTTGAATGTCGATATTTCTCAAGTATCGATAACTGTCCAACCATCCAGCAACCACAAAACATTTTGCGGTTGCATGACGAATGATAAAAATGAACGGCCACACTAGCAAGCAACAACAAAACTGTCATTCAGAACTGACAATGTGTACCCAGCTTAAGGGCATTTTGAAGACTGAAACATTGGGGTTTTTGAATTTTGTCTCTTTTTTGAACGCGCAACAGGAAAAACATATATTGTAGTTGTTGCGATTACGCAATTTTGCATGTATAACTCGAGCGCGTAACCTTTATATCAGATGAGGTAGAATTTTTTTGCGTAAATTTTTCGGAAAAAAATAAATTTTTTTTTGGTTCAAATTTCACAACTGTCATGCGAATCCCGTGTGAATTTAGTTGTGTTGCATTCTGAATCTAATAAGCCATGGCGCGTCCAAATCCTTCAATTAGTTCGGCGGATACGACACCCCTCAAAATTCGAAAACTGCAAAAAAAACGGAGATAAAATAGATTTCTTCCAAAAATTGTGTGTGACACAGTTCTTTATGGATCACACTGAAACGGCATAGAATTATGTATTTTTTAAGGGTGTTCATTGAAATCGAATACGCAAAAAATATGTCTGCAATACGTAAAATTTTTTCATAAATTTGATTTTTCGCGAATCCAGTTAGACATTTTGGAAGTATTTTTGCATCATCGCAAAGAGACGAATTCAGTTTACGGTAATGACATTTAACAGCATATTATATAAAGCCGCGATTTTTTTACAAAAACAGATTTGAAAGATGATTTTTTGCTCCATCTTTGTACCAAAAATCTTTGATGCAGCAACAAAACATTTTTTGGATTTTTTAAAAATGGAAAACTCAATTTTACAAATTTTTGCCCATATATATATAACTATATAACTTTTCGATTTTTTTTAATATATTTTTGTAAAACAATTCAAAAAGTATCAGTAGACTTTGCGACAGAGATAAATCGTCAGCCTGTGCGAATTGAATCTTTTATATATTGACAATATCGAATTAAATACCGGCTACGCAATCAAAATCTTCTTCCCGAATAATTATGTATTATAACCCTTTTTGGACGTATGAACGTGCCGATAAATATTTATTTGGATTAAAACTCAACAATTTTGGAAGTGGGGGTGCCACCGGGGTGCAATGGTATGCACACCCGACTTGCACACACAAGGTCGTGGAGTTCGATTCCCCGGCCAGACAACATCAAAACACTTTTCAAGGGTGGCAAAGGGTACAAAAGTGGTGTCTTAGACACGCCGTTCGGACTCGGCGATAAACAGTAGGTCCCATATCATTGAGCTAATATGAATCGGGGTGCACTCACTGATATAAGAGAAGTCTCCCTTGCCCCTTATGGGATGTTTGTGGAACAATTATTATTATAATTTTGGAAGTGGATCTTAATTTTCGATAAATAGCCAGAGGTATTGGACAACTAGGTCGACATTTATCGTACACATAATTTTTGCGAACAATTTTGAATTTTTGTGCGGGAGGTACCTGAAAGAGTGGACCGATATAGCCTATCTTCGGTTTGGACAAAATATTACGACCTTATTAGCAAAATGTATTTAACTTTTGGTGCGAGGTACCGCAGGGTGTGGACCGGTATTGCCCATATTTGAAATTAAACTACGTTTGGACAAAATATTACCTACATATGACCCCATACAAATGGCCGAAAGGGGCACGGGAGATTTCTCTCATATGAATGAGTGTACGTCGATGCATATTAGCTCAATGATATTAGACCTACTTTTTATTGCCGAATCCGAACGGCGTGTCTTACGACACCTCTTATAAAGAAGTATTACATGGTAATCAGGAAATGTCGCCTACATTATCATTGGATAATATGAAGTTTTTGCTCGGGCCTGGCAATCGAACCGCAGACTTTATGAGTGCAAAGTGGGCGTGCTCACCATTGCACTACGGTGCAACCCAACGGATTGATCCGTTTGAGTGTCCGGCCCATGTCTGGCTGGAACACACTATACCCCATTGGCTGTAGGAGTTTTTTATAGCTTTCGGGTCATTCTACAGGAACTTGTACTATCGTAATATTGGACTCAAGTAAAAAATGTTAAAAGAAAAATCAAAACGATTCGAGAGTAGGTCTTAAACTGGCTTTTTCGAAAAGTTAACACAACCGGAGGTACCCGAAGGAGTGGATTAGTCCATATGCGAACCTGATCTATGCCTGGTAGAAATATTACGATTTACCAAGTATCGGTTACTCCCTTCAAGAGTTGTATTGCGTATCATTATAGCGAAAGTTGTTGAACTCTTGTGGGGGAGGTACCCGAGGGAGTGGACAGATGGCTTTGAACCCAATCAGTTTATCCGTTCGTGAGTTATCGTGCGCTCCAGTCAGCCATACAGACAGGCGGACATGGCTAATTCGACTCCAAGTTGTCTGAAACGGATTTTGTCCAAACATATTTGGGGGGTCTAAAGCAATTATTTCTATATGACATATTTTAGCCGTATAAAAGTAACCTTGATAAAGGAAATTGTCGGGATAGACGTTATCATGAAAATACCTAGGTCTATCTGAAAGACAATATGTCAAAGTAGGTCCATATTTTGGAATACCCCTCTTACATAAGGGTACTTACCGAAGCTCTTTGAAGGTTTTAGTCCAATGATGGCCACCAACAACAAATTTCCTATGTCCGCGGGCATACGAAAAACGAACGTAAACTCACGTATAGTGTAAACATCTTCGTGTGGCTTAGTTAGGCTGACGAATTGTTTACAGTTTGCAAATCAGTTGATGAGAATCACTTGTGCTGATGAGATCTCGCTACGCAACTAGTTGAGTACACTCAAATGCGAAATGCATTTTAATAAAGAATATGAAAGCACTTTTTTAATTGAGAATATGGATTTTAATGCGTAATATTACAATTTGCAGTATGTGATCGAATCTGTTCGAATAAGTTATAAGTACAACATAAATCATAGTAAGGATTTGTGACTTCCGTGAGCGTAAATTTACTCTCGCTCACTACCAGTTAGAGCCTACACAAGTTGTGAGCGAGAGTAAATTTACGCTCACGGAAGTCACATTGCCTTACTCTGTTATAAAACGACATTTGCTGTGATAGAAATTCATAGACCATTCATAAACTGACTAACGTTAATATATGCGGATGATTGTACAAACTTATGTTAAAATTCTGAGGAATATGAAAATATCCGTGGCTACATCTATAGTCACACTGTTCATCACCTCGACGGCTGAATTAAGACTTCCCTTGAACATATTGGTCAATGATGTCCTGATTTCGTACACTAACTGGGTGTAACGTTCGATAGGATGTTTAAGTCATCCGCTGAAACCTCAGCTATTTGGGACAAGATCAGAAGTAGGAACAAGAACCTCAAGTGGCTGATAAGCAGCACTTGGGGTGCCGACAATGAAACCTTGTTAACTTCTACGAAAGCGGTATGCAGTAAGCAATGCGGCGCAAGTGTAGTATTCAAATGTTAGCGCTATGCAATGAAAAATTATTCCAACCTACCAGAATGCTGCCCTGAGGCCCTTAAGATATCACAGCAAGATGTTGTCAAAGAAGTACCAGCGTGATACTTAATACCGTGAACTTTCCTGCCACAACTTATATTATTTACTTCCCCCGTCCAGGAACGTCAGGGGAATCTTCATGATCAATGATCCTATCAGATTTGCGTAGCATTTCAAAGGCAATTCAAAGGTATAGTGTGAATGTCGTACTGGGGGACCACCTCTCATACATCACAGCATAAGAACTCATGCTGCAAAATAAACGCCAAATTAAGATCCGGAGGATAAAGCCTACTCAATACGTATTGGGACCGAATTGATAGCACGATACCCATACTGCATGTAGATTGGGAAGGCACCAAACGCTGCATTTATTTTAATGCCCTGTAAAACGCTACTCACCGGTCTCCTGATTATTTATGGACGCTTCTAGTCCATATTGCAAAATATTTGAATCTGAATCTATATCCGTTCAAAAGATACAGAATTCTGATTCTGAACCACTATGCGCCGTGAGCATCCCTGCCACAATCTTCTGGACAGGCTTCCCCCACACAGATACGTGAGGAAGGAATCTTCAAGATATCAACAAAAATAGGTCCGAAGGCTCAAACTAGAACCTCAACGATCAACGATCCTATCAGGCAGGCTTGGGTAGCATTCACATTGATGAAGTTGCAGACAGTTCAAAGTTATAATGTGAATGTCGTACTCGGAGAACCCCCAATTCATCGCAGGAGAAGAACGCTAGCTGCCAAGGACAACACGAGTGACTTAAGTCCATTGATGCTCAGAAAAGTTGGTGTATTAGTAGTGGTAAGATACTCTTTCCATTGCTAAATAATGGTAAATCAAAAATAAAGAGAGAATACGTGTGGTTTGTTTACACTTTTAAGTATGAGGGCGAGCATCGCTGCTTAAGCCCAATTAAGATATGTACCATGCAGCCTACTCAATTCGTATTGGGACCGAATTGACAGCACGATACCAAACACATGCCTTCCATGTATATTGAGACCGCACGACACTCTACATCTATATAGCTACCCAGGTAAAGCCTACTCTCCTCGATCTCGATTCTTTATGGATACATCAGTCCAGGTTGCAGAATTTTTGAATCTAGACAAGAGGAACCAGATAACTGAAAAAGATATACAACAGCAGCAACGTCTGGATATGCTAACGTTTTGTCCATATAGGAATCAAAGGCACTCTGACATTGTCAATATATGTATCTACTGGCCTTTATAATCTGAGTCGGAATCAATTCCTATCAAGAAGTAGAACAAACTTCCTTTAGAAAAGTCAAGAGAAGATTTCTCACATCATAGACCAATTAAGATAGGAAAAAACTGCGTAAGGAATCGCCGCTTTGAAATAAATGAAATCCAACAGCATCTTTAATACGAAGTGTCCGGTTGTCAGAAAAAGAATTTCTTTAAACCACCATATCCTCGGCAATTTTTTCTTTTTCCTCCTATTTGAAAACTTATAACTAAATCGTACTGTTTCATATCATTTTCTATTAAACTTTGATTTAAATTTTCTTAATTCGATTGAGATATTTTTCTTCTATTTCTGTTTTGACGACAAAACCACGACTTACTACCACTCAACATGATTTTTATATAAACAACAAAGGAGAAACGCCAAGAAAGGGTGGGCACTTGAAAACTCAAACTGATGAAACCAAAGTGTTGAGGTTATGTTTCAATGTTCTACGAACTGCAACTGAAAAACTTTTCTAGTTTGAATGCAAAACTAATTGCAAATAACTTTTATGCTAACTTTATTATGATATCTGAATAAACCAATAACATTGAAGCCAACAAAAACGATGTCGATGGCGAAGTCGTCGTCATTGTTGTAGCTGCTGTGGTTGTGTTTGTGGGTGTGTGCTTCAATTATTCCACAAAGTTAAATGAAAGCAAAGTGCGGTGAATTCAAAAGAAAGAACTGGAGCGAAAACCTCACAGAGAAGTTTTGTTGTTCTGATTATTTTCATTGTTTATTTAATGTATAAGTCTTGTTATGCTTATTCTTTTCTTGAGGTTTCTCCGACTTTTTTTACGTATCACCGTATTGCGTGGAAAATAAGTCAATTGTGCAGATTGCATTGATGATAGGAGGATACCCAGAATTTTTGAGGACAAAATTTAAAAAAAATAGAATTATTTTTATTACTCTTTGTAAGATCATAAAAAAACGTTGGTTTCGTTGTCTGTAAGTCGGTAAATACCCAGAAGAAGACTGGGGAACCCTCTGACGTTAACCAACCCGCATTTGTAATGATTTCGTTGTTACTAAATAAATTCACAAGAAATCATGTTAGGATACCATCAATGTACAATCCATTCTATGAGCCAAGCCCAACTCAAATTTCCATTGAAATATTCGGTTTAAAATATGGTCCATGGAAATTTTTCGCTAAAAATTTGCGCAAGATAACTGATGAGTCTCATCACTAGCGCAACCTAGGAAACTGAAAAACTAAAAATAAACACGCAGCGCACGATGTTGCTTCATGCGTTGCGTAAGAGAGACTAATTTTATTCACTACAAAATATTTAGCACTAGACCTTAAATAGAACATAAAAATAATTCGACGCACATTAGAAATGTACGCTGTACCTAGAAACGCTATCTCTATAGTGCATTACCACACAGAAGGCATAAGTGTTGTGGGTAATAAAAATACAGTCAGTATCCCAAAATAAGATCCACAGCCAAAATGGACTATGTCAGAAAAAACAAAACGTTAATTCATTGAAGGAACTGTTTGACATCACGGAGGTAAAAGGTGATGCAAAGAGGAAAATAACCTATGCGACCTGGAAATTGCGAGCATAGCCTGCATCGGTTACTCCAGCCGCAAACCTGTTGGTGTTAATACCATTCACCCATCCAAGCGAAACGGGGCAATGGAAGTGACACACCTTCAGGCTCTGAGACGCCTGATTATTCCGAAAGTAGCACGGACTCATTCGACAGCGGAACAGATAGTACTTGGAAGGTTGACAATGCAGCACCAACGAGCAAAGAGAGCATAACACTTCAGACATTGCGAGACACTGTGTTGTAAGCTGTCGTCCCATAAGGCAGCAACAGTACCGTTTTTCCGTTTGCAACGCATTGAAATATACATCCTTGATCAGGATAAAATTCTGAGTCGATATACCCAAGTCCGTCTGTTGTAATCACTCTAGCGTCCACAATAATTGAGCTAGAGCGCACCCGAGTGTCTTTTTTCGATAGGCAGGTCAAATTCGAAGATGGGCGCTATCGGCCCACGTTATGGTATAGCCCCCATATAACGATACCTCCAGATTTTCGGTATATTGGGGATTTTAGCAACATTTTTTGACCAAACTTCCTGTAATTTAACATTTGTGGTTCCCAGTTGTCTCAAAACTACTCCACTAAATATTGTCACTATAGGTCCAGGTTTTGGTATAGCCCCCATATAACAGTACCTCCTGATTTTCGGTATTTTGAGGATTTTAAATACATTTTTCTGACCAAACTACCTGCAATTTAACATTTGGGATTCCCAGTAGTCGCAAAACATCTCAAATAAAAAACTTTAACATATGTCTATGTTTTGGTATAGCCCCCATATAACGGTACCTCCCGTTTTTCGGTATTATTTGGATTCTAGCTATAATTTTTAAACGAAGTACCTGTAATTTTACGCTTAAGTTCCTGGTAGTCACGAAACATCTCCAAAAAAATCTGTAAATATAGCTGCATGTTTTGGTATATCCCCCACATAACGGCACCCGAGTTTCGGTATTTTGAGGATTTGTGCTACAATTTTAATCGAACTACCTGTAATTTGACAGTAGAGGTTCCTAGTGGTCAGAAAACAACTCCACTAAAAATGTTCCACATAAGTCCACGTTCTGGACCGATTTTCGGCATTTTGAGGATAAAAGCCACAATTTTTAACTAACTGAACTAACTGTAATTTGACAGTTGAGGTTCCTAGTGGTCACAAAATATCTCCGCAAAAAATTGTCAACATAGGTCCATGTTTTGGTATAGCCCCCATATAACGGTACCTCACGATTTTCGGTATTTTGGGGATTTTAGCTAAATTTTTTGACCGAGCTACCAGTAATTTGATATTTAAATATTTGATGTTTGAGTTCCCCAGTGTTCACAAAACATCTCTACCAAAAACTATCAACATAGGTTCAGGCTTAGGTTTAGGCCCATATAAAGGTTGCGACCGATTGAAGACATTTTTATACCCTCATCATTTATGCTAACGAGGGTATATACGCTTTCTTATGGGCAAAATGTGCCTCATCGAAATAATGGTTTTAGACCCCAAGTATGTTTGAACGAAATCCGTTTCTGACAATTTGGATTTGATTTAGCAATGTCCGTCCGTCTGGCTGGCTGGAGCGCACGATAACTCTCGAACGGATCAACCGATTCGGTCCAAAATTTGGCTTTCGTAATATTTTGTCTAAACTTAGTTCAAGTTCGAAGATGGAGGATATTGGTCCACTCCTTCCGGTACCTCCCCCACAAAAGTTCGAAAATGGAGCGCAAGATAACTCTAGAATGGATCTACCGAATCGATCCAAATTTTGGCTATCGTAATATTTTGCCTAAATTTAGTTAAAGTTCGAAGATGGGCCATATCGGTCCACTCCTTCGGGTACCTCCCCCACAGACTTTCAAAAATGTTCAGAAAATCTTGAAGTTAGTAACCGATTTAGTCCATACTTTGCACATCGTGAAATGTCATCCAAACTTAGATGAGGTTCCAATATGGACTCAATCGGTCCACTCCTTATGGTACCTTCCACACAAAATTTGGGATAAGTTTAGTTTAGGACCTGCTCTCGAATCGCTTTGATTTTTGTTTTAGCAACTTGTATTCACTGCCCATAATACGACGATACAAGTTTCATCAGGGGCAAGTCCATACTTCCTGAGAAAATAGACTGAAAGATGCAAAAAACCACTATGACACCGTATATAGAGGTTGGAGCGCAAGATAACTCTCGAACAGGTCTGCAGATTCGGTCCACAATGTGGCCTTCGTAATATTTTGTGCAAACTTAGTTTAAGTTCGAAGATAAGCCATACCGGTCCACTTCTTCAGATACCACCCCCACAAAAGTTCAAAAATCTTCGGAAAAATTGTGCGTACAATAACTCTTGCAGGGAGTGACCGATTTGGTCCATACTTTGCACATCCTAATATATCTACCAGATATAGATCAGGTTCGAATATGGACTATATTTGTCCACTCCTTCGGGTACCTCCCACACAAAATTTCAGATAAGTTCACTCTAAGACGTGGTCTCGAATCACTTTGATTTTTATTGAAGCGATTTGCATTCTCTCCTCCATTGCGATGTTAAAAGTTTTTTCAGGGGCGAGTCCATATTTCTTCGAAAAGCAGACCGAAAGGTGTAAAAACACCATATGTCACCATATGTGGCGATCGGAGAGCACGATAACTCTCGAACTGTTCAACCGCTTTGGTCCAACATTTGGTCTTCCAAACTAAGTTTCATATTAAAAAAATTCATTAAAATGCTAGGACGATATCACTTGAATGGGGCAACCAATTTGGTCCAAACTTTGTGTCTCCTAATATTTTGTCCAAATTTAGTTTAACTTCTAAAATGGCCCATATGCATCATGTCGAGCGTAGTTGAGCCAAAACTACTCTGGTTTGTCGTGCAAACTGAAGCCTATCACCTGCGATAGATGGGGATGTTCTCCGCGGACCGCATTTACACGATAGTTTTTTATGGGATCTAGAAGATCTCTCTTGTAACGTTGGGCCTCTTTTTATAGATTATGAAGATCTCACCTGACATGCCTGGTGTTTAGCACTGCAACGAAAACATGCCATTATTTTGCTGTGCTGCAAGAATCTTTGTCTCCTCATGAAAATGGGCGACTGAAGACATGAGGAGGCACCTTCGTGCAGTTCTCAGGGCGGCATTCTGACTCGTTTAAGTATATTTCCATCGCGTTGCACTTATGTTTGCGTATCACACTGTTGTCACATAGCTTTAAGACCGATCTATTGTGTTATATGTGGTCAACAAAGTTTCTTTATCTACACCCCTAGTTCTGTCGGCTAGATTCTTGAGGACCTTGTGCCAACATCTCAGCTTGATGCAGATAGCGGTGGCATTATCGGACTACTAGAATCTTGACCTCGATTATGACATTCATCTCAGTGCTCACCTCTGCAATCCATGTGTGTGAATAGATTGGCCGTAGATTTAGTAGTGGATATTTGTATATTACTCGTGTGGAAAAGGATGGTAAGATTAGTCAAATAGAAGTTCAGCTTTCACAAATGACATCGGGGAAAGTACCTGCCGCCAAGATCGTATAATCATCCGCACACGTTACGATCTCAATGCCGTCTGGAGGGGTGGAATACAGAATAAGTATTCCAACATTCTACAGGGCTTGGGACCTCGTGTTCCTGATTATACTTGATTATCCAAATTTTTAAAATTAGCTGGAGGATTGTCTTCTCAATGTTATATAATTCGAGCGCCAACATCACTGTTCTATTACAGGACTTGCTCTCTTTGAATCTTCTTCGTATGCAGCACTGTTGTCGTGCTGTGCTACTTACTGAACCAATACTGATGATCGGCAAATGGGAAGCAATTTCTGAGCAGGGGAAGATTAAAGCCTCACGGGTCTTTGCTTTGGGCGACAACAGCGAAAACGGTCTGTACGATTCATCTTTGCTGGCATATCTGCCTGGCTTTAGAAGTGAACCAATACTGATGATTGGCAAATTGGAAGCTATTTCTGACACTGGGGAAGATTAAAGCTTCACGGGTCTTTGCTACGGGCGACAACAGCGAAAACGGTCTGTACTATTCATCTTTGCTGGCATCTCTGCCTGGCTTCAGAAGCGAGCGATGTGGGTGGCTAGCGACAGCTTGTGGGTGGCCAGCTGTTTCAGCATTGCCATGGAACGCTTTGAATAATTTAGAGTTCTCCATGGCAGGAAGAGCTCTAAATCGATGTAGTACTCTTCTCTTCCCCATGTACTCCCGGCAAGCTTTACACACTGTTGATAAAAACAAGTAAGAAAAGCGTTAAGTTCGGTCGGGCAAAACTTTTTATACCCTCCACCACAATTTTTGCCACATTTCGGTGGATTAATGTGGCCACAACCTTCAAAATACCGAAATTCGGAAGGTACCGTTCTATGGGGGCTATATGATGGCGTGGACCTATACCTGCAAATTTCTGGGGGAAAGTTTTATATGCTTAAAGAAGACTAAATACCAAATTTCAGCCATCTCGGTGTGATAATGAGGTTAAAACGTTCAAAATATCGAAAATTGGGAGATATTGTATTATGGGGGCTATATCAACACGTGGACCTATATAAACATTTTATGGTAGAAATGTTTCTTAGCCTCTGGAAACACAAAATACAAAGTTGGGTCAAATGGGTCTAATACATTCAAAATATATTAAAATGACGCGTACTTTATAAGGGGCCTTATATGGGGGCTATACCAAAACGTGGACCTATATACCCAAACTTTGGTAGGAAAATTTTTGGCCTCTGGAGACACAAAGTACCAAATTACAACCAACTCGGTGGTAAAATGGGCCAAATATCTTAAAAATTCCTTAAAACGACGACGCGTCACGCGTCATTTTGTATGGGGGCTATACGAAAGCGTGGACCTACATAGCCCACTTTCAATACCAAAAGTCCTACGTAAATATAACATATTTTCCCAAAATTTCATCAACCTACGTCAATCCGTTCGGACGCTAGAGTGATTTCCACAGACGGACAGACGGACGGACATGGCTATATGTAGAATTGCACGCTGATCAAGAATATATATACTTTGTGGGGTCTACAATGATTATTTCGAGTAGTTACAAACGAAGTGACAAACTTAATATACCCCCATCCTATGGTGGAGGGTATAATAACTTGCGAATCAGTCAATCGCGATTGAGGTCTTATCTCTTTCTTGGGTTCGCGTCAGCGTAACGTCCTCAAACGTGACTTCGGTCCAATCTCTTTCATTCTAGGGCTTATTCCGCCTCCACTGGTGCAAATCATCAGACAATTTCGCCCTGCTTATGCTCACCGACCAATCTGTTAAGTGTCACCTCCCAGACTCTGGGGTCATTGGGGTAACTAAAAAACTAATCCTACAAAAAATTGTGAAAATCGGATCGGGTTTTAATATTAGCTATATATAGGGTCCATGGAAAATTGTGGTATCAGTGGCACGTGTTAACATATTCCGATTGTACTCAAAATTAAAATCTAACAAAACTAAGCATTTTAGCGGGGTGCCGCTTTAAAAATTCGACATCGATTTTTTAAAACCGCCTTAATAGACCGTCTCAAGCCTAATTTTATTTATTTATTTAAATATTTATTACAATTAAAAATTATAATAAACTTATATCTAAAAACACTAGCGACTATGGCTATCGGCTTAACTTAAGCCTAAAGGCTGAGGGCATAAAATGAGCGAGTGAAGAACCATTGTGTAACAATAACGAATAAACGAAGGAACTATGAAACGTTGCTAAAAAATGACTCTAATTTCATAAAAAGAAACGAGAGAGATCGATCGATCAGCACTAATGGCTTGGGGGTTTTCATTGGATGTACTATGGTGCGTATGAACCATACACTGGAATCGATAATCATACGCATCACTTAGGATATCATTTCATTCATAATACCCTACACCACCCTGGTATTATGGTATTAAGGGTATTATGTGTTAGTGCATTTGTATGTAACATGCCTAAGGAAAAGAGATAGGCCCATAGTTCCATATCCCTGCATAGAATCATTTTCAGAGTCGACTTATGCATGTCCGTCCGTCCGTTCGCAAGGTACAGGTCGCATTTATTGTTCGATTTGGCTGAAAATTGGGGAAGATCATTTTTTTAGCCTAATGAAGAACGCTATTGCGTTTGGTGAAAATCGGTTCAGATTTGGATATAGCTCCCATATATATTTTCGGCCGATTTGAGGTATTTGATACACCAAACACGCTGTATCTGTCCAATTTTGATGAAATTTGGAATGTGTGATGGAATTACGTCTATAGATAAATGTGCCAAATTATATCAAAATCGGTTCAGATTTGGATATAGCTTCCATATAAATTTTCGTCCAATTTTTGGTATTTGGTGCACGAAACACGTTATATATGTCCGATCTCAATGAAATATGGAATGTGTGACGGAATTTGGTCTAGAAATAAGTGTGCCAAATTTGATCGAAATCGGTTCGGATTTGGATATAGCTCCCATACATATTTTCGCCCGATTTAAGGTATTTGATGCACCAAAGACGCTATGTATGTCTAATTTTGATGAAATTTGGAATGTGTGACGGTCTAGAAATATATGTGCCAAATTATATCGTAATCTGTTCACATTTGGATTTAGCTCCCATATATATTTTACCTATTCACAGTGGTGTAGGGTATCATAGGAACTAGGAATCTAGGAACTAGATTACCCAACTCTAAGGAATAATGGTTTGAGATCCCAAGTATGTTTGAAAGAAATCAGTTTCAAACGATCTGAAGACGGTTTAGCCGAAGGGGACTATGTCAATCCATTCTTACTGGTACCTACTCCGCAAAATTGCAACATTTTTGCGCTTTAATTGAAGTCAAGTTCATTAGCGAAACGTTTGCAATTATTCCGAACGTCCACAATCGTTAAGACAAACACACCAAAAGTTTTTATATTATCGTCGGCAAGTTCTTTCACCTGTTCGAAAAGAGCTTAAATATTATCAATCTTTTGTATTCCCCAAAATCGTCCGCAATGTTTGTAACACAAACTAATCATCACTTCCGATAAAAAAGTACCTCTGAGCCAGACATAACTAGGCCTTCAATAGCTCAGACTTAAAAAAATAAAAAAATTAAATAAAATAACCGTCTGTCAGTCAATTAGTTGCCACACTGTGCGGCAACATCTGGGCAAATGTGTGTATTGATGTAATTTTAATTCATGCAGTGCAGTGCGTTTGCATTGTTATCCCCGATGCATTTAGGTACTTATGTGCATCAGAGTGTCGCCGCACAGGTAATATCGTTGCTGTTGTGAATTCAAATGCTTTTGTTCTTTTTTTATTACATTAAAATTCGTTTTTGTTGCTTTTGCTGCAGTAATAAGTGTTGTTCTTGTCATCGTAGCTATTGCAGTTGTTGTTATTGCTGCATATTTCAACTCTACGCTCGTTTCGAACATTAACGTGTAAAAATACCAACTGGGGAATACAAGACATGTGAATGTTGTTTGTTCTTGTTCTCTTGTTCCGCTTGTCTTTTTTTGTTGCGCTTTATTTCTGGAACGGAAGTTAACTTGTCATGTTTTGTCTGAATGTCTGCATACCCGTTCGTGTGTGTGTGCGGCGTGTGTTAACATTTTGTAATGAAACTACAAAATGGAAGATGTGACAACAACGATGACGGTGACGCTCTTTTTGCCACTTATGACAATGAGTTCAACGTTGTTAAATCAAAAGGTTAATTGTTTCATTGTTTGCCATGTATGTGTGTACGTATTTTCCCTAATGCTCTCTCAAAGGATATGCAGGGTATTATAATTGTAATATGACTAGAGCTAATACCCTCTTATAGTCAAACAGTGAAATCATTTGTAATTCTTCAAAGGTAACAGCATATGGGTGCATAATAAACCAGTTGAATTTTTTGTTAACAACATAAGAAGTATACTGATGCAGAGATTCAAGTTATCATCTGAATATAGAGACACGAAATTGGAAGACAAGGTAAATATAAGCTATATTAGTCAACTAATTGGAGTGGGTATATAAGGTAAATACATATTCTTATTAACATTTGATTTGAAAAAGAAACTTGCTGCAAAAATCAAAGATGAATGGAACGATTCGTATGAGTACCGAATCCATTGTATTATTCATACGCACCACAGTACATCCAGTAAAAACACAAACACTTAGACGTGTTGGGCAATGTAGTTTTTTGGACGGTTCGATCTTTCTCCTTGAATTGACAACTCCGTACCATCAGTCCAAAATCTCTACTTTAATAAGTGAGGCCTAGACAAAGAATTCCATGTTACGACTAAGGGAGTCTGGCTTCTACCGATAAGCAAACGAACTTTTCAAGAAAAAATAGCAAAACACAATTTTGTCTTGTTGTTAAAAGACGATTTCTTAGGTTCCCTGTTTATAATAGCTGATTTCGCCGTGGCAAGAATAGAACAGGAAAATGATAGACATTTATCACCTCTTGCTATATGGCGCACACGAGAGAAGCGCCAAAAAGTATTGTGAGGGCCAATCAACTACATCATCCTTAGCAGCGAAGCACAGACTAACTACAGAGGTAAGTCAGTTTTAGATTTCATATACACTAACAATCACACAATATTCACTAGTAGTACTAACACAAGTTTTGTATTTCCATGACATTTTCTTAAAAAGTACATCAAAATTCAAAATTTGGCTCAAATGCAGTTTAGAGACTGTTTAATGATTGCTTCGAAAATTTCAACGAATGTATTCCATGTGATTCTGATTACAGCGATATATATTTTTTGGTGGGCAAGTACATGTTTCCTGATATTATAACACAACAGCTCAAAAAATCCTGCGGTGAGCAACTAACTGATTCGTTATTTGTATATGGGATTCGATAGTATACACACTGCCCTGTTTCACTAAGACGATTCGAATTCAAATTCGTTCGAATTACTACCAAATTTCTGTGTTCAGAAAATTTTAGAGAACAACATGGAAAATTTTTTGTTTTCACAAAAAGATGTCTGAGAGTGTCCTTAGCCTATATACATTTGTACCCGTCCCGTTCCGTCCGTTTAACCCTTTTTTACGTGGCCAAAAATGTTTGTTTTTTCTTGCCGTTTATAGATCTTTACACAAATGAACTTTTTTGACATAAATGAGTTATATTAGTTTTATGAAAACCGAGAAGTAGTTTAATTTTTAAACAATTTTATATTATTTTATTATTATACCCTCAGTAATTATGCAAAGGAGGGGATATACACTTTTATACGCGCAAAATGTGCCTCATTGCCTGCTCTTGAATCGCTTTGATTTTTGTTTAACAACGTGTATTCAGTGTCCCCTATACGACGGCACAAGTTTCATTGGGGGCAAGTCCATACTTCCTTAGAAAATAGCCTGAAATGTGCAAAATACCCCTATGACAGCGTGTGTATTGGTTGGAGTGCAAGATAACTCTTGAACGTATCTGCCGATTCGGACCAAAATTTTGCCCTCGTAATATTTTGTCCTCACTTAGTTTAAGTTCGAAGATAAGTCATATAGGGTCACTTCTTCAGCTACCTCCCCCACAAAAGTTCAAAAATGTTCGGAAAAATTGTGCCCACGCTAAATTTTGATGGGAGTGACCGATTTGGTCCATACTTTCCAGATCCTAATATATCTATCAAATATAGATCAGGTACTTATGTGGACTATATTTGTCCACTCCTTCGGGTACCTCCAAACAAAATTTCGGATATGTTCACTTTAAGACCTGCTCTCGAATCACTTTTTTGTTGAAGCTACGTGCATTATCTGCCTCAATTACGACGGTAAACGTTTTTCAGGAGCAAGTCCCAACTTCTTGAGAATGCAACCCGAAAGGTGTAAAAACCCCTACGGCACCATATGTAGTGGCTGGAGGGCACGATAACTCTCGAACTAATCAACCGATTTGATCCAAAATCTGGCCTCCGCCATATTTTGTCCAGACACAGTTTATGTTCGAAGAGCGTTAAGTTCGGCCGGGCCGAACTTTTATACCGTCCATGGACCTATGTTGACAGTTTTTTGAATTACAGATAGTTCGGTTAAAAATACCGAAATGGGCAGGCACCGCTACATGCGGGCTATACCAAAACATGGACCTATATTGACAGTTTTTGGTGGAGATGTTTTGTGACGTCAAATTACAGGCAGCTCGGTCGCAAAATGTAGCTAAAATTCTCAAAATACCGAAAACCGGGATGTACCGTTATATTGGGGCTATTTCCAGTTTTTGGAGGAGATATTTTGTGAATACTCGAACCTCAAATGTTAAAAACAGGTAGTTCAGTTAAAATTTTTTTGCTAAAATCCTGAAACTACGGAAAATCGGGAGGTACCGCTATATGGGGGATATACCAAAACGAGGACCTACATATGTTGACAGTTTTTAATGGAGATGTTTTGAGATCACTTGGAACCTCAACTATCAAATTACAGGTCAAAAATTTTAGCTAAAATCCTCAAAATACCGAAAATAGGGATGTACGGCTATATGGGGGCAATACCAAAACATGGACCTATGTTGACAGTTTTTAGTGGATATGTTTTGTGACCACTAGGAACCTCAACTGTCAAATTACAGGTGAAAAATATTAGCTAAAACCCTCAAAATACCAACAAGTAAGAAAAGCGTTAAGTTCGGTCGGGCCGAACTTTTTATACCCTCCACCACAAATTTCAGCCATTTCGGTGTGTTAATGTGGCCACAACCTTCAAAATACCGAAATTCGGAAGGTACCGTTCTATGGGGGCTATATGATGGCGTGGACCTATACCTACAAATTTCTGGGGGAAAGTTTTATACGCCTAAAGAAGACTGAATTACCAAATTTCAGCCATCTCGGTGTGATTATTATGGGGGCTATATCAACACGTGGACCTATATATACATTTTATGGTAGAAATGATTCTTAGCCTCTGGAAACACAAAATACAAAGTTACAACCGATTCTTTGGTCAAATGGGTCTAATACATTCAAAATATATTAAAATGACGCGTACTTTGTAAGGGGCCTTATGTGGGGGTTATGTATACCAAAACGTGGACCTATATAACCCAATTTTGGTAGGAATGTTTTTTGGCCTCTGGAGACACAAAATACCAAATTGCAACCAATTCGGTGGTAAAATGGGACAAATAAAGGGTGTTTTTTAAGCCCGATAGAACTTGAAATTGTAAAAAATAACACAAAAAATTAAATTGTAATCAAATTTTTTTTTTTTATTCGAAAGATCAATACGTGACGTTAACATTTGAAAATGATTTCGGGCATATGGGCATCGCGGCTGTTGACGAAGTGCATTCTGGACGTCCAATTTTTGGCCACTTTTTCGAGCACTGCTGGCCGTATGTCACGAATAACACGAACAATGCTGGCCTCCAAGGCATCAATTGATGCTGGTTTATCAGCATAAACCAGTGACTTCACTTAGCCCCACAGGAAATAATCGAGAGGTGTCAAATCGCACGACCTTGGAGGCCAATTGACAGGTCCACTTCTCGAAATCAACTTATTGCCAAATTTTGATTTCAATAAGTCGATGGTTGCGTTCGCCGTATGGCACGTAGCGCCATCCTGTTGAAACCACATCTCCTTCGGATCAATGTCATCCATATTTTCAAACAAAAAATCATTGATCATGGTGCGGTAACGATCTCCATTGACAGTAACGCGAGCTCTGGCCTCATTTTTGAAGAAATGAGGTCCGATGATGCCACCAGCGTGAAAACCGCACCATACGGTGCATTTTTCTGGATGTAATGGAGTCTGTAGGGTCTCTTGTGGATTGGTCTCACTCCATATGCGGCAATTTTGCTTATTAACAAACCCGTTAAGCCAAAAATGCGCCTCATCGCTGAACACGATTATGTACGCCATACAAATGACGAAGTCGTCTATAAGTTGCGCGAATTGACGACTGATTCTCAAAGTAAATTTGGATAATTTCGTAGCGTTGTTCAAGCGTGAGTCTATTCATGATGATTTGTATACTGAAACAAATAAAAAAAAATTTTATCAAAATTTAATTTTTTGTGTTACTTTTTACAATTTAAAGTTCTATCTAGCTTAAAAAAACACCCTTTATCTTAAAAATTCCTTAAAACAACAACGCGTCACGCGTCATTTTGTATGGTGGCTATACGAAAGCGTGGACCTACATAGCCCGCTTTCAATACCAAAAGTCCTACGTAAATATAACATATTTTCCCAAAATTGCATCAACCTACGTCAATCCGTTCGGACGCTAGAGTGATTTCCACAGACGGACAGACAGACGGACATGGCTATATCGATGTAGAATTACACGCTGATCAAGAATATATATACTTTGTGGGGGCTATACCAAAACATGGTGGAGATGTTTTGTGATTAATAGGAACCTCAACCGTCGAATTACAGGTAGTTCGGTCAAATTTTAGCTAAAATCCTTAAAATACCGAAAATCGGGAGGTACCTTTGACAGTTTATAGTGAAGATATTTTATGACCAGTGAGAACCCTAAACGTCAATTACAGGTAGTTCGGGCAAAAAATGTACCCAAAATACCGAAACTAGGGGGTACCGTTATATGGGGGCTATACCAAAAAAGTTGTCCGATATAGCCCATCTTCGAACTTGACCGGCCTATGGAAAAAAGACACTCGAGTGCAAAAATATAGCGCTCTTTAATTTCAAATTCAAATTTCAAATTTATTTATTTAATTTATTTATACCTGCATAACTAGACAATGTCTTATAAATTACGGTACAGGTTTATAAGTACAATCATTTCTCCAAATTAAAATACAAATTATAAAAATTATTAAAATTATAAAAATAAACATTTAAAATTAAAATTGTGATAACTTAGTTGATCGGTAAATAATGGACAAAATAAAGTTATTTTACGATGTAGATGAAAAAAAGCTTTTAAGCTTGTTTTTAAAAATATATGCGTTGCTGATACACTGCAAATTGTGTGGTAACGTGTTCCAAAGACGTACTGAACTAACAAAGAACTGCCATTCTGAAACTAGGCTTCGTCGCCTTAGAGGTTTAATCCTTCTTCCTCTTTTGGATCTGCCAAATTTGATTCTTTGGAATAGATTTTTAGGTGTTTGTTTGGTTATGATCTTGTGAAGGAATTGCAATTGCTCAATTATTGTGAACGCTAGAGTGATTACAACAGACGGACAAGGCTAGCACGTCTTAGAATTTTAACCTGATCAAGAATTTATACTTTATATGGTCCCAAGTGAATAGTTCGATGTGTTACAAACAGAAAAACAAAGTAATATACCCTCCATACTATGGTGGAGGGTATAAAAATGTCACTTAAATGGAATGTTCGATATCTCTTGAACGGGCCAACCCAAACTTTGGATCTCCTAATATTTTGTTATCTCTATAGGGTACCTCCACCACAAAAGTTCCACATATGTGTCTGAGTGCAGTTTATGGTCTTATGTCCAATTTACATTAGCAACTTTTTCGTCATTTAGAGCTGTTTTATTTATTTATTTTATTTATAATGTGTATTGCGATGAAGAAGCTAGCAAGCCTATATGTATCGCAACGCTCAAACTACTACAAAATCATACTTCACAGCATTACAAAACAGTCTTAAACTCATTATTAACACTTAAGTAATATTTCTAAACAAAACTATGATGAAAAAAGGCTCCCCAGCCAAATGTATAAGTTATTCTGTTTGTAACCTATTGTTGATAATATCAAGACATTAAAATCAATACAGATCGACCATTATTCAAGTCAGGCTTCTACCGATTGCATAATGTTCAAACTTCTCACGAAATACTTTACGCGAAAAAGAAAATTGGCGCAGCTCAGGGGGAAGATGATTCCATAAACGTACAGAGCGAACAATAAATGATCTTTCGTACAACGTTGAGGAAAAACGCGGAAAAATTAACTGCACATTCCTCGTATATCTGGAAAAAGATAGTCGTTCTCGTAACATGCCAGGCAGGTCTAAAAGGACAGATTTATAGAGGAATGAAATAACACGCTGTTCTACAAATATCTTAAATATGTTGTGACCTACGCAGATTATAAACGAATCGGACAATCATATTAAAAAGTTTCTCTAATTTAATAAAATTTTCGTCTGTTGTTCCTGATATGACTTCTATACCATAAGAAATTAATGATATTAGCATAGAATACGCTAGATTTCTTTTCACAAAAAAGGGCAAAAAAATATTTGTGGCATACAATTTGCGAAGCATATTTATCACTCTAGGATATAAAGCATCAATATGTGCAGAAAAATCTAGTTTAGAATCAATAATAACTCCTAAACACTTTATTTGATCAATAAAATCAATCGCCAAACCATCAATATGTATGTTCAAACTACTATCAACACGACAAATAGGTCCAAACAGCATAGCTTTGGTCTTGGAAACATTAACTACCAAATGATTGTTTTGCAACCAACTCGAAACAGCTCGTAAGGTGTTATTCACATTTAACTCTAATTGAGAAACAGTCTTACAACTGAAAAATAAGTGAATATCATCCGCATACAAAAAAGGACGACATTCATTGCTAACAATACAACTACCAATATCATTCATATAGAGAATAAAAAGAAGTGGGCCCAAAATGGATCCTTGGGGTACGCCACTATATATATTACGCCTTCTGGAAGCATTATCGTTAAGAGAAACATACTGGGAACGTCCTGTTAAGTAAGAGGAAATCAATTTGCATGATGTTAGATCAAACATATATTTAGTTCTTAGTTTCTCAATCAGCGTTGAATAATCTACTCGATCAAATGCTTTGGACAAGTCCAAAGCAACGAGAATACCACTGTCGCCTCCTTCAATTGTCTCCCTAACTAGATCCGTGAGGTCAACCAAAATAGAAGTAGTGCTGAGACCACGCCTGAAGCCATATTGACAGTTGTAGATAATTTTACGGTTATCAAGAAACATTTGAATTTGTTCTTTAATAAGGTGCTCCGCCACCTTAGAGAGCGCTGGTAATATACTTATGGGTATCATGTTTTCAATCGTATGAAGTCCTTTAACTTTAGGGATAGGAACAACTCTTGATATATATGGGAAAATGAGTTTTAGAAATTTTACAGGTATGGCATCTACACCAACTGATTGTGATTTAACACGCTGTAAAGCATCAAAAACATCAATTTCAAAAACGCAGTTAAATGAGAAAGTATGTACTTGCCCATCAACATCAGCAAACTCTAAACTACCTACATCTCTATCACCATTACTTTCTGTAAAAAAATCGTTTAATGCATTAGCGTCAAAATGAGCATCGTGATTGTCAACACCAACTACACCACAAGCACGAAGATGACTCCAGATTTGTGTCGGTCCAAGCCTACCAAAAAATTGCATATAATACTTCCTACGTACACTTCTAAGTACAGACTTGGCCCTGTTTCTAAGGCCACAGTATGCTAACCAATTTGATTGGGTAGGATAACTCAAATAGTGCCTATATGCCATATCTCGTAGTGATTTCGATAACATAATAGATCGACTTTTCAACCATGGTTCCGAACCGGAAGAGATGCGTTTTCTGACAATAGGAACAAAAGAAAACAGGTTATTGACAAGAGCATCTAAAAACGACAGCAACGCATTAACGTCCGATGTTAGGAATATACTACTAAAGTCAGTGCCAACCAAATAATTATGTAGGCTATCCCAATCAATATTATGGTAGTCGCGATACTCCACATAGTTTTGAGGGGTAGAAAAGTTAATATTGACTGCACCAAAAATTAACTAGTGATGCGAAATTGCTGGACATTGCGCTTGATCAGAGAAAATTAAGGAACACTCACTACTATGCACAAAATAATCAATTAACGACACTGTGTCGGTTGCAAGATTAAAACGCGTAGGCAACGAATTATGTCTGATGGAAAGGCCCAAACGAAGGCAAACATTCCTCATGTCTCTCGATTTAGATACATCGAACAAATTGCAGTTAAAGTCTCCAACAACAATAATCGATTCATATTGCGACAAAATTTCTGCATGCATCTCCTCAAAGCTAGAAATGTTCCCATGTGGCAGATAAACTACCCCAAAGAGACCTTTCTTAACTCCTAAAACAAGCTCAATAAATAGAGACTCACACACACCTGGTTTTGCAGATCGAAAAAAAACATTGTTTTTAACGCCATTTAAAATAAAAACGCCAACGCCACCACCCCTAGTACTGGGCCGATCGTTCCGGACGAATGAATAACCAGGAATGCATGCATCTCCTCAAAGCTAGAAATGTTCCCATGTGGCAGATAAACTACCCCAAAGAGAACTTTCTTAACTCCTAAAACAAGCTCAATAAATAGAGACTCACACACACCTGGTTTTGCAGATCGAAAAAAAACATTGTTTTTAACGCCATTTAAAATAAAAACGCCAACGCCACCACCCCTAGTACTGGGCCGATCGTTCCGGACGAATGAATAACCAGGAATGGCAACTGATTTGGAAGAAATATACGGTTTTAACCAGGTCTCTGAAACTGCAAATAAGGTCAAACCGCTATTAGTAATTAGACTTTTAATTTCACATAAGGCGGTATTATAGTTAGACGGACGCAAGCTCTGGCAATTCATGTGTCCGAAAGACAAAGAATTCGAACAATGACGCAATCTGTTCTTGAAAAAAGAAGAACTACCAACAATAGGGCCAAGGTTGTCATTAACTGCAGTCATAAATCAAAATATATGTTAACATGCTGGGGAACCTAATTGCTGGAATTACAGAGATCATTATTAAAATAATAAAAAAAATTAAAAAAAATAATAAATAAAATAATAAAACAATAAAAAAAGAAAGAAAAAACTTGAAAATATTTAAAATTTGAACTCAAAAAAGCAAATATGGAGGTAATAAGAAATTAAAGAATCCTCTCAGGAAAAATCATTATTCGTCATTTATTTGCTAAAACAGGCAACATTTTGCGTCATTTACCATACAAAAATAAATGACGATAGCTACGTCATTTATTCTAAACAACGCACGAAAACACCATACTATTATAAGCAGCCCAGTTTTTTTGTCATAAACTACGAAAAAATGCAACTGTTTTATGATGTCTTTGTTTGTTTGTGTGTGTTGTAGAAAAACAAAAATACTCAAACGATGACAAAAGTGAAAATAAATGGCTAAAAAACATGCAAAAATTATGTTTTTTTGTTTTTGGAATTAATTTAAGTTATTTGATACACATTTGTGTTGTGAAATTCCTATTTTTCTGAATAAATATATTGTGTGCGTGTGTTTGTGTTATTGTATAAGTGTGTATGTGCGATTGTGTGCGTAAGCAAATGACGCAAAAAACAGATGTAAATACACTTCATTTGATTCTAGGATTTCGTAAAACGAAATCATTTAATATGCATATGTAAATTGGACTTTAGATCCTTTGGAAATGTATACCGATGCTGTTTATTGTGGCCCTGTTTAAAGCGATATTATGGTTTCCATGGACAAGTCAATGCTTCTTGGCGTACTGGTCCAAAAGATATACGATGATCCACTGATGACAAGTGGGCGCGATATCTATCGAAAACATCTGATCCCCAAAATACGACCCACTTCCATAATGGCCAAAGTCGGATGTAAGTATCTCCTCCGCAACACTTTTGAACTTTAGTCCTAATCCACATTTTTGTCGGCAAGTTCAAATGTCCAAAAAGGGCCACAAAATTCTGAAAAGACTCTAAATACATTCGATCTCTCCGTAGATGAAAGTTTAAATTCACATAGGCTGAGGGTATATCTGTGTCAGCAAAGCTGACTGATACTTTTTTACTTGTTGTGTGTGTATGTATATCTACGTAAGGTTAATTTTAAGGAAGAGATAATTGAAAATTCTGTATATATTATTATTACCACTCGTAAGCAGATATATAACATTTTTGTCAACAAGTTCGAATGACCAGAAGACCCTAAATACATTAGATCTGTCCGTATATTAAAGTTTAAATTCACGTAGGCTAAGTGTATATCTCTGTCCGCAAAACCTACTGATACTTTTTTACTTGTTATTATTATTTATTTTTTTTTTTAAATTTTGTTTTAATTTTTTATTTTCATAGTTTATTCATTGGGGATTGACCTTTGGCGGCTCGGGTGAAAGTTATAATAGGCGATAGACAATGTAATCATGACTAAAACATTATATTTTCTTGTTACAACAATACTTCCTGAGATATGAGACCCGAACCAATACTAATGGCCACTTCTTCATATATCCCTCTCACTAATTTTTTAGTAGCCTTTGTAGTAATGCTATAATATTTTCAGTGTAAACTCTGTTGCATGGGTCTGTCAGTGGAATTATTAGGATCACTGTTTAAACTATGAACATCTAAAATTTTTCGCTGGAAACTTAAAAACTTCTTTTGCTACCTTTCGTAGTTGGTATTTATTTTAAAAATAAGAACCTGTTCTGAGCGTGCTTAGGTTGACCGCTCATGTCGATGCTATTAACAAGCTAAAAAGCGATTTCAAGAATAAATGTTGCCCCTTATGATGTAAAAAATATTTTTCAATTCTGTGTAATGGATAAATAATATTGCCATTTTGATTTTTTACATATATGTATTTGCTCTCACCAAACTTGGCTTAATCCTTTCTGATAAATCCTTACGCAAGCCAATATCAAATGTATACCCCTATATCCAATCATTCAAAAAAAAGTCCATTATGCATTGGGTTAATTAAAATCTGATTAAGACAAGTCAAGCTAAAACAATAGAAAATAGCTGTAATTATTTTGCAGTTTCAACAGTACAAAAGACGAATAAGAAAAAGAGAAGCAAAAGCAATAAAAACCCTGTTTAATTCACTTTTAATTGTGAACACAAATTCCATTATAAGGCAACGACATCAAATTAAGATTATTTCCATTACATTCATGTTTAAACCCCTCCTAACTCCTCCCCCGCACCCGCGAACGCGTTAAATAAACAAACACAAGAAAATGGAAAACAACGGGCAACTGAAATGCACTTCATTTAAGGTCATTACTTAAGGTTTGACTTATGTGTACTTGAACAGAGTCAGCAGGCAAGCAAAGCAAGCCAACAATCTTTCAAAATGGAAAGTCATTTTCAATGGAAACAAAGGATTTTTTTCTTTCTCCCTCTTCCCTGCTGCTGCTGCCCTGATTCTGCTTTGGCACTGCACTAAAGTTTTTGTATGCACGTGGCAGTCAAGAAAATCATTATGCACGAAAGTGTCAACTAATGGACTTCCGTCATGCAAATCGAACAACAACAGCAGCAACAACATCAGCGCCGTCATAATCTTCATCTGCATCTGCACGCCAACAAACCAACCATCCAAATCATCATCGTCATCATCATTGACGTGCCTCTTCAAATTTCCAAAAAAAAAAATGCTTAAATGTTCTGCAGTAGTCAGTCAGCCAGTCACATACATTCATTCCAAATACCACTTCCTTAGTTACATAAAATTGGTGCCTTTTTCAAAGAAAGGGGTAGAGAGAGAGAGAGAGAGGGGTTCTAAAAAAATATTAAAACGTTGCCATGAAAAATACTGCAGTAATCCAAAAGAGCAATAAGGATAAGTTTGTTTTTAGTATTTGGCACCTCATCCACCTCCTCTGGCTTTACATTTTGCCCTTAAGATAGAAACTAACTGCTCAAGGTTGTTGCTTTCTTAAAGGCGTATGTGTAAGTATATGTTTGCATGGAGATACCCCCTCATATTCTCCAGAGAATTTGTCTAAAGTAAATCTCAAATGGAAATGCTTATCACTAGCTCAACACGTTTTGACACATAGTTTTGGGAAAGCAGTTTATTGCAAACGTAAGATATTCTGCAGAGTACTAGGAGAATTTTCATGGCTGTGCATTCGTTAGCCATGAATGTATGCCGGAATTAATTTGGATTATCGATAAGCCGGCTGTTTGGTTTAAAGATTTGCGAGTCAACCAAATCGGAATTTAACCTATATAGTAAACAGAAAGGGTGGACGTTGGGGATGAATGATACCAAGGAACGGCCTTGACCGGTTTTAACATGGCAAAGCCCAGGACTTATCTTGGTCCCTCATTCATCTCAAGTGGACACTGACCTCCCCGTGGTGTCACCTGGGGAGCTGCCTTTAACGCCCGTTAAAGGTAGTGAGCTAACATGTGCGCGCATTCACTCATAAGAACGATAAAAACTTGGGTTGGGCGTTGGGTTGGTAACTCACACCGTCAAAACAGCTTACTATGAAAAAACAAAGAAAAAGAAGAAAAACAAACCCCTCTAAAGTTGACGACCCCCGCAAACGTATTAAGGACCATGATCTACGAATCTGCACCTGGAATGTCAGGACTCTTTACAGGGTAGGTGCAGTTTACGCATTGGCGGATGTACTTGACAAGTACAATGCTGATATTATCGCCTTACAGGAAGTGCGATGGAATCGGGCAGACGTAAAGATCACAAACGATTACGCAATGTATTATAGCTGCCGTGAAACGAAGCATGAGCTAGGTGTTGGATTCATGGTAAATCGGAGGCTTAAAAATCTTATATCCAGTTTTACTCCGGTTGATGAGAGAATTGCCACAATCCGTATAAAAGCAAAGTTTTTTAACATCAGTCTCATCTGCGCCCATGCTCCGATCGAAGAGAAAGACGAACAGACCAAGGATATATTCTACGAGCGCCTAGAGAGAGTATATGGCCGCTGCCCTGGCCATGACATTAAGATTGTTCTAGGAGATTTTAATGCTAAAATTGGAAGGGAAAAAATATATTCGGTCCCACGGTCGGCAAATTCAGCCTTCATGAGGTAACATCCGACAACGGAATGAGGCTGATTGATTTTGCAGCGGCAAAGAACATGGTAGTGAACAGCACCAGATTCCCACACCTCGACATACACAAGGCTACGTGGATATCTCCGGATGGGAAAACAATAAATCAGATTGATCATGTTGTGATAGATGGAAGACACTCGTCCAGTGTGTTAGATGTCCGATCGATTCGAGGTGCGAACATCGATTCGGACCATTTCCTTGTAGCAGCCAAGGTACGCACTCGTCTTAATGTTACGGCAATAGTGCGATCTAACACAGGCCGGAAGCTGGATGTCGAGAAGCTGCAAACACAACAGACAGCACAAGCCTACTCCGCTCAACTGACTCGCATGCTGGAAAACAGCACTCCTTGTCCCGATAATGTAGAAAGAAGCACGTTGGCAAAGAATAGCCCACTCCCTTCAGACTGCCGCAAAAACCTAAAAATTTATGGTACGATCAGGAGTGTCGTAAAACTACAGAACAAAAGAATGCGGCATATAGAGCAACACTGCTTTCAGTAGCAACACGAAGAACGAACGAAACTTATCGGGAAAAGAGGAGAAAAGAAAGGCGTATTTTCAGGAGAAAAAAGAAGGAGCAAGAAAAACGTGAGCGTGAGAAACTCGAGATGTTCAGGAGTCAGAATGAAGACCGAAAATTTTACCAGAGTGTAAAACACCAGACTGAAGGATATGGTGCAGGCACATTCTCCTGCAAAGATGACCAAGGGAATCTGGTAACTGATACAGATAGCGTACTAAGGATCTGAAAGGAGCACTTTATGAAGCTTTTGGTATCGAATATGGATGGCGATGAACATACCCCAGAACCAATCATAAATGACAATGTTGAATGTCTACCACCTAGCCAGAGCAAGGTTACGACAGCCATTAATCGGCTGAAAAAACAATAAGGCAGCAGGAGCTGATGGACTTCCCGCCGAATTGTTCAAGACCGGTGACGAAATGCGAAATTTGGCAGGAAGAAAGCATACCCAACCTCAGTCTACTATGTCCCGTACATAAGAAAGGAGACAAAACGGTTTGTGCAAATTAGCGAGGTATAAGTCTCCTTCCCATCGCATATAAAGTGTTGTCGAGCATACTGTGTGAACGGTTAAGCCCCATGGTCAATGAAATAATCGGGGTTTTAGACCTGGTAGG
The DNA here is from genome assembly GCF_047663935.1 of Musca autumnalis. Taxonomy (NCBI): domain Eukaryota; kingdom Metazoa; phylum Arthropoda; class Insecta; order Diptera; family Muscidae; genus Musca; species Musca autumnalis. Next base: position 212,653,671 of record NW_027411644.1, read on the forward strand.
TCGACAATTGACCAAATCTTCACACTGCGCCAAATATTGGAGAAGACCCACGAAAGACAGATCGACACATACCACCTATTCGTGGACTATAAGGCCGCGTCCGACAGCCCAATTAGAGCAAAGGTGTTTCAAGCCATGTCTGAGTTTGGCATCCCTGCAAAACTAATTCGACTATGCAGAATGATATTGGCTGACACAAGATCAGCGGTTAAAGTAGGAAAGAACATCTCCGAACCTTTCAACACAAAACGAGGTTTCAGACAAGGTGACAGTCTATCGTGTGACCTATTTAATATCCTACTGGAAAAGGTCATACGAGATGCGAATATATGTATATACGGCCAGAGACAAAAACAGCACGAGATACAATAAAGACGTAATGTTGCTTGCACACGCAGATGACATAGACATAATAGGTAGATCAGCGCGAGCCGTAACAGCCACCTTTGCAAAAATTGAAAAAGAGTCTGCCAAAGTGTATTCTATCAACACGCAAGTCGTCCAGTAGACTCGGACAAACTGTGGATGTTGATAATTATAAATTTTAGATAGTAAATGACTTTACCTACCTCGGCACCGCCATAAATAAAACCAACAATATAAGCCTTGAAATAAAGAGAAGAATAATATTGGCCAACAGATGCTACTTTGGTCTAAATTAACAGTTTAAAAGCAAAACCACCTCTCGTCAAACAAAACTTACACTTTACCGGACACTGATACTACCCCTTCTTATGTATGGATCTGAAGCATGGGTACTTGCGAAAGCAGATGAGGCAGAACTTGGTGTGTTTGAGAGAAAAATTCTTCGAAAGATTTATGGACCAATATGCGTTGAAGGTGAATACCGACGTCATATGAACCACGAGCTATACCAGCCGACCGACATCGATATAGTAAAACGTATCGAACTATAACGATTGCGTTGGCTTGGTCATGTCAGCAGGATGGATAAAGATGCCCCCACCAAAAAGGCATTTGAATACGAGCCACTCGACGGTATACGCCCCGAAGATATCACAAAACATGGGGTCCAAAATTGGAGAAGTAAGGCAAAAGATCGGTGCGGTTGGAAAGCTATTCTTAGTTCGGCTTATGGAACAAGACGCTCTGTTTACTATAAATGCCATCTAAGAAGAAGAAGAAAATTAAACAGAAAGGCCTTATTTTAAGCTAGCAGAACTTTTTTCAGCACTAAAATGTCAAATGTTGAGGAGATGGAAAGATGTTACGGAGTAATCCGTATACGAGTAGAAACTCGGATATGAGAAGCCTTCTTTCTTAAAAAATTTATTGCAGAGATTCTTTTTTGAAATTTTATAACCTAGCTTTTTAGCTGATAGCCGTTCCAATATATATGTAGAAGCCTTTTAATAAGCAAAGCGAAGATGTTGCAAAGAGTTCAACAGCCTTTTTTAAACAGGCTATTTATACCCTCAGCATTTAATAATAAAAATATTAATAAATAAAATTTATGCAGCATTTATATACACTATCATACGGGCAAAATGTGTCTCATCGAAATAATGGTTTTAGACCCCAAGTATGTTTGGACGAAATCCGTTTCAGACAATTTGGAGTTGATTTAGCCATGTCTGTCTGTCTGGCTGGAGCGCACGATAACTCACGAACGGATCAACCGATTCGTCCAAAATTTGGCTTTCGTAATATTTTGAACAAACTTAGCTTACGTTCGAAGATGGGTTATATCTGTCCACTCCTTCCGGTACCTCCCCCCCAAAAGTTCGAAAATGTTCGGAAAATTTGTGGGCATGATAACTCTTGAAGGGTGTAACCGATTTGGTCCATACTTTGCACATCGCGAAATGTTTATCAGACTTAGATAAGGTTTCAATATGAACTCAATCGGTCCACTCCTTCGGGTACTTCCCACACAAATTTTCGGAATAGTTCAGTTTAGGACCTGCTCTCGAATCGCTTAGATTTTTGTTACAACAACTTGTGTTCACTGTCCCCTATACGACGGTACAAATTTCTTCAGGGGCAAGTCCATACTTCCTGAACAAATAGCCTGAAAATTGCGTGGACAAAAATAGAAAGAATTGACCTAGGATGATGATTTTTTGTACAAGTACTTATGAGGGCATAGGAATGAAAAATACCAACTTAGGTCCATATCGGTTCAGATTTGGATATAGCCCCTTCCTTCCCCGATATTGCTATTACTCGGTCAATTTTAGGAGAATAGCCTCTAAATTAAATATCTGATATTTTCTTAGGCCCCTAATCAGTTTTACCGATTTTGATAAAAATCGCTTCAGATTTGGATATAACCCCATAAATATCTTTTACCGATTTTTAAAAAAATCGATCAATTTTAATTGAATATCCTTCAGATTGAATATGCGATGTTTTCATAGGCCGTTGATCAAATTTATCGATTTTGACAAAATTGGTTCAGATTTTGATATAGTCCCTATATATCATTCTCCGATTTTGCTATAACTCAGTCAATTTTAATTTAATAGCCTTCAAATTTAATATGCGATTTTTTGCTTCAATTTTACCGATTTAAACAATTTTTTAGTCCCTGTATATAATGGTACTTTTGTTTTTATACCCTCCACCATAGGATGGGGGTATATTAAGTTTGTCACTACGTTTGTAACTACTCGAAATAATCATTGTAGACCCCACAAACTATATATATTCTTGATCAGCGTGCAATTCTACGTCGTATAGCCATGTCCGTCCGTCCGTCCGTCTGTGGAAATCACTCTAGCGTCCGAACGGATTGACGTAGGTTGATGAAATTTTGGGAAAACATGTTATATTTACGTAGGACTTTTGGTATTGAAAGCGGGCTATGTAGGTCCACGCTTTCATATAGCCCCCATACAAAATGACGCGTCGTCGTTTTAAGGAATGTTTAAGATATTTGGCCCATTTTACCACCGAATTGGTTGTAATTTGGTACTTTGTGTCTCCAGAGGCCAAAAAATATTCCTACCAAAGTTGGGTTATATAGGTCCACGTTTTGGTATAGCCCCCATATAAGGCCCCGTATAAAGTACGCGTCATTTTAATATATTTTGAATGTATTAGACCCATTTGACCACAGAATTGGTTGTAATTTGGTATTTTGTGTCTTCAGAGGCCAGAAAACATTCCTAGTAAAATTGGGTTATATAGGTCCACGTTTTGGTATAGCCCCCACAGAAGGCCCCTTATAAAGTACGCGTCATTTTAATATATGTTGAATGTATTAGACCCATTTGACCAAAGAATCCGTTGTAACTTTGTATTTTGTGTTTCCAGAGGCTAAGAAACTTTTCTACCATAAAATGTTTATATAGGTCCACGTGTTGATATAGCTCCCATAATACAATATCTCCCGATTTTCGATATTTTGAATGTTTTAGCCTAATTATCACACCGAAATGGCTGAAATTTGGTATTTAGTCTTTTTTAGGCATATAAAACTCTCCCCCAGAAATTTGTAGGTATAGGTCCACGCCATCATATAGCCCCCATAGAATGGTACCTTCCGAATTTCGGTATTTCGAAGGTTGTGGCCACATTAATCCACCGAAATGGCTGAAATTTGTGGTGGAGGGTATAAAAAGTTCGGCCCGACCGAACTTAACGCTTTTCTTACTTGTTTTAGTAATAAATTTTTCTAGAACATTTTTGATGTCATTGTTATCCTTGAACGCAATATATGAATATTATTATATAAAGCCAATTTTCTCCTCTTTAATTGACACCAACACCAGCATCGTGCGATGAATACAAATATTTAAAATATATTTTTTTTTTTTTTGAAAAATGATATTTAAATGTCCTTTAAAAGGTCAACAGGATGAGAAATCGAAAAATCGTAAGTGCCATTTTACTCCATTTTTCCTATAGTTTTAGACGTTTTTTAGTCCGGTTCATGTGTAATTTTGGCTGTCGGACGGTGTATTCAGTTCAATGATATGATATGTCCGTTTCTAACATTTATAAATAAAACACAGTAGGTTAATTTTTATACCCTCAGCATTTATGCTAACAAGTATATGCATACACACTTTCACACGGGCAAAATCTGCCTCACCGAAATACTGTCTAACGATACCAATTGGCTTAAATAATCAGAAAATGTCGCCTAAATAACGCTGAGGTGTATTTTGCTACCTATTAAAAAAGGTTTATTGTTATAAAACACGGGAATTCAGAGTGCAAGGCGGGCGTTCCTACCATTACACCCTGTGGCACTCAAGTGACCATACTTTACATTAATGAAAAACTAAACCTCACATTTGTTATCAGTTTTAAAATTTCCATTCAACACATACTGAATGCTCATTTTGTTTTACCTGAAAGTCCTTGACAACTTCACGTAGTACCTCTCATATACATTGAATTGAATTCAACACTGCACTTCCATTCAACACAAATAAGTGTGAACTGAAGTGATCACTGTATAATAATGGCCAGTCATCGTAGGTTAGTTGGATGGATGTTTCCAATTACAACAAAAATCGTGGTTCATTTTTTCCTTTTCTCAAAAGAACGTTTCCTGAGTTCATAACACAATGATGAGCTTTTTATGAAGCTGTAACCTGGTTATGAATGAGAGGGTAACATTGGGGCGTATGCCAAATTTATTGATTTTATTCATACCACCCCAGTGGATATTTTTAGGTCTATTACAGGATATATAAAATTATTGTGTACGTATGTATGTATATCTGTTAAGGTTAATTTTAAGGAAGAGATATTTGAAAATGCTATATACATATATTACCATAATGTGTTTGTGTGCTTCCGAGTTAAACATTTTGTAATTGTTTAAAAACATACCTGTAAAAGAGAAAGGAAAGGTTATATAAGAATGTGGATATAGCTCAATTAGAAATAAATTAAATATGTAACTAACAAATAAAAATTTGGGACTATGTTGAAAAATTCTTGTAAAATTATTTTCTATATCATAACAAGTTAGAATATATCAATCAGTTTTTCCAACAAATATACACTAGGATGATGACTGTTTTACAACCTCATAACCCTGTATCCCATCATATTTTGATGGGTTGTTAGTTAAGATTAGATAAAATCTTAAATATAAAATCTTAAATATAAAAAAATAAAATCTTGTTTGGAAGTGGTATTGATATAAGGAAATTGTTTTAGAAATTCGTACTTATGTATACGCAAAGTACTAAATGGTACTAAATTTAGTACAAGTTGGATTTGTGTGAATGGACAGAGCTGGAAACCTGAAATTTGGAATAAAGATTGCTGTTGGAGTGTAGCATTCAGATATGGAGGAAGCTTTGGACAGTCGTACTTACGTGTACGAAAAGTACTAAATGGTACTTAATTTAGTACAATTTGGATTTGGGTGAACTGATAGAACAAGGACCCTGAAATTTATTATTTCATTATTATTATTAACAGTATTAAGATTGTTATTAGGCTGTAGGATTGAGGTAGTTTTGGGTACGAAAAGTACTAAATGGTACTAAATTTGGTACAATTTGGTTATGGATGAACGGATAGAGCTCCAATCGTGAAATTTGGAATTAAGATTAATGTGGGATTGTAGGATTGAGAATAGTTTGGAAATTCGTACTTATTGGTAGGAAAAGTACTAAATGGTACGGATAAAGCTCCAATCCAGAAATTTGGAATTAAGATTACTGTGGGAGTCTAGGATTGAGGATGTTTTACAAATTCGTAACAAAGGGGGACAAAGCGTACTAAATTGTACTCAATTTGGTACAATTTGGATTTGAGCGAACGGATAGAGCTGACTGTGGATTTGGGAAGTTTGGAACATTCGTACTTATGGGCACGAAACGTACTGAGTTGTACTAAATTTGGTACAATTTGGATTTGGTTGAACGGATAAAGCTGGAGCCCTGAAATTTTGGAACTAAGTACTTATTGTACGAAAAGTACTAAATTTGGTACAATTTGGATTTGGGTGAACGGAATTAGGAATTAAGATTACTGTTGGGGTGTAGGATTGAGGAAGTTTTGAAAATTCGCACTTATGGGTAAGAAAAGTACAAAATGTTACTAACTTTCGTACAATTTGGATTTGGGTGAACGGATAGCGCTGGAATCCTGCAATTTGAAATTATTACCGTTGGCCTGTAGGATTGAGGAAATTTAGAAAATTCGTACTTATGAGTACGAAGAGAACTTAATTTGGTACAATTTGGATTTGGGTGAACGGATAGAGAATTAAGATTACTGTTGGGGTGTAGAATTGAGGAAGTTGTGGGAATTCGTACTTATGGGTACGAAAAGTACAAAATGGTACAGAATTTCATACAATTTGAATTTGGGTGAACGCATAGCCATGGAATCCTAAAACTGGAAATTATGATTACTGTCGAAGTGTAGAATTCAGGTAGTTTTGGTAATCGTACTAAATGGTACTAAGTTTGATACCATTTGGTATTGAGCGAACGGATACAGCTGGAATCCTGAGATTTGGAATTAAGATTACTGTTATTAATTTGTATTAATGTCAGTGTGGGGTTAAGATACATGGTTGTCGAAATACGTAATATAAGTATACGAAAAGTACTAAATGGTACTCAATTTGTTATTGGGAGTATGGACAGAGCTGTAATTTGTATTTTTTGGAGTTAGGGTGAGTATTGGTGTACATGGACGTGTTTTAAGAAATGCGTACCATACACTTACGATATAATTTGTTATTGTGTAGGGGTTAGCAGGAATTTTTGAAATTTTAGGAGGAGGTTTCGGAAATTCGTGCTTTTGAATTTATATGTAAATTACTATTATTGGGTTTGGAAAAACTGACAGAAATGAGATTCACGGTTGTTATAAATTGTTGATGTGAGAAGGTAATTTTTTAAGGTTATACACAGGTGTATGAAAAGTACTAAATTTGGTACTATTTTGTCATTGTGTGTAAGGATGAGGTACGGCTGTTTTTCTTTTTTTTTTTTGGAACTAGTATGAAAAGTACTTTAATAAAATTTAATATTGATTGAAATGGTATTAGTGTAACAAAATTTGCAGTGTTCGCCATTCCCATATTAAATATTGTTTATTTGTTTTTTATATTCTTTCAGCATACGAAGTAGCGGGCATTTTGCTAGTAAAGTATATATATTGTTGATCAGGGTAAAATTCTGAGTCGATTTATTCATGTCCGTCCGTCACTCTAGCATCCACAAAAATGGAGATTGGATGCTGAAATTTTGGAAACGTGCGTCTTTTGTTTGCAAGCAGGTCAAGTTCGGTGATGGGCTATATCGGTCCACGTTTTAGCTATAATTTGGCATTTAAGGTTCCTAGTAATCAACAAATTTATAGTCCAAAAACTATGGGCGTAGGTCCATGTTCTTGTATAGCCTCTATATTACGGTACCTCCAGATGTTCGGTATTTTTAACCGAACTAGCTGTAATGTGGCATTTGAGGTTCTCAGTGGTCACGAAACTTCTCCACCAAAAATCCTCAACATAGGTCTATGTTTTGGTATAGGCCCAATATAACGGCACCTTGCGATTTTCGGTATTTGAGGATTTTAGCTACAATTTTTAACCGAACTAGCTGTAATTTGACATTTGAGGGTCTCAGTAATCACGAAACTTCTCCACCAAAAATCATAAACATAGGTTCATATTTTGCTATAGCCCCCACATGATGGTACTTCCCGATTTTCTGTATTTTGAGGGTTCTAGCTACAAAATTTTAACCGAACGTGCTTTAATTTGACATTTAAGGTTGTGAGTTGTGACGAAACTTCTCCACCAAAAATCGAATTAGTTCCCATACAACGGTACCTCCCGATTTTCGGTATTTTTAGCGTTTTAGCTATAATTTTTAACCGACCTAGCTGTAATTTGACATTTTAGGTTCTCTGTGGTCACGCCAATTCTTCACTGAAAATCGTTAACATATGCCCATGTTTTGGTTTAGCTTCCATATAACGGTACCTCCCGATTTTTGGTATTTTGAGGGTTTTAGCTTTAATTTTGAACCGAACTAGCTCTAATTTGACATTTGAAGTTCTCTGTGGTAACGAAAATTCTCCACCAAAAACCGAACTAGCTGTAATTTGAGATTTGAAGTTTTCAGTGGTCACGAAACCTAATCAATAAAAATCGTCAACTTTTCCTCTCGATTTTCGGTATTTTTAAGGCCTTAGCTACATTGTTCGACGGAACTACTCTAATTTGACTTTTGAGTTTCCCTGCAGTTATAAAACTTTTCCACCAAAAATTTTAAATATAGGTCCAAACACACCACAAATGCCCGAAAACGTAACCCACATGGAAATCGAAATTCGTTTTTTGATGAAAACTGATACATAAAGCTTTAATAACCTGTTCCGGCAAAATTTCTAGCCTCTACGTTTAAAAATAACGATCCTATTCAAGAAATGCCAATAGAATATTACCCTGATCAAGAATATATTTATTTTACAGGTTCGCAAATAATTATTTCTATGCATTACAAACGGAAAAACAAACTTAATATACCATCCATACTCTGGTGGAGGGTATAAAAATCATTAAAAAAATAAGCTGCAGTGCTTTATTTATAAATGCTAGAAAATAATTTTTCGTTTAGCATCAACTAGTATATTCTTCTTCAAGATGGAATCTGTTAAATTAAAAATGGTGACAAAATTAAACGGCAAGCGTTTTATTTGAGAGATTACAGCATGAAGAAGAATATACTACGTGATGCTAAGCGAAAAATTATTTTCTAGCATTTATAAATAAAACACTGTAGCTTAATTTTTTTATTATCTTTTTTTACTGATTTTATTAATTGAGCCATCATGACCTAAGGAGTTTTGTATTAAAAAAGTGAATTCTAGCCAAGTCCCACACACCCAACTAATATGCTACGATCGTTTCGCTGGTGGTTAGTCAGCTCATCAGGTATATCCGATGTGAATAATGGCTAGAAGTCAAAAAATTTGATTTATACGCACATTATTGCAAATTATCATATATGAAGTAGTTTTGAAGCCTTTTTCTATAAAAATCCGCCTAGTGTCTTGTCTATCTTGCTTACACATATACAATCGATGGTTTTTTTTCTCCATGATTTGTATTGTAATAGCTTCCCGTTCGGAAGTTTGATAAATTGTTAGAGGCTTAGATATTGATGTTTAATTGATTTGAATGCATTCACAATTTTTGTTCTTAGAACAAGAGAGCAAATCAATATTCTAAGTGGTTAGCAAGATATGAGCTTGACAATGTTATCCGTTTTGACATATGTAATATAACCACCATCTTCTGGTGGAGGATATAAAAAAAACTTTAACTCCATTAGAAACAAAAGTTCTTTATCCCCTTTGTAATAAGACAGTATCATTACCTGCAATACAACCAACAATTGTGTGTAGCTCACCTAGATTTTTTTAAAAAGTTTACGCAAACATCATCAACAGCTTGTTTAAAACATGACTTTGTCTTATATATGTATGTATGTATTTGCTTCGTTTTTTTCTCCTAAGAAATCATCTGAAGTATAATTAAATTCCTTATAGTTTTATGATTATTATCTGCTGTTCTTCTTTGGTGAAATACAAGAATAAAAGAAAACAAACTTTTCATGGGTTTTGTGATAGCATCAGTCATCGGTTATAAAGTTTCAGAGTTTTTCAGGTTGCCTCTTACTCTCAAGTTGAACATAACTAATGTTTCATAGGATGAATGAATGTATGTATGTATGTGTATTGTTATTGCATGGCCCACTTGAATAGTTGGTGCTGTGTTTCTTCCATTTTCTCTCTATATTTCACTACTAAGTTCATCTTGCCACCATTTCTTTCTACTTTGGGAGGAGAAGAAAGAAACTCATCAAGTCAATTTTAGTTAGTTTGTATAAAAACACAAGTGCAAGTGTACCTCGTCTTCGGCGTCTTTGTGTGGTTAGTTGCTATTAGAGAAAATATGCATTGCTATTCTTTTCCTTAGTACTTTTTTACAAGAATAACAACTGCTACAGAGAAAATAGAAAATGGGGGGAAAAAACCTACAACTCTAGCAAAGATTGACTCACAACGTGTGAACAGGGTTGCCGTTTTACCACTAATAGTATAAAAGGAGCAGATTGGGACATTTTAAATGATTTAAGACAAGTTACATTGTAAATAAGTCAATATTTTCTCGATGGAATGGAATTCTCAAATCCTATGATTGAAAAATTTGTGGCTTAACGAACATTTTTCCCAGTCCACTATCTACTATTCTTCCATTTTGGATGATAAAAGTCTTACTTCATAAGGTGTTCCTAAAAGAAGAAAAGCTCTGGTTAAAAACGGGATGTAATATTACAGCCACGAAAATGTCACTGTTTGATTAGTCATATTTTTATACCCTCCACCAAGTAACGCATTGAAATATTCATTAGCGATATAAAGTATATGTGATCAGAATAAAATTCTGAGTCGATATAGCCATGTCCGTTTGTCCGTCACTCCAGCGTCCACAATAATTGAGCTAGAGCGAACCCGAGTGTCTTTTTTCGATAGGCATATCAAGTTCGAAGATGGGCTTTATCGACCCACGTTACGGTATAGCCCCCATACAACAGTACCTCCCGATTTTCGGTATTTTGGGGATTCTAGCAATATTTCTTGACGAAACTAACTGCAATTTAACATTTGTGGTTCCCAGTTCTCTAAAAACTACTCCACTAAATATTGTTACCATAGGTCCACGTTTTGATATAGTCCCCATATAACGGTACCTCCCGATTTTCGGTATTTTGAGGATTTTAGCTACATTTCTTGACCGAAATAGCCACAATTTTAAGGTTCCCAGTGGTCACAAAACATCTCCACCAAAAACCGTCAACAGAGATCCATGTTTTGGTATAGCCCCCATATAACGGTACCTTCCGATTTTCGGTATTTTGAGGATATCAGCTAAAAATTTTAACCGAACTCCCTGTAATTTGACAGTTGAAGATCCTTGTGATCACAAAACATCTCCACCAAAAACCGTCAGCATAGGTCCATGTTTTGGTATAGCCCCTATATAACAGTACCTCCCGATTTTTGGTATTTTGAATATTTCAGCTAAAATTTTCAACCGAACTACCAGTAATTTGACAGTTGAGGTTTCCTGTGGTCACAAAATATCTCCACCAAAAACTGTCAACATAGGTCCACGTTTTTGTATAGCCCCCATATAACGTTACCTCCCGATGTTTGGTATTTTGGGGATTTTAGCTACAATTTTTAACCGAACTACCTGTAATTTGACATTTGAGGTTCCCAGTGGTCACAAAACATCTCCAGCAAAAACTGTCAAGATAGGTCCACGTTTCGGTACAGCTCCCATACAACGGTACACCACGGTTTTCGGTATTTTGAGGATTTTAGCTACAATTTTCGATCGAATTATCTGTAATTCGACATTTGGTCACAGTGGTTACAAAACTTCTCCACCAAAAATTGCCAACATAGGTCCACAATTTGATATAGCCCCATATAAAGGTGCGGACCAATTGAAGACATTTTTGTTTGCATTTTTTAACTTTATTTAGGTATCAGTGGTCATAAAATATCTCCGCCTTTAATTGTGGACAGAAAAGAAAATAATTATTCCGTTTTAGTTCAGAATATTTTATGGTGGAGGGTATAAAAAATTCGGTCCGGCTGAATTTAACGCTTTTTACTTGTTCTTCTACCGTCAGTCAGATAGGTTTTCTGTCGATAGAAAACCTAAGAAAGTGGTCTTCACTAAATAAAATCCATCTTAAAAGCGCCATCTATGTAGAAAAAACCTTTCAATCCCACGGCTTTGTGTTTGTATGTATGTTTTTTATTTTTTCCTTTTGCTATCCAAAACAAGGCACATTAACTAGGTAATGGATTCGATATATTGGGATATGTTATGTCAAAAATGTTCTTTATGTAGAAATTACTTTTGTCCTTGGTCACACTAGATGGTTTCATTGAAACAATTTCATGAAATCCAGGGTTCCTAGGTCGATTTCCATACTAGAGTAAATTCATAAAGTTCCTGCATTGGGGAACTCGATTTAAGTATCCCTAAAAGTTTCAATGAAACCACTCTAGTGTGACCTTCGACTTTATTACAATGTCCCGGGCCACACTAGAGTAATTTCAATGAAATTTTGACATGAAACTTTGCATTTTTTGGGAAAAATGCATCATTTCAAGAAACTAGTGTACACGATTTCATGTGTTCTGCAATTTTGCTTTGTTGCAATATTCGTATGTCCCGTTCCACACTAGAGTGATTTCATTGAAAAAATTGCTTGAAATTATGCGTCTCTAGATCGACCTTCATAGTAAAGTAAAATCATAAAATTGCTGTAGTGGGGAATTCGATTTAAGAACACCTAATTTCATGAAATTTTTTAATGAAATTCACGCTAGTGTGGACTGGGACTTTGAGACAAACAGACCGTTTTATTTTACATTTTCTTTTACTTTCATGTCAAAATTTCAGTGAAATTACTCTTAGTGTGGCCCAGGACAATGGGGGTTGACACTTCACATTGGTCCAAAACATAAACAAAACTCATTACATTACGAAGGCATCACTTAGCACAGAAGACGGCGTCACTTTATTCATATGTGAATGACTTGAACTAGAGCTTCGTTCCCGTACTTTTTAATAGTAAAACTCGTAAAAGAGAAAAATAGAGAAAATTGGTTGTCAAACAAAAGATTTTTCAAAAAGTTCGGGAACGCAAAAATGGAGAAAACGTCAAAAAAGCTGGAACAAATGTCAAAGTCGGCGTACCAGCCAATCAGACGCCGGCATCCATGTTACTATTTTTTACACGCTCAAATTTGTCGAGTAAAAAGTTTTTAAAGAGAGCGTCATTCATCGCCATTTTTGTTTAAAGAGAAGTGAACATTTTACAACTTTTTTGTGTACGGGAACGCTTTTTCGAGTAAAATGTGTAAAAGTCGTAAAAATTGTAAAAACTTTTTAGTTCTGGAACACAGCTTAGATTTTGAATCGTTCGTTCGTTGATTGTTCTTCGTGGATCTTTCTTTCAGCGCTCAGTGAGCTATTGAAATCGTGCTAGTCTGACAATCGACGATGCAGTAAATAAAATTCATTTTTTTTTTGTTTAAAACAAGAATATTAAGAACTTTATTACATTAGCACAAATTATAAAAATTCGTCATTAACTTTAGGGGTCGATTATCGATAGCAATTATCGTTGAGTGGAGTTGTCAAAATTACTTTATGTATGGCAACCTTCAACTGGAGTTGCGAATCTCAGTTGACGAACCGGCTATTTTTCAGCAACCAGTTATTTTCAGTTTTCGAGTAAAAAGTAGTAAAACTTGAAGATTTTTGCACGTAAAGGAACAGAGCTTAAAACTAATAGTTTATCTCCTACCATGAGATGCAACGGTATCTGCAAATGCCCTGCAAGCAAAAACTATCGCGGGAGTGACTTAGGCGTGTCGCCTAGGGCGATGAAAACAGTTGCGGCGATAGTCGCAGAAGTCACCCTGAAGTGGCCCCGTTGTGAAGAAATGAACCAAGCCGGCGTGTCGTCTTGGAAGTCACTCCAACGACACTTCTAGAAGATCATTTCCGCGTTAGTTCTAGAAATTAAAAAAAATATATATTTTTTTTTTAAATTTTATTTATTTTTTAATTCTTTTATTTTTATTAATTCTTTAAAATTTTTTATTTTTATTTATTTTTCTTTTCTTTTAGAGAAATTATTCTTTGCAATTTCCGCCTACATTAATTTTGTCTTTTAAAAATGTGATGTTTTGTTGCCTGACTTAGGAAGCGAGCCCGGACCTTCAGAGTGCAAAGCGAGTGTGCTTACAACTGCACCACCGTCCGATATAATCATCAGAAAAAAATTGTCTATATTTGTTCAAATGTGTGGAATCATTAAATACATGTAAACAATCGCCTTGGAAGTCACTCCGAAGTGTCGGCTATAGAAATTGTTTGTGTAATTTACCAACGATCTTCCTTGGCGTGTCTCCGGAGTGACCTCTTAGACGAAGGAGTGCGAAACTCACTTCCAATTGCTGGCAGGGTGCATGTATTCATTGTATGTGTAACCCTGCGTTTACAAATGACAGGACAGTTGATCAATACATGAAGATTGTCAAAATCCCACAACTTGACTGTGTGGCGAAGACGTCCCGACAACTGCAAAACAGTTGTAAAATTATGAATGAAAATCGTCGACATCTTTTTGTTTTCCGTTCACATATTTCGTTTTTGTTCATGTTATTTTGTTTTCAACACATTTCAATTATTATCTCACTTATTTTTACAAAAATTCCAAAAATTTGTCTTCCTTAGTGTCTGTGAAAAAATGGGCAGCTGGGAGACAAACGACAAATGTATGTATGTGTTAGTAAATCAGAGTTGTATTTGAAGACAAACTGTCTGGTGTAAACGCCTAGTTAGTAAATTAGGGTTTTATTTAAAGACAAATTGACTTGTGTAAACGCCTAGTAATAAGCAATCATATTTCTAAAACCCTACTCGTTGGTTTTCGATTTGGTTATCTCTTCATATTTGTCGACTTGTTTGTTCGATTTAGATATTTATTTGTTTTGATTTAGATATTTATCACTCATTCTTTCTTGTTGGTTTTTGTGAGGAAGCTTGGTTGTTCGTTTTATTTAGTTAATTATTCATTCGTTGGTGTTTCCCCTGTTGTTTTTGCAGACAAACAAATATAAAGCAGAGACCTGCGCCGTGGAAATTTGTCGGCGGTGGCGGCTTAAAGTCGACGTTTATTAAATTAAATATTGAAAAAAAAAATCAGTATTGACATCCCTATTTTCCTATTCAGCAAGACTCAGTATTGACATCCCTATTTTCAACACACTCGACGAATGGAAACACAAAACGGAACAACGTCTGGAAGCAACGAAAATTAAATTCTTTGATTTCCAATTCCTATAGATAACTATTCCTGTCTCTCTCTCTCCGTTACGCGATTTATCTATTCCGCAAAGGGAAATTATCTATCAACGAATTTTTTTGGAATTATGGGAATGCGAGAAGAGGACGGCCTATCGGAACAATCGGAGACTGGAGGAAACAGGCAAAAATAAATTAATTTTCTTGTTTGAATTGTTGGAGGGAAAAAATCCTTGTATTTTGTGATTGGATAACTAACTGGAGCAAAATGTTTACGACAGTGACCACAAGTATGTATCGGCATTGATTAATTGTCCGGGGGAAGTATATACATGCAGATATGGGTCTTGAGATTTCACCCGCATACGTTTTTATGGAGCATGGACAATTTGTACCATTTGTAGCCCTCCCTTGGGACCCTGATTCCTGATTACAACGGTACTTTTCCGTGTTGATGTCTATATTTCCCGAGATAAGGGTCTGCTATTGCTTCTATCCATGTAAAGTAAGGTCTTGAGATTTCACCCGCATACGTTTTTATGGAGCATGGAGAATTTTTACCATTTGTAGCCCTCCCTTGGGACCCTGATTCCTGATTACAACGGTACTTTTCCGTGTTGATGTCTATACTTCCCGAGATAAGGGTCTGCTATTGCTTCTATCCACGTAAAGTAAGGTCTTGAGATTTCACCCGCATACGTTTTTATGGAGCATGCAGAATATTTAGCATTTGTAGCCCTCCCTTGGGACCCTGATTCCTGATTACAACGGTACTTTTCCGTGTTGATGTCTATACTTCCCGAGATAAGGGTCTGCTATTGCTTCTATCCATGTAATGTAAGGTCTTAAGAAGACCAAATATCAAAGTAATATCGCTGTCATCGGCGCAGCAAGAAATTTAAGAAGACCAAATATCAAAGTAATACCGCTGCCATCAGCACATCAAGAAATTTTAAGAAGACCAAATATCAAAGTAAAGCCGCTGCCATCAGCACTGCCAGAAATTTTAAGAAGACCAAATATCACAGTAATACCCCTTCCAGCATCGCCGTCACAACCGCGGCAACAAACGCTTTCATCGGCACTGTCACAACCATATTGACCCGGAGCCACACAACACCCTTGTTCCGGTTAGCGCCTTCCACCACAGTGTACACATGTTTGTATTTGTATTGTTTTTCTGTCTTAGGATCAGAATATCCCGGAATGCCTGGTCCTTGCCGGAAAAGAGGAAAACCCAGGACCAATTTATATGTGCGAAGTTTGTCACTTCCGCATTCACCACATTCAAACTTCAGTGATTCCATAAACAAATATCGTGTGAACTGGCTCAACTACGCTCGAGAAGGTGCAGCCTTCTAAATACGCCAGACTCCATTTGATTTTTTTTCTAAGTTTGAAAGTTGCCTGAACAGTTTGACATACGACCATGTGTTGTGTTGTTTACAGTGATTTGTAAAACCTACGAAAATATCATGAAGTTCAATCTTGTGGAGAATTTTCAGAGCTACAATATTTTCCTCTGGCCCATTTAAATAGGACTCGCGGTTTCCAAGCAAAATCGTGAAAACCTAAAGAACCCCTAAAAATGTGAACTTAAATCGCGATTTATTTGAAAATTCCTCCGGCGATTTTTTTGTTTTTTGATATTTCTCATCTATGAGCATTGTAGTTTCAGAATCTGCAAAAACTTCTCAGGTGTAATCACCTTCCATTTTAATTTGCTTAAGGCACACCGTGACAGGCGTTCGCAGCAAATGTTCGAAGAGACAGTTTACCCAAGTTCAGTATAATCTGCTGGATCGGGGTCTTCGCGATGGCATGGATGATAAGACCCATAGTTGGAATAAATCTCCTAATATTGAGAACTTCTTTGTGCAGGATTTGATGATCAATAATACTCAAATGAAAGCAGCCTTCGCCAATAGTAAAGCTGAGAGTAAGGAAACAGGCGGCTGCACAGACTTCATAAAGTTTCTGTTCCGTGCGACACATCGGTTGATCCACTAGAGAGCCAGACAGACAAACGGACAGTGCTAAATCGACTCTAATTTGTCTGAAACGGATTTCATTCAAATATGCTTTGGATCTAATCGACCCCATTATTTCAATTAGGCACATTTTTGATCATATTATAATGTATATTAGGACTATGACTTTTTGACCTTTTTTCTCAAAAATAATTTCCTGTTGCGAGAATGAATGAAACTTTACCTATTAATGAATAAAATAATGTTTATTCCTTTAAAATAAGGTCACTCACAAATCATTTTTAAGTGATATGATATATGAAATAAAGTTATATATAATATATAATCTTATAAATAAAAATCAAATGTCGTTCGTTGGTAATGGCATCAGTTGAGAACGACTGGACCGATTTGGATAATTGTTTTTTGTGTTCGTCATAACCCAACATAGGTTTTTTATGCAAGAAAATTTGTCCACGCCCACTTTTTTCAATTTTCAAGTTTAATTATTTCTACAAAACTACTAAACCGATGGCCCCCGAAATGTGAAAATAGCCAACATATTTTGTTTAATTTCGGAAAGGGCGGGGTTTTAAATGTTCGTCATAACCCAACTTAGGTTTTTGTGCAAGGATGGGATGCGATATTTACAATCTAGGTACTCCTTTGAGGCGTAAAGACCCGACCGCGCCTTTAAATTTGTTATATCTCCAATACTACAGTACCGATTTCCATGAAATATGCAGCAAAAGTTCAGTGTTTGCCGTAGTTATATATCGTCACCATAAATGCCGGAAGACGTAACCCACAAAAATAAAACTTTACAGGAGAAGCAAAAAACGTTATAAAATGAAAACGGTGTTATAAAATATCGAAAAATTTTAGTATCGTGTTTTAAGACAGAGAAGAAATATAGTTTTTGAAAAAAATTAAATTTTTTTCCAGAATGTTAGAAGCTGTGTGGGTTACGTCTTTTGGTATTGTATTTTTCTGAAATACTAAAAGACGTAACCTACAATTTATTGAGTATACATTTGAAGAAACTAGTATAAATGAAAAATTATAAACAAATTAGGACTGGTTTATTGGCATACGCGGTTAAGCGAACTTTAAACTAGCCATCTGACGGTGTTGGGTTCAATTCCCAGTCTTGACGTTGATATTTCAATGGACCACAATTAGGTGAACTGTTTATTCCAACTGTTTAGGTTTGATACATTCCAACTCAACTTCCCGAGCTCAGTCGATCACGGATGCTGATTGACATCATCGTGCATCACCTCAGCAAGTTCCCTCTGCGGAGACCGTAGAGTGTTGATGCTAACGAGCGGTGGTTGTTGAGTATTCTCTCATTGGAATATGTAAATGTAGTAGTATAAATCGACTCAGATCCTCTGCGATCGCTGCAATCCTCTGCGATTGCAAGAACCTCTGCGTTCACTTGTCGATCAACCGTTGAATAGTTAACTTCGCGTATTAACCAACCGTCTCGCGTTAATACTAACCGGCCTCTGTCGCCACCCCAGATTACAAGGTAATCTTTGTTGTTGAATAGAAAAGAAATACATCAATAAACCAGCATATTATTTAATATTTAAACTGATACTGCTTGTGTTTTATTTTCTTGTTCTTTTCACCCCCACTGCTCATCATTCCTTTACTGAGTTATCGAAGCCTATGGATTTCCCCTCCCTCACCTAAACACCAACCATCACTATAATTACTTATAATTTCAATTGTATTAGACGATATTAAATCTGGAATATTATATTTATTGTTGTATTTAAGTCAATTTATGGACAAAATATAGTTCATATAAATTAAGTGATCTGTAACAGTTTAAATGTAACTTTTAATTGTCATAAGGAATGTTGCCATAAAAGTAATGACAATCACTTGGAATTAAGCGTTTTAAGTCTTGCAGGTGTTGAAATTTCTTTTTTGAAACTTTTAGCCTTTGTGTGTACATCTGAGGAGGATCCACTGCCTCAAAATTTCTGAAACTTCTCTATGGTAGAATCTGGTACTCGTCTTTGATATCAGTTATACTGCTAGGATCAAAAGCCAATGCTCGCAGTGACTGTAGGATTTCCTGTCTTTTTGTATAATCCAAACCAATACAGAAAATTTGCGTTTTTGTCTGGACCTATTCGATTATTACAATCAGTTGATCTCTATTAAACCATGGGTTGGTTGACCAGACCATATTTTGCAAACTTACAGGATTTTTTCTGTAAGACCAGTAAAAACCGTCTAAAGTCAAAGTTATTGCTTTAAAAATTAACTAAAAGAATGGTCTTTGTGATTTTTGAAAAAAGCTACCATTCTTGAGATATGGTAACCTAAGAGTCAAATTACACATATGGAGAAATAAGCCGAGTAAAAGACAAAACTTTTAAAGTAACTACACCATGTGATAGGTATTTCCATAAGCTTTCATACATTACCCATTTTGCAGTAATCGGTTCAGTAGAACTGGGTCTAACCCGGTTTTGAACCTGGACTTTCGGGTCAAATAACCGGTTAACCGAATCCGCCCCCGTGGAAGTTATACATTAACTCAATAAGCCCTCTCTCTGGCATTATAATTGCTGCAAATATCAAAGAATACATTGTTTGTACTGCTGTTTAGTTTTGAAATAATGTGGGTTACGCCTTTTGTGTTCTATGAAAATTACAGTATGCTGTTACGTCTATTGGCATTTCTTGAATAGGATCGTTATTTTTAAACGCAGAAGCTTGAAATTTTGCCAGACCATGTATTTTAGCTTAATATATCAGATTCCATCAAAAAACGAATTTCCATTTCCATGTCGGTTACGTCTTCCGGCATTTATGGTGACGATATATTTTATGGATTACGGAGGAGATGGGGTACCTTCCCCACGCCTTTCTTTTAAAAGCTATATGTCTAAGCCAACCTTATGATTATATCGGCTTCAGCATACATTTTGGGAGGCAATGGGGTTGTGTGTACTCTAGGAACATATTTAGCGCCAAAATTCCGGACGCCTACTTTTTTAAATATGTTATATCATGAAAACTGATGACTACACCCACTCTTTTGAATACATTTTCCCAAAACCAATGAACCTAATTTAATGCAATTTTCAAAAATGTCCCGTGGTTCAAAAAGCTATATATGTACATATTTGTAGACGAATTTCGAGGGCCTATTGTTTTATAATCGCTATTTTTGCTTAACTTATGAGTGCATTGGCTTTTAAATTAATTTTCGAGACAACGGTGGTGCGCCCCCGATCCAGAAAAACGATATGTTTACAAATTTCCTTAAATGGTGAGGTTCAATGGTCCATCAGCCATGAAAAACTAGAACATTTTATTGAGACTTAAAAAGGGTGAAATCGACTTAACCATTTTTTTAACTTTTATAATTAGATCGCTTTAGTAAAAAGACAGGGAACATGGACGATAATAAATCCTAACCAGCACCAATTGTCGAAAAATCCGACGAAGTCCGTTAGAAAAAAGAAAAGTTGCAGACAAAATCTGTTGGTAAATTTTAAATCCTCAGTTTGACAATGGACGGAAGAAGTGAGGTAGAAATTACCTATTTTTGAATTGTCAAGCATAAAGTCCATAAAAAGTTGTCATTAAAACTGATTACGACGGGCCAGCAACGTGGACCGGGGTCTGCTTTGTTCTCAGTCATATATGTGTCCGCTTACGGTGACTTCAAAAAATAATCCAAGATCAAAATTTTAAAATCAACTCATTTTTTAATTAAGAGCTTATCTAATTCTATGTTAAAACTCATCAAAATATGCTACCTCGTTAGCCTTAAAGATGAGGATATAAAAATAGAACCCAAGAGAATTGATAACCCCGAATCCTCCCTTTTTTATATTCCCTGGGAAACATTTGTCTTATTTTAATAACACGTTAACCCTACACACGTAACAACTGCTGAGCACAACAACATAACTAGTAAAGAAAAAAAATCCGCCATGTACTCCTCGGAGGCACACAGAAATGTCATAGTTTACAGATGCTATGAGTTTTTACTTCGCCACTAAGGTGGGTTTAACTTTTGATGACTATGACTAGCAGGATAATAGTGATGATCATCCCCATTATCATCATCATCGTAATAATTATAATCCTATTTTCATTTCTACAGCCTTCTCATAAATTTAGCTGATGCCGCAATGTATAGCCTTTTTGAGCTGAAGTGTGTTGTGGCTTGATAAGAAGAATTGTTGTTGGTGTTGCACAATTTATTGCAGATAGTTGTTACGTACTTAGATGTACCAGCACAAGAAGAACGAGCAAGTGGAAATGAAAAAAAAACTGAAAAAGAAAAATGAGGTTTTAACTTCAATTCATGAAATCATTATTTAATAAGGTTTTCTTCAAAGTTTAGTATGTGACTGCAGTATTAATGGGAGCCATTATTTCCTTCCATTTGATTTAATAGTTTTTTTTAATTGAAAGTTTCGAGGAAAAAGGAAGAAAAACAAGTAAGAAAAGCGTTAAGTTCGGTCGGGCCGAACTTTTTATACCCTCCACCACAAATTTCAGCCATTTCGGTGGATTAATGTGGCCACAACCTTCAAAATACCGAAATTCGGAGGTACCGTTCTATGGGGGCTATATGATGGCGTGGACCAATACCTACAAATTTCTGGGGGAAAGTTTTATACGCCTAAAGAAGACTAAATACCAAATTTCAGCCATATCGGTGTGATAATGAGGCTAAATCATTCAAAATATCGAAAATCGGGAGATATTGTATTATGGGGGCTATATCAACACGTGGACCTATATAAACATTTTATGGTAGAAATGTTTCTTAGCCTCTGGAAACACAAAATACAAAGTTACAACCGATTCTTTGGTCAAATGGGTCTAATACATTAAAAATATATTAAAATGACGCGTACTTTATAAGGGGTCTTATGTGGGGACTATACCAAAACGTGGACCTATATAACCCAACTTTGGTAGGAATGTTTTCTGGCCTCTGAAGACACGAAATACCAAATTACAACCAATTCTGTGGTCAAATGGGTCAAATACATTCAAAATATATTAAAATGACGCGTACTTTATATGGGGCCTTATATGGGGGCTATACCAAAACGTGGACGTATATAACCCAACTTTGGTAGGAATATTTTTTGGCCTCTGGAGACACAAAGTACCAAATTACAACCAATTCGGTGGTAAAATGGGCCAAATATCTTAAAAATTCCTTAAAACGACGACGCGTCACGCGTCATTTTGTATGGGGGCTATACGAAAGCGTGGACCTACATAGCCCGCTTTCAATACCAAAAGTCCTATGTAAATATAACATATTTTCCCAAAATTTCATCAACCTACGTCAATCCGTTCGGACGCTAGAGTGATTTCCACAGACGGACAGACGGACAGACGGACGGACATGGCTATATCGATGTAGAATTGCACGCTGATCAAGAATATATATACTTTGTGGGGTCTACAGTGATTATTTCGAGTAGTTACAAACGTAGTGACAAACTTAATATACCCCCATCCTATGGTGGAGGGTATAAAAAATAGGGAAGAAATATAAGAATGCACGTTTAGGAGGGTAGTTGGGAAGATAAAACTGCATGCTCATATGTTTTCTGATATATTGGTTCATTAATCCCCAATAGAAAATTCGACAGAACCAATTCGAATTACAAATATTTTACATTAAAAATCGTTAACATCTATGTTTTAAAGTTTTGTAAATCCTTATAAGTTTTGGGTGTTTTGAAGAACTATACTACACCCGCCTTGGAACAACGCTTTAATTTAGATGAAGCAGTCTATATCTAGATATTTATCTAATAGTCTGAAGATATTTATATATATATATATATATATATATATATATATATATATATATATATATATATATATATATATATATATATATATATATTTATAATAACAAAACGATTTTATCTTCCTCTCAGGGAATTAAACTTGAAACACCAACACATTATTTCTTCTTTTCATAAACATCATATTGTAGCAATAACCACTGCTACAAGTATGAATTGCATAGATGCCCCATAAATTATTCCCTTGCTTATCGTCATAATATTACAAAACACCCACTTTCATTTAGCGTTGCTTTCAATTGGCAATCTTGAAAATTATATTATCTCGTTATGCAGATCTACACCTACAATTTTTCTAAAGGGGAAATTCTGCTATAAGATTTCAACACCATTTACTCAGCAATAGACGTAAATAATAATTACAGATAGTTGAGTAGGTCAGAACTATGTAATAAGGAGTGGTGTGAGGTGAGGTAGAGCTAATGCGATGGACTGATGTCAATTGCGATAGACTCATTTATTCTGTCCTGTCTTTAATTGGCTCATTATGATGACTACGCTTCATTAAATCATTTCGATTGAGACACGCTAATTAGAAGCATTTGGATTTTGTTTTATTTCTTTTTTCTATTTCCACATTGAAGGGAATTTAATTTTAAATAATGACTATTTTAAACTGGTGCACAGTGCGAAATTTGGGAAGTTTAGTGGAACTTTAATGGATTTTCAAAGTACATGAAATTAATTAAACTTTTATTCGTTAGCTAAGTACTCCACTGAAAATGGTCCATACTCAGTTTGCCGATTTACTTCACGAAACGACTTAAAACTGCACTTAAAGTTGCACTTTTGTTTATTAATTTTTTTTTGTTTTGTAAGAAATGAATTTTTGACTCATTAAAAAAATGGAGTGGCGCGGACAAATGGTAAGTCAGTATGCCATGATTTATTTTTCTTAATATTTTACAAAACAATTATGATATTTTACACTTTAAAAAAATGCAAAAAACCCTTATTGTTTTCGTGCACTTTTAGTCGGAAAGAAGTGATTTTTTGAAGTTTTCAAAATTATAATTTTTTACTTTCCGTGGACATTTCAAAAGTGAGTTCTGTACATTCACGTGTTAAGATATATATAATCCGAAAGATTGGATTCTCCTCTGTTCGCAAAGCTATAAAACTGCTGCGGTTTCGCGCGGTCTTTGGAGATATTCAAGATTTTCTAAAAAGACTTCGGGAATTTCATTCAGTTGCATTTTCCAAAAGTGGAAGGTAAACGCGACAATGAACGCCATTGTTGACTGTGTTTTGAAGAAATGGACTCATTAATTCTAACAATGATAATTTCTGTAAAATTAAGAAACCTCTCCAAATTTTTCATAGTTTTGACCTCTAAATGTTGGTGATTTACATATAGTGCAACATTTTTAGATGCTGCGGTGCAAATACCAAAATACGTTAAAAATTGTAATGCACTGCATTGAACTTGATCTGAAAGACATTATTAACAAAATTAATGGTGCAGACCTGCTGAATGGACCAATAAATATTATAGATACAAATGAAAACAAAAAATATTGACATTTTACTCCTTAATAGATGTGAAGGGTTGTGGGGCTTCACCCAGAAGTGGACCTATGTTGACAGCTTTTGTGTGAGGAGGTTTTTTATTCGCTAACATCTTAAAATTTACATTTGCATCAAAATCGGCTGCAATTTTTGTCTTTAACCTTTAAAATACCCAATATGAGGGAACCCGGCATGTGGGGGCTATTCCAAAACGCGAACCTATATTGAAAATATTTTGTACATAAGTTTTCTATCCGCTGAAAACTTAATATACCAATTTGCATCAAAATCTATTGAAAAATGAATGTAAAACGTAAAAACGGCAGCCACCGTTACATGAGCGCTACAGGAAACCGCGGGTCTATGTGGCCCAATTTGAGCCCCACACTGTCCACTAATATAAGAAACTTTTGTACAAAATGTTAGGCATCTACACTGTTTCCTTTAAGAGTTATTAGTAAAGTTCCGCTAAAGTGCTCATATTTTGCACTGTGTGGTGGAGTGTAAGTTTGGTTTTCCATTTGTGCGAGGAGAATTAGAAAAGTTTGCGGCCCAGGTAACATTTGACATTTTTTGGAAAGTTTGACCGTTTTTAGCCTAAACGTTCTCAGGAAAGTTTCACACACGATCAGTTGTTTAGATTGAGACAAACAAAACATATTTTTTTAACGCTTCAACAGCCTTTTGTGGCAACGAAAATCGTTGACTACGCCATTTTTTCTTGATGTTCGGGAATCAAATGAAGTCATTGGATCCCAAGTCAGGGCTGTACGGCGGATGGCCCATCAATTACTCGTTTTGTCCGGTCAAAAAGGCGCTGCATTGAATCGTTGTTTGAGAGCTCGCATTATCATACTACACAATGATTCGTCTTTTCTGGTTTGTTTTTCGAAATTTTCTGTGGACTTCAGGCAAAAAAATTATAGTGAACCACCCAGATTTAACGGTCCTACGTTGCTCAAGCCGCATAGTCGGCACAAGGTCAGTTTTGCGGAAGAAACAGGCTACCATTTGCTTCGAAGTTCTTCTTCCAACTTTCGTAGGATTTGGCTCGCCTTTGAAGACCCACACGGTCGCTTCCGGTTTTGTTTCGGGCCCTTAAGCATAGACACAAGGTTCGTCTTCTATGACGATCTTATACACGTCGTTTGAAGCACCGTGATCGTTTTTATTCACAATTTCTTTGCACCAATCCACAAGAGTCTTGTCTTGAGCGATTGTCCAATTTTGCCTGATCTATTTTTGAGGTCATGTGTTCATGCAATATCAAATGTTAGTTGGTGGAAGAAATGCGCAAAGATGACAATATCTCATGGTATATCGTCGGTGTCATGCTTAAGTGTTCCATACGCCATTTTTGACTTTTTGAGATACAGGTGGTTTCTAGGGTTTTCCGGTATGCTCTTTCTGAATTTCTAGTCGGCTTTCTCCTATCTGCTCTAGTTTCCGAGATATCCACGCCTAGACGGAAAGCATAAACTTTTTTCAGTTATGAAATTAATATTTTAAAAACTTACAAGTTTAAAAACACATTTCAAAAATCAGAATTTTAATTTTCGATTTAGAAGTATTTAATTTATTGAGGCAAAGATGGAAAATTTTTTTGTCACTTTGTTCCATGTCATTTACAATATTTCACATTTGTGTCATAAGTGCGGATATGGAACAAATCGACAAAAATTCTTTTTTTAAAAAAACCTCTATAACTTTTATATCCCAATACATATTCCTCTAAATTTTTGCAAATATGTTCTATACACTATTAATAATATTTCAAGTCAAAAATATAAATATTTGCTTTAGCCAATGCGATTATCTCAAAACAGGCAAATGGAGTATGGAACACGTAAGCATGACACCGACGATATGACATGGCGATCTTGCATTATTCGTTCACGCACGGCTTAATTTTTTTTCTGGCACAGCGGCCGATTTTGTGTGACCCTCACGACCTTCGTTTTTGGCGGCTGTCGGCCACGACTGAATTCATTAAACCAGTTTTTCATGGCCATTTATCGACATGGTAAAGGATGGCCATTTATCGACATACGCAGATTTAATTTGATCGATGCACTTTTGCCGTGATTATTCACGTAGAAAGTTGTGAAAATGATCGGACGAAAATGTTCATAAGAAAGACACTGTAAACAACACAAGACATTGTCGTATGACAAACTGTCCTGAGTACGTTCAACTGTCAAACTTTCAAAAAATCAAACTGCGCCGGCATACACACGGTGTTGCTTAGGCCAGATAGTTTTCGTGCAGCCCCCGACAAATCACTATGAATTCTTCCTTTCTAACGCTCATATCTCAGACAATTTTTGTTTGAATGACTCGAAATTGCTATATATTCTACCTGTATTTCTACCTGGGCTATATCGGCCCATTTTTTGGTATAGCTCCAATATAACGGTCTCCCGATTTTCTAAATTTGAAGGGTTTTATTGTAGCTACAATTTTTAACCGAACTAGCTGCAATTTAACATTTAAGGTTCTTAGGGGTCACAACACTACTCCACCGAACCTGTCATGTCCATGTTTAAGTATATCCCCCATATACCCGATTTTCCGTATTTGTTCCACAACATCCCATACGGGACAAGTGAAACTTCTCTCATATCAATGAGTGCACTCCGATTCATATTTAGCTCACTGATATGGGACCTACTGTTTATCACCGAGACCGAACGGCGTGTCTTAAGACACCACTAGTGGGGAAGTTTTTCAAGGCCAACATTACTGAGGGGTATTTTGCCACCGTTGAAAAATGTTTGATGTTGCCTGGCCGGGGAATCTAACCCCCGACCTTTTGCGTGCAAAGCGGGCGTACATACCATTGCACCACGGTGGCACCCAATTAACTGTAACACTACTCCACCAAAAACTGTCATCATTGGTCCTATTTAGTTCAAAGCACTTCCTCACCAAAAATTTTAAACATAGGTCCATGTTTAGGTGAAGCCCCCATATAACGGTACCTCCGGATTTTCGATGTTTTGTGGATTTTAGTTACAATATGTAACCGAAGTAGCTGTAATTTGACATTTGAAGTTCTTAGGTGTCACAGCACTTCTTCACCAAAAACTGTCAACATAGGTCCATGCTTAAGAATAGTCCCCATATAACAGTACCTCCCGATTTTCAGTATTTTGAGGGTTTTAGTTAGTATTTTTATTCGAACTCGCTGTTATTCGACATTTGAGGTCAACAGTGGTCACGATACTTCTTAACTAAAAATCGTCAACATAGGTCCACGTTTTGGTATAGCCCCCATATAGTTCCATTATTTGACTGAGCTACCCGTAATATGCAGTTACAAAACTTTTCCACCAAAAATTGTCAAGATAGGTCCACACTTTGATATAACCCCATAGGTGGTATCTTTCATCGAAATAATGGTTTTAGACCCAAGTATGTTTGGACGAAATCCGTTTCAGACAGTTTGGAGTTGATTTAGCCATGTCCGTCGGTCTGTCTGGCTGGCTGGAGCGCACGATAACTCACGAACGGATGAACTGATTCGGTCCAAAATTTGGCTTTCGTAATATTTTGTCCAAACATAGTTTAAGTTCGAAGATGGCTTATATCCGTCCACTCCTTCCGGTACCTGCCCCACAAAATGTTCGGAAATTTTGGTTCGCATGATAAATTTTGAAGGAAGCGACCGATTTGTTCTATTCTTTACACATCCTAATATATCTACCAGATATAGATCAGGTTCGAATATGGACTATATTTGCTCTCGAATCACTTTGATTTTTTTTTTTATTTTTTGCCTTATTAAGGCGAAGGTCATTTATAGTGATATTTTATTAATTCTCTTTCGAGTTGACCTGTTAGACCCTAGATATACATTGAAAAATTAGGAGTATACCGAAGTCCCATGCATCCAACCATTACGCTACGTTTCACGGGTGGTTAAGCCGATCTTCAGGCGTATTAGGATGTTTTTGTGGCAGACGAAGGCAAAGCTTAGTAACTAGTATATATATCGCACTTCATTAGATAAATGCATATGCGAAATTATGTCAGTTAATTGAAACTCCACACTTTTCCTATAGTCCTGCTTGGTAATCCCATTTTTCAATGTTCACAATGATTTTTGTTCAAGCAGCTTACATTCATTCGCTGCCTCAATTACGACGGTAAAAGTTTTTTCAGGGCAAGTCCATACTTCTTAAGAAAACAGCCCGAAAGGTGAAAAAAAACCCTATGGCGCAATATGTAATAGCAGGAGAGCACGATAACTCTCGAACTGAACAACCGATTAGGTGCAAAATTTGGCCTTCGTCATATTCAAATTTAGTTTCAGTTCGAAGATGGGCAATTCTGGTCCACAACTTTCTGTACTTCCCCCGAATATTTATCAAATAAAACTTAAATGGTATGTACGATATCTCTTGAACAAATTTGGTCAAAACTTTAAATCTCCTAATATTTTGTCAAAATTTAGTTTAACTTTTAAAATGGAGTAACCTTAGGGTACCTCCCCCCCAAAAGTTCAATATTTGTGTCTAGGTGCAGTTTAAGGTCTGCTCGAAGATCCTTTGGATATGTATACTGTTGCTGTTCGTTGTGGTCCTGTTTACAGCAATATTATGTTTTCCGTGGATAAGTCCTTGCTACCTGACATACTGGTGCAAAAGAAAAGATATGACCCCCAAAAAAGATCCACTTCAATAATGGACTATGTCGGTCCATTCCTTTAAGGGGTTACCTCTACTTGTCACTTTCAAAAAATCGAAAAAATTATTATTGGCTTATTTTGAAGTACGATCGGAGCAAAATTGCCTGAGATATGAGCATCGGAAGGGAACAATTTGTTGTGATTTGTATGTATCGTGGAAAATTTAAACGAGTTTTTCTCGAAATGTCATTTTTGAAGTCGGTGCCAACGATCGCTCGAAAACGAATCGACCGATCTTCATATGGTTTGCTGAGCTTATTTAATACATAAAAATATTGTATTTAAGCGAGACAGATTTTTTTTAAATTTCTTTGCCCGAATTTTGGACAAAAAACGGTCAATTTTTTCGTTAAAATCGAAATTTTGAGTTTGGCAGCTCAAAAATTTTTTTTAAATCAATTTTTTTTAAATTTTACTGAAAAAGGGTTTCGCAGGTAGCCATTTTTCACAAGACTATGAAATAGTTTTCAACAACAAAATTTCTAAAATTCTAAGATGTGCTATTCCAGGTAGAAAAAAGGTCTACTTAAAATTATTGGTAGTTTCTTTGAAAAAAAATTCATGAAAAATTAGTTTTTTGGTCTGCACAACTAGAGATAACCCCTTAACTATCTCCTCTGCAACACTAATGCACATTTTCGTCGGAAAGTTCAAATATCCAAAAAGTCACCAAAATACTGAAAAGACTCTAAATACATTCGATCTGACCGTAGATGAAAGTTTCATATTCACATAGGCAAAGCCGACTGATACTTTTTACTTCTTTAGATTAGATAGATAATAGATAGATAATTCAGGTATTTAAGGTATCGGCCTAAAATTTACGAAAGGAAACTAATTATTCCTTTTTAATTAAGACTATTTTATGGTGGAAGATATAAAAAGTTCGGCCCGGGCGAACTTAACGATTTTTTACTTGTTTTCTTTTATTTAAGTGTATGTAAGGCTGATAAAAATAACCCCTAAAGAATAAAAATAAGTGTGTGATTATTAAAATACCTTTAATTTAAGGAAGAGAAAATTATTTCCCTTTTATTAAATTATTCCCCTTTTATAAAAAACCACACATATTCTTCATTCTTCAGCTCCACAAAGCTTAAAACTAACTGCGAACACTAACCTAAACACGAAATAAAATAAAAATGCCAAACATGATTGATACGAAACATAAAAATGTACGCCGACAAAATAATGGTTGTGTGTTGTGTCGCAAAATTGAACAGCATTGCCGGAAAACAGACAGAAACCTCGAATATCCTACACCAACAATATTTCCAACTGACATTTAAGACAGCAACTAACAACGTTATTACATTAGCCTAGCTAAACTTTGTTTGTTACTTGTTTTTCATTCTCAATGGTTGAGGTTTTGTTTTTGTTCCTTATTCCTGCCATGGCTGTTAATATGTTTGATTTAGGTTGTGTGGATGGATGGATGGATGGCTGGTTGGCAGGCTAGATGGATAAGTGAATGAATGAATGAAGTCTGCAAGGTTGTGTGTATTTTTGTGAATGAATGATTGTCTAAACCGGCATTCAATTCCCCCTCTCCCTGTCCCCCACCGCTTTGCAGGAACACAACCCTGCCTCGTATCATAACATTTCCCACCCCAAACCCAATTCGTACCTATTGACCCATTAATAAAATTATAAATCGTTGTTTTGTGTGTTTGGCTGAGAGCGTTCCATGGAGATGGTTGTCGCAACCACTCCTTTAAAAAGGTTGAAGAAAATTTATAGAAAAACAACAACAAACTGATAAAAACTAGCCTCTTCATTTAAGAATGCCAAAAAAAATATGAAAACAAAATAAAGTCGTCAATTTAGCCACCATACCCCCCGAAAATGTGACAGGTCACCAAATCAAGCCAATCGTCTAAGTGGACAACAGCAGCTGCAGTCAGACATAACAACTTGAAACCAATCCTACAAAAAATCTAAACTTCTTCAAGAACTCAATTAGTGAATGTTCTTTTTTATTTTATTTTTATTTGGATGGACAAAAGAGGAAGGTTGGGAGAGGGTAGATAATGGAGGTATTTTTCAAAATTAAAACACCACAGCCAAGTGAATTAGCGTTGTCATGATTTGCACCCAAAGAAAAATGTCTGTTCGTTTTTTCGAGGTTTTTTATTGCTAATAACCGGGAATGGCTGCTGTTGTTGTTAACTATTTTCATTCTCTCTTGTGTTCTAAACTTAATTAGGCAAATAACAATTATTGTTGACCACACGAAAAGGGGAGAACATGTCTCACACGCCATTTAATATGACAATGGAGTTAATATTATGATTTTGTTTAAGGGGTTACCTCTACTTATTCAATTCAAAAAATCGAAAAAAAAAATTATTGCCTTATTTTAAAGTATAGGTGCCACAAAAAACTCAAGTCGATCGGAGCAAAATTGGCTGAGATATGAGCATTGGAATGGAACAATTTATTGTGATGTGTACGAGGGCTGTACGAACACTATCTGGCCTAGGCAACACCGCGTGTTGCCAGCGCCATTTGATTTTTTTTTTTTTTTTTTTGAAAAATCACTTTGCAAAAAAATGGAATTGTGAATATTTTCTTAATTTTCGATGTGGATAATACGCCAAGAGTGCACCGATCACATTTAATCTTTGTATGTCGATAAAGGGCCATCCTGTAGCAATATGAAAAACTAGTTTAATGAATTAAATCGTGGCTGACACTCGTTAAAAACCACCGCTATGTCAGAAAAAAATTAACCCGTGTGAAAATGAGATAAGATTATTCAATTCTGATTTTATTTGTAAATATTTTACATCAGAAATACTTATACTATTATAATCTTAGACACTCAAATCAACAGAGCACATGGAGGGTTGTTTTGTCCCTACACTTAAATGTGCATGATACCTACTGAGCGCATCGATATCTTTGTGTGTGTGATTTACAGCTTAGAATTACTTATTCTTTAAAATATGTACATGAACCACTTATCGTCTGCGCCAGCGTGCTAGATTGATGCAAAGAAATTGTGAATATAAACGATCGCGATGCTTCACCCGACGTTTATAAGATCGTCACAGATGACGAATTTGCATCTATGCGTATGAGCCCGAAACAAAACAGCAATCGACCGTGTGGGTCATAGAAAGCGAGCCAAATTCAACGAAAACTGTTCAGGGACGGAGCACTTCGAAGCAAATGATCGCCTGTTTCTTTGGCAAAACTGACCATATGTCGAGTATACGGTTTGAACAAAGTTGGGCGGTTAATTCTGAGTGGCACTCTACAATTTTTTTGCCTGAAGTCTCCAGAGAAATTTGAAAAACTAACATGAGGAGACGAATCATTGTGCACCATGACAATGCGACCTCTCACACATCGATTCATACCAGCGCCTGTTTGAACGGACAAAACGTGGA
Organism: Musca autumnalis; assembly: GCF_047663935.1. NCBI lineage: Eukaryota > Metazoa > Arthropoda > Insecta > Diptera > Muscidae > Musca > Musca autumnalis. Next base: position 212,685,971 of record NW_027411644.1, read on the forward strand.
ATTGATGGGTCATCCGGCGTACAACCCTGACTGGGGATCCAATGACTTCATTTGATTCCAGCATAACAAGACACAAATAAGAACGGCTTTAAGTTCGGCCAGGTAGAACTTGTTATACCCAACTTTTCGATATTTCAGTAAGATAATGTGATGAAAACCCAAAAAATACCTAAATCGAGAGCTATGCTTCTATGGGGAAAATAGAAAGACGTAGACCAATACTGCTAATTCATTTCAGGAACATTTTATAACCCCATGAAAGACTAAATGACAAATTTCAGTCATTTCGGTGCGATATTGATGTCACATCTTTCACAATTACGGAAGGTACCTTTCTATGGATCGAAACTAGTCTTCCCTGCCTTACCCCATGGCAATGCCAAACTTTTTCCACTAATAAATTAGTTGTTTTAATATAATAAAACAACAACAATGGGGTCAAGCCAGACTATTTTGAAAAAAAAACAAAATTTTATAATCTTGACTTTTTAAACTTAGAAAAACTATAAAGGACATATTAAATCTGTATATAGTAATATTGTATTTTAGCCGACGAAAAGAGATCCAGTTGTTCAAGTCAAAATCGGAAAGCGCGATTTTCAATATGGTCTAATGCAATCCCAAGAATCAAAAACGCGAAGCGCTCATTAAGATAATTTCATTCCATACGAATCGCTCCACCCTAATACATACCCAGCAAAAAGTTTGCCTCCAAAGATGCAATTAAATCATATGTACAAGCGATTTGGAATGACATCAAATTATGTATTTTCACAAATGATTTTTACAAGAGCGTGACTACCGAAAGATGCACTTAATTAGCACTGCATTTTAATTAAAGCACGTGTTTAATGCAGTGCTTTGGATTGAATTTAGAAGCACTCTTCGGAATGTGTTTTTAATCAGTTCAAAGATGCAATAAAAATTCAAGTCATTACAAAATTTTCCAGAATAAATAAAATTATTTATTACCAGCTGAACCCGGTGCGCTTTGCTGCCACGACTACGATAAAATTATATAAAGTTTTTAATATTTTAACGAATAAATATAGGAGATATGAAGGCGTTATATACCTATATATGGGGATTTCTGTGCGAAATCGGACACTTTTTCAAGATGAGGTTTTTGATTTCCTTTATTTTTTGCTGTGGTGATGCTGCTGATTAGCAAACCATTTTAGAATATTTTCAGATTTTTTTTTTGATATCGCGCCTTGAAAAAGTCAAATTCTGTAAAATCTAAATGCAAAGAAATACTTATAACTTCTTTAATATTGGTCCAATTCGAAAAAATCTTTTTGGTATGTTTTGTTGTTTTATCAGCTATTAAATAAAAAATTAAAGGTGTTCGACCCCTTCTATTTTCTTTAATTTTTTTTTTGTATTAAACTACGTTCAATTACAAAAATTTTAAGTCCTATGTGGTAATGGGGTTCGGGCGATTACCATTTTTTCTGATTTTTTTAAAATTTGTCAATACAATTTTTCCTTAATACCTTTGTCCAAAATTTGTATTTCCTGTATTTTGGAAGCTAAGAGTACATATTTATCATTATATATTACATATTTATCATAAAAAATAAAAAAATGCACAGTGGGCTTTAATGGAATTTTCGCTGATGCATTTTCAAAATCGATAAATAATAATTTTTAAGATGTTTGAGATAAATGCATAAATATAAAATCAAAATTTTTGTAATAAAATAATAAATTTTGCACAAAAGTAAAAATTGAATTGACAAATTTTAAAAAAATTCAGAAAAAATAGTAATCGTCCGAACCCCATTACCACATAAGGCTTACAATTTTTGTAATTGAACGTAGTTTAATACAAAAAAATTTAAAGACAATCGAAGGGGTCGAATATCTTTAAGAATTGATTTTAAATATTAAATCGCGAAAATAGCATCCAGGCCCACTGTGCTATTTTTTATTTAATAGCTGATAAAACAACAAAACATACAAAAAAATATTTTTTTCGAATTGGACCAATATTAAAGAACTTATGAGTATTTCTTTGCATGTAGTTTTTACAGAATTTGACTTTTTCAAGGCGCGATATCTCTGGAAGCGTTAGTCAAAAAAAATCTAAAAATATACTAAAAGGTTTTGCTAATCAGCAGCATTACCACAGCAAAAAATAAAGGAAATCAAAAACTTCATCATGAAAAAATTTCCGATTTCACTCAGAAATTCCCATATATACTTTATAGGGTATCCGATGAATATTTCGATGTGTTAATTATGTTATACCCTCCATATTATGATGGAGGGTATAGAAAAAGTTGTTGAAGTTTTGGAGGTGTCTCAATCGGAATGGAAAAAGTCCTTGAAGAATTGCTTTGAGCGCATAAAAAAGTGTATAAATCATGCTGGAGACTACTTAAGAAAATAATAAGTTGCTAGGCTGTATAGTTATCGTGCAGCCCTTTTTGACAAAAAACGTTTTATTTTTTCGATAAAATCGAAATTTTGACTCTTTGACAGTTCACAATTTTTAGATTTTTTTAAAAAACTGTTTCGCTTAATGACAAGAAATATGCGAAGATCGGCCCATCCATTTTTGAGCTATCGTTGGCACCGCAAGTAGCCATTTACTACAAGACTATATAATATTTTTCAACAAAAAAGTCTAAAAGTAGTATAATTTGTGCTCTTTCAGATTAAAAAAGACTACTTAATAATATGGGTAGTTTCTTTCAAAAAAAGGGCTGCTAGAAAGTTTCTGGCCTAGGCAACACTACGTCTTGCCAGGCGCTATTTGACATTTTATAGCGTAATCGTACTTAGTACGACCATAAGTTTTGCTGCTTGCAGTGACTTCAAAAATCACATTCCAAAAAATTTAACATTTTCGTCCGCAAATTTTTCACAATGTAAGGCATGAGTGCATCGATGTACTTAAATCTATGTATGGCGAAGGTCGTCCAAACGGCCGTTGTATTAGAGAACATTCATCCCTTGCCATGCAAGATCGTCATGTGACATACCGTGAGATAGAAGCATCCTAGCCATATTTTACAATCATACTTAGCCACATTTTACAATCATACTGACAGTAATTTTGTACAGTGAGTTCCTAATATGTATAAAATATCTTTGCAAAAAATTGTCAACGTAGGCCCACGTTTTCTTGTAGCCCCAATATGGGTTTCTGAAATCGGGAGGTACGGTTATATGGGGGCTATATCAAAACATGGACCCAGGGACTCCATTTTCAGTACCTTTAATACTATTGATATAAGAAAGATTTGAGCCAAATTTTGTTAGCATACGTCAAGTGGTTCGACAGTTAAAGAGTTTTTACCCACTTTTGGGTAAATACTCGAAATCAGGGTACCCTTATATGGGGGCTATAAGAAAACGTGGACCTATGTACGTTGACAAATTTTTGCAAGGATATATTATACTCATTGAGGACCTACTGCGCCAAATTACAGCCAATTTGGTTGTAAAATGTGGCTAATAGATGAAAAATACCTTAAATCGGGAGGAACGGATATATGGGGGCTATCCCAAAACATGGACCCAGGGACTCCATTTTCAATACAGTTAATACTATTAATATAAGAAAGTTTTGAGCCAAATTTTGTCAGCCTACGTCAAGTGGTTCGACAGTTAAAGAGTTTTTACCCAACATTTGGGTAAATACTCGGGTGTTTACCCAAGTATTTACCCACTTGTTTAAAGTACACCAAGACCTCGCTCTGCGTCGTAGATACGTTCCAAAAAACACGACTCAAAGTGAAACGACGCAAAGCGAATTAAGATTTTCTATGAAAAGGCATGTAAAGTTCGGAGATATGTTCCAGGGTGAAAAACGCTTTTTTTTATTTCCACAATTTTAGGTAGAGAAATTACCTGAACAAATAGGAACCCTAAATGCTAAATTACAGCTATTTTGGTCTAATTCAGCCAGAAAATGTAACTGAAACAAAATAATTGAAATCTAGCGGTTTCGTTATATGAGGGATATAACAAAACGTTTACTTATGTTCTTCATTTTTGTTGGAGAAGTTTCTACATCACTGGGAAGACTACATACCAAATTATAGCTCATTCGGACTGAAGATGTAGCTAAAATGGTCAACATACCTGAAATCGGGCGGTACCGATGTAGCCCATCTTCGAACTTGATCTAAGCTCAGACCAAATATACATGTGAACAAAATTTCAGCCATCTATCTCAAATCATTCGGAAGATTGCGTGATTACAACAAAAGAAAGGACGGTAAGGCGAAAATGGCTAAATCGGCTTATATGATCGCAAATGAATATTTCAATGTATTTCAAACGGGAAAACAAACTTTATATACCGTCTATACTATGGTAGAGGGTATAAAAAATTAGACACTCAAATTGAAAACAACGCAACATCGAAAATCGAACGACACATATTGAAAATAGGTATTAACTAAGCAACGACGCAACTTCGAAAACAACGCAAAGTGAAACGACGCAATGCGAGGTCTTGGTGTATTGTAAAACTGTCCATTTTGAAACGATTTCACAACCTATACCCAAGAATTGGGTGAAAGATGTTGTATTGGCGATTCAATATAGTAAATGCACAAATAAATACCTACAAATGGGTATTTACCCGGTATTTACCCACCGTGTGGGTATCTCTATCCATGGGCAACATGATACTAGTGTATGATTTTTCGATATATCCACTGCATCCACCTAAAATTGATGCTGAAAATTTGAAGCCGATATTTCGGGGTTTTTTGAATTTTTTTAATGATCCGGACGCGCAACAAGATCATATTCCAAACTCATAATAGGATTATAGAACTCGTGATTTTACATCGTTTAATGTATATCTCACGAGTGAGCTCCGTACAGGATTCTAGTAATTGGAGCCTAAAGGCCAAAATTTGATGCGTGAATTTCCATAAAAACCCCATTTTTTGCGTGTAAAATTTACAAGTAATGCGCCCTTCCGCGATCGAATCCATCCACTAAAACCGCAAATATAGATACCTTGAAAATAGGAAAATCAGCAAAAATATATTTTGACAAATACGTGTCATACGCGTGTCATAAATTACAGAGATACGCGAGTAATATGAGTATCTTACGCAAACTAGAATGTGGAGGCACATCCGCGGTTCTTTAAGAATCTATTTGAAATATGTGTATATTGACGTATTTTTGATGGGCGCTAATGAAACCGGATGCGCATCAAAATCGTGTGCACATTGTGCGATTTTTACCCACTTTAAGGTTGTTTGCATTGTAAGATGGCCGCTGAGTGAACATCGAAATATGCATAGATATTGAAAGAGATTGATTCGCTGTATCCAAAAACGGATGTGCATCAACTGATTTTAACTAATTCGCGAATAATAGGTTTTTAATTTTCACATTTTTTTAATGATTGTAATTTCAATATTACTCTTAATTTCCTATCCTTATAAGTTATCACAGTGAGCAACTAAGCTTTCGCGATGGTAAACCATATATCTTAATGCAGTTTCAGCAGTAAACATTAATTAATTATTGTATGTGATTTTAGCGAAATAGTTGTAGAACTCCCAATTTTTTTTTTTTTATTTTTCGAATCGAACCAAAAAATATATTTGCAATAATATTTCCCAACAATAATTTTTTCTTTTTTGTTGTTGCTATAATATGAAATTTATGTACCCAATCTCTATAAATTTGGTATCATATTTTTCTACGCATTGTCTAGATTCCGCATATATTTTTTAATTTATTTTGTAATTTATTTATTTTTTGGTTTTGTACGGACTCTTCGTTCGTTATTTTCACTAGAAAGTATCACTAGATGACTGGAACTTAAGTATCCTATGACTCGTCCATAATAAAAGAGATTAGGCTGTTTATATCTGCTCTATATTTTATATAATAATTTATTCAGCATACTATGTGGTAAATGTTATACCGATAATTAAATATTCTAACTTAATGTTAATACTTAAAAACTCGTCGTTGGTCATAAATATCGGATAATTGATTGATACTTTTTGAGTATTTTTTCTGTTTTTAAATATGCTTCGTGGTTATATAACACATTTATATTACTATCATGACCCAGCACGAATGCTCTTCAACATTTAGCAAATTTTATTTATTATGAGTTGGGAAGCGACAGGTTTCACAAAAAAAGGAATTTACTTGCAAAACGAAACGTCCAAAAAAGATTGAACACCACTACGTGTACATTATCATTTTCTTTATTCCCAGCAACGTCATTGTTAGCGTTTATAACAGAAGTACCATCATCATCACCATCGCTGCGTTACTGCGGCTGCCTCTAAGGAAGGAAGGAAGGCTGTAATAAAAACCACCGAAAGCACAGCTGTTCATATTGACCTTGATGATATCAGCACTAACATCTGTGGCCTAGGCCAGCACCAAACACCAAACACCACCACTACCTATTACTGCTAACCTGTCGTGACACCTTCATCACTCTGCAATGAAATCATAGACAAAGTAAATGATGTAGAGTGGCATAACAGGGGAAATACAATCTATGCCATAATTATATGGGACGTAGACATCATCACCAGCATAGTTGTCGTCATCATAACCGCAATGATTATGGCTGTCACCATCAGTTAAACGATAGACATGCAAAACCAATTTTATGAGAGTCTTATGCTTATAGACGGAAAATGTGACAGTAAGGGAAATGCGAAGTAGGGAAATATTGTTAATTTTAAGAATGATTAGCATCACTGGTCCTCCTGTCAAAGAGTTTTTTGAAAGTAGTTTATGTTTATTATTTGGTCAACAAATGTAGCTTAAAATTGTAACGTGAAAGTTTCATATACTCCTATACGCGTTCATTTCCATCAACTATAACTACACAGTTAGCATAGTGGACAAATTTAACTTCAATGTAATTAACTACAATCACTGCTACACAATAATTCTCATTCACTCCGAATATGTATTCTGGTTTTATTCACCGAAATGGTCGATCGCATGCCGAACAAAGTATGAATAGACGTCTGGCTCGTCCGCAGTCTACCATACTAGTTAGCCACGATTCGATCCAGCTCATAGCAAGCTCTCAACTCTTACCAAGCTCCCAGCTCATAGCAAGCTCTCAGCGCTTAGCACGCATCCAGCTCTTAGCAAGCTCACAGCTCTTAGCAAGCTCCCAGCTCATAGCAAGCTCCCAGCTCATAGCAAGCTCTCAGCTCTTAACAAGCTCCCAGCTCACAGTCAGCTCAAGCTCCCAGCTCACAGCCAGCTCAAGCTCATAGCCAACTCTATGCTCTTAGCCAGCTCCCATTAACCGATCTCTTCCCCCACAGCAACTCGAGCCGAGTCACACACCCGACATGCGAATACAACAACAACCCGGCTACCATTGAGCGCACATCTAAAACCCGATCACCATCGAGCTGATTACAACAACCATATTGTCATCTATGTATCCATTGGTTATCTAAGATACATCTCATCCATATCCCTCACATATATTGTTTGTCTTTCAAACACCAAGAGTTTTATAATAAACATTGAAATTGTAAACACTCGTGTTTTACTTAAGGTTTGTGGGTCCTTATGTCGACCCTGGCAGCGACTGAGCTTACCTCAGCCCTAGACAAAACCACTCTTTATAAAATTTTAAAATAACTAAAATCAAACGGTACCATTAATGGGGACTACACCAAAACATGCGCCGATATAGGTCATCTTCGATTACAAGAGACGAATGGAAGGACATGTCTATATCGACACAGCCGCGTGTTCTGGCAACCCGTTATTTCGCTTGGCTCTGACCATATTTCTATCGTCGTCTCTGTTAACAGACCACTCGAATTTTTAACCCATGTTCGCCATATTTTTTAGAGCCATGGAAAAGCTGATTGCTAAGGGTACAGAGAATTTACCAATCACCGCTTCTGAGAGCTGCCTAGTCCCTCAAATTCTCGGATAGCTGAGAAAGTTTAATGGGACATTATCACAGCAGTAACCTCCCGTTACATATCTGCTGGTCGAATAAATTTCCCAACGATGCGACTAAAAAAATGTTATGAACTTCGTCGAAAGAATACGGATAATCCAAAATTTAGGGAACTAACTATTGAAGTCAACCGGCTTATAAGCGAGCATAAGCGGCAAATGAAGCCTGATAGGGTTGATTGAAAAAATAAGAATGATAGAACGGCTGCTACATTCAATGGAGTGACAGATCCGAATAGGTGTTATTTTAACAGGCAATTGGTAGAGGGCTACCCCGCTATCGGAAGAGATGGGGGCGATGTTGCTAATGTCATCCGAAACCCGATATCATCCAAAGTGTTGGGTGCACAATGAATCTCAATGGTAATGCTTGAGCAATTGGATGTACCCAGATTTAAGTACTTGATTAAGGTCATCAAAATCGTTAGCCACCCATATTGAAACAGAAGCCCCCAAAGTTGGCAGAGTGGCCTCTTTCTTGAAGCAAGGATGTCAGCAGAAGCGAATCGTAAGACCAATCAGCCTTTTGTCACCAGTAGCGAAGGTTTAGAGGCACTACACGTCGCCATGATGTTTCCCAGTTGCACAACTTCAGCATTGATTCCGAAAAATGCGCAGCACCACAACAGCATTACATGTCATATACACACATACCAGAAAAGGCCGTGTGACGGACCGAACAGTCATGCTTAATCTTGAACTATCGAAGGCCTTCGATACTATCAACCATGTCAAGCTGTCTGAGGAGTTCAGAAATAAGAAGCCTCACCCCCTTGAAATGAAACAGGGCATTTCCTAAGTAGTGGTGATTGTTTAACCTTTTACTTTTCTGCAATTCTACATCCCTTAGACAGCATAGAGATTGTAATGTATGCCAATGCATGCACGATCTTGACGTTGTGTCCTATTGTTTATGACATATGTCATAGGTTAAAAATCTACATACCTGATTTGAGACAGTTCTTCCATCTGAGGAATATGAAAAGATCAATCCAATTAATCCAATGTCACACTGTTTACCACCTGCACGGCTGAAATGAGGCTACCCCTGACAATATGGGGCGATTCCGACCCCAAACTATTCCAAAATATTGGTGTAACATTTGATATTATGTGTATGTCGTCCGCGCAAGCCACAGCTGTCCGTCTATAGAAACACCCTTTTGTTTCACAAAGGGTCTAAATAATTACCCTTTCTTTCACAAAGGGTCTAAATAATTACCCTTTCTTTCACAAAGGGTCTATAGAAGCACCCCTTCTTAAAGAAAGAGTCCATAGAAGCACCCCTTCTTAAAGAAAGAGTCCATAGAAGCACCATTTCTTAAAGAAAGAGTCCATAGAAGCACCCTTTCTTAAAGAAAGAGTCCATAGAAGCACCCTTTCTTAAAGAAAGAGTCTATAGAAGCACCCTTTCTTAATGAAAGAGTCCATAGAAACACCCTTTCTTCCACAAAGGGTCTATAGAAGCACCCTTTCTTAAAGAAAGAGTCCATAGAAGCACCCTTTCATTCACAAAGGGTCTATAGAAGCACCCTTTTGTTTCACAAAGGGTCTATAGAAGCACCCTTTTGTTTCACAAAGGGTCTATAGAAGCACCCTTTTGTTTCACAAAGGGTCTATAGAAGCACCCTTTTGTTTCACAAAGGGTCTATAGAAGCACCCTTTTGTTTCACAAAGGGTCTATAAAAGCACCCTTTTGTTTCACAAAGGGTCTATAGATGTTATGTCAACCGGTCGGCGTAACAAAAGCGTACGACCGCTTTCATTTAATGCAAGAAGGGTTAACAATCCCTCTGGCATGCACATTTGATTTGACGTTTATCTTTTTCTTCCTTTCGTGCACATTATTAATGTGCACAAAACTGCAAAAGCCGGCCATTTTGAACATCGAACAACAAGCTCGATGCATTTCATATTTTTTGCAAATCATTGCATTTTATTCCTTGAAGAGACAACATCGGCGGCCATTAAACACCAAAGTGTATTTTAAGAGTAACACGTGAGAGAATAACAGAAAGCAAATTATAAAAGTGCCGCACAAATAAATTAATAAGAACGACGTTCCTATTGGAAAAATCCTTCCAACCACGCATAACTAAACAGCAAGAAAGGTTAGTTGGAAGAAAACAGTGAACAGTATTTTGCTGTCAAATAAGACAATTTTCAAATGAAATTTCTTGTGAAATTTGTTTCTAGATTTCTCTCACAACGCAAAATCTTGGTGGATTATCTTCGAGTTTTAGACGTGGATACCCCGACACCCCAGCACTGTTCCCCTCTCCATCAATAAAAGAGTTCGTACAAAACCATCATTCCATTAATGACAGTGGAATTTTCTCAAAAATTGTGGAGTCGTGTTTTTTTTGGCAAATTATTTGGATTCGTGGCTGTTATACCAATAACCACTACATTATTGCACCACACGGGGGTACAGTCATGCGGGGGTATCTCGTCCTGTCTTTTTAGGGAAATAATTGAAATTCCTAACTTCTGGTCACCAAATGAATAATTATTTGCCCGCCTTGATACACCGAGCAGTTTAATTGGTTGCCATCCAAATTGCTACTCAACCCCTGAGTTGCCGTCATCAGTATTCCCTGAGGGGACATGAACGAAGATTACTCAACCAACCCTGAGCAAACTTGCCATCCAGAGAATGAACAGATATACCTGAACTACTACGTCCTCAAGATTGCCTGTCACCACCAGAACCTAACCTGCAACAGTTGCAGCCATATATATAACTCAGACAACAGGAAATCAAATTCCAGATAAGTATCAAGAAAAGAAATTAGCACTTGTTAAGATATTTCCTTTTGTGTTCATCGCTCCGTTGAGTAAGTACGATCAGGGTAAATCATACCCTTTAGTATCCGTTTTTCTCCATCACAGAGGGGGGAAAACGTGAACTAAATATTTTAACATCCGTCGACGGTCAGCCGATTAAGTTTCTTTTCTTGATTAAAGGAATTAGATATCAGAGTTTGAATAGCTCCCCATCCATACCCCTATCCATAACCACGTAACAGTCAACCACTTTATATGCACACTTTTGGTGCGTTTATGTAATGTGCACGTTGCAAAACGGTACGTCACCGCGTGGATGTAATGGATAATGGTCTAAAGTCAGGTTTTAATTAGCTACAAGAACCACTAGTGGTACATAAGTATACCTTTAGGGCAATATCTGCCTTTTTGAATCATTTCTAAATTTACCATTGACTTTCGGCTATTCATTCAACTTAATTTTTTTTGGCTTCCCGTCAAAATTCAGATTTTGATAAATTGTTCGTTTATTGCACCACGCGGGGATACCGTTTCAAGGTGCACACTGTAGCACAAATCAAGTCATTTTCTATTGTTTTTTTTTGTGGCAGTAATGCCTAATGTATAATACAATTGTTGAAACGTAATCGTTATTATTATAAATATTTATAAATTATATATATTTATAAATATTGTAAATATTATCAGCTTAAATAAGCTAAAACAAATTTCATTTTGTTAAGGCTAACCCCATATTTTATGTCATCAAATATTGGAATTCATCATTGTGAATTATTATTTTATCATCGATTGAGCTCAATAGAAAGATAAACCACATTATTAGTGATTCAATACCACTTGCATATTTGCATTGAAATTTGGGGAGAGTCATACCTAATGCGTATACCCTCCTATCTTTGAATTTAACCCCCCCTTTCACTATAACCATAAACATTATTTTTACTTGAATTAATAGAAGAATCAGTTAAGCAAAGCATATATATAAACATTTCTAAATTCAAAAGTTATTTCCAAATATTTATCCCATGGATAAATTTAACATTTATAATATTGTTTACATCTTTTATTTTTCTTGAATTTATGGATGGCTTTCGAGCGTTCTGAAATAAAGTGTGTTATGTACATCTGGATTTGAAATGAATACCATGGAGTAATTTCTTGTATAAGAAGGTAAAGTAATAAGGTAAAAAGGTTCAGTCGAGATATTTATGGGGGTTTGCATGTTCAGTGTGGCCCATATGGGGATTCGTCGGAATCCATTGGGAGGGCAAAAAGGGGACCACTACCACCTGGTGTCCCTACAACCACAGTCATAACCCCGTGCAACGATACACGATTCATTTATGTTTCATTATTCTTTGTGATACAACCAGATTGTTTGTGGATGAGTGAGTATGATGGGCCGAGCCGGAGCGCAATTCAAAAGCGTCATACTCAACACCTTAGATGACCATACGCCGTGATACATATTCTCCAGTCCATATAACATAGAAGCACCCTTTTGTTTCACAAAGGGTCTATAGAAGCACCTCTTCTTTCACAAAGGGTTTATAGAAGCACCTCTTCTTTCACAAAGGGTCTATAGAAGCACCCTTTCTTTAAAAAAGGGTCTATAGAAGCACCCTTTTGTTTCACAAAGGGTCTATAGAAGCACCTCTTCTTTCACAAAGGGTTTATAGAAGCACCCTTTTTCACAAAGGGTTTATAGAAGCACCCTTTTTCACAAAGGATCTATAGAAGCACCCTTTCTTTCACAAAGGGTCTATAGAAGCACCCTTTCTTTCACAAAGGGTCTATAGAAGCACCCTTTCTTTCACAAAGGGTCTATAGAAGCACCCTTTCTTTCACAAAGGGTCTATAGAAGCAACCTTTCTTTCACAAAGGGTCTATAGAAGCACCCTTTCTTTCACAAAGGGTCTATAGAATCACCCTTTCTTTCACAAAGGGTCTATAGAAGCACCCTTTCTTTCACAAAGGGTCTATAGAAGCACCCTTTCTTTCACAAAGGGTCTATAGAAGCACCCTTTCTTTCACAAAGGGTCTATGGAAGCACCCTTTCTTTCACAAAGGGTCTATAGAAGCACCCTTTCTTTCACAAAGGGTCTATAGAAGCACCCTTTCTTTCACAAAGGGTCTATAGAAGCACCCTTTCTTTCACAAAGGGTCTATAGAAGCACCCTTTCTTTCACAAAGGGTCTATAGAAGCACCCTTTCTTTCACAAAGGGTCTATAGAAGCACCCTTTCTTTCACAAAGGGTCTATAGAAGCACCCTTTCTTTCACAAAGGGTCTATAGAAGCACCCTTTCTTTCACAAAGGGTCTATAGAAGCACCCTTTCTTTAAAAAAGGGTCTATAGAAGCACCCTTTTGTTTCACAAAGGGTCTATAGAAGCACCTCTTATTTCACAAAGGGTCTATAGAAGCACCTCTTCTTTCACAAAGGGTCTATAGAAGCACCTCTTCTTTCACAAAGGGTTTATAGAAGCACCCTTTTTCACAAAGGGTCTATAGAAGCACCCTTTCTTTCACAAAGGGTCTATACAAGCACCCTTTCTTTCACAAAGGGTCTATAGAAGCACCCTTTCTTTCACAAAGGGTCTATAGAAGCACCCTTTCTTTCACAAAGGGTCTATAGAAGCACCCTTTCTTTCACAAAGGGTCTATAGAAGCACCCTTTCTTTCACAAAGGGTCTATAGAAGCACCCTTTCTTTCACAAAGGGTCTATAGAAGCACCCTTTCTTTCACAAAGGGTCTATAGAAGCACCCTTTCTTTCACAAAGGGTCTATAGAAGCACCCTTTCTTTCACAAAGGGTCTATAGAAGCACCCTTTCTTTCACAAAGGGTCTATAGAAGCACCCTTTCTTTCACAAAGGGTCTATAGAAGCACCCTTTCTTTCACAAAGGGTCTATAGAAGCACCCTTTCTTTCACAAAGGGTCTATAGAAGCACCCTTTCTTTCACAAAGGGTCTGTAGAAGCACCCTTTCTTTCACAAAGGGTCTATAGAAGCACCCTTTCTTTCACAAAGGGTCTATAGAAGCACCCTTTCATTCACAAAGGGTCTATAGAAGCACCCTTTCTTTCACAAAGGGTCTATAGAAGCACCCTTTCTTTAAAAAAGGGTCTATAGAAGCACCTCTTCTTTCACAAAGGGTCTATAGAAGCACCTCTTCTTTCACAAAGGGTCTATAGAAGCACCTCTTCTTTCACAAAGGGTCTATAGAAGCACCTCTTCTTTCACAAAGGGTTTATAGAAGCACCCTTTTTCACAAAGGGTTTATAGAAGCACCCTTTTTCACAAAGGGTCTATAGAAGCACCCTTTCTTTCACAAAGGGTCTATAGAAGCACCCTTTCTTTCACAAAGGGTCTATAGAAGCACCCTTTCTTTCACAAAGGGTCTATAGAAGCACCCTTTCTTTCACAAAGGGTCTATAGAAGCACCCTTTCTTTCACAAAGGGTCTATAGAAGCACCCTTTCTTTCACAAAGGGTCTATAGAAGCACCCTTTCTTTCACAAAGGGTCTATAGAAGCACCCTTTCTTTCACAAAGGGTCTATAGAAGCACCCTTTCTTTCACAAAGGGTCTATAGAAGCACCCTTTCTTTCACAAAGGGTCTATAGAAGCACCCTTTCTTTCACAAAGGGTCTATAGAAGCACCCTTTCTTTCACAAAGGGTCTATAGAAGCACCCTTTCTTTCACAAAGGGTCTATAGAAGCACCCTTTCTTTCACAAAGGGTCTGTAGAAGCACCCTTTCTTTCACAAAGGGTCTATAGAAGCACCCTTTCTTTCACAAAGGGTCTATAGAAGCACCCTTTCATTCACAAAGGGTCTATAGAAGCACCCTTTCTTTAAAAAAGGGTCTATAGAAGCACCTCTTCTTTCACAAAGGGTCTATAGAAGCACCTCTTCTTTCACAAAGGGTCTATAGAAGCACCTCTTCTTTCACAAAGGGTCTATAGAAGCACCTCTTCTTTCACAAAGGGTCTATAGAAGCACCTCTTCTTTCACAAAGGGTTTATAGAAGCACCCTTTTTCACAAAGGGTTTATAGAAGCACCCTTTTTCACAAAGGGTCTATAGAAGCACCCTTTCTTTCACAAAGGGTCTATAGAAGCACCCTTTCTTTCACAAAGGGTCTATAGAAGCACCCTTTCTTTCACAAAGGGTCTATAGAAGCACCCTTTCTTTCACAAAGGGTCTATAGAAGCACCCTTTCTTTCACAAAGGGTCTATAGAAGCACCCTTTCTTTCACAAAGGGTCTATAGAAGCACCCTTTCTTTCACAAAGGGTCTATAGAAGCACCCTTTCTTTCACAAAGGGTCTATAGAAGCACCCTTTCTTTCACAAAGGGTCTATAGAAGCACCCTTTCTTTCACAAAGGGTCTATAGAAGCACCCTTTCTTTCACAAAGGGTCTATAGAAGCACCCTTTCTTTCACAAAGGGTCTATAGAAGCACCCTTTCTTTCACAAAGGGTCTATAGAAGCACCCTTTCTTTCACAAAGGGTCTATAGAAGCACCCTTTCTTTCACAAAGGGTCTATAGAAGCACCCTTTCTTTCACAAAGGGTCTATAGAAGCACCCTTTCTTTCACAAAGGGTCTATAGAAGCACCCTTTCTTTCACAAAGGGTCTATAGAAGCACCCTTTCTTTCACAAAGGGTCTATAGAAGCACCCTTTCTTTCACAAAGGGTCTATAGAAGCACCCTTTCTTTCACAAAGGGTCTATAGAAGCACCCTTTCTTTCACAAAGGGTCTATAGAAGCACCCTTTCTTTCACAAAGGGTCTATAGAAGCACCCTTTCTTTCACAAAGGGTCTATAGAAGCACCCTTTCTTTCACAAAGGGTCTATAGAAGCACCCTTTCTTTCACAAAGGGTCTATAGAAGCACCCTTTCTTTCACAAAGGGTCTATAGAAGCACCCTTTCTTTCACAAAGGGTCTATAGAAGCACCCTTTCTTTCACAAAGGGTCTATAGAAGCACCCTTTCTTTCACAAAGGGTCTATAGAAGCACCCTTTCTTTGACAAAGTGTCTATAGAAGCACCCTTTCTTTGACAAAGGGTCTATAGAAGCACCCTTTCTTTGACAAAGGGTCTATAGTATCACCATTTCTTTCTCAAAGGGTCTATAGTATCACCATTTCTTTCTCAAAGGGTCTATAGTATCACCATTTCTTTCTCAAAGGGTCTATAGTATCACCCTTTCTTTCTCAAAGGGTCTATATAAGCACCCTTTCTTTCTCAAAGGGTCTATCTAAGCACCCTTTCTTTCACAAAGGGTCTATAGAATCACCCTTTCTTTCACAAATGGTCTATAGAAGCATCCTTTATTTCACAAATGGTCTATAGAAGCATCCGTTATTTCACAAAGGGTCTGTAGAAGCATCCTTTATTTCACAAAGGGTCTATAGAAGAATCCTTTATTTCACAAAGGGTCTATAGAAGCATCCTTTCTTTCACAAAGGGTCTATCGAAGCACCCTTTCTTTCACAAAGGGTCTATAGAAGCACCCTTTCTTTCACAAAGGGTCTATAGAAGCACCCTTTCTTTCACAAAGGGTCTATAGAAGCACCCTTTCTTTGACAAAGTGTCTATAGAAGCACCCTTTCTTTGACAAAGGGTCTATAGAAGCACCCTTTCTTTGACAAAGGGTCTATAGAAGCACCATTTCTTTCACAAAGGGTCTATAGAAGCACCCTTTCTTTGACAAAGGGTTTATAGAAGCACTTTTTCTTTCACAAAGGGTCTATAGAAGCACCCTTTCTTTCACAAAGGGTGTATAGAAGCACCCTTTCTTTCACAAAGGGTCTATAGAAGCACCCTTTCTTTCACATATAACATTACTCCACTACAAGTATTGTCATTAGATATGCCGTTCGGACAATAGAAAGTATCTCCTATATCCTGCCCAAATGTATAGGGGTGGTCCCCTTGATATGAGATCAATCTCCCCTTTCCCTTTAGGGTTGTTTATGGAAACAAATGTACCCACTCAGCCAATATTATCTACATGTGTATGTATGTTGTCTACTGTTTTAAGTGTTGGTCATAGTATGGCTAGCACTTGTGCTACTAAAATCAACATCACCATATGTTCAAAATGTTAGCGTTGTTACTGTTAGCGTTAGATTAGTTATTCCACCTTGCAATTTTGGTAAGTTTAGTTTTATTTGTAGTTTCTTTGCTATTGTTTTAGATTGTGTGGCTTTGTGGCTGTTATCCGGTATATTTTCCTATTTAGCCATTGTAGATTTTATAGCTGCATGGCGCCAAATTTGTTTTATCGACATTCGAAAGGTCAAATGCATTTTTCGTTTTTTTTTTCTTCTCTTGGTTATGACCTATTTGTTTTCCGCAACTAAAACCTGTACGGATGCATAAATATGTATATTGTTACGGTTTCGTTTGTCCGGAGCAAATGTAGCATATATTGCACACAAAGTTCAGTGATGGATATTCTATACCCTTGTGTCAATTATTTTTGATTAGAGATATAATTGAGTTTGTACTTTGACATCGATGGTTTAATGATGGAAAATGTAGATGTGGATTATTGTTTTAAAATGATAACACATACATACATATATTTCCACGAACATCCCCGAAGGGGCTAGGGAAACTTGAGTTTTATCAATTAGTGCGGTGCGATTCTATACTTAGTTCAATAATATCGGAATTCGGCGGAAATCCTCAGAAAATGACACATACATTATGTTAAGATGTATTTTGCCATATATAAAAAAGTTTGATGTTGTCGAATGCGGGCATTCAGTGTGTCCACATTCTTATCCAGTGCCACCCAAGTGACTACACCTTGTATTCATGAAAAACTTAACCTCACTTTTGTTATTAGATTTAATATTTCTTTTCAGCACATATTGAATGTTCATTTTGTTCCCCCTGAAAGTCCTTGACAACTTCACCTAGTACCTCTCACACATATTGAATTGAATTCAACACTGGATTTCCATTCATCACAAACAAGTGTGAACTGAAGTGATCGCCATATAATTATGACCAGTCATCGTTGGTTGGTTGGATGTTTTTAATTATAACAAAAATCATCGTCTTTTTTGCATTTCTCAAATGAAAGTTGCATGAGTTCATAACACAAAGATGCGCTTAGCTGTAACCTGATTATTACGGCGAGGGTGAACATTGGGGCGTATGTTAAATTTATTGATTTTATTCGTTCGACCCAGTGGATATTTGTACATTACCATAAAGTGTTGTTCAGCTTCGAGTTAAAAAAATTGTTCAATTTTTAAAACATACCTGTAAAAGACAAAGAAAAAGTAATATTAGAATATGAGAATGTGCGATATTGAAAATAAAGTAAATGTTTAATTAATAACTAAAAACTCGGAAAAATGTTCAAAAATATGTCGGCCAGTTTTGCCAACAGATATAACACTAGGATGATGACTTTTTACAACCTCCTATCGCTGTTTCCTGTTTTGACGAGTGTTCGTTTACAATTATATACTCAGCCAGGCAGAGATTTTTAAACCCTCTATCACAAACTGTATTGAATTAAATAGGAACAATTTTCGTTTATGAAAGTACTAAGTCCATATTTATATTAGGCAACTTTCCTTCCGGCAATTGTCACTTTGATGGAGAGAGAGGTGAGGCATATGGTAACCATTTACCTCTCAACACCCTATCTCACCAAAAAATTGACAATTGCAGCAAGGAAAATTGCCTACTGTGAATATGGAGTAAGCTCTTCATCTACGATAATGCTTATTCTTTGAAGGAGTAGAATAACTTACTTGATGGAAATTATTTTATATAAGACTTCTACAATTCGCCCTATCTTGAGTCATTTCGTTGAGGTTATATTCTGTTAACTGTATACGTCCACGTTTCCCTTCTTCTTCCACTGCTTGAACATGACGGTCATGCCTCGCATACGTGGGCTATTTGGTTTCTGTTCTTTAACGGCTTGATTTATAGAGTGCTTCTTATAGTGGCATTTCGCACTCTGTTTCTTCTAGTTTTTTCTTGCAACTCCTCGTAGAAATTTAATTTTTCAGTCTGAATTCTGCTTTGAATAATATGAAATTAGATGTTCTGTACCCCCAGCGACGACTAAGTACCAAATTTCAGCCATTTCTGTTTTAATTAATGGGGTAAAAAAGTAGTATTTTTCAATGCCTATCCAAGTCTTGGATTTTTTAAAAAATATTTTTCAATGTCTATACAAGACGTGGATTTTTTAAAAAATATTTTTCAATGTCTATACAACACGTGGATTTTTTAAAAAATATTTTTCAATGTCTATACAAAACTTGGATTTTCTAAAAAACATTTTGCAATGTCTATACAAAACGTGGATTTTTTAAACAATATTTTTCAATGTCTATACAGGACGTGGATTTTTTAAACAATATTTTTTTAATGTCTATACAGAACGTGGATTTTTTAAAAAATATTTTTCAATTTCTATACAAGACGTAGATTTTTTAAAAAATATTTTTCAATGTCTATACAAAACTTGGATTTTCTAAAAAACATTTTGCAATGTCTATACAAAACGTGGATTTTTAAACAATATTTTTCAATGTCTATACAGGACGTGGATTTTTTAAACAATATTTTTAATGTCTATACAGAACGTGGATTTTTTTAAAAAATATTTTCAATGTCTATAAAAGGCGTGGATTTTTTAAAAAATATTTTTCAAATGTCTATGCAAGACGTGGATTTTTTTAAAAAATATTTTTCAATGTCTATGCAAGACGTGGATTTTTTAAAAAATATTTTTCAATGTCTATGCAAGACGTGGATTTTTTAAAAAATATTTTCAATGTCTATACAAAACGTGGATTTTTTAAACAATATTTTTCAATGCCTGTACAAGACGTGGATTTTTTAAAAAATATTATTCAATGTCTATACAAGACGTGGATTTTTAAAAAAATATTTTTCAATGTCTATACAAAACGTGGATTTTTTAAAAAAATTTTTTCAATGTCTATGCAAGACGTGGAGTTTTTAAAAAATATTTTTCAATGTCTATACAAGATGTGGATTTTGTAACAAAAATTTTTTTCAATGTCTATGCAAGACGTGGATTTTTTAAAAAATATTTTTCAATGTCTATACAAGATGTGGATTTTGTAAAAAAAAAAATTCTATGTCTATACAACTCGTGGATTTAAAAAAAAAAAATATTTTTCAATGTCTATGCAAGACGTGGATTTTTAAAAAAAAATATTTTCAATGTCTATACAAGATGTGGATTTTTTAAAAAAATATTCTGCGGATTTTTTTAAAAAATAGTTTTCAATAATAAACGTGGATTTTTAAAAAAATATTTCAATTTTCAATGTTTATAAAAGACGTGAATTTTTTAAAAAATATTTTTCAATGTCTATACATGACGTGGAATTTTAAAAAAATATTTTCCAATGCCTGTACTAAACATGGATTTTTTTTTAAATATTTTTCATATACCGAATTCAGTAATTTGGGTTGAATTAGAAGTGGAAAGTATTGTACCTACAACACTGGTATTAAGGCCACAACCTTCAAAATACCGAAAATCGGAAGGTATCCTTTTATATGGGCTATATGTAAACGTAAACCTATATCAACAAGTCTTTGATCCCCCTTTAGAAGATTAAAAACAACATTTCAGCCATTTTGATTCGATAATGACGATAAAATCTTTAAAATTCCAAAAATCGGAAGGGGCCGTTCTATGGGTGCTATATGAAGACATAAACCTATCCCAACTAATTTCAGATGAAAAGTTGTATACCTACAACAAAGACCAAATACCAAATTTCAATATCGGTTGGATCTTGGGGCCACAACCTTCAAAACACCGAAAATCGGGAGGTACCAAGTGGAGACAACACTTTTCGAAGTCCGAAAAAGCTGTCAAAGAGTTAAACATTCGCACAGGCACATTCTCTTGTAGAGACAAGCAAATACATCTAATAACAGATGCAGAGAGCATTCTCAGGTTACGAAAAGAACATTTTTCGAAACTGTTAGTATCTGATGATACCACAAATTCAATCCCAGAATTAAGGTATTAAGTGTATACCCCCGGTCAGTATGAGGTAAAGAGAGAAATAAACCGGCTGAAGAACAATAAAGCCGCGGGAGCCGATAGTTTGCCAGTTGAGCTGTCCATGACCGGAAACGATACACTGCTACAGTTTATGCATCCGCAGTTTAGCACCATCTGGCAGGAAAAACGCGTACCCAACAAACCCTGTTGGGGTTTTGCTCTTCTGGCCTAATATCATCACTTCCGTTTGGAAGTTACAACACCCCATACCAAATCGTTTCATGGGCCTGGTAGGAACCGTTATATGGGAACTTTATCATAGAATAACAAGTAAGAACGGCGTTTAGTTCGGCCGGTCAGAATTTTTTATACCCTCCACCACAAACTGTTGCGAAGTAAGTAGGAACAATTAGTTTCCTTTCGTTTATGAAAGTATGAACTAAGGTCTGCGTCTTATTCCTTGCTGGAGCAGAATATACCAACTGTTAGACATTTCTGTGGGATATTGAGACCACAACCTTCAAAATACCGAAAATCGGGAGGTACCGTTCTATGGGGGCTATATGATGGCGTGTACCTATACCGACAAATTTCAGACGGAAAGTTTAACACTACCAACGAAGACTAAATAATAATTTTCAGCCATTTTGGTGTTATATTGAGGCCACAACCTTCAAAATACAGAAAATCGGGATGTACCGTTCTATGGGAGCTATATGAAGACGTTTACCTATACCGACAAATTTCAGGTAGAAAGTCGAATAACCCTAACGAATTCTAAGTACAAAATTTCAGCCATTTCGGTGGGATAATGCGGCTAAAACCTTCAAAATACCAAACATCGTAGGAGTAATAGAAACTCCTATACCAAATTTGAAAGCTCTATCTTAAAAATTGCAAGCTGTATCTTGATTTCAACAGACAGACGGACGGACAGATGGACATGGCTATTTCGACTTAGCATTTTATGCTGATCACGAATACTTTATAGTGTCTCTGACGAAAATTTCGATGTGGTACAAACGGAGTCCCAAATTTAATTATACCCTCTATATTATGGTGGAGGGTATAAAAATGGCCTGAGAGTTCAAACCCCTTTTGGGGGTTCACTCTTCTGACCTAATACTCAACTTCATTTATAGCTTTTCACAGCCCGGACACTACAAGATCGGAACGTGGGCTTGAGAGGTACCGTTATATGTAGACTTTATCATATAATAAAAAATTTGACTTGAGAATTCAAAGAAATTTGAAGAATTTTGCTCTTCTGACTTAATACTCAAGTCCAGACAATATTGGTAACGTGGACTTGGTATGTATCGTTATATGAGAGCTATGTCAAAATATATATCTATATTGAACAAAAGAAAGAAATTTTCAACCAAATTGACTGGAAAATGTGGCCAAGACCCTCGAAACGGGTAAAATCAGCAGGTACCTACTTCGAAACAAGGACTTACTTTGAAAATTTTCTGCGGTTATGAAGTCTGGTGGTCTTCTTATGGAGATGAGGACTGGGAGATGGTCCGACCCAAGGGTAATTACGGGTTGCCATGTCACGTCATTCGTCAGACCGGGTGGCACGATGGATATGTCAGGCGAACTGTGGCAGTCTCCTCTAATCCTGGTGGGTGCGTCGTCGTTTGCAGCGCAGCATGTGGATCTATCTATTTGCTCAGCCAGATCTGTACCTCTCTGGTCATTCCCTAGAGCTGAATGCCATAACTCATTATGCGCATTGAAGTTCCCTAGGGCCAGCCGGTTATCACCTCGCAACAGAGATCTGATGTTAGACAAATAACGCAGGGCCGGCGGGATATACACATTCAGCAGTTCTATCGCGGCGGTTCCACACCTTACCGCTACCCCAAACACTCCAAGTATGGGTCCCTAGAGTCTATCTCAGGCGAGATAGGTCTGTACTGGACAGACTGATGCAGTAGGAATGCAAGCCCTCCTCAAGGTTTCAGAGAGTTCACTAATCAACGCTTCAGAGAACTGCCCAATCCCTCTGATGTTCGGGTAGCAGAGAGGAAATTCTGAGACATCATCACTGCTGCAGCCGCTCGCTTTATTCCTGCTGGTCGAATACCTGAAATAAGACCTAATTTCCCAGCAGAGGCGACGTGATGAGCGTGATGAGCTTCGCCGCACGAACCCTAACGATCCCAGGGTCAGAGAACTGACAATGGAAGTCAATAGTCGGTGAAAACAAGCGGAAAAAGTGGCTAGAAAATCTGAAGTGGTGCAACATTGGAGCCGGCTGTAATAAATTGTGGACAACGGTTAAGGCGCGATCGAACCCTGGTAGGAGAGACGGTCGGACATCTGCCATGTTTAACGACGTGGCTGTGACAGATCCGGAGAGGTGCGCTGGTAATTTCTGCCGACTATTTATCGAGCACCCCGATAGCGACCGGGCGAAGAGAAGTGTTTTGCGTCGTTTGCGATCTCTTACAGCCGAGGTAGAACCGCCACAATTTACGATGGATGATGTTGCAAATGTTATCCGAGGCGCAAAGTCATCCACAGCGCGTGGACCTGACGGAATTTCTATGGCGATGCTAAAACAGCTGGATGACCCAGGAGTCGAGTATTTAAGCAAGGTCTTAGGTCGCTAGCCACCCTAATAGTTCCCGATGTCTGGGAGATGGGCAGGGTGGTCCCGCTGCTAAAACCTGGCAAAGATGCCAGTAGAGGTGAGCCATACAGCCCGATTTCACTTCTATCGCCAGTAGCAAAGATACTCGAGGCATTAGTCCTCCCCAGCATCAGAACGTGTTATCCAGTTGCGGATCATCAACACGGATTCCGGAAGCAGCATAGTACCACAACAGCACTGCACGCAATTTCCACAACCAGGACAAACCATGCCACAGCACAGTGATGGTAGCATTGGAACTGACCAAAGCCTTTGATACGGTCAGCCATGCTAGTCTGTTCGAGGATATCGAGAATACTAACCTCCGGCCTTGTCTGAAACGCTGGGTCATCAACTATTTGTGTGGTCGCCAGTTATACGTGGAATTCAGAGACAGGAAGTCCAAACCCCGTAGAGTGAAGTAGGGAGTTCCCCAAGGAGAAGTGACATCTCCTCTACCTCTCTGTAATTCCACGCCCTCCCGACGGCATTGAGTTAATTACGTACGCGGATGATTGTACACTCATGGCGTCAGGTCCCAACATCGGTAACGTTTGTGACAGGCTAAATGCCTATCCCATTGATCTTGTAGAGTTTTTCCACGCGAGGAATATGACAATATCCACCACTAAGTCAACAGCCACACTGTTCACCACATGGACGGCGCAAATGAAGCTCCCACTGAATGTGCAGATCGACGGTGCAATTATTCCGACCTCAAACTAACCCAAAGTCCTAGGAGTCACATTCGATAGCATGTATAAGTCGTACCAGCATACTGCAGTTATCTGCGATATGCTGAGAAACAGGAACAAGGTCCTCAAGTCCCTAGCCGGCAGCACTTGGGTTGCGGATAAAGAAACCTTGTTAACCACATTCAACGCGATAGGTCGGTCTGTGGTAAACTATGCGGCGCCAGCGTGGTTTGCTAACGTAAGTGATACGCAGTGGGATAAACTACAAATCTGTCAGAATGCTGCCCTGAGAACAGCTACAGGTTGTCACCTCATGTCTGCAGTGGACCATTTACATGAGGAGACCAAGATCCTTCCTGTGCGTCGTACTTGCTTGGATGCTATAGGCAAGACCACCCAAATCACCATCTGGTGGATATGCCTGAACCCCTCAGGCAAGTTAGGGAGGATTATCGAGATCTGGAGAGAGAGGTCCAAAGATATAAAAGAGAATCTCTAGATCAACGTGCATACTAGACATTCACACTGATGCGCTTGCAGAGGCTCTGGCAGCCTACAGTGCGAATATCGTCCTCGACGATCATCCACCACCCGTGGCAGAAGAAGAACAACAGCTGCCAGGACAAACAAGAGTCGTGTTGACACAATTCAGATCTGGTTGGTGCAGCCGCCTCAATTCGTGCTGGGCCAAGATTGATGGCACGCGGAATATCTGCCCAGCATGTGGCACCAGTCCGCATACTACGCAGCACTTGTTTAACTGCCCAACCAACCCGACTAACTTAACTCCACTCTCTCTTTGGACGAATCCTATTCAGGTGGCGTCCTTTCTGAAGTTGGAGCTGGAGGCAGAGCCGAATCAATAAAATAAAGATTTACATGTACTTGTAGAAGCTGCTACAACAACAACATAATTGTGTTGCATCTTTATTGTGTTCTTTCTTTTTCATTTACCGGCTCATATCACATTTCTAACTTTCCATTTGAATCTACTTACAAAAACAAAATCTCATTTACTACCATCCAACCTAATAAACAAAATTTGCAAAATGAAAATGAAATTTAATCTTGAAATTCAATGAAATTAAAATCATTAGGGGCGAGAGAAAATGAAGCACAGTAAACTTTTGTGGGCCACACAGCAAATTGTGAAACTTTTCAAATTGTTTTGTGGGCCAGGTATTTACCCTCCCTCAAGAGGTAGGTAGGTAGGTATTGGTGTGGCATTTCACTTTGGTTTTTGTTAGGTCGACAAAACTATGACGTCAATGACGATGATGATGTGGTTTGTTTATACCCTTCTTCTTGCTTCACTCCCTCTAACTCTTATACAAATCAAAGAACAGCTGTGCGGCAAAATATTCCATCAATGACGTTACAGGTTTTATGGGTGTTGCTATCTCAAAACTGAATATCCCTTAACAACGACACAATGTCAGGTTAGGCGTAAGGACTCTTGACTATAAATCTAAGAATATAAATTCAAGTAAAGTGATGGAGTGTGTGGTCAATATGAGATGTTGCGACTGAATTAACAATGATAAGAAACAAAAGAAGTAGTAGAAGAAGAAGAGGCACAGAGAGAATAAACAACGTCATAACCCACAACGGAAATCAATTTGGCCAACAATACACAGAAGAAGAAAATAAAGAAATGAAACAGAAATTAATAACAAACGGCTTGAATAACGGCACTTGACAAGGACCCATAATTATCAAAATTCTTATTGTGTGCATGCGTGTGTGTGTGTACATAGATATGTAATCTTTTGTAAATAATGACGTACAATTACATTCTATCAACATTGTTTTTTTTTACTTTCTTTCCTATGACGACATTAATAAAGTTGCGAGGAACAACAATGCGCCATTACAATTGTTTGTTTCCTTTTTATACCCTCCACCATAGTATGGAGGGTATATTAAGTTTGTCATTCCGTTTGTAACACATCGAACTAATCATTTGCGACCCTATAAAGTATATATATTCTTGATCAGGATAAAATTCTAAGACGATCTAGCCATGTCCGTCTGTCCGTCTGTCTGTCCGTCTGTTGTAATCACTCTAGCGTCCGCAATAATTGAGATAGAGTGCTGAAATTTAGCACCCGAGGGTCTTTTTTCCATAGGCAGGTCAAGTTCGAAGATGGGCTATATCGGTCCACTCTTTGGTATAGCCCCCATATAACGGTACCTCCGGATTTGAGGTATTTTGACGTTCTTCGCCACATTTGCAGACCGAATTAGCTATAATTTGGCACTTAGGGTTCCTAGTGATCAACAAACTTATATCCCAAAGGATATGGGCATAGGTCCATGTTTTGGTATAGTCCTCATATAACGGTACCTCCCGATTTACGGTATTTTGAGAATTTTAGCCACAATTTTTAACCGAACTATCTGCAATTTGACATTTGAGGTTCTCAGTGGTCATGAAATATCTCCACGAAACATCGTCAACATAGGTCCATGTTTTGGTATAGCCCCCATATATCGGTACCTCCCGATTTTCGGTATTTTGAGAATTTTAGCGACAATTTTTAACCGAACTAGCTGTAATTTGTCATTTGAGGTTCTCAGTGGTCATGAAATATCTCCACGAAACATGGTCATCGTAGGTCCATGTTTTGGTATAGCCCCCATATAACGGTACCTCCCGATTTTCGGTATTTTGAGAATTTTAGCCACAATTTGTAACCGAACTATCTGCAATTTGACATTTTAGGTTCTCAGTGGTCATTAAACATCTCCACCAAACATCGTCAACATAGGTCCATGTTTCGGTATAGCCCCCATATATCGGTACCTCCCGATTTTCGGTATTTTGAGAATTTTAGCTAAAATTTTTAACCGAACTACCTGTAATTTGCCATTTGAGGTTCTCAGTGGTCATGAAATATCTCCACCAAACATTGTCAACATAGATCCATGTTTTGGTATAGCCTCCATATAACGGTACTTCCCGATTTTCGGTATTTTGAGAATTTTAGCCACAATTTGTAATCGAACTATCTGCAATTTGATAGTTGAAGTTCTCAGTGGTCATTAAACATCTCCACCAAACATCGTCAACATAGGTCCATGTTTAGGTATGGCCCCCTTATAACCGTACCTCCCGATTTTCGGTATTTTGAGCATTTTAGTTACAATTTTTAACCGAACTAGCTGTAATTCGACATTTGAGGTTCTCAGTGGTCATAAAACATCTCCACGAAACATCGTCAACATAGGTCCATGTTTTGCTATAGCCCCCATATATCGGTACCTCCCGATTTTCGGTATTTTGAGAATTTTAGCTACAATTATTAACCGAACTAGCTGTAATTTGCCATTTGAGGTTCTCAGTGGTCATGAAACATCTCCACCAAACATCGTCAACATAGGTCCATGTTTTGGTATAGCCCCCATATAACGGTACCTCCCGATTTTCGATATTTTGAGAATTTTAGCTACAGTTTTTAACCGAAATAGCTGTAATTTGACATTTGAAGTTCACAGTGGTCATAAAACATGTCCAACGAAACATCGTTAACATAGGTCCATGTTTTGGTATAGCCCCCATATAACGGTATCTCCCGATTTTCGGTATTTTGAGAATTTTAGCTGCAATTTTTAACCGTACTAGCTGTAATTATCGGTATTTTGAGAATTTTAGCTACAATTTTGTCTATTAAAAAAATCGTCAATATAGGTCCATGTTTTGGTATATCTCCCCACATAACTGTTCCTCCCGATTTTCGGGAATTTTCAGTGGTCACGAACTTTCTTCACTAAAATTCGTCAACATGGGTCCATTTTTGAGGGTCTACATTGTTTTGATGAAACTACCCTCAATATGACTCTTGAAGTTCCCTGCAGCTATAAAACTTTTCCGCCAAAAAATTTAAAGATAGGTTGACTTTTTGATATAGTCCCGTAGGTGGAACCTTTCACCTAGCTGAACACATTTTTTAGATTAGATTAGATAACACTGTGCAACAAAATGAGGTGAAAATCTGGGGCACGGAAAATTCCTCTTGGGGAAGAAAGGCCTTGGTGAGTATATTATGAAACCCGAAGGACTGATCCGTCGTGAGTCGAACTTCCGCGTTATGGCGTGATAAAATTTTTGTTAGAGACCCTGTGGGCAATCAGGAATTATCGTTATATCTTTGTTCACTGTTACTTAAGTGCTCTACAAAAACAACAAACGAAGATATAATGCTAATTCATGATGGCTTACAGGGTCTTTTGCAAAAACTTCATCACGCCATAACACGGAAGTTCGACTCACGGCGCATCTGTCCTTCGGGGTTTTTAATATACACACACCAATGGCTTTCATCTCCAAAAGGAATTATCTCTGCCACAACATTTGTGTTCACAGTGTAATTTAAGCAATAGTGGGAGGCAGTAGTCTTCTATCCATTGTCGAAAAGTTGTTCCACCTAAAATTGTGAAAGGACCCTAATTATTCCATTTTAATTAAGACTATTTTATGGTGGAGGGTATAAAAAGTTCGGCCCGGCCGAACTTATCGACTTTTTACTTGTTCTTGTATAATTTCTTATCCTTATGTCATCAAAATGTCATAAAATTTATATGTCACCAAGACCACCGGACCCATATGTTTGGTGGTCATAATCAATTTGCTTTTATATTTGTTTAGGGAGAGAGGAGTGAAAGTGAACGAGAATTGATTTACGTTGGCAAATAATGCGTCATAACACATAGCGCCTCGAAATGTCATAGAACGAACATTTGTGTCATTTTAGGCGATAAAACGAACAACAAAGACCATTAAAATGATAAGAATATGAGGTATTATACACTCCCTCCTCAAACACGGTATGGCATATATACTAAAGTAGCAAGTGCCCGCAACTTGGTGTGTGATATATGTATTTATAGATAAAATTGAATTTCGCGAATTAAATGCTTGAGATTATTCAAGGCATGGAGTATCTTAAGAAACGTCATTATTATCTAGTTATTGGATACTTTGGTATCTTACATCATGTACGTCAACCAAGAACACTACCTCCAATCCTTCCCAAAAAATGTAAAAATATCCGCATCTCCAAAATTTTTTTTTTTAACCATGTCAACAATGTTTTATTCCAGGACTTTTAAGAATACGATTCCTAAAAATATTAAAAAACCCACAACTTCTAAAAATACGAATAATATTTTTTTTAAAAAAATCCACGACTTCTATGAATACGATTCCTAAAAATATTAGAAAATCCACAACTTCTAAACATACAAATCATAAGAATATTAAAAAAACAAAACTTCTAAAAATACGATTCTTAAAAATGTGGTTAAAAATCCATTACTCCTAAAATGTTTTTTTAAATCCAATACTCCTAAAGTATTTTTTAAAATCCACGACACGTATTTTTTTAAATCCACGACTCCTGAAAATGTTTTTAATAACTCCACGACTCCTGAAAGTGTTTTTTAAAATACTATTCCTAAAAATATTAAAAAAACCCACAACTTCTAAAAATAAGATTCCTTAAAATATTTAAAAAAATCCACGACTTCTATGAATGAGATTCCTAAAAATATTAGAAAATCCACAACTTCTAAACATACAAATCATAAGAATATTAAAAAACCAAAACTTCTAAAAGTACGATTCGTAAAAATGTTGTTTAAAAATCCAATACTCCTAAGATAATTTTTTTAAAAATCCAATACTCCTAAAGTATTTTTTTACAATCCACGACACGTAATTTATTTTTAAATCCACAACTCCTAAAAATATTGTTTTATAAACTCCGGAAAATATTCTTTAAAAATCTACGAAAGTTTTTTGTTGAAGAATTTATTGAAAAAAAAATGTCGGTGGAGAATATCCACAAGCAAGAAACAAGGGAACTGATGAAATCCAGTGGCGAGGATCGAAACTAGTCTTCCCTGCCTTACCCCTTGGCTAACAATGCCAAACTTTTTCTACTAATACATTAGTTGTTTGAAAATATTAAAACAACAATAAAATAAGCCAGACTATTAAAAAAAAAAAAAAACAAAATTGTAAAAGCTATCTCAATAAAAACGCCACAAAAGCTCTACTCCTAAAATATGTATTAAAAAATCCACTAAATACGATTCCTAAAAATATGAAAAAACCACAGCTTCTAAAACTACGATCCCTAAAAACGTTTTTATACCCTCAGGCTAAGGAGGGTATATACACTTTGATACGACGAAAATGTGTCTCATCGAAATAATGGTTTTAGACCCCAAGTATGTTTGGACGAAATGTGTTACAGACAATTTGGAGTCGATCTAGCCATTTCCGTCCGTCTGTCTGTCTGTCCTGCTGGCTGGAGCGCACGATAACTCTCGAACGGATGAACCGATTCGGTTCAAATTTTGGCTTTCGTAATATTTTGCCCAAACTTAGTTTAAGTTCGAAGATGAGCTACATCGGTAAACTCCTTCCGGTACCTCCCCCACCAAAGTTCGGAAATGTTCGGAAAGTTTGTGCGCACGATTACTATTGAAGGGAGTGACCGATGTGGTCAACACTTTGTATAGCGTAAACTTTCTACCAGAGTAATATGAGGTTCCAATATGGTCTCAATAGGTCCACTCCGTCGGGTACCTGCTACACAAAATTTCGGAAAAGTTCAGTTTAGCGCCATCTCTCGAATCGCTTTAATTTTTGTTTTAACAACTTGTATTCACTGCCCTCTATACGACGGTACAAGATTCATCAAGGGCAAGTCCGTACTTCCTGAGAAAATAGCACGAAAGTGGCAAAAAAACCCCTATCACACCGTGTGAGGTGGTTGAAGCGCAATATAACTCTTGAGCGGATCTGCCGATTCGGTCCAAAATATGACCTTAGTAATATTTTGTCCAAACATTGTTTAAGTTTGAAGATAAGCCATATCGGTCCACTCCTTCAGGTACCTCCCCCACAAAAGTTCAAAAATGTTCGGAAAAATTGTTCGTACGGTAACCCTTGAAGGGAGTGGCCGAATTGGTCTACACTTTACACATCCTAATATATCTACCAGATATAGATCAGGTTCAAATATGGACTATAGTTTCAATATACACAGGCTGAGGGTATATCTCTGTCGGCAAAGCCGTCTGATACTTTTTTACTTGTTTAATTCTTTTTTAAAAAATCACAATCCTAAATTTTCTTTAAACCCCCACAATCCTTAAAGTATTTTTTTTTAATTCACAATTAAAAAATTTCTTTTTAAACTGATTCCAAGACTCCTAAAAATATTTTTTAAAAATACACGACTCCTAAAAATGTTGTTTAAAAAATCTACGTCTCCTAAAAATTTGTTTAAAAAAATCTACGACCTCTAAAAATATTTTTTAAAAATAAAATACCCCAAAAATATTTTTTTAAATCCACGACTCCAAAAACTATTTTTAAAAAGTCCACAACGCATGAAAATATTTTTAAAAAATCCAAACCACATGAAAATATTTTTCAAAAAAAATTTACGACTCCCGAAAATGTTATTTAAAAAATCTTTGAATCTTAAAAATATTTGCAAAAAAATCCACAACGTATGGAAATATTTTTAAAAAATCTACAACACATGAAAATATTTGTTAAAAAATCCACGACTTCCTCCTAAAATTATTGTTAAAAAATCCAAGACTCCTTCAATTATTTTTTTAAAAAATCCGCGACTACTAAAGTTATTGATAAACAAACCACTACTCCTACAAGATTTTTTTAAACCACGACTTCTAAAATTATTGTTAAACAGTCCAAGATTTTTTTTTAAAGTTACGTCTCCTGAAAATATTTGTTAAAAATTCCACGACTGCTAAAAATATTTGTTTATATCCTCCCGAAAATGTTATTTAAAAAATCTTTGAATCCTAAAAATATTTGCAAAAAAATCCACAACGCATGGAAATATTTTTAAAAAATCTACAACACATGAAAATATTTGTTAAAAAATCCACGACTTCCTCCTAAAATTATTGTTAAAAAATCCAAGACTCCTTCAATTATTTTTTTAAAACTAAAGTTATTGATAAACCAACCACTACTCCTAGAAGATTTTTTTAAACCACGACTTCTAAAATTATTGTTAAACAGTCCAAGATTTTTTTAAAAGTTACGTCTCCTGAAAATTTTTGTTAAAAATTCCACGACTGCTAAAAATATTTTTTTTATATCCTCGACTCCTAAAAATATTTTTTACAAAATCCACGACTCCTGAAAATGTTGTTTTTAATTTACAATGTACTAATCCTAAAAATTTGTTTTTAAAAAATAGAGGAGACCTAAATGTTTTTTTTAATCCACGACTCCTAAACTATTTAAAAAAACATTTTTTAAATCCGCGACTCCTAAAAATATTTGTTTGAAAATCCACGACTCCTAAAATATTTTTTAAAAAATCCACGACTCCTAAAATAACTTTAATAAATCCACGACAGCAGAAAAAATTTTTTTAATAAATCCACGACAACTAAAAAAATATTTTAAAAAATCCACGACCTATAAAATTATTGTTAAAAAACCCACGACTACTAAAAATATTTGTTTGAAAATTCACGACCCCTAAAAATATTTGTGACGTAGGGGATGGAAGATACCAAGGAACGGTCCTGACCGGTTTTAACATGGCAAAGCCCAGGATTTATCTTGGTCCCTCTTTCATCTCAAGTGGACACTGACCTCCCCGTGGTGTCACCTGGGGAACTGCCTTTAACACCCGTTAAAGGTAGTGAGCTAACATGTGCCGCGCGTTCACCCATAAGAACGTTAAAAACTTGGGTTTGGGCGTCGGGTTAGTAACCCTCCCCTAGAAAAAAACAGCCTACTATGAAAAAACGAAAGAAAAGAAAAACAAACCCCTCTAAAGTTGACGAACCCCGCAAACGTTTTAAGGACCATGATCTGCGAATCTGCACCTGGAATGTTCGCACTCTTTATAGAGAAGGTGCAGTCTTCGCATTGGCAGACGTACTTGAAAAGTACAAGGCCGATATTACTGCCATACAGGAAATACGATGGATTGGGAAAGGCGTCACAACAACACCTAAAGGTGACGCACTGTATTATAGCTGCCATGACGTAAAGCATGAGTTTGGTTGCGGATTCGTAGTTAGTCGGAGACTAAAACATCTGGTATCCAGCTTCACCCCAGTGAATGAAAGACTTGCTGCAATTCGAATAAAAGCTAAATTCTTCAACATCAGCTTTATTTGCGCTCATGCTCCCACTGAAGAAAAGGACGAACAGACCAAAGATATATTTTACGAGCGCTTAGAAGAAACATATGACCGTTGCCCTGCCCATGACATTAAAATCATTCCAGGCGATTTTAATGCCAAAATTGGAAAGGAGAATATCTTTGGCCCAACAGTCGGGAAATTCAGTCTCCACAGTGAAACATCTGACAATGGTATGAGGCTGATAGACTTTGCAGCTGCAAAAAACATGGTAGTTAGCAGTACCAGATTTAAGCATCTCGATATTCATAAGGGCACCTGGCTGTCCCCAGATCAAAGAACAAGTAATCAAATTGATCATGTTGTGATAGATGGAAGACATTCACCCAGCGTGTTGGATGTACGATCGTTCCGAGGCGCAAACATTGATTCGGACCACTATCTTGTTGCAGCAAAGGTACGTACCCGTCTAAACGTTGCAAATAAAGCACGAACAGACAAAACGCGGAAGTTGGACATCGATAGGCTGCAAACACAACAGATAGCCACAGCATATTCCACTCAACTAGCCCAAATGCTTAACGCGAGCACTCCTTGTCCCGATAACATAACAACACAATGGCAAAATATTGCCCACTCCATGCAAACAGCCGCAAAATCCATACTTGGATTCCAGAGACCTCCACAAAGGAATTCATGGTATGACCAGGAGTGACGTGCTGCTACCGAAGCAGTAGCAACGCGTAGCGCACGAGAGAGATATCGGGAGAAAAGGAGAGAAGAGAAACGTCTTTTCCGCAAGAAAAAGAGAGAAATGGAAAAGCGGGAGTGTGAAAAAATCGAGATGTACAGGAGCCAGAATGAAGTCCGAAAATTCTACCGAAGAGTGAAACATCAAACAGATGGCTTTGGTACAGGCACATCCTCCTGTAGAGACCAGCAAGGTAATCTGGTAACAGATACAGATAGCGTGCTCAGGATATGGAAGGAACATTTCTCCAATCTGCTGGTATCCAATAGTGGCGAAGACGACGATACCGCAGATCCAATCCCAGAAGATGGTATAGAATGTATACCACCCGGCCAAGATGAGGTAAAAACAGCAATCAACCGGCTGAAGAATAATAAAGCAGCAGGAGCCGATGGCTTACCAGCCGAGCTGTTTAAAACCGGAGGCGACGCGCTGATAAGGTGTATGCATCAGCTAGTTAGCACCATCTGGAAGGAAGAACGCGTACCCGACGATTAGAACCTGAGCATCCTAAGTCCTGTCCACAAGAAAGGAGATAAGACTGTATGCTCCAACTATAGGGGCATAAGTCTACTCCCTATTGCCTATAAGATAGTGTCAGGGATACTGTGCGAACGAATAAAGCCTATGGTCAACAAGATAATTGGACCATACCAATGTGGCTTTAGACCTGGCAAGTCCACCATTGACCAGATATTTACCCTGCGGCAAATCCTAGAGAAGACCCAAGAGATGCAGATCGACACATTTCACCTTTTTGTCGATTATAAAGCAGCATTCGACAGTCAAAAGAAATGGCACAATTTACACCAATAGCCACATGTTACTTGCCTATGCTGATGACATAGACATCATGGGACGATCAGTAAAGGAAGTAACTGATACCTTTAGGAAGGTCGAAGCAGAATCTGCGAAAGTGGGTCTGGCGGTAAACGGCGAAAAGACCAAATTGATGGTGTCGACGCGCAAAGCGTCCATAGAGCTCGGACCAACCGTAGAAGTTGGTACCTATAATTTTGAAGTAGTTAAAGACTTCGTCTACCTCGGCACTGCCATAAACACAACAAACAACATCAGTTGTGAAATAAGAAGAAGAATTGTATTGGCCAACAGATGCTACTATGGATTAAGTAAGCAATTTAAAAACAAAGCCACATCTCGTCAAACAAAAATAACACTATACAAAACGCTGATACTACCCGTGCTAATGTATGGCTCCGAAGCATGGGTACTTGCGCAAGCAGATAAGGCAGTGCTTGGTGTGTTTGAGAGGAAAATTCTTCGAAAGATCTACGGGCCGATTTGCGTTGACGGTGAATATCGACGTCGTATGAACCACGAGCTATATAAGCTATACAAAGACATGAATATAGTTAAACGTATCGAGATGCAACGATTGCGTTGGCTAGGCCATATCATGAGAATGAGCGATGATGAACCCGCTAAAAAGGCGTATGAATACATGCCACATGGCGGTGCACGCAGAATCGGCAGGCCTTAGCTTCGATGGAGCACACAAGTGGATGAAGAAATGGAAAGGCGCGGTATTCCAAAAAGTCAAGCGAAAAACAGAGAGGAATGGAGATCTTTTCTTAGTTCGGTCTATGGAACAAATGTTCTGTAATGGGCCAACTAAGTAAGTAAGTACGTAAAAATATTTGTATGAAAATCGACTACTCCTAAAAATATTTTTTTAAAAAATCCAAGACTACTAAAAATATTTTTTTTAAAAATACTCAAGACTCCTAAAAATAGTTTCTTAAAGAATCCACGACTCCTAAAAATATTTTTTATAAATCCACGACTCCTAAAAATAGTTTTTAAAATATTTTTTTAAAGAATCCACGACCCCAAAAAAGAATTTTTTTTAAATCCACGACTCCTAAAAATATTTTTTAAAATATTAATATCTACGACTTCAAAAAAATATTTAAATCCGGGACTCCTAAAAATATATTTTTAAGAATACACGACTTCCAAATATATTTTGTAAAAAAATCAAAGACTCCTAAAAATGTTTTCAAAAAAAAAATCCGCGACTCCTAAAAATGTTTTTTTTTTTAAATCCACGTTTCCTAAAAATATTTTGTTTAAAAAATATACGGCTCAAAATATTTTTTAAAAAATCCACGACATTTTCTAAAAGTACACGACTCCTACAAATATTTTTTTAAAACTCCATAACTCCTAAACAAATTTGTAAAAAAATGCACGACTCCTAAAAATATTTTTTTTAAATTCCACAACTGCTACAAATTTCTCTTTTTATATATACGACTGCTCAAAATACTTTCAGAGAATCTGCACTCCTAAACATATTTTTCTAAAAAATCCAGGACTCCCTAAAATTTTGTTCTAAAAAATCCAGGACTCCCTGAAAATATTTTTTTTAAAAAATCCACTACTCCTACATTTATTTTTAAAAAATTTACGACTCCTAAAAATATTTTTAAAAAATCCACGACCCCTGAAAATGTTTTTTAAAAAATCCACGACTACTGAAAATGTTTTTTTTTTTTAATTCACGAGTACTGAAAATGTTTTTAAACAATGCACGAATCCTGAAGATTTTTAAATCCACGAGTCCTACAAATACTTTTTAAAAAATTTACGACTCCTAAAATATTTTTTAATAAATCCTCCTTAAAACATTTCTTAAAAAATATACGGCTACTACAACTATTTTTAAAAAATTATTTTAAAAAATCAACGATATTTTCTAAAAATATATTTTTAAAAAATCCACAACTGCTACAAATGTTTCTTTTTATATATACGACTACTCAAAATACTTTTAGAAAATCTACAACTCCTAAATATTTTTTTTTTAAATCCAGGACTCCCTAAAAATATTTTTTTTTAAAATCCACTACTCCTACATAAATTTTTAAAAAATTCACGACTCCTAAAAATATTTTTAAAAAATATACCACTCCTAAAAAATTGTTTAAAATATCCACAACTCCTAAATTTTTTTTAAAAAATAGTTTTCAAAAAGCCAATACTCCTAAAAATATTTTTAAAAAATCCACGATTCCTAAGAATATTTTTAAAAAGTCCACGACTCCTAAAAACATTTTTAAAAAATGCACGACTCTTAAAATATTTTTTAAAAAATCCACAACTCCTTCAAATATTTTTTAGAAAATCCAAGACTCCTAAAAACATTTTTTAAAAAGTCCACGACTCCTAAAAATACTTTTTAAATATTACACGACTTCAAATGCACGCCGCCTTAAGATATTTTTTGAAAAGCCACGACTTCTAATTTTTTTAAAATAAGCCACGACTCCTAAGAATAGTTTTTAAAAACCCTAGACTCCCACACGACTTCCAAAAAAATTATAAATCCGCGGCTACTATAAAAAATATATTTTTAAAGACTCCACGACTCCTAAAAATATTTTTTTTAATCCACGATTCCTAAAAAACTTTGTTTAAAAAATCCACCACTCTTCATGACTCCTACAAATATTTGTTTTAAATCCTTGACTCTTGAAACTATTTTTTTTTTTTTTAAATTCACCATACCAGAAATGACTTAAAAATACATGATCTCTGAAAACATTATTTATACAATTTCGACTTCTAAAATTTCGACTCTTAAAAATTGTTTGCTTTGCCTCGATTTGCGTTGTTTCGATTTTTGTTTTTTTTTTCGATTTGCGCTGCTGAGACGATTTGCGTTATTAAAAACTAATATTTGTAGCTTTGAATTTTGTGGAGAGATTATTCAAAACATGTGGAAACATGTGTTTCGATTTGCGTCGGATCCAATCATTACCGCAAATCGAGGTATTAGGGTATATTTTAAAACACCCACGGTCCATTAAAATATATTTACAAATCCATGTTTGCATTTCAAGATCTGTTATAAACTAAATTTATATGCTGGAACTTTCCAGGTTATGTATATTCTGTCTCATAACATGCATCTATCAAAAACATTTATTGCACACATTCGCACGATAACATATTTAATTTGCATTCCCGTAAGCATTTATTAACCACAAATAAAGCAATTAAAATGTATTGAATGTAAATGACATTTAGCAAATCAGCAATTTCCCTTAATTGTACACCACAGCAACAAAAACTTCCACTCCCCAACACCATTACCAACATCACCACAACAACAACAATAAAAATCAGTTTTTCTAATTTCAAAAATATTTAAGTTTCAACATTCAACTGAAAGGAAAATCTCTGTGGAATTGTCGGTAGTAGCAGTATTAATGAGAAATACCCGAGATATGGAAAGTGTGAAAGCTAACAAATGATAGACGGAATTCCCTGCAGCATAAAAACGTAACACTAACACCAATGCTAAATGTAAATCCACCAAGGTATTTTCATTATTATACCAAATGAAGAGAAGGAGAGAGGTAGAGAGAATGCAAATGGCGGCAAGAGGCAAGGTGGCAATTATATGGAGCTTTGACCCAGAGTGTGAGAGTTAGGAATTAGAAAAAAAAGAATATTGCAACATATTAACCTAGGCATGTACATATGTTGTTGCACGTATGTATGTGGACGTGCCTGCTAAAGTTCATGTAAATTTATTCCCCATGCAAAACCATGCCACCATACACTACCAACCAAAATACACACTTAAGAGTGACACAATTTGCTACTGACGTTTTTTTTTGCCAATGAATCATAGTGACAACCTTCAAAACCACCATTGTCGTCTACCTCACAACTCTCTAAACATCATCAACCCCTGCTCTTCCGCCTTCATCAAATTCTGTGGTCTATCTTTGGAAATGCAATTATGGTTGCACCTCCGTAAACGGGCATAGATGGTACGATATGTATGTTTATGTTGTTTTAGATCAACATTTTTAAATTTAGACTACGCGTTTTTCACATTTTGGTAAAAAATAAATTTCGGTTGTATTCGGTTAGTAGATCAAAATCTAAAAGGGTTTTACTAAAGAGCAGTGAATTACTGCTCTAGATTTGTGGACAAATTACCAGAAGAGGTTTCTCAGGCGGAATTCCGGGAGATAGGAATGAAGCTTAGCTTTTTGAGGAGGATTGAAAGGAAATACCCTCACAGTGACTTATATTCCCAAGGCTGGGAAGTCAAGCCACGCATTGCCGAAGGACTACAGACCGATTAGTCTTTCCTCTTTTCTATTGAAAACTCTAGAAAGGCTGATCGACTTGGACATTAGATCTTATATAGATCTCAAATCTTATATAAATACTCACAGCACTCTTATATGAAATGGAAATCTACAGAAACAGCCCTACATGAGGTAGTGGGTTATATAGAGAAGAAAATGGATAACACGAATCACACATTCACCCCTTTTCTAGACATAGAAGGAGCGTTTAATAATGTGAAACTTGAATCCATTCATTCTTCTCTAGAGCTATTGAGTGTTTCCTCTATCCTAATCAACTGGATTGATAGAATGCTGGAGAGCAGACTCATCAATTCCAGCATTGAAGAGAATTCCGTAAGGGAGTCAGTCACTAAGGGCACCCCACAGGTTGGAGTATTATCTCCTCTACTGTGGCTCCTAGTGGTAAAACGGATACTCAAGGAAATTGATAGATTAGGAACTAAAGTAGTAGCATATGCTGACGACGTTGTAAATTTAATTGTTCCACAAACATCCCATACGGGACAAGAGAGACTTCTCTCATACCAATGAGTGCACCCCGATTCATATTAGCTCAATGATAAGGGACCTACTGTTTATTGCCGAGTCCGAACGGCGTGTTCTAAGACACCACTTGTAGAGAAGTTTTACATGGCTGAAATACTCAGAAAATGTCGCCAACATTACTGAGGGGTATTTGATGTTGCCAGGCCGGGGAATCGAACCCACGACCTTTAGTGTGCATGCCGGGTGTGCATACCATTGCAAACACGTTGTAACTTTAATTAGTGGAAAATTCTTGTCGACGCTGTCTGAACTGATGCAGGGTGCGCTGGTAAAGCTCTCTCGCTAGACTCACCACAATGGCTTTGGGGTGAACCCTGCAAAGAAGGAGCTGGTACCATTCACCAGAAAAAGAAATATTGCTGAATTTTTTGCCACTAATGCTGGATGGTGTGCGGTTGGATCTCTCTACGGAGGCGAAATACCTGGGAGTGATCCTCGACCATCGGCTAAGTTGTTAAAGGAACACGGAGTAGCGCACCAAGAGGGGTTTGATTGCTCTCTTTTCCTGTAAGAACTCCATAGGCAAGAGTTGGGGTCTTAGACCACATGTAATACACTGGTTGTATAGGACAGTGGTCTGCCCTATTTTGACCTATGGTTGTCTCGTCTGGTGGCATGCCCTAAGCAATAATTCCAATCTGTCCAAACTAGCTACTGTGCAACGAACTGCTTCAATTCTCACTACTGGAGCAGCAAAAAGCACCCCTCAGGCAGTACTGAATGCCATACTCAACGTCCAGCCCTTGGATATACTGGTATAGTATCAAGCATCACAGTCTGCCCTGAGGTTTAAGGAGCTAAATCTGTGGCGTTGTTAACATCTTGGACATGCTAGTGTTCCACAGCGGATAGGTAGTCAGAATGGGCTAGGAGACAGGGGAGATGAGACTGACTACATCTTACCAAGCCTGGACTTTGACATAGTAGAAATAATTATCCCTGACAGGAGTGAGTGGGAACAAGGCAGACCACTTCCCGATAGCATATCAATTTTCACCGATGGGTCGAAGATGGAAGAAGGCAGGGATTTGGGGTATTTTCTGAAGAATTAAAAATCAGGCACTCGTGTAAGCTTAATGACAATTGTAGTGTTTTTCAGGCAGAAGTCTGTGCGGTTTGGAAAGCCTTGGAGCTACTAGTGGGAATGACGGACCTTGTAGATAAGGTAGTCACTGTTTACGTGGATATCCAGGCTGCTCTAAAAGCGTTAAGGTCATACAGTATTAAATCTAGGACTGTTCAAAGTTGTAGGTCTATCTTAAAAACATTTAACATAGTTGTTAAGTTGTGGAGAATTATATCAAGCCACCGCTCTGCTTTTTCCTCTACAAGCTCAGTAAGCTTTACGCAGAGAAAACCATAAAAGCTTGGCAAAAGACGTACCTGGTTGTAAGGTATCTAAGTCAATCTGGCCGGCAATCTCAGGGCGTAGAACTCCATCCCTCCTCTCAATCTGCAAGTCAGAAATCAGAATCGCTATAGGGGTCATAACCGGCCACTGCGGAATAAGATCTATGACATGCAAGTGGGATGACTTCTATATCTCAAAAGTTGTAAAACCTACGAAAATATCATTAAGGCCAATCTTGTAGAGAATTTTGATAGTTACAACATTTTCTTTATTCCCATTTTGATAGGACTTGCAGTTTCAAAGCAAAATCGAAAAAACCTAAACAACCCCTAAAAATGTTAACTTGAATCGCGATTTATTTAAAAAGCGCTCCGGCGATATTTTTTGTGTTTTGATTTTTCTCATCTATGAACATTGTAGTTTCAGAATCCGAAAAAACTTCCCAGGTGTAAGCACCTTCCATTTAAATTTGATTCAAGAGCACCGTGAACCTACATGCCGAATAAAATCTCCCCTACTTGGAATTTCCCACCAATAGACCATGTAATAACTCTCCTGTCATTTTAGCTCTTCTTGTGTTTATTCAGATGCCTGAACCACGGAACAGGTTTCTTAAAATCTGTTAATGCATTTCTTACTCATAAGCTGATCTTTGCTTCAGTAGTACAATTGTTCCGCGCTAAAGATTTTAAAGAACTATCTATAGCCCTAAGTGAGTACTCAGAAGCTCACAAATGCTTGAAGAACCACTGGAAAAAAAGATGAATCTCCAATAAGCATTTTCAGAAGTAACCAGTGATGTGGGTTACGCAAGAAGTATACAACTTCTGCCGAAAGAAGGACAACCTCTCACTCAGATTCTCCTCATCTCCAATGACAACTTGAATATTTAACTTCATTTTATGTTTGATGATCCTATGTAATGTTACACATATGTGGTTCTAAAGTATGTGTTCAATTATGAATATATCTGCTTACCATGACTTCAAAATTGTGCCCAAAATATAAATTCAAATTTTAAAATTATTTTATGCCTGAGGTTTTTATTCATTGAATCTTCTTACATGTAAGATTTCATCAAAATATGATGCATATACTGAGATGAAGATGTAAAAAAGTCTAGTCTAGCCTATATAGGATTTTCTATCTATAGAAAACCCTATAAAAAAGTACTTGTAGAAGGTTTTCAATTAGAAAATCTTTTTTTTCTATTTTGAACTTTACAAAATTTTGACACATTTTTAGATTTTCCATTTCCTTTAATATGATTTCGCTTGCAAACTATCCTAAGAACTTAAACAATTTTTCCACATAAATAAGCATATTTTCAAATGTGTGTGTACATGTACACAGAAAGTACAATAACAACTGTCAAATGTATGACAAAACATAAATTTTCACACATATTTCAAATAAATCCCTGTTTTAAAATTACAACTCGTTCATAGGATTACAGAGACATACATAAATACATTATTCAGTTGCTCCACTAGAAGACTGCACATATTGCAAGACAAGGGGATTTTGTCATAACACAACTATATTAGGGTGGTGTGAGAAAAATTATTCAAAAATACTTGTTAAATATAAAACCTTTGAACAGATCCATACAAAGCCAAGGAAATTCATAATTTCGCCTAGGTATCAAAAGCATACCTTTGCTTTTGTAGATACCATACACCCTTGTGTCCATATTTAATCTTTGAATACACGTGAATGCTTCAACTTCACAATACACATGCTTGTTCATAGATTTTTTTCTTTCCGTTTCCCCGGACATCAGCTCGTACAAGAAAAACGAAAGGATACTCTGAGTTTAATCTGGCCATGTGAACACACATGGCTGTTCGTTGATGTGTGTCTCTCTGTTTCCCTCTCCTGTTAGATTTGTACATTTTCAAGATTTATGTTGTTATGTTCATCACGCACTATCTGTTGTTCAACAACAACTGCAGCAACAGCAACGATAGCAAGAGCAAGTAATAATAACCGACAATCATTGCACTCACTGCAAAGAGCAAAGAAAAGTCCAACCGACCGCCCGCCCTTATGCTAAGAATAAAATGAAAGGATCTAATATGTGGAAAATGCAATTTCCACAAGTGTCCATTTTACATGGTTACTACTAATTTCAGATAAAGTTAAGAAGGATGGCAAGCAATACCCCATGGGATACGGAATGGATTATATTGTGTGAAAGAATGACATTATAATGTCATTATTTAGTATAATTAAAATTTGCTTCGAGGGTTTTTTTTGTTTTTCA
Organism: Musca autumnalis; assembly: GCF_047663935.1. NCBI lineage: Eukaryota > Metazoa > Arthropoda > Insecta > Diptera > Muscidae > Musca > Musca autumnalis. Next base: position 212,729,279 of record NW_027411644.1, read on the forward strand.
ACACAAAAAAATGATTACTCTTTATTGTTATTAAAATTCAATTGTGTTAGAGAATTTTGTAAACGGATTAAGACAATTTGACATTTAAATGCGTTGAAGGATATAATCGAATGAAAACAGAAGAATACAGTTTTTTGACAAGTAATGAACATTTGGTAAGGAAAATGCATTTTTTATTTGTGTGTGTTTTGCAGTTGGCTAAGTGTTAGAGAAGATTTTATTTAAAACCCCCATTTAATGTAAACCATTGAACCTCCGGCATATATATATATATATATATATATATATATATATATATATATATATATATATATATATATATATGGCAAATAACAAAATTCCTTTGCAATTCCATTTGAAAAAAATTAAAAAAATTTTTCGCGAGCACATCTACGATTTTTGGTGTAGAGTTAAAGGAAAAAATTCTGGTTTCAAATCTGCTCGCGTTCACGAAATTGGTCGATGCGCGCAAAAGTTATAGCGGTTTTTATCCTCTTATAAAGATAAAATACTTTAAAATTTCTTATTTTTTGTATTGAGAAAATGTAAGCATATATCAGTAACAGCATTTAATATCCATCCGTAGATGCACCAAAATTTCCAAAATGTGTTTTTATTTTCGCGAAAAATCAAAAAAATTAAAAAAATCTGGCAATAAATTCAAATTATACTAACTCAGAGTCCGTATAAACCTCTAAAAGCTAAATTAAAAATACGTACAGAAACTAGACAACGCTTAAAAAATGTGAAACCAAAATTATAAACATTGGCTTTATAAATTGCATATTATAACAACAACAAAAGAGAAACAACTCATTGTTGGAAAATATTGTTACAAATATATTTTTTGGTTTGTTTCGAAAAATTAAAAAAAAAATATTTGAGAGTTATCCAACTATTTCGCTAAAATCTAATACATAAATTAAAGTATTCTGCTAAAACTTTATCAAAATATATGGTTTACCATCGTGAAAGCTTAACTGCTTACTGTGATTACTTATAAGGATAGGAAATTAAGAGTAATATTGAAATTACTATCATTTAAAAGATATGAAAGTTAAAAAGCCTGTAATTCGCGAATTAGTTAAAGTCGGTTGATGCGCATCCGATTTTGGATAAAGCGAATCAATCTCTTTCAATATTTATACATATTTCGATGTTTCATTCAGCGGCCATTGTGTGCCGCCAGTTGCATCATGCACTGCAAAAAGCCTTAAAGTTGGTAAAAATCGCGCAATGTGCATACGAGTTTGATGCGCATCCGGTTTCATCAGCGCCCATCAAAAATACGTCAATATACACCTATTTCAAATAGATTCTTCAAAAACCGCGGATGTGCCTCCACATTCAATTTTTGACGAAATACCCATATTACTCCCGTGTCTCTGTTTTTTATGACACGTATTTTCGCAAATATTATAATCGCGAGTAAAGGATTCCATTTATGTAAAAAAAAAATAAGAAAATCGCGGTTTAGTACGCGGATTTGTCAAAATATATTTTTGCTGATTTTCCGATTTTCAAGGTATCTATATCCGCGGATTTAGTAGATGAATTCGATCGCGGAAGGCTTCATTAGAACCGTCGCGTAAAAAAACTAAATTCACGCGGGTTTCAAAGGAAATTGAATGACAGTTGTAAATTTTACACGTAAAAAATATGTTTTGTAAGAAAATTCACGCATGAAATTTTGCCCTTTAGACTCCAATTACTAGGATGCTGTAAGGAGCACACTCATGAGATATGCACCAAACGACGTAGAATCACGAGTTCTATAATAGTGTTATGAGTTTGGAATATTATATTCTTGCGCGTCCGGATTATTAAAAAAAAATCAAAAAACCCGGAAATTCCGACTTCAAAATGTCAGCATCAATTTTAGGTGGATGCAGTGGATATATCATACACTGCTATCTTATTGCCCATGGAGTATTCTGTGATTCATTCTTTGCGAATAGGTCTATAAAATGTAAGGTTAAGCCAGAAATCGCATGGGAACATAAAAAAACTTGTTGGCTTCAACCCATTTTTACCCATTTTTCTATATTGATGCCAACACAGCTTCCATGAAAATTAATGTTAATGGTCGACATTATGGGATCCCTCCTAAAACACTTCATTTTAAAGAATTGTAGTCATACTTTATAGAATATGTTCACAGTTCGCGAATTCTGAAAGGGTGAAACTCGGATTCATCGATTGCAAAATGTTTTTGTATCGTAAATAACAAAAATGTTTTGCAATCGATGAATCCGAGTTTCACCCTTTCAGAATTCGCGAACTGTGAACATATTCTATAAAGATATATATATATATATATATATATATATATATATATATATATATATATATATATATATATATATGGTAAATTTCAAATTTCTTTTGCAATTCCATTGGAAGAAATGTTACAAAATTTTTTGCGAGCACATCCGCAATTTTTGGAACATAGATTAAGAAAAAAGTCTTAGTTTCAAATCTGTTCGCGTTCACAAAATTGGATGCTGCGCTCCAAAGTTATGGGGGGTTTTATTCCCTTATAAAGAACAAAAATTTAAAAATTCAATTTTTGCTGTAATAAGAAAATGTATATATAAAGCGTTAACAGCATTTAATATCTATCCGTAGATGCCTAAATATTTACTTACTGTATTTCTATTTTCGCGGAAAATCAAGAAATACTGAAAAAATCTTGGAGTAAATTTAATTTATTCTAATTTACAGTTTAAATAAAACTCGAAAAAAATAAATTAAAAATACGTACAGATTCTAGACAACGCGTAGAAAAATATGAGACCAAAATTTTAACGATAGGATTTATAACTGCCATATTACAGCAACAACAAAAGACGAAAACTTATTGTTGGCAATTATTTCAAAAATATATTTTTTTGTTTAATACGAAAAATAGAAAAAACATTTTTGGGAGTTATTCTCCTATTTCCCTAAATTTCGATGCAAGGACTGACGGACTTCGCTGAAACTTCTTCAGGGAAAATGCGATGACAAACCCGAAAGTGTATTTGCTTACTTTGATAAAAAATAGGATTATGAAATAGAAAGTAATATTGAAATTACAACCAAAGAAAAAACATAAAAGTTAAAAAACGTATAATTCGCGAATTCGTTAAAATTAGTAAAGGCGCATGCGCTTTTCTGATACAGCGAGTGCATTTCTATCAATATGTAGCGATTTTTCCAGTTTTCATTCAGCGGCCAAAGTGTGCTGTCAGTTGCATCTTACTGTTCAAAAAACCTTTATGTGGATAAAAATTGCGCGATGTACATAAGATTATAAGGCGCATCCGATTTCAGTGACCGCCTATAAAAAATACGTCATTATAACAAATTTTAAACAAATTCGTCAAGAACCGCGGATGTGCTACCAAATTCTATTTTATACGAAATACGAATATTACTCCAGAATCTCGGTAATTTATGCCACACGGTTTTGGAAAATAATATAATCGCGTATAAAGGATTCCATTTATATAAAAATAACCAAAGAAAATCGCGGTTCAATGCGCGGAATCATCAAAATATAATTTTGCAGAATTTCCTACTTTCAAGGTATCTATAACCGCCGTTTTAGTGGATGGATTTGAAAGCGGAAGGGTTCATTAGATCCGTCGCGTAAAAAAACTAAAATCACGCGGGGTTCAAGGGTACCTGAGTCACAGTTGTAAATTTTGAAGCCAAAAAATAAGTTTTTAAAGAAAATTTACGCACCAAAATTTCAACTTTGGACTCCTATTACTAGGGAGCTGTATGAAGCACACTCATGAGATATACATCAAACGACGTGGAATCACGAGTTCTACAATCCAATAAATAGTTTGTAATTATCTGGTTGCGCCCTCCAATTATAAGAAAAATTCAAAAAACCCAGATTTCAAAACTTCAAAATGTCAGCAACGATTTTAGGGGGATGCAGTGTATATATCGAAAAGTCATACATTAGAACCATGTTGCCCAAGGGGTATTCTTAAATTCTTTCTTTGAGCTCATGTCTGAATTTTCCGTGGTTTGTCCAGAAATCAAGAAAGAACACAAAAAAACTTGTAAACTTCAACACATTTTTACCCATTTTTTAATATTACCACCAACACAGCTTCCACATAAATTATTTGTTATGGTTCATTTTATGCGACCCCGGCTTAAACTCTTCAATTAATATAAATATATTCATATTGTATAAAATGTATTGACAGTTCGCGACTTATTAAGTGGTGAACCTCAACTTCAACGATTGTAAAACATTTTTGAATATTACCATATATATATCTGCTCAAACCGTTTCTGCAAAACTAACAAAACTTTTAGAAGAGCGGTGCAGAAAGGAAACAAAGCCTTGATTCATTGACCGAATTGTTTTACACCACCGTGACAAACGGCGCACAGTGTTCCACAATCATTTCTTTCCAGGTCAAAATTCTCTAGCTGTTGAAAGGATAGAAATTTAAGAACCTCCAAGTTCTATGGACGCATTTGGAGACGATACTATCAGCTTTTGTCTTGTCACCGTTTACTGCCATATCCACTTAAACAGATTCTCCTTAAACATTCTTAAAGGTATCAGTCACTTCCGTTATTTATCGGCCCATGATGTCAATATGTTCAGGGTAATCAAGTAACATGTGGCTATTGATGTAAATTGTGCCATTTGTTCTAATATCTGCATTAGGGATACGTTAGGGATACGCAGTGAAATACAATAATCGGTTTTTCGATTATTCGGTTAGTCGAGTATTTGAGAGTGTCCTGAAAGTCGACTTTCGATTAATCGTTAACCGCCGAAAGCCGATTATATCCGAATATAATCGACCATTTTCGTTGATGCCATCCGTTATGGTTATACATATGTACACAAACAAGTACCGTTGATTTCGCGGTTTTAGCACACCCAAAAGTCAACTACGACTAACAGTCGATCACGATTAATAGTCGACTACGAATAATAATAGACTACGACTAATGGTTGACTACGAATAATAGTTGACTCCGTCTTCCGAAAGTCGATAAAGAATAATCGAGTATCCGGTTTTCGCACAGTCAATAGTCGACTACGACTTTTAGAAATTTTACGGCTAATAATCGATTAATCGATTCAGCGAAATCGATTTTTCGTATCCACAGGATAAGTATGGAAAGTAATAATCGATTTTTCGAATTTTTGATTTTGGTCTTAAACTAAATGTGCGATTTTTCGGTCTGACGATTATCTATCTCAGTTGGTCTAAAACTCGACCTTCGACTATTTCATAACCGCAGCAAATCGATTATTCGACAATATAGGTCGACAATATAGGTCCAGGACTTCATATGGCCCCCATAGAATGGCAACTCCCGATTTTCGAAATTGTTGAAATTTGGTATTTAGTCTTCATCAACTTTCCATATAAAATTGGTAGGTATAGGTCCACGCCTTCATATTACTCTCATAGAACGGTACCTACCTAATTTCGGTATTTTGATGGTTGTGGCTTCAATATTTTTATACCCTCCACCATAGGATGGGGGTATATTAAGTTTGTCACTACGTTTGTAACTACTCGAAATAATCATTGTAGACCCCACAAAGTATATATATTCTTGATCAGCGTGCAATTCTACATCGATATAGCCATGTCCGTCCGTCTGTCCGTCTGTCCGTCTGTCTGTCTGTCCGTCTGTCCGTCTGTGGAAATCACTCTAGCGTCCGAACGGATTGACGTAGGTCGATGAAATTTTGGGAAAATATGTTATATTTACGTAGGACTTTTGGTATTGAAAGCGGGCTATGTAGGTCCACGCTTTCGTATAGCCCCCATACAAAATGACGCGTGACGCGTCGTCGTTTTAAGGAATTTTTAAGATATTTGGCCCATTTTACCACCGAATTGGTTGTAATTTGGTACTTTGTGTCTCCAGAGGCCAAAAAATATTCCTACCAAAGTTGGGTTATATAGGTCCACGTTTTGGTATAGCCCCCATATAAGGCCCCATATAAAGTAAGCGTCATTTTAATATATTTTGAATGTATTAGACTCATTTGACAACAGAATTGGTTGTAATTTGGTATTTTGTGTCTCCAGAGGCCAGAAAACATTCCTACCAAAGTTGCGTTATATAGGTCCACGTTTTGGTATAGCCCCCATATAAGACCCCTTATAAAGTACGCGTCATTTTAATAGATTTTGAATGTATTAGACCCATTTGACCAAAGAATCGGTTGTAACTTTGTATTTTGTGTTTCCAGAGGCTAAGAAACATTTCTACCATAAAATGTTTATATAGGTCCACGATTTTCCCGATTTTCGATATTTTGAACGTTTTAGCCTCATTATCACACCGAGATGGCTGAAATTTGGTATTTAGTCTTCTGTAGGCGTATAAAACTTTCCCCCAGAAATTTGTAGGTATAGGTCCATGCCATCGTATAGCCCCCATAGAACGGTACCTTCCGAATTTCGGTATTTTGAAGGTTGTGGCCACATTAATCCACCGAAATGGCTGAAATTTGTGGTGGAGGGTATAAAAAGTTCGGCCCGACCGAACTTAACGCTTTTCTTACTTGTTAATATTTTGAACCATTAATATTTTGAACCATGGCAGAATATTTTTAAACTTTTGAACCATTATGTCAAGAAGCATGGGCGACAAAACACATTATATCGCCGTAGACTGGACCACAAGGAGTTCCTTTGGTAAAAATTCCTCGAAAAGCCCTAAACTGTACTTAATCGAACATTTTGAATTTTTGTAATTCGAAACATTTCATTTGTAATTTGAGAATTCCAATTGAATTTCGAATTATTACATTTGTGATTTGAGAATTTCATTTGAAATTCGAATTATTTCATTTGTAATTTGAGAATTCCATTTGAAATTCAAATTATAAATGAATTAACTGGAATTTCAAATGGAATTCTCAAATTACAAATGAAATAATTCGAAATTCAATTGGAATTCTCAAATAACAAGTGTAATGTTTCGAATTTCAAATGAAATAATCACATTACAAGTGAAATTCTTCGAATTACATGTGAAAATGGTGTGGATGTACGTTTGGAACAAATTAAACGATATGTTAAGTTTACGGCTGACGTAGGGGATGAAAGATACCAATGAACGGTCCTGACCGGCTTTAACATGGCAAAGTCCAGGACTTATCTTGGTCCCTCTCTCATCTCAATTGGACACTGACCTCCCCGTGGTGTCACCTGGGGTAGCTGCCTTTAACGCGTGTTGGACATCGGTAAGCTGTAATCACAACAGATAGCCACAGCATATTCCACTCAACTGGCCCAATTGCTTAATCAAAGCACTCCCCGTCCCGATAACATATTAACCCAATGACAAAGTATGGCCCAGAGATCTCCACCGAGGAATCCATGGTATAATACTTCGAAATTGTTGAAATTTGTCTAGTCTTCATTGGGGGTTCATAAAATATTCCCCCAGAATTTTGTCGATATAGGTCCAGGACTTCATATAGCCCCCATAGAACGGCAACTCCCGATTTTCGGTGTTTTGAAGGTTGTGGCTTCAATATTCCACCGAAATGGCTGCAATTTGGTATTTAGTCTTCGTTGGTGGTATAAAACTTTCCCTTAGAAGTGTATCCGTACAGGTCCACGCCTTAAAATGGCCCCTATAAAACGATACCTCCCGAGTTTCGGTATTTTGAAGGTTGTGACACCGAAATGACTGAAATTTGGTATTTAGACTACGGTGGAGGTAAATCAATTTCTAACTGAAATTCGTCGGTATAGGTCCACGTTTCGATATAGCCCCCATAGAACGGTACTTCCCGATTTTCGTAATTCTTAAGGATAGTCACCCCATTGAAATGACTGGAATTTGTTATTTAGTCTTCCTTCCATGGGGTTATAAAATATTCCATAATATATGACCACGCCTTCCTATATCTCCAATACAAGCGTACCTCCTGATGTTCGGTATTGTGAACTTTAGCCACATTATCTTACCGAAATATCAGAAATTAGGTATTTAGTCTAGGGTTTTATTTGGGTTTTTTACCCCCAAAGAGTATTTATTTTAGTCAGTATGAACCCACTACCTGCGGTAAACATTACAAAACGACCCAAGATGTGTCCCTAATCTGCACAGTTGCGAACAATTTGGGAGGTACTCGAAGAAGTGGACCTTTATAGTTAAAATCAGAACATAACTTAAATACGAAAGTCATATTATTGGACCAATGTCAATTTTGATAGTAATCGGGTCCATCAGACACTTCCGTTGGTCACCGTGTATTTTTTAGAGCTATTGGGCCATTATGTCGGGAGGCATGGACTTACGCAGGAAAAACATTATATCACTGTAAACAGGATCACAAGAAGTGCTTTTGATAAATATTTGTAAACTAACCTCGAACAGCCTTTAAAGTCCACTTTTGTGAAGTAGGTACTCGAATATGTTTTCGAATATAGACCTTCTTGGAACTAAATTTTACGATTGGCAACGTTTCGGCAAAATCAGATACTCAATTCATAACTTTTTGTATTTAGCAGTCATTAGAGTTGGTGCCGGCAGTGTTTCTTAGATATTTTCAGGAAGTAATGACCTGCCGTCCAAAAACTTGTACCATCGTAAAATGTGCACAACCAAGAAATGTTCCTAAACTGCGGTCTTTCAAATTGCAATTTCAAATTTAAATATCCCTTTATTTACCGTGGCCTAGCATCTTTCATACATCGCCATTTGATAGCGCCCATTAATTTTATAGTTTGACAGAACTCAGTCATTTTTATTTCAATGCATATTTCTTTGAATATTCAAACAATTCGATATCAAAGTGAATTCATGTGGGGGACATAAATTCGAAATGTTTATTTTTTGTTCACAATTGCAAGGCGCTTGACGCTTGACATGGAAGGTTTTTTTGTATGTGCAGATAGCCATGGTCTGTTAAATTGTACCACTTCGTAGTCACTTAAAATAAATTTGGTGGAATGCTTATGGCTTTAATTTAATAAAATTTACAAAAGCTGTACCCAATGCAACAATAACAGGAAAGGTTGTATCTAAATGTTCTACGAACAGATACTCATTTTAAAAAGAACGACTATTTTCGTAGGTAAAGTCCAGGATTTATCTTGGTCCCTCTCTCATCTCAATTGGACACTTCCCCGTGGTGTCACCTGGGGTAGCTGCCTTTAACGCCCGTTAAAGGTAGTGAGCTTAAATGTGCAGCGCTACCGAAGAGCAAAATGCGGCATATAGGTCTACTCTACAATCAGTTGCAACACGTAGCTCACGAGAGAGGTATCGGGAGAAAAGGAGAGAGGAGAAACGTATTTTCCACGGGAAAAAGAGAGAGATGGAAAGGCGGGAGTGTGAACAAATCGAGATGTACAGAAGACAGCATGAAGTCCGAAAGTTCTACTAAAGAGTAAAACATCAAACTGATGGCTTTGGAACAAGCGCATCCTCCTGCAGAGACCAGCAAGGTAATTTGGTAACTGATACAGCTAGTGTGCTAAGGATATGGAAAGAGCATTTTTCCACACTGTTGGTATCCAATAGTAGCGAAGTCGACGAAGATACCACAGATCCAATCCCAGAAGATGGTATTGAATGTATACCACCCGGCCAAGATGAGGTAAAGAAAGCAATAAACCGGCTGAAGAATAATAAGGCAGCAGGAGCCGATGGCCTACCAGCCGAGTTGTTTAAAATCGGAGGCGACACGCTGATAAGGTGTATTCATCAGCTAGTTAGCTCCATCTGGCAGGAAGAACGCGTATCCGACGATTGGAACCTGAGCATCCTGTGTCCCGTCCATAAGAAAGGAGATAAGACTTTATGTTCCAAATATAGGGGCATAAGTATTCTCCCTATCGCCTACAAGATAGTGTCAGGAATATTGTGCGAACGACTAAAGCCCATGGTCAACAAAATAGTTGAACCATACCAATGCTGCTTTAGACCTGGCAAGTCCACCATTGACCAGATATTTACCCTGCGGCAAATCCTGGAGAACACCCAAGAGATGCAGATACACACCTACCACCTGCTTGTCGATTATAAGGCAGCCTTCGACAGACCCCTACGCCCAAAGGTATTCCAAGCCGTGTCTGAATTTGGTATACCCGCAAAGCTCATTCGGCTTTTAAACACGACTTTAACTAGGTCCTCAGTTAAAATAGGAAAGGACCTCTCCGAACAATTCAGTACCTAAATATGTTTCAGACAAGGAGACAGCCTTTCGTGTGATCTATTCAACATCCTGCTGGAAAAGGATGTTTCGCGGGGAAACTTGCAAAATTAAATTCTAGCTATTTATAGTGGGATACATGCCTATGCATTTTCATAAGAATATCGCGAACCCTGAGTACTTCTCATTTTAGTAAAGTTCCACTAATATTCCCATATTTCTCACTGTGCACCGTCGAGAAATGTTTGATGTTGCCTGGCCGGTAAATGGAACCAACGACCTTCAGCGTGCAAGACAGGTGTGCATACCATTGCACCATGACAGCACCCATTAGAAAACCATCTAAATAAGTTCATCTTTAGATCTTCTGTAATTATAAATCTTCTCCAAATCGAAAATGTCTTTTTGTATCAAAGAAGACCGTTTATCGGTCTTCTATACATAAAATTGCAATATAGCAAATTCCAGTCTGTTTTTAAATAAATTAAAGAATGTCTATTGAAAGTCCTTTAAATACACAAAATACCTTCAGAAAAAATGCATTAATTTATTTAGTATTTTATTGACACCACACACATACTCTGACATGTGTATGCAACTGTTTCTGCTAACATACGTCATTTCATTTAACCTTGGTCTAAATTTATATGATTCTTCAACAGAAAGATGGTATGGGGGCGAGCTAAGAGGGGAACAATTCACTATTAATATTGTTTGCAAATATGCCAAATCTTTCATTGTTACACTTCTTCTGTTGCAGCACGTTTCAATTGTTACTATTCTCGTTCAGATTTTCTTCTTCTCCATCTATCTCCACATTTTGAAAATAGAATGAAAACAACTTGACAGACTAACGAAAAAGCTTCAAAATAAAAATATTAAAATGTTTTGCAGATACACATATATGTACATGCATGTTTCTTTTTCTGTCCAACCTTTTTCAAGTAGCTGAAATAGTGTTAGCGACAGTTACCTATCTTTAGTGGCATGGACTGTTGTAATAAGATTTAGAGGTTAATATATGAGTTTGTTGTTACTGGCGACTTAACCAGTTTTTTGGGCATTAGAATTTACAATTTGAACGCTACCTTTCAACTTGGAACGTAAATTATACTCCTCTATTACCTTTTAATTGACCGAAAAAAACGAATGAAACCTGATATTTGAATTTAATTAGAAATAGACTACACTTATTGAGTTTTCTTCTTTAACATGTTGGTGATAATAACATTTTGGGTTTATATATTAATATATTTTTTATGTTTAAATGGTTTACCTATTACCCTATTAAACATCGAATCACCCTAATATACATACGTATATCATCCACTTCATTTCAGTTGGTAAGTAGTGTCAATGTTGCAATTGGCATGTATTTTTCCAGTTGCCATTGTTTGCTGTTTGCAAAATTTTCCGCTCACTAAGCATGAACTATTTGATAACGCCGTTGTTGTTGTTGTTATTGTTGTTGCAATGCAGTTGTTGTAAGTTTAAAGGCCATAATCACGTTAAAGGCATATAAATGTTTTATAATATTTTAATGATGGTGACCTCGGTGAATGTTTCATTATATGTATGTATATTATGCATATTATTATAATATTTTTATAAGCAACTGTCTAAAGAAACAACAATAACAACTGAAGAAAACAAATGCATAACCCTAATTATGAAAATATAGAAATATTGTTGTATATAAGAAGTAGAATCTGCATCAAGGCTGTGCAATGGAAGTCCGTTTTGTAGTAGTGTGTGTAAACACAGGTATATAGAAGCACCCTTTCTTTCAGAAAGGGTATATAGAAGCACCCTTTCTTTCAGAAAGGGTATATAGAAGCACCCTTTCTTTCAGAAAGGGTATATAGAAGCACCCTTTCTTTCAGAAAGGGTATATAGAAGCACCCTTTCTTTCAGAAAGGGTATATAGAAGCACCCTTTCTTTCAGAAAGGGTATATAGAAGCACCCTTTCTTTCAGAAAGGGTATATAGAAGCACCCTTTCTTTCAGAAAGGGTATATAGAAGCACCCTTTCTTTCAGAAAGGGTATATAGAAGCACCCTTTCTTTCAGAAAGGGTATATAGAAGCACCCTTTCTTTCAGAAAGGGTATATAGAAGCACCCTTTCTTTCAGAAAGGGTATATAGAAGCACCCTTTCTTTCAGAAAGGGTATATAGAAGCACCCTTTCTTTCAGAAAGGGTATATAGAAGCACCCTTTCTTTCAGAAAGGGTATATAGAAGCACCCTTTCTTTCAGAAAGGGTATATAGAAGCACCCTTTCTTTCAGAAAGGGTATATAGAAGCACCCTTTCTTTCAGAAAGGGTATATAGAAGCACCCTTTCTTTCAGAAAGGGTATATAGAAGCACCCTTTCTTTCAGAAAGGGTATATAGAAGCACCCTTTCTTTCAGAAAGGGTATATAGAAGCACCCTTTCTTTCAGAAAGGGTATATAGAAGCACCCTTTCTTTCAGAAAGGGTATATAGAAGCACCCTTTCTTTCAGAAAGGGTATATAGAAGCACCCTTTCTTTCAGAAAGGGTATATAGAAGCACCCTTTCTTTCAGAAAGGGTATATAGAAGCACCCTTTCTTTCAGAAAGGGTATATAGAAGCACCCTTTCTTTCAGAAAGGGTATATAGAAGCACCCTTTCTTTCAGAAAGGGTATATAGAAGCACCCTTTCTTTCAGAAAGGGTATATAGAAGCACCCTTTCTTTCAGAAAGGGTATATAGAAGCACCCTTTCTTTCAGAAAGGGTATATAGAAGCACCCTTTCTTTCAGAAAGGGTATATAGAAGCACCCTTTCTTTCAGAAAGGGTATATAGAAGCACCCTTTCTTTCAGAAAGGGTATATAGAAGCACCCTTTCTTTCAGAAAGGGTATATAGAAGCACCCTTTCTTTCAGAAAGGGTATATAGAAGCACCCTTTCTTTCAGAAAGGGTATATAGAAGCACCCTTTCTTTCAGAAAGGGTATATAGAAGCACCCTTTCTTTCAGAAAGGGTATATAGAAGCACCCTTTCTTTCAGAAAGGGTATATAGAAGCACCCTTTCTTTCAGAAAGGGTATATAGAAGCACCCTTTCTTTCAGAAAGGGTATATAGAAGCACCCTTTCTTTCAGAAAGGGTATATAGAAGCACCCTTTCTTTCAGAAAGGGTATATAGAAGCACCCTTTCTTTCAGAAAGGGTATATAGAAGCACCCTTTCTTTCAGAAAGGGTATATAGAAGCACCCTTTCTTTCAGAAAGGGTATATAGAAGCACCCTTTCTTTCAGAAAGGGTATATAGAAGCACCCTTTCTTTCAGAAAGGGTATATAGAAGCACCCTTTCTTTCAGAAAGGGTATATAGAAGCACCCTTTCTTTCAGAAAGGGTATATAGAAGCACCCTTTCTTTCAGAAAGGGTATATAGAAGCACCCTTTCTTTCAGAAAGGGTATATAGAAGCACCCTTTCTTTCAGAAAGGGTATATAGAAGCACCCTTTCTTTCAGAAAGGGTATATAGAAGCACCCTTTCTTTCAGAAAGGGTATATAGAAGCACCCTTTCTTTCAGAAAGGGTAAATAGAAGCACCCTTTCTTTCAGAAAGGGTATATAGAAGCACCCTTTCTGAAAGAAAGGGTATATAGAAGCACCCTTTCTTTCAGAAAGGGTATATAGAAGCACCCTTTCTTTCAGAAAGGGTATATAGAAGCACCCTTTCTTTCAGAAAGGGTATATAGAAGCACCCTTTCTTTCAGAAAGGGTATATAGAAGCACCCTTTCTTTCAGAAAGGGTATATAGAAGCACCCTTTCTTTCAGAAAGGGTATATAGAAGCACCCTTTCTTTCAGAAAGGGTATATAGAAGCACCCTTTCTTTCAGAAAGGGTATATAGAAGCACCCTTTCTTTCAGAAAGGGTATATAGAAGCACCCTTTCTTTCAGAAAGGGTATATAGAAGCACCCTTTCTTTCAGAAAGGGTATATAGAAGCACCCTTTCTTTCAGAAAGGGTATATAGAAGCACCCTTTCTTTCAGAAAGGGTATATAGAAGCACCCTTTCTTTCAGAAAGGGTATATAGAAGCACCCCTTCTTTCAGAAAGGGTATATAGAAGCACCCTTTCTTTCAGAAAGGGTATATAGAAGCACCCTTTCTTTCAGAAAGGGTATATAGAAGCACCCTTTCTTTCAGAAAGGGTATATAGAAGCACCCTTTCTTTCAGAAAGGGTATATAGAAGCACCCTTTCTTTCAAAAAGGGCCTATTGAAGCTCCCTTTCTTTCGGAAAGGGTCTATAGAAGCACCCTTTCTTTCAAAAAGGGCCTATTGAAGCTCCCTTTCTTTCAGAAAGGGTTCTACTGAAGCACCCTTTCTCAGGAAGGCTACATAGAAGCCCCTTTTCTTTCAGAAAGGGTCCATAGAAGCCCCTTTTCTTTCAGAAAGGGTCCATAGAAGCACCCTTTCTTTCAGAAAGGGTATATAGAAGCACCCTTTCTTTCAGAAAGGGTATATAGAAGCCCCTTTTCTTTCAGAAAGGGTATATAGAAGCCCCTTTTCTTTCAGAAAGGGTCTATTGAAGCACTTTTCTTTCAGAAAGGGTCCATTGAAGCAACCTTTCTTTCAAAAAAGGTCTATAGATGCACCCTTTCTTTCAGAAAGGGTATATAGAAGCCCCTTTTCTTTCAGAAAGGGTATATAGAAGCCCCTTTTCTTTCAGAAAGGGTATATAGAAGCCCCTTTTCTTTCAGAAAGGGTCTATTGAAGCACCTTTTCTTTCAGAAAGGGTCCATTGAAGCAACCTTTCTTTCAAAAAAGGTCTATAGATGCACCCTTTCTTTCAGAATGGGTCTATAGAAGCACCCTTTCTTTCAGAATGGGTCTATAGAAGCACCCTTTCTTTCAGAAAGGGTATATAGAAGCACCCTTTATTTCAGAAAGGGTATATAGAAGCACCCTTTCTTCAGAAAGGGTATATAGAAGCACCCTTTATTTCAGAAAGGGTCTAGAGAAGCACCCTTTCTTTCAGAAAGTGTCTATAGAAACACCCCTTCATTCAGAAAGGGTATATAGAAGCATCCTTTCTTCAGAAAGGGTATATAGAAGCACCCTTTCTTCAGAAAGGGTATATAGAAGCACCCTTTATTTCAGAAAGGGTCTAGAGAAGCACCATTTCTTTCAGAAAGTGTCTATAGAAACACCCCTTCATTCAGAAAGGGTCTATAGAAGCACCCTTTCTTTCAAAAAGGATCTATAGAAGCTACCTTTATTTCAGAAAGGGTCTATAGATGTACCCCTTTTTTCAGAAAGGGTCTATAGAAGTAGCCCTTTTTCAGAAAGGGTCTATAGAAGCACCCTTTCCTTCAGGAAAGGGTTATAGAAGCATCCTTTCTTTTTCAGAAAGGGTATATAGAAGCATCGTTTCTTTCGGAAAGGGTATATGGCAGCATCCTTCCTTCTCTCAGAAAGCGTTTATAGAAGCACCCTTTCTTTCGGAAAAGGTCTATACTAGCACCCTTTCTTTCGGAAAGTGTCTATAGTAGCACCCTTTCTTTCGGAAAGGGTCTATAGTAGCACCCTTTCTTTCGGAAAGGGTCTATAGTAGCACCCTTTCTTTCGGAAAGGGTCTATAGTAGCACCCTTTCTTTCGGAAAGGGTCTATAGTAGCACCCTTTCTTTCGGAAACGGTCTATAGTAACACCCTTTCTTTCTAAAAGAGTCAATAGAAGCACCCTTCATTTCAGAATGGGTCTATAGAAGCACCCTTTCTTTCAGAAAAGGTATATAGAAGCATCCTTTCTTTCAGGAAGGGTGTTTATGTTCAAATAAACAACATTAGAAACGGTCATAAATAATTCAAATGACACCTATCCATTGTGAATGAATCTCATCATTCCTTACCAATGGTTATAAAACTTTATTACCAACTGTCAAAACCTTTTCTGACCAACTTCAGTCATACTTAACACTTCCGTCAAAACCTAGAAAATATCCTTCTCTTTTTATACCAACATCCATACTGGTAAGACGTGTTCCAAATAAATACATTGTATCCAACACAACACCTGATTCTGCCTTGTGTTTGTCTATTATTATTTCTTTTCATTATTGGAATATCGTTTTCAATTAAATCTGGTGGAGACGCAAGGGCAGAGGTGACTTTGGAGAAAACCATTACTGAATGAAGATTGGCTCAGTTAGTGTTCCACTTCGATTGCTATTAATTCCCACTCCTATATACACACAAACATTTTGGTCCGTTTCGATCCGGATTAGCAGAGCAGCATTAACAACATTGGGGATCACTCTCTGAGAATTCATATTCCACAATTCTTCCAGCAGCTGTACTCCACAACACAAAACAGGTTGGTTTGCATTATTCCATTGTTTCCCAGTTATTTGTTTTTTAATCAGTGAAGAGTGATTTGAGCGCATGACGAAGCCATAAATTAAGACATATTTTTTCACGTGAATGCTAAAATAATCGGAAAAAATAAAACCTGAAAATTCTTAAAAAACATTTTACATTCCAAGTAAAAATATTTAAAATCAAAACTAAATATAATCCTGAAGATTGTGAAACTGCACGAAAAAAAAATATATGCAAAAGAGGCTGACAACTAACCTGAAAGCGGAGAGAAATAAAGGGCAATCGGCGCGTATTTACATTCTGAGGAAAGATTCTGTGAGTTCATAATTGAAATTTACAAAACCAAGTATATGTATGTATAATTCTAGAGGCAAACTTTGGTTACAGTGTCGAAATCTACATACTTACATACATTTCTTGTATGTACATTTCTCGTCATAATCTGCTGTTACATTTGCATACCACGTTTCATGACCAGACGTCTATGTTAATTAAATGTAATTAACATAGTACTCTGCTTTTTTTCTTACAGCCCATGTATGTATGTTGACATGTATATGTATGACATCTCTTAACATTACAGCATAAACACACATTTATCTTCACCTCATTACATTATTTGCATCACACATTCCCCGTTTCATTTTCACCATTCCACATTCTCCTGTCCATCTGCTTCCAACTAAATTACCAGTCTTTCTCTCACTATTTCAATATCTCCAATCCCTTATTTACATTAACCGCATGTTTACCTATCTCTCAATATTTTCAATTCTCTGAA
The DNA here is from genome assembly GCF_047663935.1 of Musca autumnalis. Classification (NCBI taxonomy): domain Eukaryota; kingdom Metazoa; phylum Arthropoda; class Insecta; order Diptera; family Muscidae; genus Musca; species Musca autumnalis. The sequence continues at coordinate 212,746,574 of NW_027411644.1, forward strand.
CATTACATTTGTTTCGCTCAATTAAACTCTCTATACATTCCAATAATTTAACCCTCATGTGTGCTTGGGGCACTTCAGTTCACATTCCGCAAATCATTATTTTCTGACGAAAAACTTTTTGTAATATTTTTGTACCATTGTGGTGCAATTGATTACTTTGTTTTTTTCCAGTCGAATAAACATATTTACATCGATAACGATTATTTATCTAACTATTTATCTATCCATATCAATAGTGCAGTGAAAGTGCTTTATTTGTTCCGAATAGAACGGCCATACAAGGGTTAACATCACATCTGATGCTAGCTATATTGTTCATATTTGCATCGTTTCTTTGTTCCTCTTCAGTGAACATTTTCATATTGTACATTCTCTGAGTGAGATCAAACACAGTTGTGAATCCAGCTCTCTTGTGAGAGAATTATTGTTTAATTTCCAATATTCCAAACATTTCTCATTGATTTCCAAAGACCTACTTTTGATAGAAGTCATCGACCTCATTTCGTTAATTGCATAGATCAGCTGTTCTATGACGTCACTTTTATGCCTCAACGAATCTTAAAGTAAACAAGCAAACTATTTGTATCTCATAGGTAGTTGTAGCGAATTTTACAATAATCCGAGAAGACCCATCCAAACATACTCTTGATATTTCTTAAAAATAGTTAAAATTGTTTTTAATCATTTGGCTCCAATTGAACACTTATTCCATAATACGAGATACTATAGATTTCTAATTTTTCTCAGTTATCGAACTTTCTTTCTGATTTGGGAAAAAACGCTTGTACCTCATTTGCTATTTACTCGATCAGGATCAGATTGTCGAGGATCCATACGTGTGTTTGCTTTTGATTCTTTTCATTAACTTAATCCATCAAACCCACTATGTCTTTGGGAATCTTCATACGTCTCTCGGACAGACTAGTCGAGTTTGAGGCTGGTCTGAACGACAAACAGTCCCCTCCAATCTCTCAATATGTCCTTGAAACCCACAGAGAGGAAGTAAAGAATCTTTGGGGGCGGCTCCGGGAGGCGTACGAACAATGCCTTCTTGATGTGGAGCTCGAAGAGAATGAAGAGCTTGATAAGGATGAGTCCAAAGCGGACGACAGCCAACAAGCTTCCAAGACAGATACAATAAAGTTCAAGTATCGTAGTGCCTATGCAACGTACTGCCGCTGTGTAGCTCAGTTGGGTGAAATGTCCCAAGACGTATCTCCTCTTCCTGTTACTCCAATTCCATCCCAACAACATGGTTTCAAGCTCCCACCATGTGAGATTCCTATTTTCAGCGGTGACTATCCCTCATGGCCCACATTTCGGGACATGTTCACCGCTGTTTGTATAAAAAACACAAGACTTAGTTTGGTGGAAAAACTATTCCACTTAAACCGAGTAACGAAAGGGGAACCAAATGATATTGTCAAAAAGGTTCCTCTTACTAATGAAAATTTTGACGTTGCCTGGAAGAACTTGTGCTCTCGGTACGAGAACAAAAGGGTCCTAGTCAATATCCAGTTAAAAACTTTATTCGGTATTCCTAATATTCAAACAGAATCTACCACATCCCTAAAGAACCTTCAACGTGACATCAACTCATGTATATCATTGTTGAAGTTATATGAGGTCGACGTTGCCAGCTGGGACCCCATTTTTGTATTTGTCTGTTCCAATCGTCTTCCTGATGCGACACTTACCTTGTGGGAACAGTCTCTCACGGACAAAGCCGTTATTCCAAAATGGTCCCAACTCGATTCCTTTCTAACCAATCGTCATAGAACGCTCGAGTCGGTAACAGAAATACGTCGGAAGACGTCATCGGTTAACAATTCCATCCAAAAACCTTCCACTTCCAAAGATAATTCGAAAAGCATCAAATCTTTTCAGAACAATGTTGCAGATTTCAAATGCAATCTATGTCCTAAGGAATCCCACGTCATACGAAAATGTCCAAAATTTCTACAGATGGACACTAATCAGAGGATAAACGAGATTAAGAATTCTAACCTCTGCCTAAACTGTTTTTCAAGAGCACACACAGTCAAAGGTTGCACCAGCAAATTTTCTTGCTACAAGTGCTCTAAGCGTCATAACACGCTTATTCACCGCGAACCAGAGAACGTAAAACCCAAACCTAAGAGCTGGAGTACACATCCCCCTCAAGGTTCAGTCCCACTTCCAACTTCCCCAAACACATATCCACTACAGTCCACTAATTCCGGAAGTGGAGTAGTTCAAACGTGTTTCTCCAGTCATTCCGAGGGGATATTGCTAGGTACTGCAGTGGTTAGGATCATTCACAATGGCTTATCATACACCGCTAGAGCACTAGTAGATTCTGGTTCACAAGGTACTTTCATAGCCGAAAAACTATTTAACTCTCTAAGGCTCCCTTATAAACGGACTTCGGCCCAAGTTTCAGGGTTAAACAACACCCTTTCTGCCGCGGTCCAAAAGGAGTGTACCATCACTTTGTCGTCAATGATAGATGAAAAGGTTCAAACTTCAGCAAATGCTCTAGTAGTCCCACATCTTTCGAGTAATCTTCCATCAAGAACTTTGGATCCCGATAGACTTATAGACCTGCCGGATATCCCGCTGGCAGATCCCCACTTCTATAAGTGTTCGAATATCGATATTCTCCTTGGAGGTGACATACTTCCACTAATCATGCGTTCTGGCACAAAACTCCGAGTTTGTGGATCTCTCCTGGCACAGGAAACCGTGTTCGGTTGGATCCTGACCGGCCCTATTCCGTCAAAATCGATCCAAACTTATTCCTCCATTGTGTCATATTTCAATGAAATCGCTTTGGATAAGCAGATTTCACGTTTTTGGGAGGTGGAAGACCTTCCAAGGAAGACTTTCCTTTCTCCATCTGACCAATTTTGCGAAGATTTGTACAAAACTACTACGTTAAGAGGGGAAGATGGAAGATATATTGTCCGTCTCCCATTTAAAGAAAATTTTCAACAAATTGGTCAATCCAGAATGAGTGCCATGGCCCAGTTTTTCAGAAACGAGAACCGCTTACTTAAATCTCCTGAGTTCAAGGTTGAATACGATAATGTTCTTGAGGAATATGTGTCCCTGAATCATATGCGCAAGATTGCGCCTCCTGCTGAGAACGATCAGTGCATCCACTACTATCTTCCACATCACGCAGTCGTGAAACCCGACAGCACTACGACAAAGGTCCGTGTCGTATTCAACGCTTCAGCTCCTAGTTCCAGCGGAGTCAGTCTAAACGACGCTCTGCATACTGGACCAACCTTACAGAATGACCTTGTTGTTTTAATCCTTCGATGGAGATTTTTCCGATATGTCTTCAATGGAGACATAACTAAAATGTATAGGCAAATTGTCGTTAATTCCAAAGACACCCACTTCCAACGCATCCTCTTTCGAAGAAATCCAAAAGAAAGAATCCAAGATTATGAACTTAAGACAGTTACGTTTGGGGTCAACTGTGCGCCCTTCCTCGCCATCCGCACAATCCTGCAACTAGCAGACGATGTCGAATCGCAATATCCATTAGCTTTCGACATATTGCGAAACTCGATGTATGTTGATGATGCTCTTGCGGGAGCACACAATGTCTCTGTTGCAATAGATGCAAAGAATCAACTTATTAGAGCATTGGGTTCAGCAGGTTTCTCAATGAGGAAGTGGACATCCAATAACAAGAAAATCCTTTCTGATATTCCGTCCAATCAACTTCTAAACGAAGAATTCCTTGAGTTTGATTCAAATAGTACTGCTAAGACATTAGGCATATGTTGGAATGCCGCATCGGATTCTTTTTTCTTTTCTGTAGTACAATTTCCCGAAACACATAGCTACACAAAAAGAAATATCCTTTCACAGATTTCCAAGCTATTTGATCCAGCGGGCTGGCTGGCTCCATGCATTGTTACTGCCAAAATAATAATGCAAAAAATCTGGGTAGAAGGTACTGAATGGGATGAGGAGGTTTCCCATGAATCTTTACTAAGGTGGAAATCATTTTTATTCTCATACCCTCATATAAATGCCATTCGTATTCCAAGATGGTTCAATTACTCTCCCGACTGTGAGGTCCAGTTTCACGGGTTCAGTGATGCGTCCGAAAACGCATATGGCGCTGTCCTGTACGTTCGTATACAAAATCGTAATGGCGTTGCTACTCACTTAGTCTGCTGTAAAACCAAAGTGGCTCCATTAAAGACCATATCCATACCCAGATTAGAACTTTGCGGCGCTTCCTTGCTTGCTGAAATAATAGATCATTTTGTTCCTCAGCTACATGTTCCAGAGTACTCCGTATACTGCTGGACTGACTCCATGATTGTATTATCCTGGCTTTCAAAACCACCCTGCTTTTGGACAACATTTGTCGCAAATAGGGTTTCTAAAATTATACAGATCATAAACCCATCAAATTGGTATCACGTTCGCTCCGAACAGAATCCTGCAGACTTAGCTAGTCGTGGGGTCAGTCCCCAAGAATTGCTAGGGAATGCATTGTGGTGGCATGGGCCAGATTGGCTTCAGAATTCAGAAGAAAACTGGCCAAAAGCGGCAAACACTATTCCGATCGAGGATGAAATAGAAAGGAAAAATTTCAAAGTACATTTCTCTTACTTTTCGGCATTTGACGATATCCTCGAAAATTTCTCTTCTCTCCCAAGAGCACTTCGTGTGGTAGCCTACATATATCGGTTCTTCCACCACACTCATCCCAAATTTCGAAACAATCCAAAACCTCATTCTTCGACTATATCTTCATCCGAAGTCCGAAACGTTCAGGGGAAACTAATCACCATGACACAGAAAGCTTATTTTCCGGATGAATACATGGCTCTAGTAGTAAAAAAAGAAGTGACATCATCCAGCTCAATCCTAAGCCTCAATCCATTTCTCGATATAAACGGTACCATGAGAGTTTGTGGAAGACTCACGTCATCTCCTGATTTGTCTTATGATGAGAGGCATCCCATTATACTCCCATACCACTGTCAATACTCTCGCTTAATGGTAAGGTTTGTCCATCAAATATCGCTCCATGGAGGAAACCAATTAGTCCTTCGTCTTATAAGGACACAATATTGGATTATACGTGTTAAAAACCTCATAAAAACAACTCTAAATAAATGCAAGCCTTGTCTATTGTACAAGCACCGATGCCAAAAACAAATAATGGCCTCCTTACCCCCCGAAAGGTCCGAGATCTCCAGGCCTTTTACCCACACAGGCATAGACTTTACAGGGCCGTTTGACATAAAAAGTTATTCTGGCAGGTCCTACAAGCTATCAAAAGGCTATGTCTGCGTATTCATATGTTTCTCCACAAAGGCTATCCACCTTGAAGCCACTTCTGATCTTTCCACTGCCACTTTTCTAGCTGCCTTTAACCGATTTGTCTCGAGAAGAGGTTGTCCATTACATCTTCACTCAGATAATGGCACTAACTTCGTAGGAGCGTCAAAGATCTTAGCAAGGGATTTTGTCCGAAGCATTCAAGAAGCCATAGATTTGAATTACGCCCATCAAAATGTTCAATGGCATTTTATCCCGCCTGGAGCACCCCACATGGGTGGGCTCTGGGAAGCTGGCGTAAAAAGCTTTAAGTCCCACTTCCGTAAAATTGCTAGCAACCTTAAACATACATACGAAGAATTTCAAACTCTACTCGCAAGAATTGAATCCTGTTTGAACTCACGGCCATTATCTCCAATGTCCCAGGAACCTTCAGATCTTTCAGCACTGACTCCTGGACATTTCTTAATTGGTGGTCCTTTGCTCGCCCCAATTGATCCAAAAATTGAGGAATCTCCGAGGTCTTTGATTAATCGATGGCAACGACAAAAACTCATTCATCAAACTTTCTGCAACAGATGGAAAGAAGAATACCTCAAAGAGTTGCACAAACGATACAAATGGAAGAAGCCAAAGGAAGATTTAAAAGAAAATATGATGGTTATAGTTCGAGACGAAAATCTTCCACCGAATCTCTGGCGGCTAGGTAGGATTTCCAAGGTCCATCCTGGCACTGATAATCGCGTACGAGTCGTAGAAGTTACTACTGAAAGGGGCATCATAACGAGGCCCATTACCAAACTGGTCGTCCTGCCAATTGACTAGAACTCTTCACACAACCATTATATAACAAATCTCTGTTCCATAAATCCCAACTCACCATCCTATCATATTCTATCCTAGTTGACAATGCGAACCAACACATCATCTAAAGAATCGAAAGATGCCAATCATAAGTATGTGTGCAGACTATGCAGACGAACCCATCCATTAAGGAAGTGTAAACGATTCCTTGATATGAACGCTCAGGACCGTCTTCAGACCGTTAATATGTATGGGTATTGCCGTAATTGCTTGGCACACACGCACTCACAAGGAACGTGTTTCACAACCACCGGATGCAAGCATTGCAAAAAACCACATCACACTCTGCTGCATATCAACCCTAAACTAAAACCCAGAACCGAACGCCAGAAGCATAATAATGATACCTCAGCTCAACGTAGTTCCGTCGAAAGAAGCCCGGTATTGAAATCGACTAAAACGCGTAGCAACAAGCCACCTTCAAATCAGTCATCGAGTACATCTTTGTCCGCACTGTTAAAGCAAAATGTTGTTACGCTTCTTCCTACCGTGGCTGTAAAAATCGATTGTTCCAATGGGGTTTTTGAATTACGTTGTCTATTAGACTCCGCTTCAAAATACAGTTGCATCGCTTCAAAGACAGTCAACGACTTGCAGTTAAACACCCTAACATTAAGGGATGAAACCATTTGCGCTGTCACCCTGGTATCCACTTACGATCCCAACATCCAAGTCGAAACAACACTACGTGTAAATCGGCGCATCTCAATACACACTCCGGGTAAATCCTTGCCTAAGTCTATCACTTCAAAATACAACAATCTAATGTTGGCTGATAAAAATTTCTATAAATCGGGTTCAGTAGATATAATTCTTGGCGTTGATATTTACTCACGTATCATAAACGAAGGTATTTTCCACCGTTCGGGCCATCCAACCGCCCAAAATACCATATTTGGTTGGACAATTTATGGCTCATACACTCATTGAAATAACAGTCGCTCAACTTTCATAATATTAAAACTGGGTTACACTGAAGTATGCAAATCAATTTTATTAACACATACAATTGTAGATACTAAGATACTTTGTACATACTATGAATTAACAACATTTTCTCTATAATTCTACTTAAAATCTCTGAATGAATTCAACATGGCTATATATTTGAAATATGTAAAAGTATGATTGAACTTGGAAGCATTCCTTTGCAGTAGTACTGCAAGGGGGGCCGGAAATGTTTATGTTCAAATAAACAACATTAGAAACGGTCATAAATAATTCTAATGACACCTATCCATTGTGAATGAATCTCATCATTCCTTACCAATGGTTATAAAACTTTATTACCAACTGTCAAAACCTTTTCTGACCAACTTCAGTCATACTTAACACTTCCGTCAAAACCTAGAAAATATCCTTCTCTTTTTATACCAACATCCATACTGGTAAGACGTGTTCCAAATAAATACATTGTATCCAACACAACACCTGATTCTGCCTTGTGTTTGTCTATTATTATTTCTTTTCATTATTGGAATATCGTTTTCAATTAAATCTGGTGGAGACGCAAGGGCAGAGGTGACTTTGGAGAAAACCATTACTGAATGAAGATTGGCTCAGTTAGTGTTCCACTTCGATTGCTTTTAATTCCCACTCCTATATACACACAAACAAAGGGTCTGCAGAAGCACCCTTTCTTTCAAGAAGCACCCTTTCGTTCAGGAAGCACCCTTTCGTTCAGGAAGCACCCTTTCGTTCAGGAAGGGTCTATAGAAGCACCCTTTCGTTCAGGAAGGGCCTATAGAAGCACCCTTTCGTTCAGGAAGGGTCTATAGAAGCACCCTTTCGTTCAGGTCAATAGAAGCACCCTTTCTTTGAGAAAAGGTCTATAGAAGCATCCTTTCTTTCAGGAAGGGTATATAGAAGCACCCTTTCTTTCAGAAAGGGTATATAGAAGCACCCTTTCTTTCAGAAAGGGTATATAGAAGCACCCTTTCTTTCAGGAAGGGTCTTTAGAAGCACCCTTTTTCTTTCGGAAAGGGTCTATAGTAGCACCCTTTCTTTCTAAAATGGTCTATAGAAGCACCCTTTCTTTCTAAAAGGGTCTATAGAAGCAGCCTTTATTTCAGAAAGGGTCTATAGAAGCACCTATTCTTTCAGAAAAGGTCTATAGAAGCATCCTTTCTTTTAGGAAGGGTCTGTAGAAGCACCCTTTCTTTCAGAAAGGCTCTACAGAAGTACCCTTTCTTTTAGAAAGGGTCTAGAGAAGCACCCTTTGTTTCAGAAAGGCTCTATAGAAACACTCTTTCTTTCACAAAGGGTCTATAGAAGCACCTTTTCTTTCAAAAAAGGTCAATAGAAGCACCCTTTCTTTGAGAAAAGGTCTATAGAAGCATCCTTTCTTTCAGAAAGGGTATATAGAAACACCCTTTCTTTCAAAAGGGTCTATAGAAGCATCCGTTCTTCTTTCGGAAAGGTATATAGTAGCATCCGTTCTTCTTTCGGAGAGCTATATAGTAGCACACTTTCTTTCAGAAAGGTATATAGTAGCACCCTTTCTTTCTTTAAGAAGTAGTACCACGTTTTTGGATATTTTGGCATATAGCAGCCAAGCCATTGCGATTTTCGATCCAACACTCAGACAATAATTAAGAACTCTCGGGTAAAAGTTGCGCAACATGCATACGATTTTGATGCGCATCCGATTTCAGTAGCACTCATCAAAAAACGTCAATATACACCTATTTTAAATAAATTCTTCAATAGCCGCGGATGTCCACATTCTAGTTTGAGTGAAATGCGAGGGCTGAACGATAACTATCTGGCGTAACACTGAAAACGCGAATATCTACCATCAAAAATAGATTTTTTGTTTTCTTATGTAGTCTCCAGTATGATTTATATGCTTTTTCATGCGCTCAAACCAACCGTTGAATCGCTACGAAAATCGTTGACCCCGCTTTTTTCTTGATATGTTGGAATCAAAAAAAATCATTGGATACCCAGTCAGGGATGCACGGCGGATGATCTATCAATTTCACGTACTGTCCGGTCAAACAGGCGCTGGTTTGAATCGATGAGTGAGAGCTCGCATTGTCATGATGTAGATTGATTCGTGTTCTCTTGTTCGTTTGATCGATGCACTCTTGGTGTGATTATTCACGTCGAAAGTTGTGAAATATGATTGGACGAAAATATTCACAAGAAAATTCCATTTTTTTTTTTTTTTTTTTTTTTGCAAAGTGATTTTTTCAAGTCACTGTAAACAACACAACACAAGGTCGTATGACAAACTGTCTTGAGTACGTATGGGCTAAAAACTGTCAAACTGTCAAAAAAAAGAAATGGCGCCTGGCAACACGCGGTGCTACCTAGGCCAGATAGTTTACGTGCAGCCCTCGTAGCCATATTACTCGCATATCTCCGTAGTTTACGACACACGTTTTGACAAATATTATAATCGCGCATTAAGGATTCCATATGTGTTCAAAGAAAATCGCGGTTTAGTACGCGGATTTGTCAAAATATATTTTTACAGATTTTCCTGCTTTCAAGGTATCTATATCCACCGTTTTAGTGGGTGGATTCGAATGCGGGTAGGGCTCATTAGATCCGCGGCGCAAAAAAAACTTAAATTCACGCGGGGTTCAAAGGAAATTGAATGACACTTGTAAATTTTACACGCAAAGAAAGGTCTTTTACGAAAATGTACGCATTAAATGTTGGCCTTTAGCCTCCAATTACTAGAATGCTGTACGGAGCACACTCATGAGATACACATTAAATGACGTAAAATAACAAGTTCTATCATCCTATTATGAGCTTTGGATATCATCTTGTTGCGCGTCCGGATTATTAAAAAAATCAAAATACCCCGAAATTCTGGTTTCAACATGTTAGCATCAGTTTTAGGTGGATGCAGTGGATATATCGGAAAATGATACACTAGTATTATGTTGCCCATGAAGTATTCTGTGAGTCTTTCTTCGGGATAGGTTCCACGAAAATTATTTTAAATTGTCGATATAATGAACGCTACATTTTAAATATATTCAGTCATAACAAAAAAAAAAAAAAAAAAAACATTGTTCCACAACATCCCATACGGGACAAGGGAGACTTCTCTCATATCAATGAGTGCACCCCGTTTCATATTTAGCTCAATGATATGGGACCTACTGTTTATCGCCGAGTCCGAACGGCGTGTCTTAAGACACCACTTATGGAGAAGTTTTTCAAGGCTGAAATACTCAGGAAATGTCGCCAACATTACTGAGGGATATTTTGCCACCGTTGAAAAAATGTTTGATGTTGCCTGGCCGGGGAATCGAACCCCCGACCTTCTGCGTGCAAGGCGGGCGTGCATACCATTGCACCACGGTGGCACCCATATATTATATATATTCAGTCATACTAACTAGAATATGTTAACAGTTTGCGAATTCTGTAAAGGTGAAACTCGAATTCATCGATTGTAAAACATTTTTGGTTTTTACCATATATATTTTTCATGACCATACCATCCTCTGACGTCTTAACTTTCATCTACAAATTTATTAAAGCATATAATGGATCCTAAAATACTCACGATATTCTGCGTACTACGTCATACATGAAAACGGAATCATAAATCTAACACGTCCCTCTAAATATGTGAGCATCTTAATGATATCAAATAAAAATACAACAACTAAACTTTAAACATCTCAAAATACGATTTTTAGATATGCTGAGCATTGCAATACTAAACTTAGAAAAATGCACACGTTTTCTCTCGGGTATAACTTGCTCTACGTTGTAATGTAGAAGTAAGCAAAAACCAAGAGAGAATGTCGAAAACTAGTAATAGTGTATTTGTGTGTGTATTCGTACCATCAATTTTGTCTTTAGGGGAAAGAAGTGAATGCTGACAAGACTTTGGGCCAGCATGTCAGTGATTCTTCATATGAGTGAGCGTGTGTGTGTACCTTTAAAATCATGCATGTGTGTAAAGCAATGGTGCACAAGAAGAGAATGCTATTTTGGGTTTTGTATGGGAAAGAGAGTTATAGTTAACTTTTTCGTAAAGACGCGTGCATGGCTGGTGTAAAGTCATAGTCTTTATTCCAAAAACTTTTGGAATAAAATAACGTATGTATGAAAACGTTAAATCTAACGATTTTTTAAATGTTTTTGTTATACATACATAAACATTGTATGAGAAGGTTGGTTTTATACCAAAAGTTATACGGACCTACAATACAATTTAGCACAATTTTACCCACCAACTTCAATCCGCTCAGATGACGAAGAGATTTCCAAATGTATCACAAGCCTAAAGAGAACACGCTTGCCTCACTGAACGCAACACTAATTAGGTGGAGTTTGTGGAAAATTCGGGCGATTATCTATATATATAAAAGAGCAGTGAGGTGAGTAACTGACTAACTGATTCATCAACGTCCAGGCGAAACGACTGAAGCTAGAAACTTGAAATTTTGAGTGTGGGTTGTTGCTTATGTGTAGGGGAGAGATAAGGCCGGGTTTTTGGAAATTCGAACTAGAAGGGTACGAAAAGTACTAAATAGGGTACCCTTTGCATTAGGCAAACGGGAAGAGTTAGAATCTGAGAATAACTCATGGAGAGTTAGAAATATGTACCAAATGGTTTTTAGAAATTCGACCTGTAAGTGTACGAAATGTACTAAAAGTTACAAAATTTAGTACCAGTTGTATATTTTGAACGGATATAGCTAGAATCTTGAAATTTGGTATGACAATTGAGAAGTGACGTTGATATAAGGAAATTGTTTTGGAAATTCTTACTAATGCATTGGGCGAACGGATAGAGATGGATACCTGAAATTTGGAATTAAGATTGCTGTTGGAGCGTAGGATAGATGTATAGAGATAGTTTTGGAAACTCGTACTTATGGGTCCGAAAAGAACTAAAGGGTAAAAACATTGGTATAATTTCAATTAAATTTGGAATTGAGATTACTATTGGAGTGTATGTGTACGAAAAGCACTAAAAGGTACTAAAATCGGTACAATTTGGTTTAGTCTGAACGGTTAGAGCTGAAATCCTGAAATTTGGAATTAAGATTAATCTTAGAGTGGAGGATTGTGATAGTTTTGGAAATTCTTACATATGCATGTGTACGAAAAATACTTAATGGTACACAAATTCCGAAGGTTGGTAATGTGGATAAAATCTTCAAAATGCCTTAAACCGGTGTAACGTTCTAATAAAACATGCACAGGTGTGGAAATTTTTTTAATTAAGTCTTTATGTCCTCTAAGAATTTAGAGCCTAGAAGTTATGGCCAATTTTTATAATTGCAAAAAGTTGTTGAATTGTTCCATTGAATCTTTTTTTCATGTTTTTGGCAGTTTGTGTCACATGGAACACGTTTTGTCACATTTCAACCAAAACACTTTTTATCAATCGTGTTCCACCTACCTTATATGAAGTGCTACTGTGGAGTTTAAAAATCAGGACTTTAAATGAAACATTTATTTTTCTCATATAAATACAATAAGGACCATTATTATAGGTTTCCTTAACATTTATTTAAGGGATTGCCTCCACTTATCACTATTTTTTTTTTTTTTTTTTTTTGGTAAAAATTCCGATCGTACAAAACGGATTGATATTTTGCATTTCTAAGGTAACACAAAACATATAAACGCGTTTTTCTTATAATACCATTTTTGTAGTCGGTGTCCACACTAGCTTCAAGGACGTTATTGCGTATATTTTTGTGGACTTATGTACATCAAAATTGTGTCTTTAATTTAGGGATTTTTTGTTTAAACGATTGATAAATTTTCGTTTTTATATAACAATCCAATATTCAAAAATATTTGGATTTAGAAACTATTATTCTTCAGTTTTTAAACCAGTCCTTTAAAACAATTTGTTCCATATGCCACATTATACATAACTTGCCAAAAATGGGCAATTATTTGTCCCAAGCACCATAATTTTTTGTGCGGAACAATTCGTTTTTGTCTCTTTTTGTTTCATACGCCAAACGACATGGATATGGAACTAAAAAGTTCAAAGTTGTTTTGTTCCATACGCCAGGCTTTATGGATGTGGAACAAAACGACAAGATTTTTTGGGTCACAAAGCGGGTATGGAACATACTGGCATCTGAATATCTCAGAAACTATAAGAGATAGAGAAAAACCGACCGAAAAAATCTGAAAGAGCATTGTTCAAAACCTTGTAAGATACCTTTATCCCAAAATGTCAAAAATGGCGTATGGAACACTTAAGCATGACACCAACGATATGTTGGAATAAATTGTTATAGAGAACTTTTTAAAAATAGAATTTTTGTCGAATTGTTCCATATCCACATTTATGACAAAAATGCAAAATATTGTAAATCACATGGAGCAAAGTGACAAATAAATTTTTCCATCTTTGTCTCAATAAATTCAAACCTTCTAGATTGAAAATTAAAGTTCTGATTTTTGAAATGTATTTTTATATTCGTAAGTTACTAAAATAAGTATTTCATACCTGAAGTGGACTTAAGCTTTCGGGCCAAAAGGTCGATATCTCGGAAACTAGTACGTGAAAACCTTGGAAACCACCTATATCTCAAAAAGTAAAAAATGGCGTATGGAACATAACGAAGTTATAGCCCTTTAATTATAAAACAAGTAAGCAAAGGCTATAGTCGGACAGGGCCGACCATACGATACCCTACACCACTACCCTGCGTGGACCACTATGGCCATTTTGAATATTGAAATCGGTAAGGACTATTCGGTTTTTTGGTGTATATCTGCGAAATGAAATCGCAGCTTTTCTAATTAATAGGAAATTAAATGCTGTGAGGAATTAGCAAATGGGTAAAGTAGTAAATTTAAAATTTGAAATGTACTAAAATGAAATTAAATATCAATTTTAAATAGGTATTACTACAATAAAATTGTCAGCGTTGCCTATTTCAGTATTAAATATTGTTTATTTGTATTTTATTCCTCTTCAGCATACGAAGTAGTGGCCATTTTGCTAGTCAAGTATAATATAAGAAGTATAAATAAGAATAATAATATAATAGCGTTGCAATAGAGACTACAAAGACTATCTATGGTAAAAACCTAGACACGACTTCACTCTTGGGCCGAACATTTGAGGGTCCATCTCTCGAGTAGTATTGCTTTCTCCCAAAAAAATCTTTTGAGTCACGATCACAGGTCTACCGGCTATTTAAATTTCAAATCGGAAAACACGGTGCTCTTGAATCAAATTTAAATGGAAGGTGCTTACACCTGGGAAGTTTTTGCGGATTCTGAAACTACAATGTTCATAGATGAGAAAAATCAAAAAACCAAAAAAAAATATATCGCCGGAGCGCTTTTTAAATAAATCGCGATTCAAGTAGACATTTTTAGGGGTTGTTTATGTTTTCACGATTTTGCTTAGAAACTGCAAGACATATCTAAATGAGACTGAAGAAAATGTAGTAGCTATGAAAATTCTCTGCAAGATTGACCTTTACGGTATTTTCGTAGGTTTTACCATGCTTGAGATATTGAAGTTCAAATTGGGACAATGCACTGACCCCCTTATAAAACCATGTCATGAAGGGTGCGCCTTAACTAACTTTTAATGAAAACCGCTTACACAGGAAAAGTTTTTGTGAATTCTGAAACAACAATGTTCATGGATGAGAAATATCCAAAAACAAGAAAAATCGCTGTAGGGATTTTTTCATAAATGCGGTCAAAATTCACATTTTTAGGTGTTTTTTAGATTTTCACTATTTTGCTTGGAAACGGCAAGTCCAATCGAAATGGAGCTAAAGCAAATGTAGTACCTGTGAAAATTCTCTACAGGATTGACTTTTATGATTTGTTCTCAGGCTGTACCATTTTTGAGATAAAGAAGCTCAGTTTACATTTTTAGGTTTTTTTGTAGGGGTTTCGCGATTTTGCTTGAATACGGCACGTCTTATCGGCATGGGACATGAGAAAATCTTATAGCTGTGAAAATTCTCTACAAGACTGGCTTATGTAATTTTTCCTAGGTTGTACCATTTTTACCATAAGTTTAAGTTGGGAAATTGTAGTCATGACATTGTTTTATAATGAGACGATACAGAATTGAATTGAATTTGAATTGTCCCAATTTCAACTTCTATATCTCAAAAGTTGTAAAACCTACGAAAATATCATTAAGGTCAATCTTGTAGAGAATTTTGAAAGCTACAACATTTTCTTTATTACCATTTTGATAGGACTAGCGGTTTTCAAGCAAAATCGCAAAAACCTAAACAAACCCTAAAAATGTCAACTTGAATCGCGATTTATTTAAAAAGCGCTCCGGCGATTTTATTGTTTCTTGATTTTTCTCATCTATGAACATTGTAGTTTCAGAATCCGCAAAAACGTCCCACGTGTAAGCACCTTCCATTTAAATTTGATTCAAGAGCACCGTGAAAAATCACCTCAAACCGTAACTAAATGCAAAAGAGTTGATCTTTTGGAAGTAAATGTCTATAGGAATGGGTCTTCATATTCGGAAGTATGGTCCTGCCTACGAGAAACATTTTATTGTTGTAAGCAGGACCGCCTTATTGGATACACACTTCGTAACTTATTGAGCTAATCAGTCATTATACCTCCACCATAATATGGAGGGTATAATTACATTTGTCATTCCGTTTGTAACACATCGAAATATTAATCGCAGATCCTATTAAGTATATATATTCTTGATCAGGGTAAAATTCTAAGTCGATATAACCATGTACGTCTGTTGTTATCAAGATACAGCTCGCAATTTTTAAAATAGAGCTTTTTAATTTGGTATAGAAGTTTCTATTACTCCTAGGATGATTAGTATTGCAAATGGGCTATATCGTTCCACGTTTTGATATAGCCCCCATAGAACGGTACCACCCGATTTTAGGTATTTTGAAGGTTTTAGCTTCATTATCACACGGAAATGTCTGAAATTTGGTACTTAGTCCTTGTTGGGGGTATAAAACTTTCACCCAAAAATTTGTCATATTGCCCCTATAGAACGGTACCTCCAATTTTCGGTATTTTGAAATTTGTGGCCTCAATATTCCACCGAAATGGCTAAAATTGTATATTTGGTCTCCATTTGGGGTATTATACGTTCCAAAATGAAATTTGTCGGTATAGGTCCACACCTTCATACAACCCCCATAGAACGTACCTCCCGATTTTCGGTGCTTTGAAGGTTGTGTCCAGAATATTCCACCGAAATAGCTAAAATATAGTATTTAGTCTTCTTTGGGGGTACACAACTTTCCCCCAGAAACTTGTCAGTAGAAGTTCACGCCTTAGTATAGCCCCTCAATATTCCACCGAAATGGCTGGCTAATTTGGTTTTTGGTCTTCACTTGAAGCATTAAACGTTCCATATGAAATTTGTCGGTATAGATCCACGTCTTCGTATAGCCCCCATAGAACGGTACCACCCGATTCTCGGTATTTTGGTAGTTTTATCTTCATTATCACACCGACATAACTGAAATTTGGTATTTGGTCTTCGTTGGAGGTATTAAACTTTACCGAACTTGCTGAAATTTGGTATTTAGTCTTCTTCATAAACGAAAGGAAACTAATTGCTCCATTTTACTTTAATACATCTTGTATTGAAGGGTATTACTAGTTCGGCCTGACCGAAATTAACGCCGTTCTTACTTGTTCTAGTTGGTCTTAGATCATTTAGTTTTAGATCTTTTGGTCCCTTACCTCAGGAAGTATGGAAAGAATTGTGCCGGCGTAATAGGGACCATGGGGACAACATAAACTGCGTTTTTCTGAGAAAGTTTAAAATTTTGTATAGGAGGTACCTGAAGTAGTGGTCCGATGTATTCAATATTTTATATTCAAATATTGCCATGTG
This sequence comes from Musca autumnalis, assembly GCF_047663935.1. Taxonomy (NCBI): domain Eukaryota; kingdom Metazoa; phylum Arthropoda; class Insecta; order Diptera; family Muscidae; genus Musca; species Musca autumnalis. The sequence goes on from NW_027411644.1 coordinate 212,763,561, forward strand.
CAAAGTTCGGGCCAAATCCTTTGCAACCTTGTACAGATATGGTGCAAACAATTCTGTGGGGAGGTTCCCGGTGGAGTGAACTGATATGCCCCATCTTCGAACTTAAACCAAGATTGGACAAAATGTTACGAAATTCAACGTTTGGACCAATATGGTTGTTCCGTTCTACAGTTATTGGGCGCTCCATATTCAAATCAACGACAAATTGTCTGAAACGGATATCGTATAATATTTTGTATCTTAGGTACCCAAGGTAGTGCATCATCTCGGAACTTGATCTATGTTTGGAAAATACATATATCAATGTGCAAAGTGTATAGCAAATCAATTACTCCATTAGAAAACTATAATGATAATCATCTGTCCGCATATCAACCCGAGAGAATTAGGCTTTGAACTTGACATCCTTGGCGTGGGAAGCAAGCTATGCTGCGGTCGGCCTCAGTCCCTTCACTAATCAATATCTCACAGGTTGGTTCGGCAATTTCTCACTGAAAAACTTCTCTCTCAAAAATGCCAATTTATCCTAAAGAAATTTACGAACATTTCGTTGCTTGATAAATAATATGAAATATTTGTGTTTAGGGGCACGCCATGTCCATACCATATCACCAGTAAAATTAAGTAGGTTTGGCCCTTATCACTAAAGTAAAATTGAATCGGGCTGCACGGTTCTCCATGAGGAAAGTGTCCCCTTGTTCTTGGGTACAATGAATGTTTTTCTTTTTAATTTGTCAAAGAATTTAACCATTTTAAAGAGTTTCTGTTCTTATCACTTGCCAAAAATCATTCAAAAACAACAACGATATTGCTTAAATTATTTTTTTACGATTTCTTTATTACAGTCGTCGTCGTGGTGGTGCTCTCTCGTAAACGTACAAACAAAGAAATACTCAAATACTAATGTGCAATAAATTTCAAAGGTCAAAATAGTCATAAAACATTACAAATCCAATTTTTGAAATGATGACAGCAGAAACCTGTACTAGTCTAGTGTATTTTCGTGCACTCGCCTCGCGCGCTCTTTCACACTCTCACATATTTAGATATCAAATTGGCTCGGAGGACTCTATGTCTACAACTACTTCGAAACTTTTGTCGTTTTTGTTTTCTTTTTTTTGTATCAACATAAAACCGTGCCACTATGCCCTGCCTTTTTACTGTGAGTGTGTCTGTGTATCATCACTCTTTGCTTTTGAATTGCCCTTCTTAGGAAATAAAAATAAAAACAATAACAACACAAATGAAAACAAATGCAAAAATAAATTAACAAATCTGTTATGAAAACAGAAGCAGAATACCAAGGCACTCTCGCACAAAAGTGAGGAATGTTAAGTACAATGGAATTAAAACAGAATAGAGAAGAGCAAATACAAACATATTTTCATATGTATATTTATTTGAATGAAACAAGTAAAAAAGTATCAGTCGGCTTTGCCGACAGAGGTATACCCTCAGCCTGTGTATATTGAAACAATTTTTTTTCCAAAAAAACGCATGTATTTAGGGAGTTTTAAAAATTTTGGGCGTTTGAACTGACAAAAATGTTGATTAGGATTTAATATCAAAAGTTTTGCGGAGGAGATAATAAAAAGAATGGATCTCCAGCCACTATATATGGCACCATAGGGGTTTTTTAGAACTTCAGGGATGTTTGCTCAAGAAGTATGAACTTGCCCCTGAAACAACTTTTACCATCGCAATTGAGGCAATGCAAGTTGCTTCAACAAAAATCAAAGTGATTCAAAGCAGGTCTTAAAGTGAACATGTATCCGAAATTTTGAGTGGGAGGTACCGGATGGAGTGGACAAATATAGTCCATATTTGAACCTGATCTATATCTGGTAGATATATTAGGATGTGTAAAGTATGGACCAATTCGGCCACTCTCTTCAAGAGTTATCGTACGCACAATTTTTCCGAACATTTTTGAACTTTTGTGGGGGAGGTACCTGAAGGAGTGGACCGATATGGCTAATCTTCGAACTTAAACTATGTTTGGACAAAATATTTGGACCGAATCGGCAGACCTGTTCGAGAGTTATTTTGCCCTCCAACCTCCTCACACGGTGTCATAGGGGTTTTTTGCAACTTTCAGGCTATTTTCTCAGGAAGTATGGACTTGCCCCTGATGAAACTTATACCGTCGTATGGAGGGCAGTGAATACAAGTTGCTAAAGCCAAAATCAAAGCGATTCGAGAGATGTTCCTAAACTGAACTTTTCCAAAATTTTGTGTGGGAGGTACCCGACGGAGTGGACCGATTGAGTCCATATTAAAACCTGATCTAAGTCTGGTACACGCTCCACGATGGGCAAAGTATGGACCAAATCGGTTACACCCTTCAAGAGTTATCGTGCGTACAAATTTTCCGAACATTTTCGAACTTTTGTGGGGGAGGTACCGGAAGGAGTGGACCGATATAGCTCATCTTCGAACTTAAACTAAGTTTGGACAAAATATTACGAAAGCCAAAACTTGAACCGAATCGGTTCATCCCTTCGAGAGTTATCGTGCGCTCCAGCCAGCCAGACAGACAGACGGACGGACATTGCTCAATCGACTCCAAATTGTCTGAAACACATTTCGTCCAAACATACTTGGGGTCTAAAACCATTATTTCGATGAGGCACATTTTGCCCGTATGAAAGTGTATATACCCTTCATAGCCTAAAGGCTGAGGGTATAAAAATGGGTTTTATAATTTAACTTTTTTAAAAAATTATATATTTAAAATTATGTGTGAAAAGATACGGTTTAATTAGTTTTAAGCAGATAAATGTTCAAATATAAAGAACACAACGCCGGAGCCTATACGGGGACAGGAAATTCCAAGTTCAAGAGATGGTCACTAGAAAATTTGAACTTTTGTGTTTGAGGTACCCTAATGAGTTCTCCCATAAAAACCTTCTCGAAAAAGAAAAAGAATCTGAGAAATTGTACATCGGATGCTCAATTCGTAACTTTTCGTGGTTTACAAAAACACCATTTAAGTTCATTTTTTCAATAATTTTCCAATTATTCTGGTCAGTACGAACCTTCAGAGACTCGACGTTAAGATGCATATATGTAAGTGGATTGTCCATTAGGCGGGAGGTATCAGAGGGCGTAACCCATAATTAATCTTTACAAACAAAGTAAAAAATTAATCCCCGAAAATGCATTCCTTTTCCAATTCAATTATCATGAAATCCTAGCTAAGTTCAAGGACATAGTGGATTTTATAAGTCGGAAAAATATCACGGTCGCAGCGATGCATGAAACCAAGTTCAACAACAACTGTAGCTTAATGTGTTGTGATGGTTACAACATACTGAGGAAGGATCGCACCAGAAGTGGATGTGGGGGATTAGCTTACATATTGGACGAGTCTGTGGCAGGCTCTAATGACCCGTACATGGAATGTGTGGGGATAGCCGTCAGATGTGGAACTGCCGAGGTTGAGTTCCTGGACATATACATCCCGCCTGCCCAACTTTAGCCCATTTTTGTAAGGTCATAACCGTCTGATTTTGGCAAACTTTAAAGCTTATCATGAGTTGCGCCATTGGTTCTGGGAAAGGACCAGAGGGGTAAAGCGCTGGCTGAGCAGATATATAGCCCTACGTTTTGTACGGTCAATGAGGACGCCCCTCCCAGAATTAGCGGAGAGTGTCACAGTTCGTCAGACAAAACCATCGGCTGACATAACCCGTCATTTCTCTTGGGTCAGACCATCTCCCCATAATTGTCACCATCGCTTCATCATATCTGAACGTCGCACTTCCGGCAATCATGGGAAAGCTAATTGGTCGAGATTCAGAGACTTCACTAAACACCGCTTCAGAGATGTGCCCAAGCCTTCTGATGTTTGCATAGCAGCACGGACGTTCCGAGATATCTATCATCACCGCTGCAGGCGCTCGCCATATACCTGCTGGTCGAATAACCACAGTGAGGCCAAATTTCCCAGCAGAGGCGGCGTGATTGGCAAATGAGCGTGATGAGCTTCTTCGTGCCAACCCTAGTGACCCGGTGAGCATAAAAGGAACAAGTGGTTAAATCATCTGGGCAACGGTTAAGTGACTGTCTAACCCTAGAAAGAAGGAATACAGGACGTCAGCCAAGTTACGCTAACTTATCCGAAGAGGTGCGCAAGTCACAGCGCGTCGAATTCGATCTCTTTCTGCCGACGATGAACCACCACAATTTACAATGGATGAATATCTTCAAGAACGCTTAGTCATCAACAGCGTTGGGCCCTAATTGAATCTCCATGGCAATGCTGAAACAACTGTGCCGGGAGTCGAGTATCTCACCAAAGTTCTAAACCTATCGATAGCCACTCACATCGTTCCCGAAGTCTGGGAAATTTGGTAAGGTGGTCCAGCTACTGAGGCCGGGCAAGAAATCCAGCAAAGATGGATTGTACAGACCGTTTTCGCTTTTGTCGCCCGTAGCAAAGACTTTTGAGGCTTGAGTCCTCCGCAGCGTTAGAAATAACTATCCAGTTGTCGATCATCAGCATGAGTTCCGTCAGCAGTACAACAACAGCGCTGCACGCCACACATATTTGTCGAGGACTCAGCCAGAGCAATTCGTGTAATAGAACAGTGATGGTGGCGCTTGATTTATCAAAAGCCTTTGATACTGTTAAGCACTCCACGCTGTTTGAGGACATTGAGCAGACAACCCTGCGGCCAATCTCGAAACGTTGAATAATCACTTATATGTGTGGACGCCAGTCGTACGTGGAATTCAGGAGTAAGAAGTCTAAGCTCCGTAGAGTGAAACAGGGAGTTTCCCAAGGTGGGGTGATATCTCTGGAACTGTTTAACTTCTACCTCTTCTGTATTCTACCCCCTCCAGACGGCATTGAGATCATAACGTATGCGGATGATTGTACGATCCAAGCGTCAGGTATCTTCCCCTTTGTCATTTATAAAAGACTAAACTCCTATTTGACCGATCTTACCACATTTGCCACGCGAGGAGTATGCAAATAGATGGCGCAAACAGAGTTGAGTTTCATTATCGATGGTATCGGAAATTCGACCAGAAACTACCTCACAATTTGGCCACAACCGATATTCGTGTTCATCAGTCCCGTAGTATGTTACCGTATCATTAAATATGGACATGGTTACCAAAAACGCTATATCATTGGATTACATTTGGTGAACATTTTTTAACCGATCCTAGAACAGTTCTTAAGCTGGACAGAAAAGAAATTCTATAACTTTTGTGGGGGAGCCACCCGAAGCATTTGTCTGAAAAAAACGTTCTTGATACTTTATCTACTTTTGGAAGATATATTAATAATAATTGTTCCACAAACATCCCAGGCGGGACAAGGGAGACTTCTCTCATATCAATGAGTGCACCCCGATTCATATTAGCTCAATGATATGGGACCTACTGTATATCGCCGAGTACGAACGGCGAACAATGGTTCAAGAAACGATTTTCCTGGCCAAAAATCAAAATGTTGTTTTGTCACAGATATTTAATTTCTATATGGGATTCGATAGTAAACATACTGAAACTAAGGAAACCAAAAAATTAGGTCAAAATATTGGAAGGTGCGGGCATGGAGTGCCCCTAAAGACGAACATTTTTCCCTTGTTTGAGAAATACGTAATTTTTGAAAACTTCTGGAGAAAGAAATAGCTAAAAATAGTTTAAACATATTACCGTAGCGTTTACACAGCATGAGCTATTTTATATTTCCTCAGGTACTAAATTTTATGAAATTCCAAATTTAGTGGACTAGAACTTTTGTGGAACAACATGGAGCAATGTTCTGTTTTCACAGAAATATGTCCGAGAGTCTCCTCCTTCAGCCCATATATACTTTTGCTCCCGTCCCGTTCCGTCCGTTTAACACATTTTTAAATTTATT